>NC_079538.1:4551110-5151110 GCF_003711565.1 Takifugu flavidus
ATAAAAAAAAACTCCAAACCCAACAACACTCACATGGAGACACTCCATAAAATAGACTTGAGCAAACTCCACAGCCTGGCAACGGGCTCATAAACACCCCGTCGTGCATCGCGTTTTCAGATATCCACTTTCTTAATCTTTAAACCTTATAAGTTATTCCTGCAATAGAACGACCCGCCTGGGCTTCATTTGCATAATTACATTTTAGACACTGATGATCTTTTATCTAATAGGAATGACTGATTGATTTGGAGAGCGAATAAAGAACCCGGCCGAGCAGCTGCTGCCAGTCTGGCCCAATCGTGGCGTTCAGGCTCACGAAGCCCCGACTCTCAGAACACCAGCGCGTGTCCTGTCCTCTTGTCCTGCTACTTCCTTTTAGGATCCAGGGGTGTGTTCCGTTTCCTTCCTGCGCTGCCCCAATCTCGCTCAGGCTTCCTTCATGTCTTCCAGTTTTGTGAGGCCATTGTGTAGCGGCGCTGTTTGTGCGGCGGCCTTCAGAAAAACGTGCACGCCTGAAGGCGCTGGAGGGAGCTGGCGAAGATCGGGACACTGTGCTGCGTCTGGATGTGACCTTTGGTGTGTGTGTGTGTGTGTGCACAAGCGCTCCCCACACCTCTGAGGTCAGAGGCAGATAAGGAAAGACACAGAGTGACTTTCCCACACGATGTTGTCATGCTTGTGAAACTTCTGTTCCGCGGCAGCTTTTTTCTAGAATGTTCTCTGGTTGTTCTTTGGTATCGCTGATTCGCCCCACCTGACCGGACATTGTCCTGGTGCACCGATACTCCACCTGTCGCGGAGGACAGGACGTCGGCCTCGAGGGACTTTTGGGACTTCATCAGACGCCTCAGTTGTAGGTGCAGAAACAGGGAAGGGGTTTTCTTCCCTTGGGAGAACTAAGCGACCCGCAGCCCATTTAGATGCGTCATTTTAAGGGTGACCAGCCACGAAAGGGTGCCTGCCTGGACCAGAGTTATCATTCAGTGTGTGTGTGTGTGTGTGTGTGGGGGGGGGTTATAATGAAGAGGCTTTCTCTAAAAATGGCGGATATCGCCGGTTCTTTCTGTGCACCTCCAGCGAGTTGACAGGGAAGAACATCTCAAGTGTCTCCCCGAACCAATCCCAATGAAGCCTGACCCCCCCCCCCCCCCTTTGGCCTGTCTGGCGTCAGAGAGTGTTTTCCTGTGTGTATTTGACCACCATAGAAACCTGATTGGTGCTATGGGGAATGGGCGCGCACACGAACGTGCACCTAGAGAGCGATCAGCCCTTTCAGGGCTCGGCTCTTATCTGACGCGCCACAGCTGACTGAGCAGCCTCCGTTCCTGCGAGATTCATCGTTATCGGTCATTATTCGTCTCCAAATGGAAGCGCCGGGGGACTTCCTGTTGCTCGGGGCCATCTCTGTTGTCATCGACTTCTGCTGATGTCGTGCCTAAATAAATCTTCTTTACGAGTACACGTGCACGCAGACGCCAAAGTAGCGCTGCTTTTCTTTTTTTTTAAGGTCATGTAACTTCTGAGGGTCCTCACTGCTCGCCATCCAAACCTGGGGGGTGGGGGGGGTGCTATTTGTCAAACTGAAGTTGTGTCTACAGGGAGCCCAGGGGCGGGGGGGCAGCTGGTTAACCCCCACCCGTGCTGTGCTTGTCTGTGCTGCTGTCGGCCCCTCTCTCTCTGTTTAGCCCTCAGCTTCCCACCTGAAATAAAAGCTTTCTCCAGTCGGTGTTAAGGGAATAGCTAGCAGGGCCTCCAAAACAGAGAGTTTTCAGTGTCTCCACTCAGATATTCGCCCCCCGCCCCCCCTCCCTAAATCAGAAACAGTTCCTGACTTTTTAGGAATCCAAACCCAGTTCTTAGAAAGACTCCGCTTAGAGGGAAACGGGAGGGAAAAAAGCTGCGGTGGTGTTCGCCCAGTCTCGTAGAATAGCACTTGCACATCCAAAACACGGCGTGCATGTAGCTACACTTTAAAGCAAGCGTGCCCCGGCGTGCACCGGCCTGCACCGGCGTGCACCGGCGTGCACCGGCCTGCCCTGCGCCTGACTGAAGTGACTCAGGCATCTGTGAGCCCACAGCGCACTGTGGATTTCAGCGTGACCGCAGTTTGTCAGGCGATGAAGGGCTGCGACTGATGTCAACAACGGTACGGTGGCGAGCGACATCGCAGCCTATCCACGACATCCTATTAGCGTTAAATAAGCACGCCACAACCCATAACGGCGTTGATGATGTCTCGTAACCTGATATCACCAGGGAGGGAGGAGGGTCCACGTTAATGTCCCCTCGTTCCTCCTCTCTTAGCTCCACATTTCCCTCCCGTCCACTCGAAGCCGCTTTCAGGAAAAGTGGGCATGTCTTCCTCGGAGGGAAGTAGGAGCGCTCTGGCTGTTCCATGGTGTAAACATGCCCCCCCCCCCACATCCCCGCAGCTCCATCATCATCACCCAGTTCTTATTTCTACTTTAAGCAATCTGGACATCCATTGTACAGGTGCGGACGGCGGGTCCATGGTCTTCTGATTCTCATTGTGCCACATTCTTGCCCCTGAACTCTACCCCCCCCCACTGGCTCTGCCTTCCAGAACCTTCTTTGATAAACTTGATTTACCTTTTTACCCACAGAGGCCTCATTTATTCGGCGACATTCTGCTTTGCTTTTACATGATTTCTTATAGTTTGTTCTTTGTTTTACATAAGAGCTCAGATGTCGGCCCCTCATCTTCTGGCCTTTATTTCTGAAAGATGACTCTTGTTGTGGGTTTAGAATCCCCAAAACACAAGACGGAGCGGGAGAGAAATACAGGAAAGCTGTTTTTTCCTTTTCCTCTATCAACAACTGCTGAGATGAGCAGAGAATATAAAGTTTGTGCAGTGATACACAGCCCCCCCCCCCTCGTTCTTTCCTTCTCCAATCAAAACTTTCATGCTGAGAGGCATCGACTGGTCAGCAGGATACGGAGCCATCTTTCTCTTTTCTTCTCGTCCAGATTGACCTTTCCTCTACTTTCCCCATTTCTTCTCTCCACTTGGGTTATTGTTGGAGCTTGTGGTCCGGCCTTTTGCTTGTTCGGCTTGAGCCTGCGTCCCTGGTTCTGGCAGCAACGGCGTCTCAGGGGCCTAAAGCAGGTATTTGGCTGGGCCTGCTGAACGCACCAGGTCTGTTGCAACTCCTCGTAGACTCTCAGGTAATCAGTGTCCAGCTCATTTGCTTTATGGGTTATGGCTGAGTCATTCCCATATACTCGACCAACGGTCTTATCTCTGTGACTGAGACCACTCAGCTGAGCCCCCCCCACCCTCCCCAACCCCCCCACCCTTCCTCCTTGCTGGTGTTAGTGGAAGGGAAGATGACCATCTGCTGCCCCAGTTGCCCAGTGACTGGACAACAGCCTTCCCTTATGGCACAGTTCCACTGTCCATTGTCTGAGAGACATTGAGTGTGCGCGTGTGTGTATGAAACCATGTACATTACATTTAAAGAATGGTTCCCCAATCACATAGGTGTGTGTTGTGGTTTATTTTAATCCGTCTTTGTCGGAGTGCCGTTGTCTGTCTGTGTGTCTACCTCCAGGACAGCCATGTATTGTGCGAAGCTTTCCTGTGGGAGGCCCGTAGAGAGTGCACCCCTATCCTGCAGGAGTGTGTGTGTGTGTGTGTGTGTGGTGTGTGTGTGTGTGTGTGTGTGTGGTGTGTGTGTGTGTGTGTGTGTGTGTGTCTAACAGGTTAGACAAGGGTTAGAGATTTGGCAGACGTTTTCAGCATTTAATAGATTTCCTCTCCAGATGTGTGCATGTTCACAGTTTGGCAAACACAAACACAAATAACAAGCGCGTCCAAACACACACATGTAGCGCGCGTATGCGTATGACGTCCCATAAAGAAACAACATTTGCCACATATACCAGAAGAAGCCGGGTGGCGCCCGTGCCTGCGCCCTATTACTGCCAAAAGCCCGTCTTTGCAGACCTCCCTCTGCACCATTTGGAGTCTCGGTTTGACGCGGCCCGACGGACAGATGGTGCCCCGGGTGTGCGCACACTGTGGGGACCAGGGCGGGTTGTCATGTCAGCAAAACCTGGAGGTTTAGTTGTAATCAATCCCGATCCACATGCTTTGGGGCCGTGGCCTGGAGAGGAAGGGCGGGCGGCGGGAGGCGCCGGTACCTGAAAACAGTTGTCGAGGGTCAGCTGGAGCCATCGTGGCGTCTAAATTCACCAGCACATCTGCTCCGCGGCTACACCGGCCCTACATCACCGTGTCAGTTAGCTTAGTGTGCGCGCGCGTGCCTCCGTCCGTGCACGGATAGGTAATCCAGTGTACAGAGTCATCGATTTTCCTCTCACACAGGAAGTGGCTGGTTATTGATTCTCTGGGACAATGATGTCACTTCAGGTGGCGCAGGGTGTTTACTTATCCACGATAAGGGCCGAGGCGCTTTCTCACTGCACACTGATCAAATAATGCTCTCCCCCTGTCCTCTTACCTTTGTCACTGTTCTCTCATCACTCTTTCCACCTGGCGAACGCCCTCCCTGACCCCGCCGTCCTTTATGTGTCACGCCGTCACCGATTACGCTCCCGATCAGAAGCCCGGCTCCAACCTCTTGGATGTTGTTGTTGAATCCTTCGGCACCATTTGTCCTCTTGCTTGTCTTTCGAGTACGAATTTTACAGTCTCGTGATATTCCTGGTTTTATTTTTCCTCTTTTTCCCAAAACGCCACAGACTTGGTTTATTTGGTAGCAGGCACTATTACAACTTATCAAATTACTCATGAATGATTTCAGAATCAGCTCTGACATCAGTGGGAACCAAGCCTGTCCTAATACCGATACCTCTGCTTTATTAACCGAGAGCTCATCGGTTTGTTCGCAGTATTAATACAAATTACATCATGAGTCGTGTTTTACAAACGATTTGCTCGGTGCAGGATTTGTTCATCGTCCGGGTAATATGAAGAATCGAATTTCACACAATTCTCAACTGTTTGTTTGTTCGTTTCCAGGCTGCAATTGATTAACCACAGAGCAAATATGGCCGACGCTGCCAACATCCCCCCCCCCCCAACATTCACCCATATACACAGGCTAATAACAGAATTGTCATTAGGAATTACGATTCAAATGATTGCAATATTCCAATCGTTTTCTCCTGGAACGTCGTGTCCTGGTGGGTATTTTTACCTCCGGAGGTTAATGTGCATAGATCAGCATTTTTCCACTCTTGTTTTGACAGCACAAACACATGTCATGTGCTCGTGGTCACATTTGAGGAACTCTCTGGCTCTGAAGCAGGCATGTATCTACATGTTCCATGTGTGTGTGTGTGAGAGTGTGTGTGAGAGTGTGTGTGTGTACTAATACTTTCGTTTGTTCACAGTGACTTTTCTGGCTTCATTGAATATGTATTTTTTCTTTGACTTCAATTGAAACCCTGGGGCTTCATATATATTATTTTTAAATCAGAGGTCACAGGGGAGTGTTGGAATATTAAAAAGTGACCACGAGAAGAGGGAACAAAAGACACGGTGACTCTCCACCCAATTAGACTCATTTTCATAGACAATTAAGTGTGAATGAAGAAGCCGCGTCAGACCTGGCAGCTATTTTGCTGCCATTCAGCATCGGGGCTCATGGGCTATTGATGGGGTAATAGGACACGGTCAGATTTGATTGAGCCATATCACATCCTCCCTTTATATTGCAGCAGTATCGTGTTCACTCCGGAGGATCCGTGGGGGCGGAATGAGCCCGGCGTCAGCGACGGACACCGGTAGATTAACGCCGATAACAGTTCTTAATCTTCGCTGCAGCCTGCGTGAGAAGTCCCGTCCGATTTGACGCCGTGCGTCTGAGCTGCTGGAGTTGTCACCCTTTCTCTTCTCATAAAGAACTCTTTGACTCGTGTGTTTGCTGTCAGCAGCCTCGTGGAAATGATTAAACAGCGTTTGTAGGGTTCAACGTCTCGTCGGCCATTGAATCGAGCCCGCCACTTTGGTTACACGTTGGAGTGCTGCTAGGCTGTAAAGTGCTGTCAGAGACTTTATGGGTGTTTTCTGGTGGCGCGATCGTTTGTGTTTTGCGTCTTCTGCCATTCATTAATAATTAGGAGTTGATGACCGACATCGTTTTGGCCCGATGCGCAGTGGCCTCACTCCGGTTTTGCTCGGTTATCAGAGTTGAGGTCTTGACGGGGAGGAAAAAACAGCTTCTGCTGACAGGATAGTGACGGAAACATCATAGCAGAGCGGATGATGTTGCTAGCTGCCCTAAAGGGGGGCAGTTGGCAAATCATGCTTTTAATAATACCAGCATGTTTATGTTGCACAGCACATCCAACCCCTCGGGGTCTCTTTGGCAACCCAAAAGCGTATCCCTTATTTTTGTGCCGCTCCTGAGTCCTGAAAATGGAAAGGAGCTGAGCAGAACTTCACCAGCGGAATGCTGAGTAGAGCTAAGTGTAGACCCAGGTTAGCATGAGCAGAGAAAGCTACGATCGGCCCAGATTCCGTTGCTTCTTCTCCGTATCTGAAATATTACTTTGCGTTAGTCCCATTCCCATTCTAACCGGAGAGGTTTTTGGTTCACTTGTGTCGTATCAAGCTAAGGATAGCATGAGAGGGTTTGGCATTTTCTGTTTTTCTATGGGCTCATTTCTTTTGGAATCTGTCGTATTGTGACAGCTGCCCTCCCTGTTAGAATAACATCCCCGGGAACTCGCTCTTCCTCACGTGCACACAGAAGTCCCAGGCCAACGCCTTTCCCCCCTGTAGCCTTCAGTGTTTCTGTATAGATTATATAGGAGGCTGTGGGTGCGTGTTTTTGTCCCAGTTTTCCCAGCAATCCTATTCCCCCCCCCCCGAGTTTTCTTCTTGTGGTCTCTGCAGCCCCACCATATTTCACAGAACTGAGAGAACCCTTCTTCCTCCATGGGTTGGTATCTACAGGTCCAGGACCTGTTGGTCAGGGGCCCGCACACCTCCCCCCCAGGAAAAGTGACGCTTGGCGACGCCGCTACGCTCTGAAAGTCTGCCAGAATACACAGCGGTCAGAGAACAGGCGATTGGGAAGAGAGGAAAGGGGAGCGAGAGGTGCTCAAATACAGCAACTCCCATTCTTTTAGAAAACAACTCAACTTTGAAGCTGAAAACTGTCGGTAACTTTTAGCCTGGCTCAAAGGCACATTGTCAGTAGATTCTGACACCTGGCAGGTTGAGCTGAGTGCAGGTTGCTGCCTGTTGAAGAGGAAAGGGTTAACTGGGTTCCGCTCGGTGATAAATGAACAGTCTCAAAGCTTGAGCTCTGTTTGAAGAGCAGGGTGGGGGCTCGGTTCTTAGTCGGCACTTTTCACTGTCTGACCAAGTTTAAAATGTGTATGTGTAGATCCAGAGAACGCATAGAAGAACAGATTTCCAGCTTAAGTGCTGTAAGCAGCCTCTGATTTGAGGAAAATCAGTGTTTTTCCCCCGATGGGAGCTGCCGAGAGCCTCTGGCCAAAGTTGAATCATTTGGGACGGTGTTTGCTCTGAAGTTGGGAGAAAGTCAAACAGGCAGAAGCAACAACAGATCAGGCTGAAGTGCCTCTACGGAGCAGACCTGATTCATTTGTTCAGTGGACGCAGAACTTTTTTTTGTATCGGAGAAACAAGAGAGGCAACGAGAGAGAGCAGAGAAGATTGGTTCCTGGAGCTGTTGTTCTTCCCCGTGATTGGCTGCAGCCTGTTGCTAGGCTTATGTCGGTGCCCGGAGGGTTTTCTTCTGCTTCCTCTCCTTTGTGCCCTGATAGGTTGAATCTGCACTCGCTTTTCAACTTGTTGAACATCCCCACAGGTTTTTTTTCTGTGGTTTTCTCGTGTCTTCCTGCAAGAACCCCCCCCCCCCCCCAGAAAACCACCAGCAGTCTCAAACACATGAACTATGTGTGGATTACCAACTTTTAGCGTCCTCTTTGTTTTAGTTTGACACTGCTGCCAACTCATAAAACAGGAAATCGTTCTTAACATTTCTGACATTATGTTAAATACCCCACAGACTCTTTTTATGATGGCTCACGATGAGGTTGAAATCAAGTTGATTTGGTTCACTAAAGTAAATAAGGGTGGCGTTTGGGGACCTGATTCTAAGTACTGTGGTGTAACTTTGAAGGGGTGTGAAGGGGCCCAGGGGCATCAGAGCGAGCAGGTTCCCTCATCCATCCCTCCTAATAGGAATATTTTTACCAGCCTTAGCGGACCAGTGGAAATGTGCCCTTCCTTTAGGCTTCTTCTTTCAGGGAACACTTATCTGCTATTACACAGTAGAAATAAGGCAGATGAATCCATCCCATAACTATTAATCCTCTTAGTGTTGTTCTAACCCAAAATGTCCGCGATGCGTTCACGTAACCACAACTCTGACACAGAAAAGCTCCGCGCGGCGGCGACTGAACGCCGTCGGAGCCGCGCTGCATTTTAAGTTGTCCTCAGCTGGTAGACGAGCCTTACGTGACAGTTTGGGGGTGGGGTGGGGGGGGTAATGGAGATAAAGAGGTGAGGCCAGCATCGGTGGCTCGGTGGCCGCAGCGTGCAGCTGTACAGCCCATCGTCACCTAAGAATGTTCCTTCAACCTCACAGCAGGAAATATCAGATATCAGAGACAGTTTAAGATTTGTACCCCCCCCCCCCCCCCCACAACACCTGCATTGTGGGTTTTTATGTGTCACTCCAACAAGTTGTGTGATTGTGTGCACACGTTCAACACCCCAGCGCGCAGGTTAGAGCTGCTATCAAGATGAATCCACCAGCTCAGATGCTTCAGGCTGCTGAGCATCTGCAGGTGAGCAACCAGGAAGTGTCCTCAGTCTTGGCTGTTTACTGTTGACAAACGCCTCTTATTATTGGATGTAAATCCTCTGGCACATCTGCTCTGGAGAGTGGAACCTAACGCGATTAGCTGTAAACCTAGCTGGAGCTTTTGGGGTGGTGTTTGTGCCCGGACCCCCGCGCCCTCACAGATATCCCCTGATGCCAGGCCTCACGGACTCGGGGAGCCAACGGGCTGACAACAGCGTTTGGCCCCGTCCCCGAGCCCGGATCCCCCGGCCTAAGCGCTTTTGTGTGAAAAGGTTTGGTGTGTCATAAGCCCCTGACCCTGACCGCCTCTTCTGCAGCTTTGCTGAGCCATGGGGCTCCCGGCAGCCCCCCGGGAGTGCTGACTCCAGTCCTGGGAACGTGTTTACAGCCGCCCTGCACCCCCACCCCGTCGCATCAGGAAGGGGAGCGGGCCGGGGCGGTGGGTGGCGCTGGTTTGATCCAGACAATGAACCTGCTGAATACAGTGCTATGTAACTCTGGTGCTGAACTCGGGTCAGGCAGCCCCCTAATCAACCCCCGCGGAGACGCCTCATAACCAGCTTTAACAGTCTGCTCTTTATGGGGCGTCGCGTCTCAAACGTTCCCATGTGACGTCGCTGCCGTGAGGATCCACCGCGAGTCACCGCGGGGGGGGGGAATATTGACTAAGCAACGGTGTTGCTGTTACATAATTGTTCTGCCATAAGCGGAGCCTCAATGAAACCTCGGGACGTAAACGACCTTATCTGTTTTATTGGTAACCAGAGCGCTCTGGAGACCTGAGGGCCCATTTCACAATGGCCGCCAAGTGGTGGTTTTGCAACCTGTTTATTGGTAATCTTTAGAACACAGTCCTCATCTTGTTTCAATTCAAACAGCTTTCACCAGTTGGTGCCAGTGCCGAGAAAGATCAGTTATGATGCTACAAAAATGACCTGGTGATCGTTGACTTTTTAAAACCCTGATCTTCTGCAGCTGGAGCAAACAAAGGGCTGCCGCATGCGTCCTTCTGGCTTTTAAAGGACTCTTCTTGCCCCACCTGATTGGTGGGGTAGGGGCATTATCGGACGCCTGACATTTGCTAAGAAGGGACAAAAACCCCGACTGGAGGGTGGTTGTTGTTGGTCCTGCAGCCACAGCCGCCCCTGTTTGCTCTGGCTGAGTCTTCACTCTTGCACCCCCCCCCCCCCCCCCTTAAAAGTGCACCGCGAAGAAAGCCAGAGGGGGGGCGGGCACATATAGTGTCGCTGGCTCCGTGTTGTTGTGCACGCTGCATGTATCGCAGCCGCATTTCGCAATCCACAACTGCAGATAATCTCTCGCGGTGTCTCGAGCCCGCTGATTAAAGCCAATGATTCGATCTCTGTCGTGATCAATGGCAGCGGGGAACAAAAGAAAGAAGTGACGATGTTTTCTTAGGGGGGGGGGTCTTTCTGCTCACGTTTAGGACCCCCCCCTCCCCTCTCTCTTTATGCCCTGGCCCGTGGCCCCGCCCCCCAGGCGCTTCTCCCGTCGCCATTGGCTGGTGGGCGGGCTGTTTTTCAAAGGCGAGTGGCCGCCGCGCACGTCAATCACCCGAGACTCGACTTATTTACCGAATGTATGAGCGAGGCTGGACGCTTTTCTGCCACAGGGCTGCAACAGCTGACTGCCGAGCACTTTGCCCAGTGCCTCCAGGAACAAAGACAGAGGACGACAGCTATCAGGAATAGGTTTTTACAATTTTTATTAGCTTGTTTGCAACCTGTGAGCGCAGCGCAGGCTCGAGATGAGGCTCGCGGTGGCTCCGCCGGAGAACGTAGAAAATAGTTCTTTATCGATGACAAGCCTGTTAAAGATATGCTCCCATTGTGAACGGCTGAGCAAAAAGGTAAGAAAAGGGCATCGGGGGGTTCGGAAGGGGCTCAGGTTGGAGTTTGGTCCGGGGGAAATGTCGCATTATCGGTGTTGCGTTTGAGACCAAGCTGCGCTGCAGCCTTTTGTGTCAGCTTGTTGACCAAAGCAGAACAAAAAAAACTTGGACTGGCTCTGCATCATCCGAATAACGATGCTTCACCGTCCCAGGAACGGGTGGAAGGGAAAATGACTCCTGACACATCGCGTTTTTAAGCATTTGCCAGTCGCCATTTGACCGTCATTCATCCTCGGGACAAGTTGGACATGTCTCGACAAGCAGCGCAAAGTTGCTGGACAGCAGAGGCCGTCGAAGCTTCTAATTCCGTTTCTAATTCCGATCTTTAGTGATATCCTTCATTTGATTGCGGCATTATGCACATCATTTGGAACAAATAGGACGATGTCGCGCGACGGGACCTTTCGGACCTGATCCCATGATGATCAGCGGGACATGAAAACCATCGATTCTGACCCCTTTTGTTTGTCTTGCAGGATTTAGGAGTGAGGATCCCAAGACCTCTCGGCAACGGCCCAAGCAGGTTTATCCCCGAAAAAGAGGTGAGACTCCGTCATTTCTGTCCGTGTGTTCCAACTAAAGCGCAGCCATGTCTGATGTGATGGAACACCTGCCCCCCCCCCCCCCCCTCAGATTCTAAAAGTGAGCAAAGTGGCCGACAGGACGCAGTCGATATTTGAAGATGCATTTTCAACGCTGGGTCGCCTGGACAACATTTCCGTGGTGATGGGCTTCCACCCACATTACCTGGAGAGCTTCCTCCGGACACAGCACTACCTGCTGCAGATGGACGGGCCCCTGTCTTTGCACTACAGACACTACATCGGCATTATGGTACTTTTGCAACCCCCCCCCCCTTTAAAAACCAGCTGGCTGTGTTGTGGTTAACGCCTCTGCTTCCTCCAGGCGGCAGCTAGACACCAGTGTTCCTACTTGGTCAACCTGCATGTGAACGACTTCCTCCAGGTCGGGGGTGATCCAAAGTGGTTAAACGGCCTGGACGAAGCCCCGCGGAAGTTGCAGCCGCTCGGGGAGCTCAACAAAATCCTGGCCCACAGACCTTGGCTGCTGACCAAGGAACACATCGAGGTGAGCGGCTGGGCACGGTCTGAAGGTTGCGGTCGCTCTTGCGTAAAGGTTGCTGGAGCGGCGGCCGGCCCGCGGTGACATCGCCGATCTCTGATCCGTCGCACGCTCAGAAACGTCCCGTTTTTTTTTCCCCCCCAGCAACTTGTGAAGGCTGAGGAGCACAGCTGGTCCCTGGCGGAGCTCATCCACGCCGTGGTCCTCCTCACACACTACCACTCCCTCGCCTCCTTCACCTTCGGCTGCGGCATCATGCCCGAGATCCACAGCGACGGCGGACACACGTTCAGGCCCCCCTCCCTCAGCCAGTACTGCGTCTGCGACATCGCCAACGGCAACGGGCACGCCAACCACCACGACGACCCGCTCGGCAACCAGGTGAGCGACGGTACTGCGCGCGCTCGTCGGGTGGCGCGGGGTCGGAGGTGTCCTGATCCGCTTGGCCTTTTTTTTTGAAGGAGACGTGCGGGGAGGTGGAGGTGCTGATGGAGCGCATGAAGCAGCTGCAGGAGTGCCGCGACGACGAGGAGGCCAGCCAGGAGGAGATGGCGACCCGCTTCGAGAGGGAGAAAACCGAGAGCATGCTGGTGGTCACGGCCGAGGACGAGGAGAGCGCCCCCTCCAGGGACATCTCCAGGCACTTCGAGGACCCCAGCTACGGCTACAAGGAGTTCTCCAGGAGGGGGGAGCAGGTGCCCACGCTGAGAGTGCAGGTGCGGATCGACCACAGCCGGCGGCGGGATCGGTCGTCCCTGTCCCGGTCCCTTACGGTGCTGTTCTTACGCTCCTCAGGACTACAGCTGGGAGGACCACGGCTTCTCCCTGGTCAACAGACTCTACCCCGATGTCGGGCAGATGCTGGACGAGAAGTTCCAGCTGGCGTACAACCTCACCTACAACACCATGGCGACGCACAAAGACGTGGACACCAGCATGTTGCGCCGAGCCATCTGGAACTACATCCACTGCATGTTCGGCATCAGGTCAGTTCCCGAACGGCTCGCGTGCCACGGGGTCAAGGGTCGTTTGTGCGTGTTGCCTAATGGCGCCTTTGCCTGCGTCAACCAGATACGACGACTACGATTACGGGGAGATCAACCAGCTCCTGGACCGTAGCTTCAAGATCTACATCAAGACTATGGTGTGCAGTCCGGAGAAGACCACCAGACGAATGTATGAGAGTTTCTGGAGGCAGTTTCAGCACTCCGAGAAGGTGAGACCGCCTCTTCTGCACCAGCGCCACGAGTTTGACGGCAGGTTGGGAGTTTAACACGTCTGTTTTTCCTCTGTTTTCGCCCGCAGGTCCACGTTAATTTGCTTCTTATGGAAGCCCGAATGCAGGCAGAACTGTTATACGCTCTGAGAGCGATCACCCGCTACATGACATGAAGGGCTTTTGGCGTTTTTGTCGTTTGTCGTACTGTTATTGTTGCTCATTATCGGACACTTTATGTCAACCAGATGGGGGGTGGGTGGGATTCAACAAAAAGGTGGAGCCGGCCGGCTGGATCAGAACAAACGAGGGCAGGGGAGGGACAACGCAGGTCATCTCGGAGTACGAATGGATACCAGGAGTTGTGCTCATGCCGCAGTGCCAAAACTGCCCAAGAGGGGGCAGCCTGGAGCAACGCCCCTCCCCCACCACCACCCAGGACCACATTTTAGTATTTTGGTGTCTTCTTTTTGTCACTGAAGACCAGATGAACCCCCCCACCCCCCCTCCAGCCAGGACCGGCCTGCGTGCCGACCCTGCTGTCACTGTCGTAGTATTTTTTTCTTATATTGTTTCATTTTTTTTTTGTATCACGAGACGTGGATGTCGCCGGTCTGGTTACTGTTGAGTCCCGGGAGAGGGAACCGTTCAGTTGGGCTTTTTTTTTTTTAACGTGTGCCTGAACTATCCAGCACAGTCTGCATACGTGCTAATGCTGCTGCTCCCATGTTGTATTCAGTGGGGTCATATTGACCCCCAAACTACCCCAAACCCATCTCTCAAAACCCCTATCCATCAGAAATCCACTGCATTACCCCCCCCATGTCCTTGTCCCCACCCTAATTCTTAAAGTAAGCTAATCTGAGAGTGTGTGTGTGTGTTCGCGTGTGAAGGAACTCAAAGAACAATGTCTGAGCCCCTGTTTTTGAGTTTGACTGTACACACATGGGTGAGCGAGTGTGTGTGTGTGTGTTCATAGATATGGTGAATCTTTTTTTTTTTTTTAAATTACAAGTGTCAACAAAAAAAAAAGCGGGGCACTTTGAAGGAACGACTTCTTGCTTCTGCTGTAGCTCTGGTTTTGTGAGAAAACTGTTGTATCACATGTTGGTGTCTTTATTTTTCTGGTAGTGGGTAAAAACAGATGCGGGGGGGGGGGGGGGGGTTGGGGCTCATCAAAAGAAACTTAAAAACCGGGTTTTCCGGTTGGGACTTGCTTCCGGCTGCCCCCAACCACGCTATCAGTCTTCCTCTTATCCCGGCTGCCTGGTCGATTGTGAAGTTTTGAATACCTCTACTCCAGAAAACATTTAAAGAAGTGCTCTTTGAGCAGAGATGCTTTCTGGGCCCCCGTGCTCCCGTTGCCGGGGGAGCCCGGATCACCCCGCAGGCCCGACTACATAAGGTTGTAGCAAGCACCCCCCCCCCCCCTCCACTCGACAGGGCTTTTTTTTTTGTTTTTGTTGTTTACTAAAACCAGTTAAGTACTGCATTCTTCTGAGGTGAAATGAAAACTGAGACAGATGAATGAGTGATATCCTGGAGAGGAGGGCGGCGATAAAAGAATGGTACATTCGGAAGTGGTTTGAGAGGAAGTCGAAGGGTTTTTCTTTTCAAACTTCTGATGTCAGTTACTGACGCTTTTTTTTTTTTTTTATATGGAAAATATGTGGAAAGAGACAAAAAAAATAAATAAACTATTATATTGAACTGTTGTGTATCAGTCGCAGTTTCCTCATCGAAGCGTTGGGGCGCAGCGTGGCCGGGTCGGGAATCTCACGGAGCAATTTGGTGACACCCGGAGTCAAAACGCTGAGTGGACGTAGAGTTGCGTTTTAATTCCATCATGGCGTCTCGGGGGGGGGGCAGGGTCCTGTCCCCTGGACCCCCAGGACCCCTGGATGGGGGTCGGAGGCCCGTCAATGAAGCGCCCTGGTCTCCAGCTGAGCGTCCCACCGCCCTGGAAAACCACGATGTCTGTCGCCTGCTCCGCCCGCCTCGTGATTGTTGACGTCACCGTGGTGCGAAATCGGGGGTTTTACATCAAGTGCCGCTTCTGATTTGTTTCAGTGTAATAATGTGATCTTTTTTTTTAAATGCTGTTTAGACGACTTTGTTGTAACCTGTAAGCACTGCCTGACCCCATATACGTGTAACAATAAAGGCGTTGAGAAGCAAAAAACAACGACTCTGTTTTCCACTCGGCTGTTTCACTGCACATCATCCAGAAGGTTTTCCAGGTGAGTCGTCTGTTGTATAAAATTACATTTACAACACTAAAGCTTCAGAACAGAACATGAAAATATGTAAATAACTGAGGTTTATCCTTGTGTTTCTCACTGGGGTTAAGCTGCATAAATACGGCACAAAAACAAAACACACCTGGGCCAGGGGTTAAACCATGGAGCTCAACACTCATATACAGGTTTCCACAACAGCGTCACGCTGGAGAAACGTCATCAGTCTTTGAGCCACAGGCAGGAATTCTAGCTCCCAGCAGGCCAAGTGGTCCCTCCTGTCTCCATGTTCCATCCAGCAGAGGACCTCCTCTTTATCTGCAGGATGAAGAGGAGACCAAGAGGTTGCAGCACCTTCCAGCCCTCAGACCCAGTGTTATGTTTCAGTGGGAATCGTGATGTGACAACAAGCACGTTCATCCCAGCGTGACGCCCGGCCCGGACTGGATGACCCACCTCGGAATGTCCCGAGGATCCGCAGCAGCGAGTCTCTCTCCTTCGTGTCCAGCAGCTTCTCTGAGCCGCCGCCGATCATGTTGCACAATGCCTGACATACCTGGCCCGCCAGCTGCCAATCACCTGCTCCTAAGTGTATGAGGCAGTCCACAAGCCTGATCACACACACACACACACACACACACCACACACACACACACACACACACACTTGAGTGAGAGGGATTCACATGACGGGCAGGATTGAAGGTATTAGCTCCACTTCAGTGACCTGAAAGAAGACTGTGTGTGCGTGTGTGTGTGTGTGTGTGTGTGTGTGAGAGAGAGAGAGAAAGGGGATAATGTAATACAGAAAATATTGTCTGTTGCTATGTGTTAAACACATACGGCGGCTGCCACAGATCTGTAATTTCATCTTCCCTCTGTGGGCGGGTAATGCGAGCGAGTCAACTGTTAGCATCTGCTTCAAGTCAGCAGTTGTTGTGGTTACGGCTGTCAGAATCAGCCAACAATAATAATGCAAGACGACATGTTTCCGGGGGGGGGCAACTAAGTGATGGACGCGCGGGAGCTGAGTGGCATTAGAGAAGGAAAAGGCCGTCTCCTCATTTCCACACCGTCTTCTTTCCCACTGTCTCTTCTACACTGATTAGCTGAGAACACGGGTGCTTACTTGGCGACGGCCCCCTCCCGTGAAAGCCTGACCCGGGCCGCCGAGTCCAGAGACAGGTTCGTGAGGACGCCGCAGGCGGAGTAACACATCTCTGTGCTCTCTGAGTCGAGCAATGCCACCACAAACCGGTGCGCTGGGGGAGAGAACAGAGCAGGATGATAGCAGGAGGGGGCAGAGAAAGGCGACGCAGCGCCGAGATAAGCGGGCCGACGCGGCCACGGTGGGCGGCCATGTTTACACAGACCGCAGCCTTGCAGACGGGCTCAGCCCAAACACCGCACGCCGGGCCGCAGCAGGAGGCGTGCGTCTGTTTCACCTTTGTGCTGCATGATGACGCTGCGTACATCCTTGGACTGGGACAAGTTCCCAAACACGCGGGTGGCCTCAAGCACGGCGTCCATACTGGCGCTGAGCAGCAGCTGCATCATCACTGGCGTTGGAGAGAATCGGCAGAGCGGGGATCAGAGGAGAGACACAGACGCACAGACGGATCCGACGGAGTGACAGCCTGCCGGTCTTACGCTTGGCGACTGCGAGGCGACTCCGGTCGAGAGCGGAACCTTCCGCCTGGTAGAATGACAGATTGTTGATGGTGGCGGCGGCGTTCACCACCAGCTCCTCACTTTCCCTCACAGACCTCAGGGCTGAAACCACAACACAGCGCGATATTGTTAATTCAGCATTAAAAAGCAGGTGAATGTGTATCTCAGCGATGTTCAGGAGCTCAGACGGAGCTCCTCTGGGCCGACACTGGGCCGCGAAGCAGCGCATTCTCTTTCTGAGGGAAGATGCCGGGTCGCCCACGAGCTCTCTGAACCTTGTTTTTAACCAACTTGACCTTTTAGGGGCTTCAATTTCTGCTGCTCAACGGTCGTGTGGGACGCGTGGGAAGCGAGCGAGAGCTTTTGCAGACACCTGGGCCTCAGCTCAACCCGTCCTGAAACCTTTGAACCGCAGGGGAGAATTTCACAAGTCGATGGCGCCATGTGACAGAACATCCTGCGCATGCAGCGAGGCGTCCCGGATAGACTGTTCAAGTCAAGCAAAAGAGGATGTGCCGTATCGAGGTGAGCGCAGAGGAAAGCCGGCGATGGCGTGAACACACAAATTGTTCTGAACGCAAAGGAAGTGGTTAGAAATTTACTGCGCGCAAACTGTAAAAAGGTAAACATTCCAGAGCTCCACATCCTGCGATGCTGCCGATCTGGCGCGCTGAGCGCTGGACGGCGCTCACCGAGCGTCTCCAGCAGCAGCTCCACGCAGGCCTCGCTGGCAGCCAGAGCTGGACCCACGGCCGGGTGGATGCACATGTTGGCCAGCACCCTGAGCAGCTTCACCAGCACGTCCTCGTCCTCCGCTGCACGCGCCGCCGCGCCGCCTCTGCGCTGGTAGCGGTCGTACAGCTGCAGGAGCACGCCCGCGCAGCCCGTGCACTCAAATAGCTGCTGCCGAGAAGCCTCCACGCTGGCGGTGAGGTTACCGAGGGTGAAGAGAAAGCGCACTATGAGGTCCTGTGAGACAGCAGGAGAGGATACAGTGGTCCCTTGTTAGACTGAATCTTCGCTTTCATTGTAAACATGATGAGAACGTGTCAAAATAGGCAGCGGGACGCATATGAGAGTCCAAATAAACAGCCCCAACAAACAGGTTTGAGCCCACCTGCGTCGTCCTTGGATCCCGACTCCGCTGGCTCAAAATCAGGTGCGGGGAAGCCAAGAAGGGAAGATGAGCATGTGATGCAGGACAGGCTGTCCCAGCACTAACTGCACATATCAGCCTGTCCAGTCAACGTGATCTACTCAGGAACCTCAGGCGTGTGTGATTATCTCCTCCTCCTTCTACTACCCACCCCCTCCCTCTTTGTACATCCTGTCTGGAAAGTGGGCTCTGTTTTCAGGAATATTCCTCCAATCATCCCCGTCAGTAATCACCTGTGCACTCAATTCAGAATGAATCTCTCAAGCACGAGGAGACGTTCGACACGTTTTATTCCAACTTTAACGGTGCGTTGCCTCCATAATCAGCTCAGTCCTATTTAGCCCTTCTCAGGGTGGTTAAATGTGGAAATAAACAAAAGCAGAGCAGAAAAGGAGGGATGGACACCACCAGCCCGCTCTGAGGGTAAACATGCTGGAGGGGGGCTGCTGACCGAGCTCCTACTCACTTCTGATGGAGACGGTTTACACAAGCAAGAGGAGGCTGCTGGGCTCACCTGTCTTTGCCGATGTTTGCTCATCACTTCTAAAAATAGTGGGAAGCAGTCGGGGGTGTTGGCCAGAGCGTGGCGGCACTCCGAGTAAGAGGAGAGTTTACTGAGGGAGACAGGAGAAGATGAACAGCAACCTCTCCAAATGGCTGGGTATGAAAACATGGATTCAACAGGGCAAAGGAACATGGAGGCCAGAGCTGCGATATTTCTTCATTCAAAAGAAGAAATTAAAAAAACCAGCCATCAATAAAGCTCAAAATTCTTCAGCTCAGGTTGAAGTTTTAGCACTTTGTGCTAAAATCCAGCGTGACTAAAATGATGATTTGTTCTGAAAGATGCAGCAATAAAACTGCAGAGAGGAAGCAGTAGGGAGTTTAGTGGGTTTACATCAGTTCAAACTGGAGTCTGTGTCTGCAGCCACTGGGAGAGAGGCAAGAATCCACCCTTGACAAATACAGTGGCTCACACTCTTACACCTGGGGGGCATTTAGACTCCCCAATCAATCTAATGTGCACGTTTATGGTCTGTGCAAGGACACCGGAGAGAACCCATAAACGCCAGATGGACAGGCCCTGAGTGGGATTCAAACCTGAGACCTTAGGGCAGTGAGGCGATACCTGCATACTCTTGAAATATTGGTGCAGATGTTCTGGTCCTGGCTGTGAAGGCGCAACACAAGACAGAGATCTGAGAATATGCCGCAGGAGACGAAGACTGGACGGGCGTCAGGGTGATCGGCGAGGTTCCTCAGGGCCGCCGTCAGCTACGTGGGGTCAAAGGTCAAGATGAGGGGAAGCGGATTAAAAAAGTGCATAACTACATACTGGTGGCCTTTTTGCTAGAGGGTGTGTGAACCACTACGGTAGTGACGCGCTCATTAACGCTGCCTGCAGGCCCGAAGAGGAAACCGCACAACAGGGTGACCGGAAACTATTCAGTCGGGACATAAATCATTCCAGAACAAAAGGAAACAGTAATTCCAATGTACAGCAGCGGTGGAAGTTCTTGGAAGCCACGTTTCCGTCTATTTCCCTGCTCTCTGATTATCATGAACTGAGAATATTTTAAAAATTACACCAAAGCAATTGAAATTTGCATCTTTGCGTTTTGCTCACATACAACTGATGCTAAGTAGCATCTAGCCACAATAAAGTGCCCTTTTTACTAAAATGGCAACATACCTGGACAAGTATGTGTCCCGCCATGGTGAAGCTGTCCTTTTCTGCTGTGCAGAGCCTCCGGATCAGCTTCTGGCTCACAGCAATGCAGCCGTTGTCCAGCAGGAGTTTGACCATGCTGCTGTTTCCTGACAGGAACTTCAGAGCCCCAGCGCAGTACAATAGCGCTTCTCCAGACGTAGACACGTCCTCGTTGGTCAAGACAGCCAGGAAACTCTCTGGAGAGAGCACAGAGAGCTCAGATAATAATATCAGTATAGGAGACACACAAAATGGCACCAAATTAAAAAGAAGAAAAAGAAATCATCCCATGGCGGCGGAGGATTCTCTGGTCTCAGAGCAACTTGATTAGCAGACAAAGAAAACTGACAGTAGAAACGTCCAAACGTCCACAAGTACAACCAGAGCTGTGTTCACCAATGATGGAGTTTCTCTGGAAGAGGACGTCGTTGCTTTCACTGCGGCTAATCTGGAAGACCAGTTTACAGATGTTGAGCAGGTTGTTTCCACTGACAGCCAGCTGCAGGGAAAAGCATAAAAAACCTGCATTTTAATTCTATATTTAGGCTCCCAGGCTGTCCACATGGCCCAGGGACCTAGCAGCAGACACCCACACACAGGAAACTCACAGCGAGGCAGAGCTCGGCGATGCGCAGGCTGAGCCGAGCAGAGTCGGCGTCAATGAGGCGGAACAGCGTTCGAAGTATCGCCGACCTCCTCTTGCAGCTCCGGCCGAGCATGTCTGCTCCTTCCAGGGCGCTGTGGAGACGGTCGCACAGGTCGCAGAGGCGGTCCACAGAGGCCTCAGAGCCTGTCATCGCAGGAGAAGGGCCTTGATGAAGTCAGAAAACCCTGATTCCACATGTCCAACATCCACAAAGCAAACGTTCCCCGAGCGTGTTGGCAGGCCGGGGCCCATATAGACGCGTGTGCACGTTGATTTGGGTGTTTTGTGGCATGCATGTGCAATTTCCCTGCACTCACCTACAAAACAGATGTTCGTTACATCGATAATAAGTTAGTTGGCAGTATGGACAAAAAAAAGCTTCCCTCTTCCTTTCCGAGGATGCAGTTTTTATGATCAAACACAGAGAAACAGGCAGCAAAGGAACAAGCTTGACGTGGAGGAAGGGTGGTACCTGTTCCTTGTTTCAGAGGTTAAATAAAGAATTACATTATTCATTGTATAAATAAGTTTGAACCGCTCCAGAAACGGCTGGTTGCAGTTTCACACCCATCATTGCGCCACGACTTTACAAGCAGGCTGTAATGAGTTTGCTCTGCATAATCCAGAGGGAGCAGCTAAACTCTTGTGCTTCTCATGTTTGGGGCTGTTTTCCCCTCAATCTTTGCACACATTACCTGCAGACACGCTCTCCAGTTTTTGCAGAATAGGAGTGATGGTGTAATTCCACACCAATGACTGTGCATCCTCCCGCACACTCGTGCATGCGTCGTGATCCCGCCGCTCTATAATGTGCAGAGAGAACAGCAGCAGCGATGAGCGGTGGCTGCAGACCAGGTTCAGAAGTTCACGGTCTCTAAATAAAGCAGCAGGAAACGTGATGCCACAATGAAATGTCACAGGCTGCACTTCCTTTGATTTGTTTCTACACTGATCTGAACGAGGGCACGTGAATGGGTGCATGTGGGATGGAAATGTGAGTCCTTGCTGTGTGCAAATGTGAGCAGATGCTCAAATATCACACATATGACCCAACATTTGAGTCTCGCCTCTGTGCTGTGATGCAGGGAGATGCACCCACATCCCCGCGGCTCTCTGTTTTTGGTTGTCTGCATGTCATAGTTTAAATTAGGT
Source organism: Takifugu flavidus (assembly GCF_003711565.1). Lineage (NCBI taxonomy): Eukaryota > Metazoa > Chordata > Actinopteri > Tetraodontiformes > Tetraodontidae > Takifugu > Takifugu flavidus. The sequence goes on from NC_079538.1 coordinate 4,572,729, forward strand.
CCCTAACAACATCCTCATCAAGGTTTAACACCGACACAGAGGTGTACCATCGGGCTCTACCATGGTGCAATAACAGAGTCATCTGCATCTTTTTGGGTACCAAAATGACCACTTAAGGTAACGGAGTGGATGGAGTGAAGGCGAAAGCAGTGTTGTAACTGGACAAACCTGTGCTCCCTCCTGATCTGCCTTCTGTGGGTCTGACTCCCGAGTCATCGCCGACTGACACCATTCTTCTGTTGGAACACAAAAGCAGCAGGTTTCAGGTTATATTCCGATTTACAGATTAGAACATGAAGCTCTCTGGTGGAATAGTCAATCTATGATTCGGAGATTCAAACACAATCAAATGTAAAGGGTTATTTTTTGGACTGATCAAGCCTGCATTTCTATAAACAACCACTGGGTGGCACTCTCGCCGCAGAGGCCGGGATCTTTCTGCAATAGCTGTTGTGCGTTTTTATATCTGCCTTAAATTTACGCGTTTACATCTGCGTTGACATTTCTTTTAGTTCTTCCTTAACAAATAAGACTTCATCTTTGCAGGCGGTCCAGTTTATGCTTCGTCGCTGTGGTTGTCTCTGTGCAGAACACACTCCTCGTCAGGCCTGCATCTCACTGTATTTGTGTCCCCTCAAAACGCAAAGATGATGAAGTAATGCAACAATAATTTATATGAAACATCACAGGAGGAGACAAGGTAACTCCTATGCAACAAGTGAGATCGTAATGACTTGTAGAAAGACTGGGAAAGGGAACTATCACACTGTGTTATCATACAGTAAGTGCATTGTGTGGAAGAGCACCGCTGAGTTCACTTTGACTTAGTGACCAGTGGGAGGTGGCGCACAAGGCTCATGAAGCAGAAACTGCTGGCAGATACATGCTGCAGTGAATGTCACAGAGGGGGCTTTGGCTCTGGATGATAGGATTAAGAGCCTGATAATAAGGCCTCTTTGTGTAATACTGCATTCTCTGGGACATGACCTCATCCTTGTCTTCGGCCAGGCTACTGGCGTCGCTGCAGTCACAACACGAGACCGCTGCCAGCTTTACCCAGATGGGCACCCAAATCTAATAGAGAACCATTTGGGGCTATAAAGCCCCATCTTATTGGAGAAAAAGAAGCTAGTGGATGTCTAATCCTACAATCTTTTGATCTAATCCAAATCGTAATAATCTTACGCGCTGGACTATTTCTCAGACCCTGAGCAGACTCAGTAGTTCAGCCACACACTAATGAACAGTAGAGTGAAAGGTCTAACCGGACAATTAACAACTGAAAGGTCTTTAATTCTTTCCTCCCAAATCACACGCCGAACCGAATCTCATAAATTTGTCAGCAGCAAGAAGAGTTGGAGCTGTCAGCCCAGGTTTCCTGTAAAAGTGTTTTATGGTCGCCCCCCCCCCTTGCAGCCCCAGCCGCCCACCCAATCAATAGGCGGATGAATTGCAACGACAGCCCTCGACCTCGCGCCTGGAATTGTGCCACTCTCGCTGACGTGCGGCTGCTGAGGTCGGCAGGAAAACGTGGAGCTTTCAGCTTCTCCGCACAGAGAAGGTGTAAAAGCTGACACGTGACAGATATGACACACGAGGGCGCGTCCGTGAGGGGAGGGCCTGCCAACAACGTGTCACTTCAAAGGGGCTTTAAAGTTGAAGAATGTGCCGCAGCTCTTTATACGTTTTCCCAGTCTGGATACGTTCGTATATGCATATTTCAGCCATTAAGGAAGACGGGGTTGGCAAATGTAGCTTTGACCTGTAACATATAAGCAGTAATGATCCAATTGGTTCAAATAACAACTACAATTATTCAGTCTGAAGCTGCACAATTCTAAAATGTTAATCAGGAATTTCATTTTTTTAGTAAAGTAAAAACATGAAACAAAAACAATTAGAATGGTTGGAGCCTCTTGGTTATTTCCTGATTTAATCTTCTACTCCCACTAGTGTGGAAACCTGAGGACCAAAACAGGAACAAAAAAACATTAGAAACCCAACGTGACAAACTAGGGCAAAGGGAAGCGGGAGGAGGAGATCGAGAAGGATAATAAGCAGCACAATTAGCTCCATCTAGTAATGGCTTCCCCTGCCAGCTCGGCGTGCCTGTAAATCTTGCTCTCATTGTGGTCCCGTCACTCCGGTCAAGAAGAGGGATTTAAGGGGGGGGGGTCATGATGGAGAAAGTGATGGGAGCGACAACGCACCTTTCACTCACTGCTCTGCGTGGACGGGCATTGTGGGGACCCCTGTGGCCGGTCCTGTCAGGTCTGAGCTGCCGTTCAGCTGATGGAGGGTGAGAAACAACAGCGCGTCTTTACAGCGTCAACATACGTTACAACGTGTTTGACCTAGCAACAATTTCAATTTGTGTGCATACCATTTGTTTGCCTTTCTAGAGGGAGCAGAGCGAGCGAGCCAGCCCTGCGGAGGGAGAGCCGTGCCCCTGCCAATTGGTTCTTCACTTCCTCTGGTTCAGCGGGAGGCTTCGGAAAGGCCTTGAACTGATCTTCCTCACTGCACGGCACTGGGAGCTTTGGTTTCTGTCAGGAGACAAACACATTAGCAGCAAATCCCGGTGAAAATGCTGCAACCAGGGGAACAAGCAGAACAATCAAACAGAAGTGCGTCTCTCAGACGTGCAAATTCTTTGAATATTTCACACAGATGCAAATGCTTTTATGGTGGTCAACAATCGCAGAGAACTTACATGTTCTAGTCTGGAAAGGCGAACAGCTGAGGCCGGTCTGGACTCGGGAGCTTCAAAATCACAAGCATGAAGGCTGCAGATATTCAAAATGTCACATTACTCAGTGTTGACTTTGAATCCATTTAGTTGACAAAGTGTGTTACGAACCTAAAGGTCGACGGAGGCCTTTTTTTCATGCAATCTTTGTTTCCAAAAAGCTCCCTGGTTGCAATCGCTGGGGTAAATGGTCGCTGGGTGGACCGGACACGCAGGGACCGTCTGGCTTCACTTACAATTTCTGCACTTGTTCTAATCAGAGGGTTGCGCTGCTGCGTGATCAGGCTGCAAAACTGTTGCTTCCTCTCTAGAGAAGCCATTCTGACCAATGAGGTGTTGAAAAGTCAAACTCAAACGATGGGATACAGATGTAGAAAACCTGAGGAGAATAAAAATGGCAGCCGATTGATTGAAACGAGAGTCGATAATTAACACCGAGTAGCTTTAAAACGTCTACACATCAGAAATAAACAGTATTGTATACTGTGATGATGGATTGTATTTTTGCCAATTAATTTATCATTCACTGAGCACAGTAAATGACAAAAAAGCACCGGCAGAGTGCAGACCTCTGCCAAGTAGGTCATGTCCACCCATACTGTAGTAATATAAGGTTACATAACATAGTAGGTTGCTGTGTAATTTGATCTTTGGAAGGACAACAGTCCCATTCCCTCAGCATCCAGAACATCACCAACGTGTGATCATCAAGCATGGCCCATTGTCAACATTTCCTGAAAGCCTCCTTAATATCCATTCATAACTTTTCCATTTATTTCATTCACAGCAGACCAACGACCTCCTCAGCAGAGGCAAAAAAGAAAAAGAGACCAATTTACAGCATTTTAGTGGCGCGCAAAACATTAAAAGTGTTTCACTCCAAATGTTTTATTGGCGATATTGGTGTAAATGTGGCCCACTTGTGGCCCCAGCTCTCCTCGCAGGCTTCCACCCCGGTGGACTGTCGAGGTTCATATGCGCGTTCACGGCTGGTAGCCATGGCAACGTGACGCGGCAGAAGCAGAAAGCAAACAAACAAACTCAAGAAAGTAATTAGCCGGAAATTTAATTAGATAAAGAATTTATGCTGATTTTTTTTTATTTAAAAAGGGTGTCTACTAGCGTAAAGACATAATCCCACACAAACTTTGACACAATATAAACCGTATTAGTATGAAGGAACTCACCGGTAATCCTTAACAAAACGAGAAAACTTACCTTTAAACGGGCTAAAATGTGCCGCGTCTGGTAGTGGAGATTCTCGATGTTACAACGTCCTTCCGAAGACAAAGCAAACCAATCATGACGTTTAAAGAAAGGTTTAAAAGATGGGTAAAAAATGAAGTTGTAAGAACCCGAACGATTGTCCCGTGCACGAGCTTCTCAATGGCAGTCTCGCGAGTTCTTGCAGGCACGCGCGTTTAATGAGGAAATGAGGCTGACAAACCCAACAGACAAGAAACGCAACAGCGTTTTTGGACACGTAGATCTCAAAGAGAGTTAAACAAACACGCTCAGTTTAAATCTGGTAACAGAGGAAAGAAAAACCAAAGGACAAAACGACCTGACACAAACAGAGTAAACAGAATAAGGCCAAAGTTAGCAAACGTAGTACCCCTGTCTAGTACGGTGGCCCGGGAGGCCCAAATAGTACCAACTACATCTTACGGAAGCAATAAGGCCCGGAGAAGATAGTCATGCATACTTGTGACTTTATGATGTAAAACAAAGCACATCTTCAAAATTTAGAACAACAGAGTGGTGTTTAATGTCTTCATTTTTTTCTTAAACAAGATGAAACATCTTGAAAATGCCCAACAATGCCCATGAGCAATAAAATAAAACAACATTTGAAGTTTATTCGTTTTTTTTAAAGGTCTCTTTGAGTCAGTGACAAAATCATATAGACTGCAAATACCTACATCTACCTTCAATTGTCTTTATTTAAACTTTAAAATCACAGCAATATACTGGAGATTTTATACAATAATTGCAAGAAAGTTGCGTAATCAATTGAAAGAAAAAAGCAATGCGACTGTACAGTATATACATTCACAAAAAAACACAAAAACAAAACCCATCACATTACAATAACGCTGTAATTTTATTAAAACAAGAATCTGCAAAATGTCATATTTCAGGAAAGGCTGGATTTAAGCACTAACGTGTTCCTGAACCAGCTTCTATTCCATTTTTATCGCCTCTCATAAACCGTTTCCACCTGATACGCAGCTGTGTCCACCATTTTCTCTTCACAGAACGTACATTTTAAAAAAAAACAAAAAGATAAGAAAACGCACGGACACAAAATGGCCACCGACTTACGCTCTTATTATCAGCGTGAGCGAAACCTCTGTCGCCGTCCGAGCTGGCTTATGCGACAACATTCCTGCTCAGTGGAAGACCAGTAGCAGCCCGCTCCCACGACCCATAACCAGCCTTGCTGTTGGTCTCTGTAATGGGTCGACCACCTCTAACGGCACTCAGATTTGCAGGTTTGTCCACTCGAAAACCTTTCCCCCCTTTTACATACTGAAATATACATCTGAATGACCTTACGAGTCTTTCGTTGGATTTAAATAGAATTACATGCTTCAGTCTCATGGATACAGGGAACTTGATTGGCTTAGAGTGCATGCTGGCCAGGTCCAATCACAGGGCAACACTGTGGAGCTTAGCAGCCAATGGGAGGAGAAAGATGGTCTCCACGCTCTCATTGTCGCCAAGGGAGGGAGAAACACGCTGACAGGACAGTCGGCACCAATATTTAAAGTAGTGGATTGACTTTGATCACAGTTGAACATGTCCTATATGTCTGAGGGGTCAAAGCAGATCAGAGCGGCAAGAGGCTGTAGACAGACGCTCATGTCAGGTGCTGCAGAGTCCCGCGCAGTGGCGTTCACAGTACCTTGACAGTGCTCTGATCAGGGCTGCTAACGCCACATGAATGAATGAGTGGATTAGTGCTTGAAGGTGCAGTGTCTCCTTGGCAACTAGCTTCATCTCCCAACAGCACCTTAGAGTGATGCTGTCAGGACAGCGGCTCCTTCAGTCCCCACTCTCATCACCATTCAGTGAGTAAATGTGGCAAACTCCACACAGCCTATTAAACTGTGTGTGACACACACACACACACATGCACACACACACACACACACACACACACACACACACACACACACACACACACACACACACACACACACACACACCCCGATCTGGTTTAATAAACTGATTTGTAACACTTTGAGTCAGACGTCTTATCTTTAGTCACTCTTTACAGCAATGACGTCAGCAACCACCTGAGTCAAGTTTTTTTTAACGACGCAGCAAGTCAAAGTTAGTACAGAGAGAAATTAGAAATGAGTCCTCTGGTTTTGCTCTTAGTCAGCAGCTTTTGTACGGTTTTGAAAGACTTGTACATTCCGACAGGAAAGGGTCTGACTCCTAACTTTAAAGCTGCATCGCAGTGCAGATTCGGCTTTTGTTCATTTAAGATGAATCAGGATCTTCTTTCTTGCAGCGTAATGGTGATGAGGAGGGCTGTGTCTGACAGGAAGGACGGAGCAAAGTTTGCCCTGCATATTTTGTGCTCTGTAACTCTATTTTGCAAACTTACGGCACTTCATGAGCACTGACTGTCTATCAAATCGTACATTTTGTCGCTGCTATAATTCTCCCTGCCACTGGTTGAAGTCATCCTGGTCTAACGTGTTGCTCCGCTCTGGTCAAATGAAGCAGAAGTGCAGGGCGGACAGTTGCCATCTTATCAGTCATGGCTTAATGTGCTTGGAAACTAAAATATCTCCCACACTCTTATTGTACACACGTGAGTGTTTTTTGCCAGCCCTCGAAAGTCCTGTAGGGACATGAAAACAGCAGATTCAACTATATATAAACATAGCAGCTACAGTAGTAAGTATATGTTTACGTAGCGTGGAAAAAACGTGGGAAAAAAAGCATGTGGGAGCTTTTGTGCTACAATAATGGCATCTAAGTTTATTTCAGAGCTGATTAACTGGTAACTCTTTTCCCAAACCCCTGTGAAATGTTTTACTTGCTACTTCCTGTTTGCTAACCTGTCTTTAAGGGATAGATTTCAAGTCACTAATAGGATGAAACAAAATTTACCTGGTGACTTGCAGCTAGAAACATGTTCAGATTCAGACTTGTCCTTCATTCTGGTTCCACTCGGCACACTTCATCTGACCACGCTCTTATGTAGAAAGTGTGTGGGCAGGAATTCTTTGTAATAAAAAAAAAAATCCAATTTATCAGCTGAACATTAAGGTCGTTCAGTACCTCACAATAGGCTATTGTACAAACGGGGGCTGATGAAGGCCGCCTGATCCTGCATCGCTCTTTTACATGTTCTTGTTCAGGCTCAAGTGTGTTTTTCAGGGTCACTCCTTCCTGATTGTGTGTGAGTGTCTTTTGGCTAGTGAACAAGATCACAACCTTCTTCTAACTCCAATGACTTTGTTCATTTTGTGCCATTTCAAGCAAGGAAAACAGGTTTATAACTATGGTTAACTGAAAGAAGACATAAAATAAGTCATGGACTAAAAGTTTATGCGATGTAGAAAGACATTATATTTGTGGTTTGTTTGTTTATCTCAATTTGTAAAGTTTTTGCATTTGAGCAAAAATCCGTCAATTCAGTTTGGTCAGTTTCTGCATTATATTGGAAAACAAAACGCAACTGCATTTACACAGAAACCAGAGGTGACCAAAAGGTCAATAATGAGGGATTGTTCGAAGTCTTTAGTGAACAACTTGAAAATGACAGACAAAGCAATAAAACGGCAGCTTTTCCTCACGGAAATCGGCCCATTTACAAGCGTAAAAACATCCAGATGTTTACAGCAAAGCCAGAGCAGCCATAAACACACATGTAATACAGATGAGAAGGAGTCTTTGACTATTTACTGTCACCAAAGCATAAACACAAGGGTATGAAACCTAAACATGTGTGTGCTGTCACACATACCACGAGAACAATGGAGTCACCCAGCATGCAAAATACAAGGCAGAAAACCCATGAAAGTCACGAGTTTCTCACATTTGATCATTTTCACCTGCCTGTCTCCGCTTTGGCAATGTGAAATTCCTTTGTGTTAACTAGACCAACGGTGAATCGTTTTGTTTCTCGCTACTGGCGAATTCTTTACGGTAGATTTACTTCGCTTTGTCTCGCCCACCACCGTCACCGTTACTTAACCTGGCAGAGGATGGAAGGAGGAAGGGAAAGGTGGAGAAGGGGAGTAATGAAGCTGTGAATGTGCTTTCCCTGGTCCTTTAATGGTGAGCCTGGGCTGTAACTCACTTCAACACACAGTCACGAAGGCCCAAATGAATGCGTGCACACACACACACACAATACACCCAACGCAATACATTGGATTCTCTGGTGTCTTTGTGTGTCCTGCCATCCATTTTTGCTGGCGCATACAAGATATATGGATGTGTAGAACCCAGTGACCTTGATGCTACGTGTGTGAGGTGGGGGTGGGTGAGATTCATCATGGTCCGATACGACATATTTTATTCAACCAGCAGGAGACACATAAATATACAGAAAGGTTCTGGTTCCTCACGGGCCAGTGCTGCTCGCAGGCAGATGCTTCTTGTTGGGTTCACCAACCAAAAACCCAACCAAAACACTCCTCATCCACAAAAAGGCAGTCGTACAGTTTAATATACAGTGTAACCCCCCCCCCCCCCACACGCACACGCACACACACACACACACATCCCCCCCATGAGCCTGTGCACGCATGTATTGCAGTCACGTGGAGCCACAAGCTGCAGTGAGAATGCTCATAACCCAGAGGGTCGTGGGGGAAGGGAGCAAGATATGGGTTACTGGGCTGAGAGAGCAAGAAGAGCACGTGCCCCCACCACACCACGGAAAGAACAGCCCTGATGCATGCATGTGTGTCTGTGTGTGTGTGTGTGTGAGGGAGAGAGAGAGGGGGAAATATGAGCTATAAATCTACTGGTCTGATTTACAGGGGGTGAAGGTGGAGCAGGCAGAAATTTCACCTCCCTGCCCCCAGCCCATTACCCCCCCAATTGTTTCGAGAGCGGTGACAATGGAGAGGGAAAGGGAGGACTTAATCTGAATCCAGGTTTATGGTGTATAGGTCGGATTGATCGCATGCCGGCAGGTTCCAAACTAATCAACGTGACTGATGGAGAGAATGAGCCGGACCAACGATTCGCCCTTTTCCAACAGCTCAGCGCTGCGTCATCCAGTGCAGATGGTCAAGCCCCCACTGATTGAGGCTTTTGTTTCCCCCGTTGAATCTGAATGAGAGACTGCCTTTCAAAATAGTTCCATAATCATTGACGTTTTTGTAAGATGACGACTTTCAGCAATATTTATGATTCGGTTGGAGGCTTGTTGCTGACGGGATCAACGACGTTCAACAAGAACGCTCGTTGTTGATGTCACGCATGCATTTGCTGTGTTAAACACATGTTTTAGTTCCAGCCTTGCATAATGTGCTGGAATTTTCCCTAGAAATCCCAGCAAAGACTCACTATGAAGTAAACGAAGCCACAAAAGAGCCAAACAATCAATTAAGGAAGAAGGGAAACTTTTTCTAAGGAAAGTGACGCTGGTGCCTCAAATTAACAGGACACAAACGCAACCATGCACAGACGCCAGCGGAGTTCAAACTCACTCGACTTTCCGTTCAAACTCCTCTCACGCCTGCGTCTATTTCTGTGGTTGCTTTGCACCTCCCGCCAGCCTGTCACTTCCCCTGCTGTCACTGTGCATCGCACCTTTTTCACATTTGAACATGACGTAAACACACCAACCCCAGTTATTCCACCTCGCAGCGACACTGTATGTGTGAATCCACCATAATGACATCTTTCATGTGTGTGTGTGTGTGTGTGTGTGTGTGTGTGCGCGCGTGTGCGCCTCAGGGAGTGTAATTACGAGATGTTTGGCGTGAAGAGAGCTGTCACCTCCCCACAGGCTGTGATTCTCGGCTATAATCGACCGGAGGAGCTGCGGACGGCTTCAATCGCCTGTGTGCTGCCATCACAGAGATGATGTCATCCCACTGCAGCACTTAGCACAGGCGCGCACACACACACATAAGTATCTCTTCCAACTGCTCAGTTCTCAGCATCCCCCCCACACACACACATACACACACTCTCACATACACATACACACATATTACCTGTGTTAAGACTGCAAATACATAGTTTTGTCCCATAGAGAACATTTATGCTCTTCTCAAAGGCTTCCTAGGCCTCCGTTGGAGCCAGGCCGGGCGGACCGGGCTGGATCCGGGCTGCTCCCAGTCTTCAGAAATCCGTTTGGAATTTCAGGAGTACAGTCTTTTGTATTGGGCTCACACCATCTCTTTTAGGGGTCACACAATTTTTTTTTTAAAAGTCGTTTAATTGCTTTAAACTACTGTTCATCTTGACAGGACTGAAAATAAAAACAAGCAAAAAAAACCCAACCCCTGCTCCTCTAAATTCATGCTGACAAAACAGAAAATGTGCTGATGAAAATTTTCCGTTGGGCCAGAAACCTCAGTGACCTCGTGCAGACTGGTGTGACTGTAGCCAGACTAGATAGTTAGTCGGTCAGGTGACGGCCTGACGCGGAAATGCTGCTGAAATGTGGTTTTGGTGTTTGCAGCTGCGGTGCGCCTGCACTCCGGGTCGCTCGATTATTTTCGGTTAGCAGCCGACCTTGACATTTGCGTTCTTTTCCTTTCAAACCATTCTAGGATGCCCCTTTCTTCACAAAGACACTAATATACGAAGGTCTTTCGTATATCTGTATACAAATGCAAAGGCCACGTGGGTGGACGTGCGCTGTGTGACGCGTGTCACACGTAAAAAAGCTCTGCTTTCACAAATCACCTTGATGCAAACCAAAGATGGTTTGCTGAGAATAAACTTTGAAGATGTAACGCGCCTCTGTAATTACACTGCCATAATATGGAACATGCTATACGTGGTATGTGGGTGGTGAGGGAGCCTCTAATTGAAGTTGAGGTTTTTAATAGGCAAATGTATTTTTGAGCCTTGGTGTTGGGCTTTACAACGCTCTAAAAAGAGCTGGGCGACCGTGGTTGGTCACGGTCATTATAAAGTATTGATTACCAGAGCTGTGGCCAGTAAATTGGGTTCTGATTGCTTGGCAGGAAGGTTCCCTAGCAACCTCAAAAACAGTAGATACAATTAAAAAAGCCGTACCAGCTCCATTCATACTGTGGGACGCCATGTTTTGTGCTACAGTGACGGCGTTAAATCACTTAATCTGTTAAGAATAATACTATATAGCTTCTCCGGGTACCAAGACACACGTACAGGATCATCTGCTCTAATCTTTTAATGAAACCACCTGAACCTCTCACAGTGGGGGGAAGTGGTGTATTAGGTGTGAGACCGTTAGCTGTGAGGAGGCCTGGGTGGAATCGCACGCACGCCTGCATGAGATTTGTGTTACACAACAACTGAGGGGAAAGTGCCCGGCCCAGGGGTGTCAGAGGAGCTGCCGTGTGTCTCCTCTCATTCCACAGAGGCTTAGATACATCAAACATTGTGCAAGAGGACTTCCAGGAAGCTGAGGTTGTTTTGCAGTTCTCGTAAGAATGGCTGGGAAATTTATCTTTTCTGAGGATCCTCTTTGGAAAACAATGGTTACGCTCATTGTGAATCAACATCATGTGTAAGCACTGTGCTGGAAACTCCTCCTCCGTCTACACCTTGTATCAACAGAGTCCCTGTGCTCGCACGGCACTGGCGAAAATCGATGTAGTGTTGTGTGACCGCGCAATAAAAGGATCTCAGCACAGTGAGGGTGTGGGGCCTCAGCAAAGTTTTATTTACATGCGCACTGTTTCTTATACAAACTAGATTACAATTCCAAATGTAATACACTGGAAAAAAAAACAATCCCTACGAACATCAAGTCAAGAAGAAGCAAGATTAATAAAGGGTAAAAACCAGAGGGCATATGTAAGGAAACTGGCCTGAGCATCTAATAGAAGAATAGAGAAGGTTTGGAGAGAAGATTGTGAGACGGTACCATCCAGGAGGTGATTAAGTGATGTGTCGCTTCTGTTTTTTTGTTTCTTTCCACCTAAGATGTGTCACAGCTGTGTGTGTTGTGTATTAGAATAAAGATTCTCCGTCAGTGTGGAGGAGTAGAGTAATAGATTAATGGCAAACGTCCCCATTTTACACCGTAGGAGGAGCAGGTAACGCCTTTGTCTGTTTTCCAGGGAACGACGGTCCCTGGAATTACCTTGCCAGTCAGTATGATGCATTCAAAACAAAGATGTTGGCTCAGGATTCAGTCTACGGTGCTATGAATCTCTGGAAAACATCCAGCTCGTTGTCAGATGGCACTTAGATCACATGGTAACCGAACACTGGGTGAGAGCACCAGAATAAGACTTTAAACAAGAGTGAAGACGAGGAACGTAAGGAGGCTCCCCCTGCACCAGTGTCTTTTACACACGTCACCAACATGGGACCTGATAAAAGATAGAACGTGTGCGTTTTAGTGCTAAAGACACGGGGGTTCCTCCTGTACTTGTTGCCCCACTAGCGGGGGTCAGAGTGGGTACAGGTAGGTCATGCACAAAAACCTCAGGTAGCACAGTGGACCTTCCTAGCCAGCCATGCACACAACCCTTTGCCTCAACCTTCAAGTGAATTACGCACATCTGTACATTATTATACACACTTCCACACACAGAGAAGGGATAACAGGGTCACCAGGTGCTACAAGAATGGCTGCCCACGATTACAAAGAATTGGATTCAACGATAAAACGGCTGGTAACGGTGTTGCCTCCTTACCGGCGTGTCAGGTTATTCTTCAGCTTTACCTTTAGAGGTATCACATAATCCAAGGGTCAAGTACTACGTGTTTACATAAGGACATAACAGCGATTATATGCATTTCACACAAGTCATAATGCGTAATTACATACATGCATACAGTCAGCTGTGCTGTATGCCCCAATGAAGGAGAGAGGGGGACTTTACACATCCTTGTAAGGATAAGTCAACAAAAACAAACCCCAGTGGTAAACAGAAGCATACTAATAGATGTAAATCCAGATATACTTGGATATCAGCTAAAAGAGCGGCAGGTGTACACATGAGGATGCTTGAACTCTGACGCAGGAGAAAAATAAGAAAATCCCGATGTTCGTCCTTTCCGCCCTTCATCTCGACAGCCACAGTTTCACAGGTTACAAGTTCACAAACACGAACCATGTCTTTTTTGTTTATTTTTCAAAAACATGAAACGTTAAATTACCATTACAAGGTGACTTGATGTTAATAAAAACCTCCCTTTCCCCCCCTGAGTGATTCTACATAGGCTAAAATCAAAAAGAAAAGCTCCACAAGCTCTCAAACAAATTAACAGCAGAGCTTCAAACACATCCCTGGTAATATGTCCTCGTTTGCAATATGTTGGTGTGTGTCGCTGTGTGTGAGCGTGGGTGTGTGTGTGTGTGTGTGTGTGTGGTGATTTGGTTGCCAGCATGTCCTAACGTCATTTCAAGTAATTTGGCAATATACAGTGATAGCTTATTGTTTTACTAGAGAAATGAGTCTAACCCCCCCACCCCCACCCACCCACTTCTGAGGCTTTTAATAAACCAGACACAAAACGGACACATGTGATGCTCGGAGCAGAATTCAACACTGTTTACATAGCACCTGTTATGGTGTGGAAATGTTCAAAACCCCAGGAGATACACACGCACTTTGGCTGCATTATGTGCAGTGATGAACAGAAACTGAGAGAGGAGATCAAAGGGAAGATTATCTTTATCCACCCAGGTTTTGGAAATCTGTACTTCTTTTAAAAAAAAAAAATCAGATTGCACAGAAGATCTCGACAATGGTGAGTTCATTGTAAAAAAAAACAAACAAAAAAGTCCTTGTGAATTATTCCGCACAGACAAAAAGATAAATTTGCATCTGACCGGAGGCCGTTTCTTTGTGGTTTGCATGGCTGGTTTGGTCAAATTCCCCATTCCCCATTCTGCCGTGCAGCTCCGACAGCTGCAGCAGGCATTCATCTCCCCTGTCTAAAATACTGCAGCTTCAGCCACGTCTCTGAAGGAGGGCGCCACGGAAAAGTGCTTCTGAACTAGGCTGCGTCGGAGTTATCGGCCGCGCGGCTGCTGAAAGTGACGCATTTCACTCAAGTCGGCCTTGACGACTGGAGCAAAAGTGTTTCTGTGTGTTGCAGTTTATCGTCATTTTGACCTTTTTCATCGAGACACCAACTACGTCTACGTGTCGTGGAAACAAGTACGATAAAAGAGACATAAACAAAGTCAGAATATTTAAAACCACCAAACGAAGACACGGAGGAGAAAACCCCCCCCAGGGAACCAGTGGAGAGCTGCATGACTTTATTTCCCCACTTGTTGTCTTCAACAGGAACTACTGCACTCCGCAATCCTTCGGTCCTTCCTCGATATTTTCCACCTGAAACCTCCTCCGGACGGGCCGCGTCTCTCGCGAGCGACCGAGACAGATTGCATAATTTACCAGTTCGATGTTCGTTTGTGTGGTTTCCCAGGAGGCTTTGAGTGCGGCGTCTCTGGAGTCTGCTGAAGGGATCCCGTCTCGCCAGCGTGGGAGTGAAGGGAAAGCTTCGCGAGGAAGCCTTCTTCTGTAAACAAGGTGTTTATTTCACGTTGTGCTGATGGCAAGTTTGGCAAAAAAAAGGATGTGGTGTAGGATCTTCTCTCACGCTGTACATCTCAGACCTGGAGAGACAAAGGGTGAGACGATTAAGTAAGAAAACAATTTGCTGTCCGCAGCAAACAGCAGCCCACAATCAACCCATTTTATGTAACATCCTTTTGATGTTCTTTGATGTTCTACAACTGTGCGAACTAATGTTTGGATCTAGGTTGGACTGAGACAGAGACAATGAAGAAAAGCAGCTCGGGCAGTTTAGGGAAGAGACGCCAAAGTGCTTAATTACATGGGTGAACCTTTCCAAGTGGAGTCACATAAGTGATAATGACTTTGATTTTGGTTTAGAAGAGCGGCTGTGCTTTTATAAATAATTATAGAATAACAGAGAAACAAACCAAAAAAAAAAAAAAAAGAAAACCTGACCAAAATGGCCCTGCCGGTATGTTTCCACTTCCTCTGGAGCTATCAGATGGTTCCGGATTTGGTATCCAGCACTAAAGTGCTATTCACATGGATCTGTGATGGCTACTCCCTGATCCCCGATCCCCAGCATGTAGGATGAATTCCTACATCAACACACACCTGATCTCCAGTCAAACCCCTCAGCTGGGGACCCAGCTCTGGGAGGCCTGCTTTGTACTGGTGAGGTTCCCCACTCCGGTCATGTTGGCCAGAGAGTCAAAGTTAAAGTCCAGGCCGTCTGCGTCCATCAGGTCATTCCTGATGATGGAGTCCATGTCACACTCCAGGCTGCTGTTGAAGATGTCCAGGTCCAAATCTGTTGGGAAGCGGTCCTGACAGATCCCTCCACTGCCGGTTCCATTTAGAAAAATTGAGGGGTCGATCTGCATGGACGAGGATCCGTTTCCTCCTAAGGGGGAGAGTAGGAGCTGCTGCTTTGCATTAGCCAGGGCATTTGCCTCATTAGCTAGGTTCATGCCTCTATTGATGGACCTCATTGAGCTCTGATTGTGGTTGTTACTTTGCACCATTTCACCTTGGTTCGCCTGAACCCCGAAGGTCATTACAGGATCATTATGGAGCATGAGGCTACGACGGGAGTTCTGAGAAATGACGGCAGCAGCGCTAGCCTGCGACATCAGTGGGTCCGAGTGGGTCATCATGACGTCACTGTGGTTGTGGCTGTCGGAGTTGAGCAGATCTTGCAGCGTCTGACTGCCAAAGCGGGACAGGCTGATGCTGGAGAAGGACGTCTGCTTGTTCTCCTGGATGGTCTGCATGGGGGACGGACACAGAGATGAGCCTGTTTTGTGGGGCCCGAAGATGGAATTACTGTAGCCGTTAATTCCACAATTAGGAGAAGAGTTGGAGGAAGGAGAGTTTGTGGAGGAAGTTGACCCGAGACGGTTCGGTTTGGACACAAAATTGAACCCCGAGGACCCATTTAGCGCAGGCTGTCCCGTAATGGTCGGCACTAAATTGATGTTATCCAGCAACTCATCCATCAGATCATCTGCGAGTCCATCGTTAAGGTTCATGGTGCCCGCCAGGTCCGCCAAACGGGGCAATTCAGCCGGAGCCGACTTCCCGTTTGTTGTGGCGTTGCCTGGAGACAGCGTTCGGCCGGGGCTGGAGTAGACCATTGGCGAGACGGGGCGCTCGTCATCCGGCACCTCATCTAGCTCAGGGTTGGCCATGATGGGTGTCAGGCGACCGCTGACTGTGCTGGCATTGGAATTCGTGCGAGATCGGAAGTCTGTCCAGGCATCCAGCTCCTCGCTGCTGCGCGACGTCGGGCTTCCGGGCCACTTTAAGGGACCCGAGGGGCTGTCCCCGCCGCCTTCCCCGGCAGCTGCAGCCTGCAGGGCGGCCTTCTTTTTGGCAGCACGGCCACGGGCAGACTTGATGTACTTGTTGCTGTTGTCCATGGAGACGGCACGGCGGCGAGGAGCCTTCCCACCTCTCCCACCCTCCGGGTTGATCATCCACCAGGAACTCTTCCCAGTTCCCTCATTCTGGACGCGGATGAATCGGCTGTGCAGGGACAGGTTGTGCCGGATGGAGTTCTGGAACAAAGAAGAATGAAAACATGTCAATCCCTCTGAAGGAATTACTTAAACAATGAATGCCATTAACATTGATTTTGCAGTATTGTTTCCTCCCTTTTATCAAACAGTGCAGAGTGGAGAACACTGGTCCATAAAACCCTGCTAGAGCACCTCAAACAACGATGCAAAGGTCTGGCCAATAAATTAAACTATTCATCCACTGAATGAATGCGAGAGGGCACTTGATGTGCAGCATCACCTGATGCTAATGTGCACGTTGTGCGCAGGGGTGGCTTTTTGTGTTACGCGCATAAAAGAGCGGAGCGAGACGGCGGCCTGTAATGAAGCATCTCCTCGATTATGAATGACGCTTACAAAGAGCCTCTGTGCAGCCCTTGGTGTCATGTGATCGCGCGTGTGTGTGTGTGTGTGTGAGCACCCTTTCTGCTGTGTATTGATCAACTGTGCGCTCCTTCCTTGCATGAGCTCCAGACGTTCATTGTAGGAGGAACTGGTGCACATGACAGCCTCTGCTAACGATTGAGAGCTTTATTTACAACGCAGATTGGCGAATAGCTCGAAATGACAACGAGCACACTGACTATCGTGTTCCCACTAACAGAGACCCTTGAGGGGTAGCCATGATTTTGTGCCCATCAGGTCGGTCTCTTTCTTTCTTTGAGAGAACATTTCTTGCTATTTCCTTTCATTTCAACCCGCCGTCGTAACAGAGGCAGTTAAGAAAAGTTGGCTTTTTCAGATGGTTGACATCTTTTCCTCCCTCTTCATGGGCCCCACAACACTCAGGGGCCTTGCAGATTTCATTATTTTGCTTCAGGCCCCTTCCATGCCCCCTTCCCCTTCCGCAGTTTCTGTTGTTTCACAAACACGGCTCTTATGGGCCCTGAGGGACTCTAACGCTATGCTATATCCTCCCATATAAACAAGCCATCCACCCACCACAACATGCACATATTTTTTCCCCTCTCCGTTTTCCTCTCATGTATATTTTTACTCCCTGAAACAGAAAAGACGTCCTGGATCCAAGCGTTCCATAGCCAACATTCTGGAGATTTTGTGGGAACAACCATATTGTTTTCCGAGCAGCAGCCTCATCAGTCCCGGGCAGCAGTTTACAGGCAGTTTAAACTGGAATTCTCTTTTTTTTTGGTCTAGAATTGTTCAGCCAAAGGGAGAAAACAGGCTTAGGTTACTGTTCCGATGGACATGTTGGCAGCAAGTTGGACAGATTGGCCAAATGAAAACGATGTCTCCATACGGGTGTGTGTGTGTGTGTGTGTGTGTGTGTGTGTGTGTGTACACCCGTGTTTTTGGTCCCTTTGGAATTTCCCAGAGGTGTTCTGGCATTCTATTGTGTTTTATTCAGGCAAATGCACCTTTCTGCAAAGGAGTGAGCAGGTCCATAATAAGCTGAGCATCATCTCAATGGAGTGGTGGGAATGAGCATTCCCCTAATGTGTGTGTGTGTGTGTGTGTGTGTGTGTGTGTGTGTGTGTGTATGTGTGTGTGCGCTTGCTTGCGTGACTAAGAAGAGCTACCAGTGAGACCAGTGTTTGATAGCATCTCTTGAGGCACGAGATAACACAGGCTCACACATCCTTGTACTTCTATCTTTGTGAGGACATTCACAGGCACAATTCATCAGTCTTAGCCCTAAAACGGTCCTTTGAAGTTGCGAGGACCAGCCAAAATGATGCCGTGTCCCCACACTGCTAGTAGAACTAGCGGAACTCAATATTTAGCAAAGAAAAGAACATGGATGGGTGACGTTTCCAGCTGCCTGATGAGTAAGTAATGATTCCGATTCAGAGGTCTTAAGGGACGACAGGTGCAAACATGGACCAGCCAGCCTCATCTCAACCTCTTCGCTCCATCCATCCTCCTCACTCGCTGCTCTCAAAGCTCCGCCACTTGTTTAATGCTTCTTCTCTCATCCCGAGCCACCGCTCACACTCTCAGAATGCCATGTGAGATCTTTTACACTCAGCGTGATGGAGGGGAGAGAGAAGGAACGGTGACATCTGCACCCGAAGCACAGACAGCGCTGAAACCTGAGCGCCAAGTGAAAACGTGTGAGTGAGAACGATGGTGAGAAGATGAAGATTGGACGAGAGAAAGAAAAATGAGCCCGACGGGGACAGGTTCTGTGTGTGTGTGTGTGTGTGTGTGTGTGTGTGCGTGTGCGTGTGTGAGATCCTTCCAAACCTTTGCCATCTTTCTCACAAAACACCTTTTATCTTTTGGATAAAAGACATTCTCAACAGGCAGTTCCTGTTTCATTTCAAGGCTCTCGGGTCACATTTTATTAAATAAATATACACTGAAATTATCCAAAGTTTGGCAATTGACTCTTAACTCCACCACTACCGGCTTTCATTCCTCACTGAACCTTTTGGAGGTTATTAGCCTCAGACCTCTGTAATTGGGAATGTCCTCCTCTGGGACGCTCCCTTTTCATCTAGTAAAAAAAAAAAAGCTTTCCACTGTGATGGGAAATCTGTTTCACAACAGAACTCGATAAACCACAGACTAGCAAATACCAACAGTGACTTAGTTTTTGGTTTTTCATTGTCACACTTGGAGGAAAAGAAAAAAATGCTAATAATCTTACTTTTAGTTCACTGAATACCACAAATTAGAGCCAGAGGACTAACAAAATAGCTATTAAGCACTCCTTAGTGCTCTTGTGGTTTGCCCAATTTCATTTTTTTTCTAATGCTAAGCTAATTTAGCTGTATTTAAATATATTCTGTGCAGAAATTAGACCACCGTGCTTCTCTCAAACTTATCTAACCCTGGGAACACGGCAAATACTGTCCTAAAGTGTCCAAATATTCTTTGCCGCAGCAAGGAGTTAAAACAAGAACTTAACAAGTTTAAGTTTTCTGAAGTAAACTGATTCTCAAATATAGGCTACAGCTGTGTGTGTGCGTGCGTGTGTGTGTGTTCGAGAGAGAAAAAGTGCCTCAGCTGCAGCCTGAATCAGAAACACAGGGGCCTTTTTGTCCATCAACAACATGTGGGAACAATTAATCACTGTCCTCACCACTATAGTGATCTCTGTGCTTTCCTTTCTCTGATTTCTGGAGATGTGTAGGTGGGAAGTGTAACGTTCCCATTCATGTAAGTCTGTTTTGAGCCAACGTATACTATATCTTCCATTGGTGAGGCTCAGAACACACCCTCGTTTGATTGGTCCCCGTGATTCAAAGCGAGCTTTCCGATAGGCTGTGCACATCGTAGGAGCCCTGATTGGTGCGTTGGATCAGGCTGGTGTAGCCAGGCAGCAGTGGTGTTGCGAGTGTGTTTCATCACCCAGCTACAGCGCGTAGCCGAACTCAAACGCATGAACCCGGTTAGGTTTCTGAGAGAAATAAGTTAATGGCTGACCCAGTCTTCACCAGTGAGACAATGCAGAGAAAGCACACACACACACACACACACACCCCACACACACACACATGCTCTTCCTTCTTCTGTTGGCCACACCCCCCAGCTTGGAAACCCTCCCCGCTGTGATTGGTCATTCTTTATGAGCTGAGCCTCGTACCTTTGGTGTTGTGTTCGGCAGAAATGACCGATTAAAATATATGTACAGCGCACGAGGTAACAAAAATAACTGAAAAACTAAGTAACTAAAATATTCTTGAATCATTTCATGGACACCAAAAACATTAGACGTTGGACAAATATAAGCAAAGG
The DNA here is from genome assembly GCF_003711565.1 of Takifugu flavidus. Lineage (NCBI taxonomy): Eukaryota > Metazoa > Chordata > Actinopteri > Tetraodontiformes > Tetraodontidae > Takifugu > Takifugu flavidus. The sequence continues at coordinate 4,592,930 of NC_079538.1, forward strand.
TGTAGTTGAGAGTCAATAAGTGCGATTGCATAAAGCAGTTTATAAATAAACAGTCTGGGGATTTATACTCTCTCTCTCTCACACACACACACACACACACACACACACACACGAACAGCGTCCAGGTTTCTGCACTCTGGACAGCAGACAGAACATTCCATTCTCTTCAATCCTACATATATTTTCCAGCCACTGGCTTGGTGTCTCCCTCCGTCCGTGTGCCGTTTACGTCCTGTGCATGTGTGCGTCCTGAGGCAGATCTGGAAGTTGGCAAAAGGAATCTTTAAAGCGCCCCGTTTAGGGGTAACTCGGCCTCACCCCGCCCGGCCGTGGGATCTCTCGCATTTCACCAACCCTGGAACCTTTTCACGAGGAGAAGGCAGCCAATGGCCGTGCCACCCAAATAAGGGGGTTCTGTTATGAAATATCTGTCTCTGCTTCTCCAACTGTCTCTCCTTGTATGACTTGATTCCCGGGTTGTGTCACATGCTCAAAGACTTTTTGTTACTTGTTTACTTATTCATCCCCTCCAATCAGTGACACAGAGGTAAAAGAGGCAGTTGACCCAACCCACCCTGAACAGCCAATCAGGACGGGCCTGTGTGGAGGCACGGTCGATCCCGTTACCGCTGCTAGGCATCAGCCGCGTGGTGTGTTTTGATCGGCTCGGGAGCGTGGCCACAGTCTGCTCGTGGCTCCCGGTCACAAAGGTAATTTGGACGAGGAGACGAATTTAGGACGGATGTCGTCATGAGACGCCTGGTGTTTGTTTACAGACACATGCTGTTCGGTACAGAGGAGGGTGGTACGCTTTGCTTTGGGACAATATATCTGCTGGGTTTATCAGCACGAGTTCCAGGACACAGCGTCCTAACTGTGCAACAGCGTCTGCCAAGAACACACACGTGCACACACACGCACACGCACGCACACACTCAATCAGCATGGACAAAGATGACCTCTGTATATGAAGAAAACAGAGCTGCAGGACAGAAATGCAGAAGTCTATCTATCTATCTATCTATCTATCTATCTATCTATCTATCTATCTATCTATCTAGCTATCTATCTATCTATCTATCTAGCTATCTAGCTATCTATCTATCTATCCATCCATTTATTGTCAGTTTAGTCATCTAAATCCTTAAAAACAACCCAAACAAAGACACAATTTAGATAATGCTAAAGATAAATGAGCTATCTGCAGCTAACATGTGCCCAACATATTAGTGCCATTTATCTCTGTCTTGCTGCTCTGCTTTTTCTCTCTTTTGTCCTTAGAAAATGATTGAGTACCATGATTTTCCTATTTGTCCTCTGGATTCACTGATGAATTATCTCCGTTAATGCAACAATGGCAATAAAAGCACAGCGGGGTGCCATGGGTTAGGTGTAACGGCAGCAGGTGAAAGACAGGAGAAGACAGGAGAAGACAGGAGAAGACATGAGAAGACAGGAGAAGACAGGAGAAGCTAATAGGAGGCACAGTAGAGGACCCATGAGACAACAGGTGATTAACGGCACCTTTAAACTGCATGTGTGAGAGGCTGAGAGGCACTGAGGTGGGGGGGCAAGAAAGATAAAGGGACGCTGGAGGGCAGCTTTAGCATTAAGACTTACAGGGCGTCTGAATGATTAATTGTAATTACATCTCTGTGTGAGATGGGGAGGGCAGAGTGGTTCCTAATTATCCGGGGCAGAAGGCTTCTACTCCTGCAGGAAGGTTTCGTGCATCCTCCATCCTGCTGGTTTCCCTATTGGGAAACAACATTTAACAAGAGGCAGATTTTCTTTCCTTTTTAGCATCCGAGCTGTTATTCCTGCACCTTCTCCTGCCACAGCTCCATGATCTCACTCTCATCTTTCACACCCAGCCACAAAGCGCTCGCAGGCTCCTCCAGCCATCAGGAAGATCACGTTGCGCTTAACCGTCTGCGGGTCATTGGAAATGAAGACTAAGCAGAGCAGCTGCGGACCGACGTGCTGGTTTTAACCAGAGAGAAACAAGGAATTTTTAACAACCCAACACCTTTGAGTAGAAGGAATGCTGCAGATTCATCTCTCTGTTCGGGTGTGACGCGAGCTAAAACCCTGATAGGGCCATTTTTGGATAAAAAAAACCCTCACACGTCTTCCTTTATACTTTTGTCTATCCCTGCACTTGCTGATTAAAACTGGCCTTTAAAGAAAATCCCAGGAGGGCCAATTGGTTTGCGCCCAGGACGTTAATATGGATTTGCTGCTCTCTCTATTGGTGAAGTCAGTGAGCAAAACCCGTAACTGTCCGACCGACCGGGAGAACCGCGTCGCCACCTCTGTTAAATTCTCCTTAAATGTCCAATTCTTTGTGTGTCGTGGATTTTGCAGCGCTTCATGCCTGACAAATGTAAGACGGTCCGAACATGGCACACGCTCACATGTTCGCCATCAGTTTCCCTCCGTGCTTGCCAGTAGGGCGGCGTGCCTTCTATCTTCGCTCATGTCTGTTCCAAGTGCCCTGCTGTGTTCTCACTTCACTTAACGTTCAGGGTTCTAGGCAGGTCAGAACCATGATGGCTTGAGCCATTTTCTGTTATCTGTTAGCATATGTATTATAAGGAGCCATACTCCAGTGTTATAACCTGAATCAAGCAGGTCATGATGATAATTGCATTACACTTTAATCATGCCAACCTACTAAATCCTGGAAATGTAAATTGGAGCTGTTTGTGCATTCGTGCGCCTGCATGTGTCGTCCATGTTTTCGGTTTTGGTGCCGTTCACATCTGGTGTGGATTAGAGTTGGGGCCCTGCTGGTGTTCTCTAATGGTGCTAAAAACAGATACAGAGCACACAAAACACACAGCAGCCTGCAGCCCGCCGACTCCTGGGCTGTATGCTGACAAACAGGGGTTTTAAAAGTCGCGTTTAAAGGTGTCCAACATGGCAGGAAGCATGAGCTGATGTACAAATAAGGGTTTAGAAGAAGCCTCGGGGTAGAAAAGGCTTTTGTGAAGGGAAAAGGAAGATTACTGGTATATCAGCAGCTACATCTGATATGGAGAGTGGAGTAAAAATCAAGAATAATTTAAGTTTACAGACAACAAGAGACCCAAAGTGTTTATACTGTACCGTGTGTGTGTGTGTGTGTGTGTGTGTGTGTGTGTGTGTGTGTGTGTGTGTGTGTCAGTGACTGTGCTGATGTCAGCACTTCCAGCTCTATGTCTCTAATGTACACATTCTTAAACAGGCCCCTTGCACAGAGCCTCCCAGCCTCGAGGAGTCACGTGGCTTCCTGATTAGACGCAAAAAAAGGGAAGGAGCGTGGTCGTTGTGTCGCAACCCCCTCCGTCTAAATCTTACGCCCCTCACTCTTGAATAAATCCGATGTTTGTCTTTCTTCCCCTCCACTTCCAGGCTCAAGAACTTTCAGACAATCTTTTGGAATTCCAATTTGAAGCGACACCATTGTTACAGGACGGCAGTAACTCACTCGATTGTTTGTCTAATGTGATTATACCTGATTGTGTGTGTACGTGTGTGTGCGTGCGTGAGCAGAGCTCAGCGACCTGAGCCTTTATTAATATGCGTGCAGCGTGCTACTGTTAAGCTTATTAATCATTGCTAAAGGAAACCACTGATGACGCGGCTCTGGCCCCAAACGCTGCTTAGTCAGCTTAAACCTGCACGTCCTCCTGTCCTGCGCGTCCACTCGCAGCTCCGTGCGTTAACACATCGCCGCACGTGCGACCGTGTTTGGTTGGAGTGCGGATTTATTCTGTGTAACCTCTTCACAGATCCCGGTTTTTCAGAAGGCAGAGACCGAACCGAGACCTGAACCTTCCGCCTTATCGAAACGCATCGCTTGCTTAAATCAAACCTTTTTCTCTTTGCGTTTCTTTTTCTCCTCATGCTCAGAAAACGTGCCTGAAACCATTACTGCAGGAGGCTGCGTGTAGCGGCAACCTGTTGCACTTCCTTTTGGCTTTGAAAGCTTGACTTTAAGAATAACACAAGTTATTGAGCAATATTTGTCCCGTCTGTCTTTCTGGTGCGCACAAAATTAATTATCGCACGGCAAGACAAAGTTACGAGGAGTTGCTCAACACTCAAAAACAAAACCTGTCCACACATTTAGGCCAGGGCCAGGAAGCCCAGACATGTGAGAGTGAGATTTGTGCTCTTATTCTAGAGGTTATATTTGCTCCTCATTGCCCGTGTGCACGCCTCTCGTCTGTCCTCGGCTCCATGGCGACCGTGATGGAATTTCATTAGCGGACTCTGAGTGGTCTGTACCTTATTATCAAGAGCCGGTATTTATTTTGAACCAACAATGGCGCGAACTTGCAAACCCGCGTGTTGGAGAGCGCTGTTTGGGGCCTGAGCGTGTCATCCGGGCCTCGGGGTCATCGGGGATGCAGGAGGCCCTCCTCCGGCTTCCTTCCCCCTTCTCTTTTCTCTCTCAGGCGCTCATACATGACAACACAGACACGCAAACACACTCCCATCAGGCTGGCATTTCATTACACGCCACACAGCTCCACAAAGACACACAAGTGCCCACACCCACGCTGTGGCCTCTCTGGAGTCACATTCCCTCCCCACCAGGTCACCTCATTCGGGTTCTTTTCCATACGGGCAGCATTTTCAGGTTTGTGTACAGCCCATTTCTGCTTTCTGTGCCTGTGTACATTATCTCATGTATTTTGGCAGCCGCGGTCCTTCGCCCCGCCCACCCATCACCAAGGTTACTCATTTCCAGATGCCACCAGCACTTCGTGCAGGGGGAGGCGGGGAAGCGGAGGCCTCTGCCGGAGCAGGGGACCGAGGACGCAGCGGCGGTAGTGCACCTCCCCTGACCTCACCTTAAGGGAAAAAGAGGGCTGCAGAGTATGCCTGACAGTTGATGTCCGCTTGTAGTTTTCAGTTGAACCGTTTCTCTGTGACCTTTAGGAGGCTAAACTGGGATTGGGTGGGTGTTACGAAGGAGGAGGGTGGACAGAAAACAAGAGCGCTGCAGCTACGCTGGATCTCTTTAATCTACTTTACAGGCTGGTGAATGAGTCTCGGTCATTTGCTGCAAAGCCTCCTCCCACTCCTCATGTCTATCCTGCCTTAGTTGCTTGTTCCCCCTCTCTTATTTTGGTTATTTTTCTCTCCCTCTGGCAATCTCTTTTAGTCAATCCTCTGTATTTTTATTTGTCGATTTCATCCTTTTCTCTGACTCTCTGAAAGCTCCTTTGTTAGTCAGTTCTGGTGGTGGCACTAGCTGGCTGTGAGCCCAAAACTCTGACTCTTCGCTGTGTTAGTGAGCAACAACAATCACTCAGTCCCCCCTGGACACACACACACACACACACACACACCACACACACACACACACACACACACACACACACACACACACACACACACACACACACACACACACACACACACACACACACATTCTCTCTCTCCTATTTACACATTTCTTTTTTGTTTTTCCTCCTACAGTTTCTTTTCTCTGAGGAACCAGAGTGGGTAGAAAAGTGTAAGCTCAGGAAAGCCCATCCCCACACACACACACACACACACTTGACTGGAGCCGGAGGGCTTGGAGTTGCTGAAAGAGGTGTGATGGTAATCCTTTGGAGCCTGGACGTGAAGGCTGTGTAAACCATAGAGGAGAAAAAATAATGAGTGCAGAAAAAAGAGTGCAGAACTATTTTCAGCCAGGCAGACCACCACATCGACATGGAAAATAAAAATTGGCCAAACTGACCTTGTGCGTGCCCTGATTCTTTAGAAAATATTGACTCGCCTCTGACGTACGGCTCTCACGGTGTTTGACACGGAGGCCTGACCTGACACGAGTCCACATTGCTTTTGTATTCTAGTCCCCGGGGAAGTCATCATGTGCTCACCTCTTCCCCGGTGTGGCACGAGCAGTCAGCTGCCACAGGCCGAACATGACAGAAATAACCACTGAAAAAGGGAAGTAGCTAGTGTGCACGAGCTTCACGGTCTGACGCTTTCTCTTCTGGTCACGAGCTGATGGTTCAGCTAATGTTGGGACGGCCTGCCTCTAAAGTAATGCCACATTCCTCACCAGGGGTACCCACGGCCTTGGTCTGTACCCACAGTATTCTGTAGCAGCCGTTTATATCGTTAATCGATGGAAATGTTGAAGAGCTGCTATAAAGATGCTTCTAACTGGAAACAGAACGTATTTACCTCTCCCCACTGTGACTGTAGACAAACGGCGTCCTCAGACATTTTATACGTGAATAATAGAAACGCGGTCCTTGTACCCGACATGATCTTGCCCTGCATTGGCGGTGTGCTCGTTTGCACACACTAGAAAACATTGTTGCTCAGCTATACTTGTTAGACACACTTGCACGGAGCCCGAGGTCAAAGTGTCACGGCCTTGGTGACATTTGGTGAGGTTGATTTAAGTAGTCGACCTCCCCCGCTGTCCTCCCCTACGCCACCACAGCCAGACAGGGTCGAGGTATTCTCTCCCCAGCGCGATCCCACTGCGCGAGCTCGTCCCCCATATCCGCACTTGTTTGTCTAAATCTGTCGCTGTTTGCAGCCTTGGTTTCCCCCGGATGCCCTGGAGTCGTCTGGTGCTCTCTGCCACTCTAAGTGGGTCAGTGGCTGGCTGACTAAGAGGGTAATAGTCTGGCTAAATGCACGCAGTGTGTCTGTCTGTCTGTCTGTGTGCGTGTTTGAGTGCGGCTGGGGAAGAGCCGGCACATTAAGTTCAAAGCTGGGGCAGAGCGAGGAAAGGGTCAACGCATTTCCCAAAAAGAGGATCAAGAATGGGGACAGACGTGAATGCACTTCACCCCTCGAATACCGAGGCTGCAACTGAATGAAATTGCAGTAATGAATAAAAGAAGCTGGAGGTGGGTGAAGCAGGGCGAGACCTATGGATGGGGACACAACCAGACATGGAAAAGGAGGGCTGAGAGCCGCCGTGGGGCGCTTTTAATATGAAGTATGTAGACAGACAGGGCTGCAGAGGGAGCGGCAAAGGGAGGTGTTCAAGAATTTATTTTGTCTGCTTTCCACCGTCTGCGTGTCTGGGTTAGACTACGATGAACAGCGCTTTGGGACCGCCACTTACGAGTCTGTGTGTCTGTCTGTGTGTGTGCTTCTCTGTCTTTATCCCGGCACTTTTGGGTTGAGTAAGCAATGTAGACGAATTTGGGTTGGTTTGAATTATTCACTGGCACAGCCGAGTGCTGTCAGGCATCACTTCGGGGCAGCAGACCGGCTGGAAGAGGACGCGTGGGGCCGCTGTGACAGGCCTGCGCTGTGTTATCAGTGGGTTTACGATGCCCACAGAGTCAAAACCCTGCAGATTAGATAACCAACTGATAGTCTCTGTGATGGCGAACTGTGGTTCGATGGTGAACCAGCAGATGGGAAATGCAACAGGTTGAAAAAAAAAATTGACGTTCTCCTTCTTCGCCACCAGTGTTACTCTCGCCAGCATCATATAGCAACAGCCCCCTCGAACAGAGAGAATTTAAATACCACACTGCTGTATTTGCAAAGGGATGTCTGTTTAAATATTGTGTACTTGACAGACCGAGTACAACAGGCTACACTGTGTCAAATCACCCTCTCTCCTCCAGCCGGGCTCGTCTGCTCTTTCCTGCTTCTCCAACTTCGAGCCACACTTCTTCATCTCCCCGTTTCCTCCCTCGCCTCAAGTCTCTCTAGGTTTGAAAGCTGAAACGTGGCCAATTAACACAACAGCCGGTTCACCGAACCCAGTAGGTGGAGGAGGGGAGGGAGAGAACTCACATCGCTACACAGTGACCTACATACGCTTCCACACAGCTGATTGAACTCTACGTTGAGGCCTGCGGCCAATCACGAGTGAGGGTGGAGTGCAAGCAAGCCAATGGCAGCCGCCGCTCTTTGCTGCGCTCTGGCACTGTCTCCATACAGTTTTCTATAGTCACACTGGGGCCGAGAGAATGAGGCAGACAGAGGGAGGAAAAGGGCCAGTCTGACAGCAGAAACCCAGCAAAGGGAAGAGTTGGGGGGGGTGAACGAGGATAAACGAAGGGTGTTGAGGCGCAACGTAGCCGACAGACAAATATAAGTGCAGTGGCGTCCACCCTTGCCTTCTGCCTTGGTGTCTTTAACCGTAGACAGATGAAGGCTAATACTAGCTAACGCTAAATAGAGGATTAGTGGCCCAGATTTGTCCTTGCTTAGCACCCGGCACGTACTAGCCTTCTCTGAGCCTGTCAGCTCGATGTTCCACCTCCTTCAAGGCACTTAAATAGTACGCTAATGTGATTAAAAGTCAACAAGTTGTAAAATGCTTCCCTGATGTTTGCCATGGGGTAATTATTTGAACCTGAATTTTACATGCCCGATTGCTACTTTAAAAAGAAAAAGGGAAAGAAATCGACAAACAAACTGCTGAGTTTGAACCCTTTTCAGCTGAGCCTCACTGGTGTATTTTTGTCACGACTACTCACGTAGCTGATGGTAAACCACGTAAGACCGTGATAAAAATAGAAACCCTTTAGTTATTGCCGTACTTGGTTTGTCTTTGCGTAACAAACATCAACTTTTTCGAGTTAAGTGCTTCCAAAAAAGTAGGAAATTTCCTAAGGAGACAAGGAACCACGTGGGCCCAGCCTGGAGATGGGATAAACACACACACACCAGTCACCAACGTGCATTTACTTACACACACACTTTTGAGACCATTCTGCTGCCACAAGCAGGATTCAAACTGCACAGATTTGCATAAGACTTTGCATTTCCAGCATAACTAATGCACACTGGATCTGTTCCGCTCTGCTTCTGTGCCGTGTTTTTACTGTGATGTTTTTCTTCCTAAAAAAGGTCAGGAAGGAAAATGAGTCTCAAAAGAAAGACAATAAAAAAAGCCACAGCCAGACAAACTAAAGGGAAGGGGGGGGGGGGTGCAGAGTGAGACACACTAACCCATATTTAAAGAGATGGAGGCTTATAGAGCACACAACAGAGCCAACACTGTGGAAATGATGGATTATGTGAATAAAAGGAAGCCCAAAAGCTATAATATGGCACACAGGCGGTAGATTTTATTTCCACAGCGTTTTTCTGGAAAACAAACTTGATTTAAACATGCACACAGTTATAGGCTCCAGTTGCAGTCACAGATCCACATATAGTCACAGGCAAAAAAACGCTTGTGCACGCCAGATCCTGTATCTGGTTCACACACACACGCTGAACATTAATCAGCCTAAAAGCCTTTCAACCACACCATGATGTCACTGCGCATCAATAATCCATCCTGAGGACGCGGCGGTCAGCACAGGTCTGTCTCTCCCTGGCAGCCTCGTGCACGTCGCTCGCAGCCACAGGCGCGTCTCCCTTGACTGCACCGAGGAGCCGCGCCAATCACGGACGATGAGCCTTCATGAATAATGCACAGGCCGACTCAAGTGCTCGTAGGAAAATGGATTCCGGACCAATATTGAACCTTTGGCGTCAAAAAAATAGACCCACCCAAGCTGGACTGAGGTGTTGGGGATAATTATGCAACAATGGGTGAGTGAGAGGACAGGAGGAGCAACATGAGCCTCCGATCTGAACGCACCATTAAACCACACTGAATCGAAGTGGTGGGTAAATACAAGGCGCTGTTCTGGGGACCACGGGGGGGGGGGTTGATTATGTTGGTCACGCGGACTATCTGAGAGATCGCCGGGCCTCCCATGTTGAATGGGTGGGTGTAATATTTTCCTGCTGGGTCACATCCTGGCTCTGGCTGCTGTTATCTTTTGTGTTTGAGGCCCTTATTACGACTCTGAAACAGACACTGTAACTAGATGACATCGTCTTCCTGTTCTGATCACTTGAAGACCTTTTTAATAATAAATGCCGATGTTGGACTTTTAAAATTCAGCCTCTACATTACTGGTCTGGGCAAAACCCAAAAAATCTAACTTTCTCTCTGTCTTGTGTGTGTGTGTGTGTGTAACTGGGTGAGGCCGTCTGCTTGACTCCTCACGCTATATCACTTTGCCCCAGCATGGTTCTGCACACCCCTCCCCCGCTACTTTCCTAGTCTCCTGGATTCATTCCCCCAGAAAGGAAAGAAGGACATAGAGTTGACTATGCAGAGAAAGTGAGGATTTCTCTTGTGGGAAATCTACAACAACAGCTGAAGCCAGGGCTTTCCTCTGCTTTAGCCCCCCCCCCCATCCCTTTGCTTACACACAAACTGCTCAGGACGGCAGGGCGGGTTCATATCCAAACAACAGCCGCCTCCACAGGTGTCCCACCCTTGCTTCCAGTTTGCTCTGCAATCATTATTTGCGTGTGTTCAAATCCTCCGACTGTGTTTGCGTGTGTATTCAGCAATCTGTCCTAACTGCAGAGAGCCTCGGGGTCTCCGGGTCAGAGCCAGAGTATCGGTTTCTCCCCTCGGCAGCGCACAGGGACCAAGTGATTGATGGACAGATGGCTCATTGGCTCGGATGAAGGTCGCCGTGGGAACACAGGGATGTGCCACAAACTGAGAGCCATGGCGCACATGCAAAATACCCCCCAAAAACCCAAATACACAGAGTGAAGAGGACAAGCTGAGCAGACTTCCTGTCTGGGAAGAGCAGGGCACCATGGGCCTTCTGGCTCCACACACTCTCCCAGACACACACTCACTGCCGCCCAGCGCAATTTAAGAAAAAAAATAAAAGGGAGGTGGTGAGATTAAGATGCACGAGGAGTGAACTCTGCTGAAGGACAGGGTCACTAATGGCCCCAGCAGGATTCATTACGACGCATCCATGGTTAAGGAGCGCTCCGCTTCGCCGCTTCATTCCTGCAGGTCGACTCGCCGTCCCGTCGTGTCCTTCCGAGATATGTGACGCAACAACGGGGACGAAGGCAGCGGCGTGCCAGGTGGCGTTCGGAGCAACACCGGAGCGGGAGTTTGGAAACTCACCAGTTTGTTTAATTAAGGAGACGCCGTTTGTGCGGCGGCCGCGAGTCCTTCCGGTTAAAGACCTTTGACCTCTGCAGAAAGGCTTTTCACCCCAAGCGCTGCCACGGAACGTTGGGCTGTGCTGAGCCGACGGGCACAAATGTCTGGTCGCGCACGATTACCCCACCGTGCGCGGTTTAAAGCTCCTCATCACATGCAACACCCCCCTGTTGAATTTTGCCAGAGCCCAAACGTGGCAGGAGAAGGTCTCAGCTGTAGGTTGAGAGGGGTTGGGGGGGGTGGGGGGGGGTGGGGACGGTGAGAGGTTGCGCGCAATCACTTCTGTCTCGGTTAGCAGGTCAGCAGTCAAGTTGTGACCTTTTCCCTTCGACAGTTTAAGGTAGATATGTTCCTGCCATTGAACCTGGAGTCGGGTTTCGCTTACTCAGCAGTCCCGACCGCAGTCTGGAGGGACGTTAATACATTCGCATCTGGTCCAAAATGCACCGGACCAAAGGTCAAGTGTGTTTGTACATAGGGCGAGCCAACGCACGCGGTTATGGCTTATTAGATCAACCCCTCTCCCACTGCATATCTGCTGACCCTTATCGTCCCGCCGCCCCTCCCCCCACTCTCACTCAGAAAAGCCAGGTGGGCAAACACAAAGGTTTACCTAAGCCTCATAAACGATAACAGATAAGACAAGAGCAGGGGAGAAAGGCAGCGCCTCGGAGCTACACTGACCTCTTAATCCGGAACATGTTCCTCTAACCCAAATGGACAAAAACTTCCAGATCCTTCACGGGAAAAAAACGAAGCAAAACTGCATCGTCCTCCGACACCTTTCAGCTGTGATTATCGGCAGAAGAGTCGGCCGCCATCTGCTCGCTGCGGCGTAATCAGAAGGCCACAGCCCGAGACGCTACGAGGCATCTCTGAATCTTTAAAACGCATCAGCTAGTTCTCCACAAGCCCCACAGCCTGCAACAGCTCCTAGCAGGGCTAACGACCGGCTCAGGGTGATTTAGTCATGGGATTCGTAGTAACTTATTCAGTAGCGGTGAGATATGTTCACACAAGCCTGCAATGGGCACAGAAGAAGGACGATAAGAATCGTTGGACAGAGTCGGAGCTTAAGACAGCGACTTTATGACATGTTCTCCACAGGCAGATAAGACAGACAACTGGCTAAACTGAAACTTGATGCCTGGGACGGTTCGAGGGGACCCACACTTGCACGCGCCAGAGACCCAAAACACAAGGAAACATTTCCCGTCCTCCCGAGTTGTTCGGCCGCCGACGCCAGACTCGTCTTTCTGGTTCGACGTCCAGAGGCAAAAGAAGGCTCAAATAATGACTGGCCTTCATTCGAATGTGACCACACACACACACACACACACACACACACACACCACACACACACACACACACACACACAGAATTCCGTGGTCACAGTTGTGACTTGAAGATGTAGCTGGAGAGTGGGATTAGGGCTAAAGAGGCTGGTTCGTTTTGGCCTTGAGGCAGAATGTAGTGTGAAATTCCATCTCAAGGCAAAAGTCTGAGCAAGCCTTGGAAGATTACACTCCCACACACACACACACACACACACACACACACACGCACACACACACACACACACACACACACACACACACACACTTTTGGGAAGTTGTATTTGGTACAAATAAATCACCACCGTCAACATCACGGGAGTCTTTATCGCATGTAATTTGTCAGAGCTTGTAACATCTTCCCTTCTTGTAACGATACATGGACGGCGTGAATGTCAGCGCACAGCAGCACGCCCCAAGCTGCGCGCTCTCGTGCATTCTGCGTGCGACTCTGACCTATAGGGTTTCACAGACACGAGAGAATCCTGTATGTCCAGAGATAAAGCCTGAAGGCTGAACAGGTGGCCGGCTGGGTGGAATCTCAGTCTTTGCTTCTCAAATCTGGGAGGACTGAGAGGCTGAAGTGTCCACGTGCACCTCCGAGCTCTACTAGCCGCGTACGCTCGTCTATATGTGAAAGCCTGCTCCCTAATACACACGCACACCACTCTCAGCACTCAACCCAAGCTCCATTTTCCACCATTCCTTGTCTTCTTGTCATTCACTCTGCTGACAGGAAGCTTTATTTCAGTCACTTAAATCTAAATTAAGAAAGGAGGCTCGGGCAGCTCTTTAGAGACTCTGCGATGGCGGACAGGTGGAGTGAAGTAACCGAAAGAGACAAGCTCAGAAGGAACGAAATTAAAGTTTAAACGCCACCAGTCAATTCAGCGGGCCAAATTCATCGCTTTCGAGTCTAAGTGATGGCTGAGGGTAGAGAGGACGTTCACCTGGCCGCTGCTCCCAAAGGGCACAAAAATGCTGCTCAGATAATTCCTTTAAAAAACCCAATTGTTGAATTACGGACAAGAATTGTTCTGAGCACCAGAATCTTCATTCTCAGCAAATTTGGAGCCCTGTTAGTGAGGTGGGGCCCACAAATTCAAAGGGGTTCAAACATGGTTTTAGGGTTGAGCTTAGAATTGGGGGAGGGTGAGGGGGTTCGTTGGGATGTTAGGGTTAGATTAAGGAGCTGGGTCATGTATTATGTGTGTGTGTGTGTCTCTGTGTGTGTGTGTGGTGGAGAGAGTCAGTTCCCGAGGATGAGGGCGACAAGAGGCAGAGGGGCCCACTTCAGCAATGTGGTTATCAGAGAAACTGAGAAGCAAGGCCTGAAAGCGAGGTATGTGCCGTCTGTGTGTGTCGGAACCAAGAGGGAGGGGAGCCCTTATCAGCTGTCATCCAAACTATGAGTCGCCCTCCACCTGCTTGACCAGTTTTAGGTTGCCATGGAGACGGGCCCTGCAAACACGTAACAAATGCATGCCTCCATGCACAACGTTTCCATGCGTCTTACTGGCCAGGAAATCGAGTCGCTCCCCGTTTGAAGGAAAGATGTCCTCGAAGGAGCTTCACACCATGGAAATGAAAGTGGAGGTGAACCGTCATCTGTCCCTCTATTTGTTGACTTTTACAGCACGGCTGAAATGGTGATGTAGCTAGATAGCTTAGCTTAGCGTAGCATGAAGTCTGAAATCAGGTTTGAACTGCAGGCAGCTTGGGGAAACAAGTGGGTGTCTCACCACAACTTCTCATTTCCCTTCCTCACTTTCATCAGTGCTGGGGCCTAATTTACTATCTAAATGTGACTCCTGCTCCATGTTTGCACTATGAAAGGCATTAGTTAAATAAGGTCAGCAGCCTCATTTCCAAACTGTCAAACATTAAAAAATAAATAAATAAAATAAAATAAACAGAACACAAAGAATAAAATAAAAAGCTGCACAAAATCATCATCAGAGTGACATGAATGAAGGCTTCTGTTTCTCTTCACAGCCACAACAGCCTCCTAAAAGCATATTTAAAACGTTTATCACATCATATTTGTATTACGGTAATGTCTCACATATTATTAATGCATGACACTTAAAAAAAACACCTCTTTGATATGACCCTGAACACACCATAGCAACCACAAATGTTTCCTTGCTGGTCCATTTTTAGCACACCACAGCACATACACATAAAAACACACTTCTGCAAACAGGGCTCTTGCTTTTACATGAGCAACACTTTTGCTGTGCATGCAGAAGTACTTTGAGGCTGTTTGTGTCTGAATTGTTTCCAAGCTTTTTTTTTTTCTTTTTACGTCTTTGTTAACGTGACGAGTAATTTAACCAGACAGATAAGATGCAACCCAGCTCCAATTTAGTGCAATAATAAAACATGATGTCATGTTCCCCAGATTATTTATCACACCGGCTGCTGGAAATTGCCGCATCAGCACTTCCCAGCATGGCTCATGGCTGCAAGGACGGGATATTTTCCGCAGGCTGATAAACCTTTCTCGTCCTCTTTCGGACATAAAAGGTTTCGGGAAAAGAGAAGCGGGATAAGAAAACATGTCTGCGTACTCAAAGCCATCATTAATTGCTCGGTCTTGTTTAAGACTCATCGTCACACTAATGACTATAATGTCTACAGGCAATAAGCGGGAGGTTTGCAGCGGCTATGCAAAGCTAACAAAGGTTACGTCTACATCCAGTAGATGTTACACCGACTGTAGGGGTGTGTGATTTATCTCCCTTCATTAAAGCCCACAACAGATTCAGTGGCGAGGCTCTGGAGGAGAATCGGCCTGTTTTTGCTCACCGCGCTGTTCTACATCCAGGCAAATGAGGGAGCTGGCAGCAGAGTAATGAGGGAGAGAAACAGTGGAGGGAAGAGGAGTCGGAGCCACGGAGGGAGAGAAACTGTGAAAGAGGCCTTTAGGCAAGAGCACCCTCTTAAAAATTAATACAGTGATGCGAATTCATCGCGAGTGCGCTGAATAATTGAGAGGCGTCTTTGAGGAGAACGCCTCGTGCAGCGAGACAAGGTTAGGAAATGGCGAGAGGACGCGCAACGGGAATAAGGGGCAGGAAAATCTGCTTTTCTCAACATACTAACATCTTGGACTAACTAAGTCCTGGTTACAGGACTAATCGTGCGTTAGAGAGACGGAGAAAGACATGAACGCCGCGGCCAAAAGCTCGTGGACGCCACCGATCACACAGAGCCCTTCAGAATAAAGCCAGCATTTTACGTCGCATTAAACGCGCGCAGGGATTGGGAGCGGGCTAAGAACAGAGCCTGGGGGGTTCCCACCACACAGAGGTTGACTGCTGAGGGTGTCACTATTCATACTTGGACAGCTCTCTGGAGCCGGTGGGTTCCCATAACCCATTGCCCCCTCGAGCCTCACGCATCCACTCACTCCTCCATTGGGAATCACAGCCAGAGGGCAGCTGTGATTCACCAAACTTGGAGCAAAGCTTGTTAATTTGCTCCCCCCCCCCCCGCCCGCCGCCCCTCCTTTCTCCTGTCTGCATCCCGACCCCCTCCTGCCCACCTCCACTCCCCCTTTTATTGCCTTTTTGCTTCTTCAGCTTCAGCTTGGCGAGGTGCCAGCTCCATTTGAGAAGTCTCCAGATTGTATTCAGAGAATACCTGAGCGTGCACACACACACACACACACACACACACACACTACTCCAAATACTAGCCAGCTGCTGTACCAGATTATGTCAAGAAAGTGGAAATCCTAGCCGCCGTCTTTCTGTCCTCTTTGGCAGCTTTTATGCGTTTGTCCATCAACACTTTAGCGCGCGGGACGATAATCAACGTCCCTGCAGGGGCAGCGCAGCCATGTTTTCTGCAGGCCTCCCGACAAGGTCCGATTTAAAGCTGTGCAGCGGTGTCTCCTGTCATCGTGAGCAAAGATTGTGCCAGACGACACGGCCGCAGACGGCCTTCCACAGAGAAACAGGCATTGATGGCTATTCCTCGACACCTCATTGGCCTTGAAAGACTGATTGCGACTTTATCCCGGGAACAGCCTTCATTTTAGATATTGTGAACAAATTGGGGCAGCAGCAGCTCCTAACAGTCACGAACCCTCGTGATAGGCCTGGACATGCCCGGACACATGCACCTCGGAGAGCTGAACATGTCTGTCTGCATGGGGAATGTATAGGAGGCCCAAAAACACACGTGTTGTCAGCTTTATCATCGGCCCAACCTGCCTTGGGTGTCAGTGTGCTGGGCTGTTAAAACTTGCACGTCTATTTATGCGGTTGGCGGTGGCATTACTGGTTTTGCCCCCCCCAATAGGCATTTGGATACCTGTTACAGCACGGTTAAGTAAGAGGAGCCCACGAGGTTCCTGCTCACATATGCAGTGATGCACAGGCAAATCCACAAAGGTGTGTCTAATCACACACACATTCAGAGCATTACAAGGGTGTTAGAGGCGCTATATTCAGACGCAGCCATACCAGCGCTCCTTTTAGCGCACATTTCAGTCGCTCCAAACCAGACTTGCCCATGTAAGATGGCACTGTGCTAATATGAGGTGTGGTGCTTATAAAAGTCCAGAGACAAACTCTTAAAGGCACCCATTTATATATGATTTACATGACTGTTTTATCAGGGTGTTTCTTTGAAATGGCTGTGCAGGAGTGGTGTTTCTTTTTTTTTTTTTTTGACAAAATAGTGGTAAACTGGTTAGGTGAGGTCATAAACGACCTACAATCTAACAAACGGATGTTTGTTAGAATGTTTTCTCTGAGCCTCCGAGTGTATCTCCATAGTCACCAGTATGACCATGATGGTGCTAGCAAGCTAGGCTAACTGGTTGGGTTACTGGCAACAAACTCACAACCTTAGACGACAAATCTTGTCTCATTAATTAGAAATTTTACACTCAAGTGTGTTTTTATAAAGTGTAACTTCATCTCAAGTAACTACACAAAAATAATTAATTGAAGGTTACTAAAGTTCTCTTTTGACAACAAAGAGAAGAAGTTATATATATGACATAACCTGGATAGCCTGTTGTAATATACTGTAATGATTCCTGGAGTTCTGCTTGTGTTCATTTACCAGGGTTAATGGTTAAATGACTTAGATATGAAACTGGGTGATGTAACTGGGAACCTGGGAGAGAAACCCAGAGGGATTACTGGGATTTGCTCAGCAAAGCTCTTCAACAAAGGTGCCCTGGTTGCATGGAACATAGGTGTTCAAACCCATCACTGTGTGAAGGTGAAACTTAAGAGTCTCTGAGAGTGAAGCAGAGAGAACAAGGGCTCAGAAAAAGACGTCCCATTACACGGGGAGTCGCCTGAACACCTGGCCATCTTTAGTTTCACAGGCTTTTCTCTCAAAGCGAACTGCAGCGGGCGGCGTGCTACCGTGCGATGGCGCTACCGCACCTCTGGGCTGCAAATCGAGAGAACTTTGTAAAAAGGCTTTGGCTGTGAGCCGTCGCCGAGATTTACTGACGGGCCAAGCGTAACCCTAAACCATCGGCGGCCTGGCCCTCATGCCCAAAATTCCAGGAGCAACAGCTTAGCATGGTGAGAGTGAAGCCGGCCTTGACTCTGCGGCGCTACGCACACAGCGACCGTCTGTCCTCTCCGCTCAAACGTCATCATAGCGAGACTTCAAATGCCGAAATGAGGCCGTGAGGCTCCCCAGCACCCCCGTGGGGACATCGTCAGGCGCTAATCTTTGACCTCTGACCCTCCTTTCTAAGTATCCACAAGTCTTTTGGGTGACTGTGTAACTGCCATAAGGAAAACAGCAAAGCAGTAGTTACGCAATCCCCTCGTGACCCAAACCAGCAACCTTGGCAAGTGCCTACCTGACCAAAAAGATCAACAGGACCCTGCCAGGGTTTACATAACAGCGTAATGTCACCTGCATGTTGACACATATCTGAAAGTAAGTCGCGGTCATCTCACTTGATTGCATGGAGGACTATTTAAACCATGGGAGAAGATGCGGTCCGGTAAACTATCTTAGGTAATTTTATTATTCTCAGAGTCTTAAACAGAGTTGTGTCACTCTAAATAGGCTACTGCGCTTCCAGAAAAACCGGTTACAAGGTCTCTGTTTGCTCTCATTTCCACCACATGACCGTGGCCTCTAAGGAACATCGTGTACATACCTCATCCGAAAAGCCCATTAAAGCCGCCTGATGCAATGCTGGTGAGAACTTACACCTTTAGTGTTCAATGGCCTTAAAGGGGTCGCTGGTCGGGATTCTGCTGGGCCGAATGTCTCATTTCCAGGAGAATGATAATGGGACAGCAAGGAGCGCCAGACGCTCGTGAAAACACGGCCGCGCTGGCGCGTTCGTGCGCGTCAGCGTTAGCCACATGCTTTTTGTTTTTATTTTGAAGGAGGAAGCGGTTGGGAGGGGAGGTGGGGGTCCCGTGTGGCTGACAGGGCCGACTCTTACCTTCCACCCAGCGGAGCTGTTGCTGTCGCCTTTGTCTTTGAAGTACGGGATGGAGCGCACCATCCAGTCGTAGATCTGGGACAGGGTCAGTCTCTTGTCCGGCGAGCTCTCGATGGCTTTCGTGATGAGGTCGGCGTAGGAGAGGTTCCCCCAGGCGTTGCGGCGAGACGATGCTTTCCTCGGGGTCTGCGCAGCCAGCGCGCCGGGCGTCAGAGCGCCTGAGGCAGCCGTGGGAGAGTGCGTGGACAGCGGGGAGCCGCCGCTCTCCTGGCCGGGGGAGGAGAGCCCTCCGTCCGCTGCGGGGCTGTTGCTGCTCTGGTCTTCAGCCGCCAGACCGGCGTCGTTGACGCTGATGTCCGCGGCGGCGGCGGCGGCGTCCTCCTCGTCGTCCTCTTCCTCCGGTATGATATCGGCCTCATGGCTCTCCGGTTTCACGGCGTTCGAATCCGGCCTCGGCAGCGGCCAAGTGCAAGACCTGGGTCGCTTCTGCGGCTCGAAATCCGGGTCGATGACGACGTCCAAGTCCGGGAGCGGGTCGGGGAGAGCTGCCTCGGCCATGATTTCCTACGCCGGGCGACGAATTCGCCCACGTTGGCAGACGAAAGTTAGAAGACAAGAAACGCAGAGCTGTCAAAGTCGCGTCCCATGAATGCGCGCTCCCGTCCTTTGTTGCTGTTCCACAGCAGCGGGGTCGAGAGCAACTTACTGCGGAGATTAACGCCTGTTGAGCACAGAAATGCAGAAATGAATAGTCAATAAGATCAAGCGCCGCTTACGTAAAGCCCCGAGACGGCAGCCGAGAGCTTCACTCGGACAGATTTCTGTGAGTGACCCGATTCAAACCAAGCGATTCGCCTCTGGAACTCCGACCGAACCTGCACCGAACCCGACGCGCAACCCAACACGCAGCCACATCGGCTGGCAAAGTGTCCCAACTGTAATAAATCCGTTCCGGACCCTTTCGGTTGAATACCTCGCTCGGTCCGGGGTAGCAAGCGCCCAGGGGAGACTAGATCCGGGCCTGTCTGCGGACGCGTCCAGATGCCATCCCGACTCTCGCCTCTCGCGCATGGATGGGACGTGTGCTGGCTCAGTCAGTGTCGATGTGGAATAAGACTGCCACCTCACTCTCGGTTACTACTGTATCTCGATGCAGCTCTATCTACACACGCGCGCACGCACGCAAGTCATTCAAGGGCCATCCCCCTGGATCCTGCGCAATGGGATCGCCTTTTAAAGAGACAAGGCAGCGAGAGCGCAACGTTCTCCGGGGGCAGGAGTCAGCCGAGACACGTCCTGACATGTCAGTGTTAGTGACAGGGCTGGGGGGTCATATCAGAGGGATGGAACACGAGCCAATGCAGTCCAGACATCCATTAAACACGGAACTCGTGAATTTAGCCACCGAGCCGGTCTGGGGGCCAAAGTCTCACCGCAGGTGCGCTAAAACGAGAAGCTTCCCATCCGTCTTCCGACGCAGGCTGTTTACATGCTGTCTCCTTTTTTCCTCCTACAAAACCAACAGAAACGGTGGGAAAAAAAATCGAAATACTTATTTGTTTTACTGCCATATATAACACTGTCCTCATTGGCTAAATCAAGTGTCATTGCAAATATTGCATCAACTATTTCAGTCCAAACCGTTTAAAGTAAATGTTTGCACATCTTCAACACCTTTTATTTGAGATTTGAACACCCCCCCCCCCCCCATCCAGCTATTCACTAACCCATTACAGCCCTACATTAACCCATCTATTAACCTTACATATTAAATTGTGGACTTTAGTTGCTATTTCTTTTGTTGCCAATTCCCGGGAAAGGCCTACGTAAGCAGAACACGGGTGACATTAAACTCCTTCATTCATGCCTCTCCACCGTAGCAATGGTCGATTACGCCTTTAATCGGAGAAGCGCGACGCCAATCGCGTCCCCCTCAACGCACAGGCCACGCCCACTTCCGTGACCCACGCTGCGCGGTTGGGGATGATGTCATCGGGTCTGTCAGCCCCCCCCCCCCCCCCCCCCCCACACACACACACACATCTTCCTGTTATGACGTGGAAGGTGCGCGCGTACCTGCACGTGCTCCAGGTGTTTTTGCAGGAATGCTGCATTCAGAGGCGTTTGTGGTACCCGCGCCTGGTTTTATATTGATGCCACGATATTAACCCGCATACAAGCACCCATTCTGACGCGATGGTCTTTGTTCTCTTTGCATCAAAGAAAATATCTGATGCAGCGGTTTCGGTCCAGTCAGATTGAGAGGCGGAGATGTCTGTGCGGGCTCACGGGAGACATTTGTCTCACTAATTTTACACCGTGCCGATGAGCGGCTGCAGCAGGGTGGTAACTGTCATGCAACATCTCCAAAGTTCGGCTCTGCTGGCGCGTCAGAGGCGCCTCCACCTTCGGAGGAGAGTTGGAACGCCCTCGCACCCGTGCCCATGAGCTCCGAACCCTGACTGAACGACCGAGTTCAAAGTGAGAGGCTGCGTTCGGGGTCGTGCGCTGCTCCAGAGTCGATATCCTCCCTGTTTACCAGGCATGCCATAAAAGTCTCACAACCATGTGAATCATAATGTGATGCAGATTCTCTAATCTTGTGATTTATGCCAATGCAACAATAGCAATAATGTTCTGGAGTAAATGGAAGAGAAATCTTATAACCGAGCCTTCTGCAGCGTGAATCAGCCCATTAGGCTCATCACAAAGGATGGAGGCCATCTTCTGATTGGATCGGGCTGTGACCAACTACTCCTTGGGCGTTATGGTGGGATTTGCATGGACCGTTAAGATACACATTTAAATCCATCATTCAGCCACTGCTTAAATCTCATGTGCACTTTTAGTATTTGTGGCATTTGCTACAAGGCCAGGAACTTACATAAGCCTTCTTAGTTTGTGGTGGGTATTCTGGCTGCTCTGAGTGCAGATTTAAGGGCTGGTCCAGACTGGAGTGGTGCACTAGGATGACCTCATCTTTACACGGACGCGGCTGACGCGCTTGTGGATTTTGGCTGCTCTGCTGCCACCTGTTGGTCCAAATACGGAACGTCCACAGTAGCACAAAGGAGAACCATTTAAAGTCCAGTCTTTTACATAAAAGTGATAAATTGTCTCGCAAAGGTCAGCAACCTTGTTTTTTTAATAGTTATTATGAGCTACAGAGAAACAGCCCTATTGGACAAAAAAGAAGAAATTCTGCTTCACTCAAGTGTAAAACAGACTACCTGAAATTTGGGGCAGATTGATAAAGGGGACACCTAAAGATCTTGATGAAACAAATCCACTTGAAAATCATCAGTTACATAGTATAATTCGTTTAAAAATGAAATAGTCAGTGTGAACCCGAGTCTGTCAATCACTAAAGACCAATTTTAGTCTAATTTAATGACAAACACAGATTTATTTCGCACAATGTCCATTTTAATATCTTGAAATGATTTATAATTAAGAAATAAAGGCTCGCGTAGCTTTATAAAAACGGAAGCAGCTGTAGACCGCGGTTCATGTTTCCTTTCCAAAATCACCCACTAGGGGGCAGAAGAGAACTACCCCTTCTTCTGCGCTGATAAAGTGCCTGTTTGCGTCTGAGAAGGCTGCTTATTATTTAACAGAAAAAGTCCACGAGGGGGAGAGAGCGGGCCTCAGAGGAGACACATGCAAAAAACAAGCCCAACCACCGACAGTTTGCAAATCTACAGCCTGACCATGTAGCATGTACATTTGCTCCTTTCTGCACCTGGTGGGCAACAGGGTAACGCTGTCTCCTGTCAGCATATTGGGCTTTCTCTCCTGCGGCCTCCGTCCCTCCAGTAGGACTCTGTCTGCATCTCCGCTAGTCTGGAGACGGTCCTCCGGAAGGCAAACAGCTCCTCCTGGGCCGTGAAGAAACTCAGCCGCTCGGCCGCCTGCTGCAGAGCGGAGTCGAGGGCAGGTTTTAGTAAACGCGGTGGTCACATTTAAACGCAGTATTCAGCTATGAGGGAAGTGGCTCCTTTACCCCGCTGAGGCCCAGGTCGTCCAGCAGCTGGCGGTCCAGCTCATCTGCCCCTCCACTGAGGACAAACAGCTGCTCAGCAGGAGCCGCTGCCAGCAGCACGACTCTCACCTGGGGGAGAGGATGCAAAGAGATGCTAACGGAGAGGTTTGATATCATCACGCGTCTGTCATGAGCTGACAGATACCCAATGCACTCGGGAGTCAATATCCAGTATCCAGACCTTCTTGTCATAAAAGGTGTCGATGAGGGTGGTGAAGCGTCTGGCCTGGTCCTTCATGGAGAGCGTCAGCCTGGGAACGTTCCGAACAAACACGGTGTGGAAGTGTTTTGTCATTTCCAGGTAATCGCTGGCACCCAGGGGCTGGGAAACACGTAGGACAGGTCAACGGGATTTATCAGGACAGGGAAACAGCTTCTCCAGTCTCAGGTCAACACCAACGGCAGATTAAGCTGCCCGTTTGGAAGCCACGCGTCACACAGTTATGGTCAGTGATGAGAACGTCTGGAGCGTCACCTTAGGCGTGAATGGAACTGGGGAATTCCAAAGCTCTGGAAGACTGAAACGGATGTTTAACTGGGAAGGGAAACCAGGACAGGTACGGATTCTGTCCGACCATACGTCACAGCCCATGTTTTCCTGGGCCGAACCCCCCTCCCCACGGGCTAAAATGTCTTTAAAAAGCCACTGGACTGTGTGACTGCTTCACTTCACTCACAGCAGCTTTAGAAACACTTACTTTGCCACACAGCTCATTAAAGGTGCAATCAGCAACGGAGCCACAGGTCTTCTGCAGGTTTACGTCTCTGCCCAGGACCGAGAGCGTCCGCGGGCCTGTAACTACCCACACACACACACACACACACACACACCTATCTTTGTGAAGACTCCCCCAGGCATAACGCATTAGCCTAAGTGTGCTCACTTCTGAAAAATGTCCTCACTTTGCTAGTAGAATGTGGATTTTGGTACCCAGCTCGTAGCAAACACACACACAAGGCTGATCCACCAAACGCACTAAACTTTTAATGATTAAATCCTTTCTAAAAAGTTCCTTTTTTGGGGTCTATTCAAAAGTATCAGGAAGGAAATTGCTAATCTGTATAAAGAAAAGCTCTGCTCACCATCTATTCAGCTCTGGTAAACCAGTTCTCGTTAAAACTGCATCAATACTCTAGTTTAGCCACTATTTTTAACCGCCTGCCTCAGTTTTACGAACATCTCCTTGGAAGCTGCATCGATGTGAATGACAAAAGAACCGACACCATCTAGAAAACTGTCACTGGGCTAAACGGTTTGTACGCCAGTGAAGAAGATAATGTGCCATTAAATACTACTGGGTGGAAAACTACAGCTGCAATTTTTACCTTAAATGATGGAAAATGTAAATCCTTCCAAATGTTTTCCATTATTATTATATTTTTTACTTTTGAAATTTCCTACCACTCTTCTGTCTGAAGGCTAGCTCCTCAAACAGAGCATCCAAGGTGGCCTCGGCACCAGCCTCGCAGGTCCTGAACATGCACGCACGCACACGCACACGCACAGCCAGGCAAACAGAGGAGGCGAGATGAGATATGAAATTAATAACGATGAAGTGGCCGCATCAAACGGTGGCGACAAGAAGAGGCTGGGTGGGGGGGGTGGGGGGTACTTAGCTTTTCACTCCGTCGGTAAAAAACAGGATGTTTGTCTCTAAACACGAGTATTAGACTGTGAATGCGCATCAAAATGAGATCGCAGCGCGTGTGTGTGTGTGTGTGTGTGTGTGTGTGTGTGTGTGCGTGCGTGCGTGTGTTAACTGCAGGTAAAAGGGTTTGATGTGCTCTATTTACACACGGTGAAAGGAAGCAAAGCACTCGAGCGCTCCGCCAGTGATGAGCAACGGCGCCGTCATTCATACTGTGTTTATCTGCATGTGTGTTTCTAAGAGCGAATATGTAATCAGCTAAATAGAAAAGTAGCTTTTAAAGCACTGCTGGTCTTTTTTTTTTTTTAACAGATATGTATTTCTTTTTCACGCTTTTCATCAGTCTCTCAAGGTTATGCTGTTTTCTATTTATTTCCAAGTCGCATCCTATTTATTTCTGCCCTTAAATAATGTAAGTGCCAAATCCAAACATTTCCTGTGTGGGCCGACTCCAGGCTCTGCATGCAGCCTTTGAACTGGGTGTGTGTGTGTGTGTGGGGGGGGGGGGGGGGGGGGGGGGGGGGGGGCTCCCTCACAGGTAGAAGCGTCTCGCTGCCGCCACCCTGTCCAGTCTCCTGTAGTCTGTCCCAGAGTCCAAGCAGATGATGTGGCAGCGCTCCTGCGGGGGACAGAAGACGCAGTCAAGGAGTTTCATTATCAAACTTCTCTTTATTTACACAAAGAAACGAACGAGTGATTAAAACCAGGATGTTTGGCCTTTATCCTAGAAAAAAGAACCCTCCCGTGGTAAATGTGGCGCGTTTGTTCAGGTTTTTGGTTCTACGTGACTCTTTTAAATGTTTTTTTTTTATAAATTCAGCCGCTTCCAGTGCAGTGATTTCATGTAGAATAACATCTTCTTTTTTAAATAAACGACATCAGCTCCGTTCCACGTGTAAACGATTCACGCGTTCACTCTATTGTGCGCAAATAAGCAGCTATCCAGCGGGAGCCCGTCTGCCTCTGCCGTGGCTCCGAACCGCCGCTCCCCACCCCATTGTTCCTGGGGCCATTCGGGGGGGAAGGGGGGGTTGAACTGATGGTGCCAGGTACAAACTTTTCCGCGTGGTGTAAAACGTCAACGGGATTCATGTCAGCCGGCGCGGCACAAAACTATAATCATCATCTCCACCGTTCGATCAAAGAAGAGACAGGAATTGCATATCATCCCGGCGGCGCCCGCCGACAGCTCCGCTACATCAGGAAATCAGTGAATTCCTGCCACTGGCCTCTTTGAGCTGCGGGATAATTAGTAATCATCACAAAGCAAGGGGATGGAAATACGCCATTCTTCTCCGCTGTCAACTTTTTATCTCCGTGTCCGCTCGCACAAACGGGGTTCCCGCTCTGAGCCAATTGGCTGAATCAGGCCTAATAACAACCTGACAAGCTCGCCCTCCCCTGCGCACAAAAGGGGGGTGTCATTTCATCAACCTGCGTTGACCCCGCCGTCGGGAAAAAGGTCTCTAAAATGCAAAAAGAGCGGAGGGGGGGGAAAAAAAGGGAAGAAATCTTGTCACTATCTCCGCCACATCATTAGAACCTCAGTTTGCTTCTCTCCTGCCATTCTTCCCCCCCCCCACCCCCCAAACAACACCGCCTCAACATGCAGCAAATACTGCTGACGCTCCTCTGAATGGGGGAGCGAGGTCCGAAGGAGGAGGAGCGGGGAACACAATCAGAGATGATGATTTCATTGGATATTTATAATCAGATGGGGCTGAAGCCCTGCGGGTCATCGCTTGATTATCCCTCTTGAGAGGACTGTCAAGATCTCACGTCTTCGGGATTTTTAATCTGCCCACACGTCGTGATCTTGTCCTTTACCCGCGCCATCGGGGGCGGAACTTCTGAAGCTCACAGCCGCATTTCTGCCGCTTGCGTCAGCGCCCGGCCGCAGCACCGTGTCCCAGAGTTCTCCTACATTTCCCAAATATTTACAGGAAGCCGGGAGAGATGGAACGGGTCACGGAATGCGGCTGCATCTTCAACTTTGGAAGAAAACACGGCTAAGTGAAAGTAACTTTTGTCCACCTCCACGTCAAAGGGAGACGATTCTCAGAAAAGCGGCCTGGGGGGGCGAATTAGGAGTTCTGTTGCTTGTGCAGATGCAATCCCCCCCCCCCCAAAAAAAAACCCCAGAAGAGACGGGAGAGGCGCGATGACGGACATGAGAATCGGGGTGTCTTTAGAAGAAAGTCATCCAAACACATGTAGCTCTAATCACGCCATTGTCCGAGCCGTGCACTCCTCTCCCAGGACAAGCGTTTAGCATAAAAACAGCGTGGCTTTTTTTTGCCGCTCCCCTCTGTGCACGCTCTCTCTCCACCATATCTCCCTCTCTCTCTCCTTTACCCCTCGAAAAAAGTTGCTTTTGAGTTTTTCAAAGAGCGCGGTGCCATTGAGATGCAACAAAAGCCAAGGATAGCTGACTATTGGGCCCTGATGAGGTCCACTCCCTCATTACCCGCAGCAGAAAACATTTGATGCTTTTTTTTGTTTGGCCTGGAGAATTGACCAGACCTCAAAGAAACGCGGGGTGGGAAGGCTGAAAAAGAGAAGGGGGGGGGTGCAGGGGAAAGGTTGTCGTTCATTCATCCGTGTGTGTCTTGCAGCCTTGTGTGGAAAGACGGAAGAAAAGAGGGAGGGAGGGATGGAGGGGTGGAGAGAGAGAGGGATGGACGAGGGAGAAAAGAGAGAAAGCTTAAAACACTGCCTTTATGCTGGCGAGTTCTGGACGACTCTTCTGACATCAAAGTGCTTTCACCAACCAGGACGCTGCTCTGTGTGTGTGTACGAGTGTGCGTGGGGGGGGTGCAACTGGTGATTTTATTCATTCTTGGACTTTCAGGGGGGTACATGACAATGTGAACACCCTAATTACACCTAATGATCTATTCCCTTAAAGTGTGACCGCCTCGGGCCAACGGTGGTTTGTTCCGAGAGGTCGTTCTCACAACCTCCCCCTGCCACGGCTGCTTCTCTTGGAGAAACATCTTTTGAGTCTGAGGCCCCACCTTTCGCGCACCGGGACCCCCCACCCTCAGCTCAATCTCTGTCACGACCCCAAATTAACCTGCTCCGAAGGCCGGGGAACACCTGGCCAACCAGCGCTGCGCACGTCTGGGGAGATCGGTGACGTTTATGGCGGGTGCACGTAGCGGGCCGCGGGGAAAAGGCGAGGATGCGGACATCATCTGCAGCCGGAGCCTGCGCAACGACCACCAGGAGCAGGTCCTCGGTCTGATATTCCAGACCATCGTGCCTAGTTCCCCTCCCTGTACATGCACCCCCCTCCCACTGTTGTACCGCTAACAAGCTAACTATCTAGCTAGCTTGCATCAAGTACGGCAACAAGAAAAGTAAAGTGTTCTGACTGCAGGCTGCCTGATAAATTGATACGCACCACTCGCATTGCCTCGGCACTCATTTTCGATCGAACATATGAAACCAAGCACGAGGCCACGTGCACACACTGACGAGAAAAACACTTGAAACCTCGGTTTGGCAACAGGGGGAGCCAAGGTGAAGCTACCTATGCAATTTTTTTGGAGCAGAATTTATTCCATGTTAAAAAAGAGCAAAATCAAGTGAGTTGTGCCCTCGAGGCAGGCGGTGAGTGGCACTGCCCTGCCATTAAATTCTCCAGAAGACAATAACAGTCATCAAGCTCGCAAGCTGCCGCCTCTTCACAGGCAGTCCTTCTCACCAAGGTCTCTGCTAGAGGACCCCATCCCTCTCATTCATCAAATTCTTTTTCCATTTCTTCGTTTCTCCTCCTCAACGACCTCACGCAGCAAATCATTTAAAAAAAAAAAAAATGGCATGCACGCAGACAAAAAAAAGTAAATAAATTAGAGAGCAACGGCTCAAAAGGAGGGTTGGAAACAGCAGGAAGCCCAGAAGTACTCAGAGTTGCCTCAGGGTTGTTGTCATGTTTCTATGGCGTCATTGTGTACAGCTGCAATCAAACAAGCACGGAGGAAGAGAAAGTCACTGTTATGCTTCCAAAATACGGGGACCTGACCTTGGGTGCGTAAATCCAGCGAGCTGAGCAGGATGGTAATAGAATAAAGAGAGAGGATGGGCCATGAAAGAGTGGAGAGGGAGGACAGTTGAGAGTGTCTTAGCTACAATACTGGCCGCGGCCATTAAAAAAGCCCTTAAACCCTGTATTTTGCAGAACTATGAGCTTTGCGATGGCTACAAAGGGAAAGCAGACTGAATAGATTTTCTGACTGAGTCTGCAGAGACTCTGAAAAGGACAGAAATTACAAACTGAATAGGGGGGGGGAAGTTTGCAAAGTGGGAAAAAAAAAGCGGGGGACTTTTAAACTTGGGAAAAATGGCACGGGGTATCTAAATTATCTGGTAACTATGTTTACGGGCAGGCGTTTCTTATGTCAGGAAGATCAGGAAACTAGGATGTTGGTGGGGGGGTGCTGAGGGAAAAAGTGGGTACCAAATAATCAGAAGTCAATGGTTGAATAAAGACGTCAACCCAGGCGGACGGAGGCGGTGGATTAACCTCTAACACTGGCACAGGTGATATGGAGGAGAGGTCGGGGGCTGGGTTGTATTTAAACATTTTAATGGCCTCATTCACACGTTAACTCGCTATAGAGTCACGCTCAGTCACGCACATACCAGAGCCCGCCGCAGCGCGCCTCCACCGGCCATTAATTCCACCCATTAAGGGTGAGCTAGTTAGCAGGGTGACCCCCTGGAACACGCTTCGACTTTTCAGAACAGGATGCTATAGAGAAGGCCTCGGACCCCCGCTGCCCTCAGGAGGGAAAAAAGCCACCCCCCCAAAACCCAGATGGCCTTACAAAGGGGAACATAGGACCCTGAAATAGAGGAGGTAGGGAAGGGCAGAGTGGGACAAGAGGCATTCAGGCCCTGGGTGAGGCTGGATTAGAGAGGGTGAGGGTGCTGCCGGAGCAGAGGGTGGCTGCCTCCAAGGCCTCATGTGGGCTTTTCTATATATATTCTCAGGAAGATTCTAAACCATCCTCCTCCGACTCCGATACTTTGAAGGTGAGGTTTGAAGAGCAAAGCCCTGTTTCAAGTAAAACCATTCCTACTTTCCACATATGTCCTTTTAAAAGTATTTGTCATTTCTCTGTTTAGTCCTGGATTAGTCCGACGTCCCCTTTTTTACCTTCTATTTGGCATTGCTTCAAACTTAACCTTTGGCCTTTTTTGGATTTAATCAAAAAACCTTAACTGAGATGTTTCTATTGTGGCTGGTGAATGTGGATTTTAAGTGCCAGTACAGAGTTTCTCTCCCCTATGAACTGTCCTTCAGAACTCAATGTCTCCAACAGAACAACGGACGGATGTTCTGTGGAGGTCTCCGTCACTTTTTATGGCTTTGGGGTTGTCCCTCCCCAAACATAAGGGTGGAAAAATGTGCCCCCAAGTCCTGATCATGATTAAACACATCAGTGACCATGTGAGACGCTACCTGCCTGACGTGACACCTCCCCCAGGCGGCCTGGTCGCTGGTCCCGCCCATTTGCCCGCTCACCTTACCGCTACCCACGGGGGCTCTTTTCCACCCCCGGTTTGGTGCAAGTCTCTTTTTTTCCGGGTGTGATCAAAGACAGCTTTGTGACGCTAAGCGAGGACATCAGGCAAAGGAAAACATCAAAACCACGAAAGAGCAACTTCCAAGAGGAAGCGGAGGGGACACGCGACATGTGTGACATGCGTGCGCGCGCATGTGTGTGCGCGTGTGATAAACGAATGAATAAATTAACAAGTAAAAAGGGACGGATGACTCTGCGTCTACCTTCAGCATGTCGATGAAAGGCAGGAAGGTGTCCCTCTGAAGTCCATTTTTGTACAGATCTGAAAGAGGAAGCGAGGGGCTGAATTAGAGCTGCTGTTTAGCCTTCTAATAATGTCATTCCCCCACCAGATTGGCACATAAAGTGGCTATTGATGAACTGAAGGATGGGTGGGGAGATGCGACAAAGGGACCGGGTCCAGGGAAGAAAAATGGATTTTTCTACCGGCAGCAACATAAAATTCATTACATTCCCAAACAATGGTGGTGGGAGAAAGGACCGTCGCCTTTTCAGCTCGGACAATGTCCGCAGCAGCTCCCTGAATGGAGGTTTCAATTAGCTCGGCTGGAACAAATTACATCTGAAGTAGCATCCTTGATAGACAGATAAAACGGACAGAGATGCACACGCAAACGCGAACAAAGGCGCGCACGCACGCACGCTCGCTCGGACGGCGCCGTCCTGCCTTTGGCTCGGTCCAGCTGCAAACAAGTGGTCGCGGTGATGTTTGGGCCGAGGCAACTATTACCCGGGGACGCGCTCTTGTTTATCTTTGTGCCGAGATTTTAGGTAAATGATCAGAAGTTGGCAACAGTCCGTGTCCCAGACTCTGTCTTGGTCTGGGACCAGTGCAGCAGAACCCTCTACAGGCTTTAAAGGGCCATTCTGCATATAGGTATATACTGTATATACAGCACATATATATATATATTTTAGTTTTAGTTCGACTTAAAATACAAAAAATGGGCTTGGCGATGATGGACAGGCGTATACGTGTTCCCCTCAGTTCAATACTAACTCATTAGGAATCATTTCAAAAATGCTACACTTATATTTTACTAATATATCCCATATTTTCACTCATTTTATGGGGCCACTTCATGCGATTGAATTTTTGAATTCTCACCCACATCGGCTTAATGGAAAACAGCGTTAATGTAAACCAAGTGGAAGGTCCACGACACTAAAGGCGCTTTTATCCACCAAACACATCTTAATTTCAATCAACTCTCTCCGTGGAAAAAGCCAACAAAACGTTACTGTGTGGCACCCCCCCCAAAACACATCTCTTTTTGATTGCAGCTCCATCTCCACATCAATAAAAGTGGAAGACGTATGCCTTTCATGTCCAGTTGTCTCTTATGGCTTTCAGAGCTCCATTAACCATGTAATTAATACCAAGTAGGCCCTCGATCAACTTTGTATGGTGTGGTGCTTTGTTCTTAATAGCGAGTAAATATCAGAGATCCGTGTCTTTGTCCGCGGGAGCCGTCGCCCTGCTGCCTCTGCTTTGTTTTAAGATCTCGGCGTCTTCAGGGAGAAAGACAGGCGCAGGACCGAGGGTGGTGCATTCATCTCCATCTGAATCACGCTGCAGGCCTCGCCAGGGTCATTAGCTCCTGCACGTAGCGTCACGCCATCACAACTCGAGGGGAAGCGAACCCGGGGAGCGAACATCCTGCGAGTGTGTCTGTGCTCGTACCATCCGGGGGCCTGTTGGAGGTGGCCACCACCACCACTCCGCTCTCCAGCAGCGCCCGGAACAGCTGCTTCAGGATGGCGGCATCGGCGACGTCGCTCACCTGACGGACGAGAAGAAGCAGAAAAGGACAAACGCTTTCATCTCCGCCTGCGGCAGCGCGCGCGGCTCTGGGGTCAAACCCCGCCAGCGACACTCCATGATGATTAGTGTCACCTGGGTGTGCTTATTCACTCCTTTGTATCTGGTCATGGCCACACGCGTGCACAAATGTGCACGCACCTAAACCACTTGAGCCGACTGTAAATGGTCACGAAGCCGAGAGGGGAGCTGAGAGGGGGAAGCTGGCCGAGCTAATCAAGGGAACGGACGCCCGGGTGCCTGAATGCAAGCCTGATCATAATAATAATGATAATAACGATAATAATGATAACAGAGAAATGTGAATCCAGGCGTCACAATTCCAGGCGAAGCCTTCATCCAACACAGCCGCGCGCGGGCCCATACTCGTGCGCACGTGTGACGGTTGATCCGGACGCAAGGCCGCGCGCTGATAATGCGCGAATCAAATTCAGTTGATGCCGGTTTCGCTCCGCAATAATCAAAGGTCAATGGCAGCACTGACGCAAGGGCACTCGTGAAGAGCGCCGACCTTTCCAGTAGTGATCCAGCGCACTCACTTTTGTCCCTATTCCCATCCCCCTTCACGCCCGTTGTTCTTTTAAACCACACGAAGGGAGACGCGACGTTCCTCTGCGACGGCCGTCAAATTAGCATGCGCACAACACACGCTCTGATTGACGCCATAAACGATGCGTCGTGGGGAGGAAGGACGGTTTCCTTCGCTTTAACTCCAGCGCCGCCACATTCCTGCACATCAGGTGTTTCCTGCTGTATTTAAGGACAAACTTAGAGGATGAAGAAGTCCTGGCGTCTCGAGGAAAAGACTCGTGTGGGACGCCCTCCCCTCCTACTTGCTCTCACCAATCTTCAACAGGTACTTGTGACGGCCGTGCCCACAGCATATGACTCCTTTCACACTCTGAAGGGTCTTCTGCTTTTGCATATTAGCCCCGCTGCCCTTGCCAATACTTGATTATCATTTGTGTTAAAGCCTCGATTTTGCTGAGGAGAGGTGGCTGAGGGCATCAAATTAGTGAGTGTGTGTGTAGGGGAGGGGGGGGGGGTGAGAATAAAAAGAAAGCCAAGGCTCTGCTTCTCCCTCATTTCCTCTGACCAGAGAATTTTATTTTCACTTCAAAAGAGTCATCTAAAAATGACCTTTTATACAACCCGGATTTGTTTATTCATGTGTCCTCCAACGTGAGCAAAGTGAGAGGGGGCAATATTTATTGCTGAATGGGTTTTTTTGGGGGGGGTGGGGAGAGAATGGGGAGCAACAGAATGAGAAAGGTGGAGGGGGGGGGCTGCCGAGCACTGAGCAACACAAAAATAATGTGGCCAATGCAGATATTCAAATGAGCATCCAATTAATCAAGCTGCAGTCAGTTTACAGCGACCCCCCCACCCCCCCACACCTTTTGATGTTACACCTCTTTATGGACACAACCTATGGGTAATTCTGCAGCGGCTGCGTAGTGGCGGAGGCCCCTGCGACAATGACGCTAGAGTGTCTTCTTCTCCTTCTCAGCTCCGGACCTCTCAATGGTGAGTATTCATTAAGAAGCCGTGTGGGGGTCGTAAAAGGAAGGAGGTGGTGGGGGTGGGGGGCTACAAATTACTGATAATGGCGCAGCGCTAATGAAGAGAATGGTGAAATGTCATTAGCATTTAAGAGGATAAGATCCATCTGACCCGCTGCCGCCAGTCGCTTTCTAGCTCCACTCACTTAAGGAAGCAGCCGAGTGCGACTGATACCCAGAGCCTCATTTACATGGCTGAGTGGAGGAGGATGCTGATTGGTATAGACCCCCCCCCCCCCCTTCATACCCAGCTCCCCCACAAACCTCGCAACCTCTTATTTATGCACCACAAACAACGCGCGCATGTCTTCTTGTTTTCCCCTATTCACCGGTAGCAACAGTCGGCGAGTGAAAACAGCAGCGCTGGCAGGGGCAAACCAAAACAACTTTAGCGAAAACAGTGGCGCCGTTTAAGATCTGAAAGCCAGGCGGATGAAAGGAGGCGCTCTTGATCCTCACAGACGCACAGAGACTGATTAGAGGGAGCGGGCGCACCTTCTGTCACCTTTGACCTGCTGCTATTAGCTGTAATATCAGCAGGAGCAGCAGCGGCGTGCGGTTAAAAGATGTTTGTCTGGCTTATGCTGAAGATGGGAACAAGCGTCTTTCACTGCAGCTGTTTCCAACCAACCAGGACCTTTCTAAGCAGTTCTGCCTTTTGATTCCAGTGAGCAATTAATAAGATCACAGTGCTGAAAGAGGCCTTTTGGCAGTTTAAATATAGCCTGGAAAAAAACTATGCAAGGCTTGGTTGGCTTGTTACAAGGACAGAAATCTAATTTTTTGCGTATAAAGAAGCAACAGGCGCAACCCACCAACTCCTGCGATGGCGGCGAGCGGTTATATTTTGTTGTTTATCCATGCTTGGGAAATTACTGAAACATCACTGAAGATTTCCAGCGCTCCTGGAAGTCCCTTCAGAATTCCTACAGTTCCATAGATTCGCCACTAGGTGTCCTCAGTCCTGCTTCCTTGAAGACACCAGGCTGACCAGTAACCTGACTGGGATGGTGTTACAGGCTGGTCGACACGTTAATGAAACCCGACCAGAAACTGGGCTGAAACATTAAAAGACGTATAAACAGGAATTCATATTTTAAATGAAACCTAGAATTCTGTTTTTTGTTCATAGGCTTTCTTCCACTTTTCCATATATGAAATAGTATTAATAATATTTATCAGCTAAGAAAAAAAACAACAATAAAATCACACTGTCATTGTAATTGACCTAATTTTAACCCCCTTGAACCCCCTCAAGCACAATATTTGGAAGACAATATACTCCACAAGCCTTTGGCATATATGATTTGTTCCTCCAAATTTTAACCAAAAGTTCAATTTTAAACCAATTAAACTGCGTGTTATTGCCCTGACAGAGCAGGTCAGCTTCTTCTGAATTGAACTAGTTTCAAACTTTTTTTAAAAAGTACTGCTGCTACATGCTGATTTACCAGCCTGTTCTAATCACTTACAGAAGATTCAGGCCCTTTTGAAGAGCTGAAAACCCCCCCCCCAAAAACCCAGAGAGAGCATAAAACACATGTGCTCACCTGAAACTCGTCAAAGCAGAGCAGGCAGGTTTCGTTGCCTATCTCCACGGCAACCGGCGATATGGGGTCATAGGTGAACAGTTTCCCCAGCGTTCGTTTTGGAAGGCTTTGTTTCCTCCGGTGGATCCCTTCAAGCAGTACACAAATGTCAGACATGCTTTACAGAACACCTGCATCGGCAAACCCGGGACCCAAGACAATAGAGCCTGAAGCAGCGGCTTCACCTGCGCGAATAATGGAAGACAATTTTCTGGAGGCTAATTGAGACAGAACAGAAAACAGCAGAGAGATAGAGGATAAAATAAAACGAGGCAGCCACAGTGAGAGGCAGGGTACTGACTTTCATGGATGTCCAACATGAAGCCGTTGAAGTGGACTCTCTTCTTGCGAGGGGTCTCCACACAGGAGTAAAACATGTCCATGAGCATGGTCTTCCCTGTGCCTGACAGCAAGAGCAAAGGTGGTGGGATGGCGCCCATAATCAGGGAGAGTTCTTTTCCTCATTAGATACATTATCATAGAATTTTAAAAATGACATACCAACATCTCCATATATATAGAAGCCTTTGGGAGGGGGTGATAGTGATGCCAGCTCCTGCTTTGGGGGCTAAAAGGAAGAAAATTCAAAATCAATTGTTAATCGGTGGACAAACCTAAAAATAAACAATATGGATTAAAATCACTTAATTCCACCCTGAATAAATGTTTTAATCACCGCCATAGGAAGGAATCGTGCTTTAATAACCAGTATAGTGAGGCATTAAGCCACGGCTACAGCGTGAGGTTTCACATTCTCCAGACTAGCCCACTGCTGGGGAGGAAGACAAAGGGGATCTAATCAACAAGACAAGCCAGGGTTCCCACGAAAGAAAAGCATCATCAGAGGAACAATGGGGGGATTTGTCAGACAAAACAGAGAGGACTGGATGAGGCTCCATAAGAGATGGAGTGGACTTGTCTGTGCACCCTGTTTAGCGCTGCTTATTGTAATTTGTGGGTACTGTTGCATTGAGATGCTGCTGGAAGTCATTGTGCTGCTTGCCTCCTACCATCAAAAGGTCCTTGCTTATAAAAAAATAACCCCCCAAAAAAGTCTTATGTGTGACCGAGCTGAGAACGTTGAGTAAGGCCAAAGACAAAGTGGGCTGGTTGCATGTGAACACGCCCGCCACTGGCTCATCATGGCCTATAAAGCTAACGCTACACAGAGGGAAAGAGGTTATTCGCCTTTATCTAAGAACTTAACATTCCTTATTCAAAATTTACTTTAGCAAACTGTTCCATGGAGATGGTCCTCAGTCAAGAACCACTTGACTCGGGTCACTTGAAAACTACACGGGAAAACAAACTGGTTTCCCATCCTCCCCGTCCGCTTCCCAGTGCTTCTCTTTAAACCCACATGCCTGCACTCAACAAGTCTTCTCTGTCTGCTCTGGCATAACAGTGTGTGACTTCTCCCTGACTTCCCAAGATGCCCTCTGGCACCGTGGGGTAATTGTCAGCGGTGGCTGGAAGCCATTTTGCCACGGCAGAGTGGAGAAGGACAAGGCCTCCCCTCAGCCGCCCCGTCTAGCTGAGCGCTGCGACCTTGTCTCACCTGCCTGGTGGAGGATGGAGACCGGCACAAGAGCGGGAGGTTCACAAGCAGGACGTTAGAAAACGGCGTTGCGGTCGATGTCATATCTCCCAATAACGAGCTGCGGCTGGCGAAAACGTCCCACGGGACGCCCGATTCCCTGACGCAAGATTGACTCGAACAGAACGGGTTCCTCCGAACAAAGGCCCATTGTTAGCCGACCATCCGCAAGAACCACGCCACATTGGGTCAATATTAAGTCAAGTGTACTCCCCTCGCAGACTCGACCAGTTAGCGAGGACAATGGCGGCACTTTCACAGGGAAAACAGACACCGAAAGGACAGCGGTGTGACCCGATTCATGCCGGAATAATTGTGGCGGCCCCTGCGGTCAGTGTGTGTCTGAGCGCAGGGGACAGAGCAAGAAATAAGGTGCAACAGGGGAGGGCGGGGGGAAGCGGCGGCGTTGACGGCCTTACGCTAAAGTGTTTTTCAGCCCCGAATCAAAAGCAAAGAAGACACGAACGGCTCAGACAATGGGGATCCCCTCATTACCGCCTGGGGATGGGGTGAGAGTGACAGGGGTGCCGGGACGGGCGCAGCGGGAGGTCTGCCCTGCTGCCTTCCAAAATCTCTGCCTAACCCTGTGTGTCTGTGCCAGCCAAGCACCAACAACAACCGGGGGGGGGGGGAGAAACTCCCACCACCACATAGTAGACAGTCAGCTACCCTGACCTAAAAACAACAACAGCCCCCTGCAACAGGCCATTCCAAAACTCACAAGCACAATACACTTCCCAGACCCCTACCCTCCCTTTGACCCAAGCGTCATGGCCGCCATCACTGATATGAGGGGAGGACGCTGCGGTGGACTTGACCGGGGGTCACGTCCATCATGTTGGACGCCAGCGGGGCTTTGTGGCTCGTTTTTCGGTCAAAATAAAATAAAGAATACTTCCAGGCTGTTTCTAATGTCATTTAATGTGCGCGTGGAGCTCATCGGGCCAAAAGGGACGCGTTTGTTTTGTTACCCTGTAAATGGATCCATCGGCTTTGGTTTCGGCGGGTACGAAGGGGGGGTCTTTATCGAGCGTGGGGTGACTTCTGCCATCATCTGAAAGGAGCGTGGAGGAGAGCGGGCGCAGGTACGTGCTGTTGCTGTAGGTCTTCATGGTGTGCTGCAGCTGAGCCAGCTGCTGGGCCACATGTCTCTGGTGGACGTCTCCCCTCAGAGTCCCACACCGAACAAGGCGGTCGTAAAGTCCAACCATTTCTCTGGGGGGGCACGGCTGCGCTGCGGGGGGCTGAGAGCAGCAGGGTGATGATGGGGAAATGTGTTGTCTCCACCTCATGGAACCTTAGAACGCAGAAAAGCACCAACCAATGCAGCCACCGTGTTCATCACCACAGGAAACCACAGGTCAAAGGAGGCTCTAAACACACTCTGGTGAGTGGTGGATGTGACACCTGCCAGGTGAGCAGAGACTCACCTGTCCCAGCGCAACAACCTGCCCTCCAACACGCGCTCTTCGCTTTCTTTCCGTTGGCTCGAAGCAAAAGTTTTACAGAGCCGCTGACAGTCGCGACGACCGTGGGAGCCGCCATGATGGTTCAAAACGCGAAACTTTATTGACATGCTTTGGTCTTTACAAACCCGGACGAGGAGAAAGTGACTGAGAGCAACGATAACGTGTTTCATTGTGATCAAAAATGCCCCCCCACCCCCTTTCTAACATTATTCATGCATATACGCTTTTATTTAAAACGTGATTTTTGCGATATTAGACTTTTGTGTTGATGTACAGTGACGTTCGTGCATTTTCCATATTTCTATTTATTATGTTTGTTGCTGACGACTTGCCGCGACTAGTAAACAAAGTGTTTGTCAGGTGGTCGAGCGGCGACCACGGTGGTGTCAGCTGAACGTCAGCTGATCGGAAGCAGTTCCATTTTTGAAGTTAACGACAACGAGAGACGCACAACTGCCGGAACTTGATACGTTTCGTTTCAGTGTAAAAGATATCACTGCAAATTGTTTGGGGTTGTATGGTATTAAAGCAGCTGGGGACGTAAACGGTCAAAAATGTAGTATGCTTCTTTACGTTAAAGCATTCAAATGTACCCCTGTTTTCAATGTAACCCTTATTTACTGGACATAGCTTCCGCCCCATATTTTATTTTGAAGGTCACCGAAGTAACCTGCTTGGTTGTATTTTGGATAACTTGGCAGTAACATTAGCTTCTCGAAGGACAGGGAAAATGGATAGCACCATAGCTGATACAAGGAGGCTCTTCACTAAACCTCAGAACTTAAATGACGCTTATGGACCCCCAAGTAATTTTCTAGAGATTGATGTATGCAATCCTGAGACCGTCGGGGTTGGCAGGAACAGATATACCACGTATGAAGTTAAACTGAAGGTGAGCTTATAGGCGGTGACGTTAGCCTTCAAGCTAACAACTGTACCCAAGCTAAGCTGTATTCCATGTAGCTATGAGAAGTTACTACATTTTAACATACAAATTAATGGCACTAGAAGGAGAGCTACAAAATACCCTCGTTATTCTTTGAACGAGTGTGACTTTAATCAGTATAAAATGACAAGTGCTTATTTGTAAATCGACTTGGCCTGTGCTAGTTAGTAGGCTAGGTTTATTTACTAGCATAACTATCCGTATCTAAGGAAATAAGACGATTCTGGTTACTCATGATACCCTCTGATAGAAGGCATGTTTATGAGTTCTAACTACTCTTTCTATAATACGTTTTTTGGTTTTATTAACCAGTAAAATCTTGTAATTGGTTGTGTCCTGTTCAACCCCCTGCAGGGATCCACTATAGAACCAGCAGCTTAAACAGAAACGGAAGGAATATCCAACAAATAAACACAATTAAGCTTGTGTGATCACTTTTCCAGTCAGTATTGGATCATTAAGGCACCATTTTGAGTCACATTTCAAAAGTTAAAAGCCTGCCACACCCGAAATGTTTTAACTGCTTTCAAAAGATAACATTCTTACACCCTTAACGGTGCTAAATCACATGAACTACAACCAACAGATTCTAATTTCCTAATTAAAGGAGATTGTTTAAGGGACTCTTGCTTTGCAGGAGTTCTGATTTGGTGGTTTTCAAACCCCAATCACAAAGTCAGCTTCTTTTGAAGCGTGGGCAGGATGCTCCAGTCGCCCGCATCACATTTCCTTCCTCTTATGCTACTTGTAGAACAGGAAAGAATTGTCTCTGCTGATAGAATATTCTGTGACTTTAATCGCTATTGTGGACCTCATAGGTCATATAAAATGGTCTGGACGGGTATTCTGATAAAAGTACGAGACTGTTGAGTTGGTAGTTTACAACAGTCTGGCACTATCGAGGTAGTGGTGGTTAGAATAAGAGGAACTTCCTGCTATTGCAACACACAACTTTTACACAGATCATTTATCCCGTTTAAAGCATTTTAGCACAAGAATGGCAGAAACTGAGCATTTGGTGCTCCGGCCATGAGTAGATGAAAAGTAAAGTCCATTAAAGCTCCAGAACAACGAACCAAAATCATGTTAATAATCAAAGAAAAATACATCAGAGATAGATTCCAGGGCTTAAAACCAACAGGATCAGGGCGTAGTCTATTCCATACCATCAACACATGGATAAAAGTAAGTTGTACAACCGTTGTACGTCCACAATTAACATTGGCAATTAGTCTGGGCCACATAGTTTACAGAAATTAAATCACCCCAGGATGCTTTAATGTTAATAAGTACTCTATAGCAAGACTGGAATTGTCGGGCTCATCTGATTGCCTCGTCGCTTATCTGTAAATTGTCATTTCAGTTGACTGACACCCCTGTAGTTAGTGGTCTGCTGCAGTTAGATTAGTGGCCAGCCTACACGTATTTATAGTTTCTATTTACCTTTAAAAAACCAGGGTGAGGGAAGAGAAGCCGTCTACAGGCGTTAGTGTTGAATATAAGGCTACTGTACTTGATTAGCGTGTAATAATTAGCATATGCGTGTAATCAGCCTTATTGTGCACCTCACAGGCCTGCCTGACCCTGCTTTGCATAAGACCACAGAATAAGTGGCGCATCCCTTACTTCCCCACAAACGTGGTGTCAACTTTGCTTCGCTTCTCTCCTTCTCCTTTCTTCAGCTTTCTTTAGAAGCGTTTTGCTCCGTCTCCAGCATGTTAAGAGAGTTGCCCACAGGGCCTCGTACTGGAATGCACAGCTCGCGCTTTTGCTCCGTTTGCTTCTTTCATGCACGTGATATTGAAATATTTTATCTAATTATTCTGTACTCTTTCTGTCCGTAATTCCTTCCCTTGTCCCTGGTTTTCGCTGGTCCACTATCTATCCAAAATGGAGAGCTCTTGTGACCGCACCGGGAGAGTCTGCCCTAATCCCCTCATTGAGAGAAGAATGAAGCGGGCCTGAGTGGGGGAGCTGGAGCGCGTATTCCCTATCTTACCCCCCCGTCCATGGGAGGGCAGAAAGCCACCCCCTCACCAGTCTATAGTCCTCGCAGTACTAAATATGGCAGATTTTTTCGTTAAAATCCCAACTCCGTCTTTTCCCCGTATCTCGTCGGGGGGGCCGGATGTTTGCGGTGGCAGTGAGACAGGTTACACAGTCACTTGTTGACAACCAGGAAGGCGTTTGGGTCTTAGAAGCAACGGGATCAACCTGCTTCTTTCAGCGCGGTGCTAAAGCGCTGGGAGCTGGGCTGTGAAAGGAGGCGGATATCTCATTTTGCCTGAGCAGACTTGTAATGTCCAGGGTCGCGTTCAAACAATGGACTTTTGTTCTCATCTAAATTCATTTGCTTAAAATTTACTTCCTCCGATGACTTAGAAACCACATTGAGCTGCTCGGCTCCTGGGTTTTTTTTTCTTTCTTTTAACCTTGACGACACCTCGGGGTTTCCTCCGGGTGGTTTCAGCGCAGCCTCTTTTCACCATCATGTCACCCGCAGCAAACGAGGGGTTGAAGTTAGGGTATGTGTGGGTGGGGTGTTTCGGGTATTATCAATTTTTTGTCTTTAGTTGGTTCCCATCTCATCCCGGGAGCACATTCAGGGGAGCGAACTTTGGGATCTCACTTTGTTTATGGATCGAACTAGATAAAAGGCCTCTTATATCCTCTCAGTCTTCCACCCCTCCTTTTCCCTACTCCCATAGCTTCTCCTTCTCTTTCTTTCTATTTTCCATTTGGGAATGGGGTGGGGGCCTTTGGTCATTAATAAAACGGGGAGAGATGGGGAGCCGGTGTGTGTGTGTGTGT
This sequence comes from Takifugu flavidus, assembly GCF_003711565.1. Classification (NCBI taxonomy): domain Eukaryota; kingdom Metazoa; phylum Chordata; class Actinopteri; order Tetraodontiformes; family Tetraodontidae; genus Takifugu; species Takifugu flavidus. Next base: position 4,634,765 of record NC_079538.1, read on the forward strand.
GTGTGTGGGGGGGGTGCTTGTCAGGAACAGTCAAGTGTAATCCAAAGTCTACAGCATCCTCTTCGACAACTATTTTAATGGAAATGGGGAACATATTGTATCAAGGCAACCATATCCTACTTGAAATGACAGTATCAAAAGTGGGAGTTGATACTATGGCAACAAAGCAGCTTTTTGCCAGCGAGGCGAGTCGGAGAGAGGGTAGGCTGTCAGATCGCAGGGGCTAACGAACAGGAGAACGACTGTGAGAGCACATGGAGAGGTGAGCGCAAAGGACCTACGGCCCCAACGCCTTTGTTCCCCGCCTTTTTTCAACCATTTAGCAATATGATGCAATGAGATAGTATTATGTTGCCATATTTATGGTATCATTGTGAAAGATGTGGAGGGGGGAGAGGAGGACGTGAAGAGGGGGTTAGGATGCGCACTCTCAAACCTGACTTAATCCATCCTGCTAAAAGCTAATGCGCGCTGGCCTTGAACTATTCTCTCAGGAGCCTGTGTGATCTTTAGCCCCCCCTCTCTCTTTCTGGCTCTCTCATGCTGTTTTAAGGGTTCTACCTCTTTTCAGCCCATTTTCAATGAGCCCGGGGTATTGTGTTGCAGACTTTATGAATCACATGCTCTTCAAAGATTGCACCTTGCACACCTGTAATGGAAAGTGAAGCTAACCTAGCTTTTTTTTTTTGCTTGTTCTTGCAGAGACTAGGACACTATTTCACCCGGACCTGCTTTTGATTTTACTGTCGCCTCTCGTTTGTGCGTTTGACTTTCTCTAACTTTGCTAATAATATTGATCCCTTTTTTTTTTGCTATTTTCTCCTGTTAATCAGGTTCCTAATGGAGCTGAACAGGAACAGTCTGGCTTTTTCAGAGACTTTTAATGACCTGCTGAAAGTAGGGTTGGTCCCATGTCCCAGTCGCCGCAGGGGCCAGTAAGTTGAGACACCCGGGCTGTAACCTCTAACCAGCCGTGAAGGGAACAGAGGCCGGGGAAACCTGATCTTTGACTCGTGGAGCTCTCACGCACCGCCTTTTTCTGTGTGCGATTGTGAGTGATGGAGCGAGTGAGACCTCTCACTTTTCACTTCTGCCGTTTTCATCCCTCCCCTTGTCCCGCAGAGGCAATCTCTTAATGACAGGCTTCGCGAGGGCGCGAAGGCCAGGTGACTTTCTTTCCTTACACTCGCACCACTTTCTTCATTGTGTGGAGGTGAGCGGTTCCACTGCGTGTACAACCAAAGCCTCAAAATCATCCACTAAAAGATTTATGCGTTCAAGTCTGACAGGTCAGACATTCCCAGTTAAGACCTGCGCATGTGCACTTCATGCACGCGCGCGTGTTGAAGTGTTTTCTGTAATCACATGATGGGATTAGAGTCACGGCGGTGGCAGATTACCTGTAAGTGTGATCTGTTGTGGTGGAGGATTAACTTTGCTGCGCTCCATGCTGTGAGGTAACATGACGCAGCAGGGACACACCGCAGTAAGAGGAGAGTGTAGCTAATGCTAGAGCAGTGGGACCATAAAGTTAAGATAATCCACTTCTTCTGTGGCCCTGAGAGAGAGAGAGAGAGAGAGAGAGTGTGTGTGTGTTGGATTTCACCTGGAGAAATAAGTGGGAAAGGGAACGTTGCAGGGATTTGCCTTGACATGTTTATCATGTCCATCAGGGTTGAACTTTTCACCTTTTTGTTACTATAAAGGTTGTTTTTTTTAATATCTTTACCATATCCAGATTTGTGAAGATTGAGTGTATTAGAGGGTGAAGACTGAATGAAATCCTTACTTTTTTCCCCACTAAAATGACACGAGCAGAGACTCGGGAGCAGAAAATGAATGGATCACAGCCCAGAAATAAAGGGGCCAGAGCAGAAGATGAAGCTGACTCCTGCTCTCTCGGTTGTCCATGAAGCGCGCAGCCTCTCCAGCCTTTCTGCTCCTCTGTCATCACCTCCGTCCCCCCCAATCTCTCTGCACAGCCTTGTGGTTAACGCCGATTCACCGCTACCGCCGTTGTGTGCTCATCGATCAGTCTGCTGCTCGCGCCGCATTCATGCCGAACCCACTCGCTCAAGTGTTGCGCTCTCCTGTTTATGGCTTCACGTGAATTCTGACCTTCCGCCAGCGAAACGTTCATTCCCTCCCGCCTTGTTTGTACATTGTCGTGGGAAGGCCGCGTGCTGTCAGAACTAGGGAAGAGCTTTGGTATTGTGCTATAATGTGCTGTTTGCTCAGTGCTCTCTATCAATGCCGAAGCGTCTCCACTTTGTAATATAAAATTACCCCTGAAGGGCTCGTGAGCAGCAAATCCAATTGTTTATTGATGTGCACACAAAATGGTAGAGAAATTTCGCTGACCTTGGTGAGCAAGACTAAATTAACTTTTTTTTTTTTTTAAACTGCAAGCCATTTTTTCCCCCAGTATGGATTGGTCTCTCTACATCTCCCTCAGTAAAGTCAGAGTAAAAAGCACAAGGTTGTATCCAAAACCTCACTGATTGCTCTGCCCAGTGAGGCAGTTGTGTTTTTATATAGAGCTATTAAAGAAAACGAGATTATATTATGGTGCACGTCCAGAGGCAGTCAGACATCCGTTGTATTGTTGAGGTTTCCACAGGAAGAGAGCCGCAGTAATTGAAAGCAAAAGTTATTTGTCATGTGCATGTTTCCACAGACCAACCTCCCCATCTTTAAGCTGAAGGAGTCTTGTGTGCAGAGGCGGTACAGCGACTTTGAGTGGCTCAGAGCGGAGCTGGAGAGGGAAAGCAAGGTAAGCCATTAAGGTGAACGCCACACAAAGGCTCCTAAGTACCGTGGGCAGCAGATAACATCGACCGTATCTACTTGGCTTTTACATGGGAGGAACAAATTTGTCCTTAATGTTACATTTTTTGAGGTATTTAATGAAATGCAATTGGATTTCCAATGTATTTTTTAAAAACCCCGGAGAAATGCTTCTGCAGTAATTTTGTGCCTGTGTGTTATTTTATAAACTGGGTCCTTTTTTCATCCATTAAATCAAGTTTGAATGTTACATCAGCCTGCTGATTTGTAAACTGGCCTTGGTGGCTATAGGATGAGTGCCGAACATGACGGCCCTGTAGCCAGTGGAGCTCCACACAGGTGCCGATTAATGGACAGCATGTAATGTTGCCACTTGACCTGTTTTTGAAAATGTCTTATTCTATTAACAAAAAAATCTGATTCCTTTTCTTGCTCCCACCCCAGGTGGTCGTCCCGCCTCTCCCAGGAAAAGCTCTGTTCCGGCAGTTTCCTTTTCGGGGGGATGATGGGATATTTGAGGAAAATTTCATCGAGGAGCGGCGGCAAGGTCTGGAGCAGTTTCTCAACAAGTAAGCCTTTCCGCCGCTACAGCTTCCGCCATATTTCCACCACTTGAAAATCAGTTTGTGGGCCTTGTATTTATGCCACTTCCTTCTTTTTTATTCAAAAGTTGGTGCCTTGTTGGTGGAATTTTCTCTGGAGAGAACAAAAAACCCTCCCTGCAGTAAAAGAATACCCAATCTGTCAGAGATTGATGGGTCTTTTCTCACATTACATCTTCATTTTCTTTGGTAATTAGCTTATAAAGAACAAGCCCGAGAAGACTGGAGCGTGCAACACGTCTGCGTATTTCTTTCACATTTGTTTTATTTTTGATGTGTAATTTATGGTAATTGCTGTTCAAATTACAGCGAGCGCTGTTGTGGGAAGGCGTGTCCACCTCTCCTTATTTTTGATCCCGCATGTCTCCATTTATAGCTGCCGAACAATAAAAGTTAAAGTGGGATTGTAATGATTTGCTTTGATTGCAGTCTTGGCCATTATCCTGTGTTTCATGTGCAAATGTGTCAATGTTGCCTGTCGGGATATTAAGTGTGTAAAGATGTTTTTCGGGGGGGTGGGGGTGGGTAAAATCCATAAATGTGTTTTTTAGTGGCGATGAGAATGTGTTGGTAATTAAGAACTGTCCCTTCTTGGTTCCTGTGAACGAAGCAGTGCTGTTGATCATATTATTCAGCATTGATACCGGCAGCATTGTTCGCCTCATGATTGGGAGCATTGTGAAGAGGAAATCTTTGGGAAACGGTAAACACGACTGTCGCCGAGGAGCGAGCGGGAGGCGAGTTAAGCATCACTTTCTTCCCCCCGTTCGTTAGCACCGGGAGGCTGCATCCCCACTTCAAAAGGCAAACGAAGCCATTCACATTTCAACAGGCTGCAGATGCGCCTCATACTCAATGTCCAGTTTTCCCAAAAACCTATTAAGAAGAGCTTGATCTCTCCTGGGATTGCTCCGGGGGTTGACCTGCCGATGCCTCTCAGGCAGCTTAATGTCTGCAAAATGTTTCCCGTTGGGGGCTCAGATGCATGTTATTCGTGCAATGTCATTATGTTGATCAGGTTGGACATGGGCCATTTTCAGGGGGCGCAGGTGCACTGTTGTGATCTTATTAAGCTTCTTGATATCATCCAAAGGAACATTCTGTTAATCCTGACCTCAGAGCAGCTTCAAAACCTGGCCTCCCCAATGACACGACGTCTGAATAAATGCTGGGACGACTCGGCAAAAGCAAAAAAAGAAAAACCCCCGTTCATATTTTCTGCCTTTGTTCCTTGAAGAAGAAATTAAAAACTCTGGAAATGTCATCGAATGGTAACTGGATCAAGGAGAAGTTGCACGACTCTCCCTGTTCTAGTTTAAGCACCAACAGAACCTGTTCCCTGCTCCGCTCCTCTGGAGGATGGAGCTGCTGAGGAAATGTCACGACGCCTTCCACTAATCTGACTGTGAGGTGGTGCTTGTTCCACGTCTCTTCTCTAACCAAACCCCAATGGTCTTCCCGCCCTTCCTCTCCCGAGCAAAGTGCTGGGCCCCATGAGTTGGACCCATAGATCCGGCCGTAGATGACGTCCTGACTTCTAACGCACTGTTTAACCAGATTAACACAAATAAAACCCAACGCATGAAACATGCTGTTTTTATTCATCCGTATTCCGGATGCCTTCACTTCAGCCGACCGTGTTGTGTTTTGAGTCTTTCCCATGAGGCTTTTTCCCAGTTTCACCTGCTCCGGGGTGTCGGGTGGAGCGTCTCTGTCTCACCTTTCCCGCCTTCTCTCCGCAGAGTGGCCGGTCATCCTCTCGCCCAGAACGAGCGATGCCTGCACATGTTTCTACAGGACAAGGTCTTGGACAAGAACTACACCCCCTCTAAGATCAGACAAGCCTGAACGCAAAGACGGGTCCGCTCGGCACGGTCCGGACCCCACGACCCAAAGTTGTCTCCATTTTCCCAGGTTTCTTTCAGATGACGAGTACATCAGCGAGGACACATAAGTCTAGCTTAATTAACTCTTGCCTGATCTGGTTTGTATTCACCCTCTAATTGGATGTTAAAAGTGATTTACAGTAATCTCCTATTGCCTGGGAATTTTATCAGTATCAATATATTGTGTATTTATCACTTACCTGCAGTACGTCTTGAATATATTCATTTATTTAGTGATACTGAATATTCGTTGTGTGTATGCAAAAGTCCCACAGCAATTGTCACCGTGTATATTCAGTGCTGGCATGTTGCTCACTATTACTACGACGCACACACAGTTGAGAGGCTTCGACAATGTTCCAGTCCCACCCAGTTGATCCTGGGTTCAAATGGGAGGACGCGTCTGTCCACCAGCACCCCCCCTGGTTAGCCCAGTTATTTTCTAACCGTGATCCAGTTGGGAGGAGGTCAGGGAGGCTGCAGTATTTCTACTGGCTATACGCATTTTGAGATTTGTATACTGCTGTGCCATTTTTGTTTATTTTGAAGAATTTCCAATAAAATGGATGAAATGTCACCAATCATTTGGACTCCTCCCTGACCGGGGTGAGGTTTGTCATTGTGTAATGCTTAACTTTTTAATCCTGCAACTTCTGTACTTGTTATTGCATTTAAAAGTGGGTATAACCAGGGTAATAACCATGTAATAACCAGGGTTTATGGTAGCTTGGGTTCAGGATATTCGAAAACACATTAATTGGTTTTATTTCCTCTAAATAGTTATAACTCCACTTATTTACAACAGAATTAAAAACGTCACGGGCCACAGAAGAGCAAAATCCAAGTGCTGAACATTATTTTTTATCCTGTGTTAGTGTCTAACTTCACAAAGTCGACCGACGCGTTTCGAGGCCGTGCACGGACACAAACGGAACAGTAACCACTTAAATACAAACGCCGTCCTCAGATGGATGCAGATGTACAGTCAGGATGGCCCCCGCACCTTCGCTACGTGTGTTTGGTTTCAGCGCCGGATCAAGGGGCCGGCGTTCCTGCTTTCTTCACCTTTATTTGGTTTCTTCCAGTGAGGGGGGGGCACAAGAGTGGCGGGCTAGATTGGTCAGTAAGCTCATTGGTCCCACAGACGTCCCAAACACAAACACATCTCAACACTTAACATTTCTTTGTTGCTCATAATTGCCAGGTGGTCTCTAGAGTCTTCGGCACTGATTTGACCGTTGTGGGCCGTGCGTGTGCCCCCCCCCCCCCCGCAGGGCCGCACGCTCTAGAAGCAAAGTTACAGGCTAATCTTTTACATAGAGCAACTGTTAACAGGCTACTTGGCAAAGATTTGCAGTCTTTCTCCCAGCGGAGGCGAAGAGATTCGGCGCTCAATATTCAATTTACACCTGCTGTGATTTGACAGTTCTCTCGACGGGGGGGCGGGGGGGGGGACTTCAGCTCGAGGGGGATTCAGATGTCGCTGGACTTGTACATGTCCGAGAGGAGCCTCGTGATGGGGACGTTGCCGATGGTCTTCTTGAAAAACACCTCCTCGATGGTGGAGGGGCTGATGGAGTGCAGGGAGGGCAGCAGCAGGAGGAGCTTTCCAAATCGGCAGGGCTGAGTTGGGTACCTGGGGGGGGGGGGACAATCATTTCCCAAGGGTCAAAAGTGCGCATCCCTAGGATCAGCACAGCCTGCACAAGTGGTGCACAGCTGTGACAAATAACTGGTGCCAAGAAATGCAGGAGGGGGTGGGGGTGGGGGGCACCTGGGCACAATTAGAGCGGGCTGAGCCGTGAGATGTGCTGCCTCGTTAACTTCATAATGAATCTGAGTGAGTGTTGACAGCAGGAGCTGGTGCAAAGCACCCGAAGAAACGAGCATAATTAAGGTTGTTGGATTGACTAATTTGAATGTTACCTGGTGTGAATGTAACTGTTAAGAGTGAGCTGGGCCTCGTCTTGAAGGGCGGCGATGGCGCTGGCATTCCGGAAACTTCGGATCTCCGCGTTACCTTGTGTAGGAACTGGGAAAAGGGTGGAATTTCAAACTCACGCCACATAAGACGATGTGCCACGTGCTCGCTATCTCGGTGCCACTGACCAGCTTTGAAGGTCACGATGCATTTCAGGCAGGCAAATTCTGTGGCATCCAGGCGCATCTGTCGGAACCTGGTGACCACCTCCTGAAGGGCTTGAATCTCCGACATGATTTTCGTCATCCGCTGGGACTCTGTGTTTTCAGTGTTCATGCCTATGAGGAGGAGCAGAGCCGGTGTCACCATGCAGGATGTGCCCACGGCGGTGAGGGTTGTTTAGCTCGCTTGTTGCTCACCAGAAACAGCAAGAAGAGTGGTGGGGTCGACAGGAATGGCCCACTGTGCGATGCCCAAAACAAACAGCTCCCTCCAAGCGTCCTCCAAGAGAATCAGCTGCACAGAGAAAGCGTGGGTCAATAAAACCTTTAAAATTACAATCAATGATGTCGTGTTGTTGATTCCAGGCTGCACAATCTGATATTTTGCACAGAAAGTCTTTCATCCGCGCAGATGTATGTACCTGATCTGACAAGGGCAGGGTGGAGAATGCTGGAACACTTTTGGCCCACTTGATGCTCATGAAAAGGAGGCGAGCCGCAGACTCGCACACAGACTCCGTCGCCACCTCGTAGAGGTACATGGGAGTGCCGCTGACTTCATGGGGGTACTGGAGGAATTGAAAGCAACACCAAATTTACGCAAGGATTTAAAGAGCGTGGTGAGATTTTAGGAAAAAAATGAATAAAGAAAAAGAAACTGCATTCAGCCCAACAGTTATCGTTGCTGATTGTGGATTTGCAGTGAGAAATTTAATAGCGGGACTCGAAGTCTGGACAAGAATTTCAGCTTCTGGCCCTTGTGAAAACGTGATCATAATAGTAACATTTGGAACATTAAAAAAAAAAACGAACTGGGATTTTGTTGAATGCATTTGGAATTCCGATGCGTAAATGTGAGGAAAGCAGACCTTGGGGGTTGGCTGGGCCAGGCCCACGATGGTCTGCCTCTCTGGCGTGCTGGCCACTGTGCTCAGATCCAGGTTGTGGGGTTCCAGTTGCGCGACCGTGGTGAAAAAAGGAGGGCCGGGCAGGGAGGATCCCGGGAAATGGGCCGCTGATCCGTTCACCTCCTTGTGGCCCCGGAAATACAGGGCGACCTGCTTACGGATGGTGGAGGTCCGGGGACCCCTCTCATGTTGAACGGCTATTAGGAGTAACAGGACAGGTCCACGTCAGGGAATCGTTTAAATAGATTAGGATTAGGTTTATTTAGACATTTTAACGCACAACACAAATACCCGATAAATTTATCTACGCAAAAATATTAAAAAATTCTCTCACTGGATAACAACGATCCTCATTAGATTATTTGACAGGCAGGTAGCTCATTACCAATTCCACACTTTTGTTTCCCCCTCTGATTGACACTTTTTCTTCCGAGTTGCCTCCCTCAAACCCAAATGCACCGCGTGGCGTGTTTACTGCCGACGCGCTAATTCGATTAAAGCCATTTACCGTCTTTATTCATGTTCACTTCCAGACACTTTTTCAAACGGCACGCTCGGCACTGGTTTCTGTGCGTCTTGTCGACCGGACAGCCGCCCTGCACGGGGAGAGACCGACAGAGAAACAGAAGAATGAAACAAAATGTTGCATCCTTGTGATGGATTTCTCTCAGCTTGAGCGGCGTTTTCCTGCTCGTTATCCCCCCAGGAGACCAATTTTCAGGTGAAAGATCGTGTCGTTATCGCGTAGTTATCGACCTGCTCTCCCGCAGCTCCAGTCAAGCCTCCGACACAAGTGCTCTACCCCGCGGTCTGATGCGTAAACGCTCATCTTAAATCACATTAGGTTGGATTACACCTGCTCCATTACAGCAGCAGCGTTCAGCCCAACTCTTAATGCTCGAGCCGTGACAAAATTAGGCTCGTCGTTGAGAGAAAAGGGTAAATACAATCTGTAAAATACAAATTTAAATCTGCGCGTAAAAATGCGCTCTGTGAAGGAAAAAAGGGGGCGGGTTTATGCTTTGGAAATGTGGGTTGCATATCAATATTTGACTGTTGTGATGCTGTAAAGTAGCAAGGTGGCGTCTGTGCTGCGGGGGCCGGTCAGATAATAAAGAATAATAAATAAATAATAATAATAATAATAATCTCACCTGAGAGCCAGATTTACAGACGTAGGTTCTATTTCTGCGGATGCTCCTCTTGAAGAAGCCCGAGCAGCCATCACAGGCGTACACCCCGTAGTGCTTCCCTGAACTACGGTCTCCGCAAACTTTGCACGGGATGTCCAGAATCCGACCTGGAATCATAAAATTTGTTCACCAGTGTCTCAAACTGAGGCCGTTTTCTTATCACGTGGCTCTAAGGCCATTCGGAAGTTCAAAGAGAGCTTCAAACGGCATTTTAAACCTCGGGTTTGCACATAAGATCATTGTTTTTGACATCCATTATAAAGAGTTGGGGGAATTTGTCTATGTTCTAACGATCCTACTCACTGACACTCACGCACGGGATAACCGCGCGTCTCTCCCGCACCGTTGGAATTCACGGCGCCAATTTCAAGAATAAAGTCCGGTGGGAAGCGTCATATCTGAGCTTTCTAAGACAATTGCCCGAGGGCGCACAATGGAGACATTAGGCGAAAGTGTTAACTTAATGATTTTCCCCCATTGAACCTCGTCTGACTGCCTAGAACTCGACAAGCTGCCAACTCCCCTTCATAATGGGACTCGACAGCTGCTTTATCCCGCAGGTCTATAGGCCCCGGGATTAGGGAGTGACACTGCACCGCCACAATAATGCGCACCTACTCGTTTCACCAACTCAAATGAAGTGTATGGAAATTGACCCCAGTGTAGATGGAAAAAATGTGTTTTTTTTTTCTTTTAGATTTTTGTATTCCGATCTATAGAAGCATATTTTTATGCATATGAGGGTGTTTCCTTTTCATTCTGGAGGGAAAACCCGTCTATGTAATTACACTGACGTTTTGCCACCTGCTCATTGATTCGCCAGTGACCCGTCAAAAAGGGTAGCATGGGAATAACCAGCGCGCAGCGAAAACAAGGACTTCAGGGGAGACTTCTGCGGCTCCAGTTGCCAGATTATTATGAATCAGAAGGCCACATTTAGCTCGCGTCCGTTGCGGTGGAACCGCCACGACAGACACACAACACATTTCTCAGGTTTAGAATCAGTGTCACCCGGTTTGCTGTTATTTACGCTTCCTTGGGCAGAAACCTTCCCAAAGTTTCATCATTTTCAAACAATTGAGAGACGTGAGACGATCCAACGCAGGTACTTGTGCGTCAAAAGCAAAAGTTAGTCGGGATCATTATAGGCGCGCCTGAAAACGGAGCCTCGGGCTTCACGTCACGACCGAAGTGCGCAACATTTCAGCGGGACAACGAATATTAAACGAGAGAATTGCTGCGAGTTAATCAAACCAAATGACACGATTTTGTTGCGAAGGGGATACACGTATTTAACTCCACGCTGTGGGGGTCCAATTCGTCTCCATTGTGCGCGGTAATTAGTTGAAGATATATGGCATATTCTATTAACGTAATCACCATCAAACCCAAACCCCGCAAAAAAGGAGCTGGAAATTAAATTTCGTGAGTGGCTGAAATGTCTCCAGTGACCACCCATCATGCGGGATTGTGTTTGGCTGACATCAGTGATACTGGACGCTTATTCATCCTCATTTAATACATTTTGCTTATTAATCCGTTAATTTCAATATATGTGACCACACGAGGGTTAAAAAAAACTGCAGCGTTATTAAAATAATTTAATTTACATACTTTATGAGCATCCTGCGTTTTATTTTGAATGCCAGGATAAATATGAAATTTATCTTTAAGGTATTATGCGGCCTCAATTTTGCAGTCAGGCCGAGAAAGGAAAACTCCTAAATTAACTAAACTCATTAAACTGGGATGAGTTTGTGGAACAATTTTAATAATAAAAAAAAAAAATCGGGACGCGTTCGCGAGTAATTAAATCAAACGAAAGTTTGGAGCGCAGAAACGTGCACAGGCGGATGAAAACGCGGGCCCGTCAGCAAACAATATTACAGCAAGAATTGGGAAATCTTTAAAATGGTTAAACGACAATTAAACAATTAGAAATCCGCGGTTGTCATTTTAGTTCGATGGAAAACAGAAAATCCGACCAACTCTGCGCAAGTGGCAACAAATCGGGTCCCTGAAGTAGCAAATTAAAACACACCGGTGGGCTTTTATTCGGAAACTATTGATTGCCGACATAGCGTGCAAGTGTGCGCGCGCGTGAAGAGTGAGCGCGTGCGTGCAAGCGTGTGAGAATGGAAAAAGACGTTAAGCACCACGTTCTCTCTCTCCGTATGTGTGTCTGTGTGTGTGTGCGCGCGCGCGCGTGTGCGTGTGTGTGTGTAAACTGTTTTATTAAACTTGATCGCACCCTGAAAAGCATCGATGAACTTTTGAAATTCTCCACCCGACAAAAACCAGCGCGACACTTACTTGATTTGACGTTCAGAATATCCAGACAGCCACTTGTTGAGCCGGCGGCTTTGCTCATGATGGGAAGCGGAGTTTAAAATGCGGTGTGCGTGTCGACGGCTCCGCGTCTTGCTGACGGAAGGAATCGAGTCGGGAGACGGCGGAAGTTTCCTCCAAGGCTTCACCGGTTGCTCTGAGTCCGTCCCAGGCTGCCAAGCTTGACAGCTCCCCGGTTACCGTCCATCAATGGGGGGAAACACCGTTTATCATTGTATTACACAGCCGCCACCTTCGACGTGAAGGAACTGGGCAACAGGCTCCAGGCTCCAGGCTCCAGGCTCCAGGCTCCAGGCTCCAGGACAAGGACCGGTTTCCGCAGACAGCAGCTCTCCGGCCGCCGCGTAAAGTTGACGTTGGCAAGAAAACGCCGCCTTGAGCGCGGCGGACAGTGTCAGACCGTCGGGGAATGGATGGAATGAGAAACAAAAAATCAAACTCGTGATTTTCTCACAGGTGAAATCTTTTGTAAAAGCAGGACACGAAGTGACTTTGTGCTGCGCGTTCCTCAAATAAGCCTCGGTAATATTTATGAGAAGTGTCAGGGGGAGGCTGGAGGGTGGAGATCTCCACTTCCTTCATCCACTTGGCTTTCTACTTCAAACTCCAGCCTGACGTCACAGGTGTGTGAGCCAGTGTGTGCGTGTGATCGTGTGAATGCGTGCGAAGAGTGGAGAAGGGAGAGACACTGAAAAACTTGCAGTTATATGTTGTTCTTCTTTTTTTTTGCTCCTTTTTTTTGCAGACATGGAGCAGAGAGAAGCAGCAGATCTGCGGTGATGGTCACGCTCGCCTCACAGAAGCAGCCGCGTCTCGTCACGCACGCACTTTTTTTTTTTTTGCAAATCCAGGATGCGTTTTACAGCAAACCGATAAAACAGCTAATGTATACGTTATTTTAAAACAGTAGTAATAAAAACGGATTTAATTAAAAAACGTTTCTATTTTCGCAATAAAGTCTCCATCTTGCTAAAGCAACCTGTTGCTTGTAGAACTATTTTTTTTACTAAAAGGACTGAGAGATAAATAAATTAATAACAATAACTGACATTGAACATTTTCACTTTCATTTCCAGACACCTCGATGCAAATCAGTCCGTTTCAGACCTGAATGTTTTTTTTTTTTAATGAAATGAAAATTAAACTGTTTTTTAAAAATGCTGCCATCGTTGTTTTAACACGTTTTGACCAGAAAAATGCTTTTATTGTTCGAAGTCAGGTGCGAGGCTGAAACTCTATTGTTCCGCGGGACTCATTAGGGTTAATTAATTTGTTATTTAACCTAAACTAAAGCTTTAACTGGATTAAGGTTGGATTCCCTGCCTGCACCGCCCATCAGGCCGCTGGAAGAAATGTTGAGCTTGTTTTTTGGGGGTTGTTTGGTTTGGTTTTTCTTTTTTTTTTTGACGGACTGTACCCGAGCGTCTGCGGGGTCGGGCTGGAGTGACACCCTGACCTTGACAGCTTGCTGTGCTTTCGTCGAAGGACTCCAGAAATCCATATTCTGTTTTTAATTGTGTTCATTCCCACGGTGCATTGGAGGCCATATGGACTCACAAAGTGTCGATTTAAGCGGACAGGGCTGAGGCGGAGAGGCGTAGTTAATTGCAATCAGCCATTGTTGTCTTTCAACCTGCCCTGAACAGCCAATGGAGACTAACAAGCCTGAGGAGAAACCACTATGATATTCCTTTGATTTTGCTGCGGGGACACACAGAGACAGCCCCTGGTCCTTTAATAGGAACCCAACAGCCGCGTAGTGCGATTTTTTTTCTATAAATACTCGGGATAAAAGCTGCAATACTAATTATCATGACTATTTGCTTCCCGATTTTTAAATTACAGCAAAGAACCACTTCATGAAATGACATACTAAAAAAAGGAATTAACGTTTACTCAAAGATCATCAATATTTGGTTTTGCGATTTGTTTTAACAGCGCGCTCCCGTGTGTGCCTGCCTGTGCCTGTGCGCGCTCCCGTGTGGGCGGGTGGGTGGCTGCCGTGGTGGGTGAATGGTGAATGTGTGACATAATCTCCTTAACTCGTCCTAATCCTCGTTATTCACTGATAGCCTTTACACAAATATAACCAACATCATGGTTGCCGGGGTTGCCTTCTTTCACTTTTTCTTTTTTTTTTTGAATTACTGACTCTCTTCTTCTCCAACAGTCAATGAAACGGTGATAACAAAGGGCCCAGTGGATTGTGTATCTCTTTTTCTATTTGGTAAGGGACAACTCGGCATCAGTATGCGGATACTTGACATATTATAGGATGGAACACTGGGGAGAAGAGTGAGAATCCACCCGGAGTCTCTTAAGGACGTCTGGACGTTTCCGCGACAGTCTGGGAAATCACAGCACTGGTTACAAATAAAGAAGTAAAAGCAGCACCGTTCGATCGTTCAAAAGTAGTTAAAAATAACTGCCACGACCATTTGGGGTCCATTTCGATTGTTCCTTCTGCCGCAGTTAAGCCATCCTTTTACACACTTCTATCAGGGCGCAGGGCCCCGGCCACTCAGGCGGAAACCAATCGGCTTTAGGGAGAAGTCACAAAGCTCCGGAGAGCAAATAATGGGGAGAATAGCAGCCAAGTGAAGCCCCACGCAGCCGCGCGTCCTCCAGAACCGTCCGGGGGGATCAGAGAGAGTCCCGGCTTCAGTTCAGACGCACAGCGGCCTCCCGGAGGGCAGGTAGTGCGCGCTCCGTGTCTGTCGGCCCACCTTTAACTGCAGTCGCGGGGCAGAAGAGCCGGATTCAGCACCAAGGACAGTTCACCGCTCACCTGTCCGCGCGCCAGGGAGGGTGGCCGATTAACTATCACTCGTATTCTGACATTTAACCAGCCAATCGGGACTCACCGTTCTGTCACGAGGGCTATTGAGCCTTCATCAGTAAAATAGTCGGTTATTAACACAGGTGATGTGATGCGATGAAGAATTCGGAGCCTGGTTGCTCATCTATGGAGTTGATTTTGGGGTCTGGCAGCTTTAATCCGTAGAATTCAATTTTAGGGATGTTTTTATGGAAAAAAATAAAATACACATTTGACAAAGTGACTGGCTGGGACACCAGTCCCCTGATGCGATGGCTGCCCGCGTCCCTATGTGTCTCTTTAATGATGTCGTTTCATTAATGATGCTAAATATGGCAATTTTGACTCTGCTCCAGGGCAATTTGATACGTTTCCTTCTTTAAATAATAAAAAAAAGCAACAAAAGACCGCACATAAATGTCAATGGCAATAAAAGTCGAGAGAGCACTCTCACAGAGTGACAATTCTAGTAACGGGATTTTGGGGGCCACACCTAGATGATACATGTGTTTAGCACACATTTTACTCAGTGAATAAAGTTTGTAAGAAGTCAGTCGAAAAACCAACATGCGTCCTTCATAATCAGAATGTCAGAATCATAAATGACCAACAACATAAGCAGCTGGGCTACATCAGCGATGGTGAGTGTAAAGAATAAACTCTCCGTCAGTTCAGGGACATTCCACCCGCTCCTCCACCTCTGCTGTCCTACACGTGCGCTCACACCCCAAGGCCTCAGTGTGGAAGAGTTCCCCCCTCCAAAGGAACCCGGACCCAGAACCCAAACCCAGAAACCCACAAGTTGGTGTGGTGCAGTTGGACGCTCTGACAAATCTATTTGGGGCAAATTGTCAGTGAGAAACTTCCGCTCGAACTGCCTCGGACAAAACTGGCTGTTGGGGAGAGCAAATCCCGCTGCATGAGGGTGGGGGACAATGGGGGCGAATGTGTTGATGTGCGGCCGGTGGCTGGGGAGGGACAATGGACGGATTAGTTAGTCCTCTGGCTGACTGATTTGAGATGGCTCCTCTCAGCCTCTCACCGTGGGGAGTCCCATTGTCCTGCTTCTGATTCCCACTTCTCACAAACTCCAAACAAAAGTCAATCTCTTTCTCAAGGAGGAGGGGGGGGGAATATCGAACCGTGTTTCGGATGGGGAAAGTGACTGAAAAAACCTATTTGCCAGAGATGGCTGACTCTCTAACGCTCTCCTTTGCATCTTTTTTCCTCCTGTCTGCCTTCGTCCTCCATGTCTGCAGCCTTTTTTGCCCAGCGGCCCTGCAGGCTAGTGGGGTGTTGAATGACGTTTCTCCAGACTCAAGTGGGGCTGGGGCACCTGTTGGAGGCTTAGAAGCAGCTTTGCTGCGGGGGTCATTAATATTAAAATATACAGAGATGCCATCACTGGCTGGTTTGAAATCGGTCTGATGTCGCCCTTGGGTTCCCTCTCTGGACGGACCTCTGCTTTCAGTCACTCGTGAAGAGCCTTCTTTTCTTTTTTCTGTCTTCTCCGTTTCTTTTTTCCCTCCCTGAAAGGACTCGTTAACAAATTATGACAGCTGAGTAGAGCGGCTTAGTCTGTTCACACTGCAAAGACAAACATGCGAGAGGCAAGAAGCTCGCGATGTGATCGGTCTATCTGTAGTCGGTTGGATATTCAGCCCCCGTGTGAACGTACCCCTGTTGACTTTTACGTGAGTTACGTGAGATAATAACACGTTTGTGCCCTTCAAAATCCTTCGTTTGGTTTATGTTGGTGGTTCATTTTTCCATAATTTGGACAAACATTTGTTTAATAATAGATTAAGGAGGCGGGGCTTCTGTTACTGCAACATACCACCAGGTGGCAGCAACAGCCTCATTCCGCGATATTGAAACTTTCATTATTTACCCAAAAGTTTCCTGGGGGAAAAGAATTTCCCTCAACCCCAAAGTTTCCCTGAAAATGTCAGAAAGGGGTAAAGATTGTGATTGGTGAAACAGACTTTTAAAAAATTTTGCAATCTTTGAACAGTGACAAAGATTATGGAATGCTAGCCAACAAGCGAGCGAGGCTAAGGACACGCGCCCTGACAAATTTGTGAAAATTTGAAGTATCTTAAACTAAATTATAAAACAGGACCATAACAGGTTGTTTTACCATGACGACCCCTGATTGAATGGAAAAGTTGGTGAAAAAGAGCCACGAATGCTTTAGTCTTCATTTTCAGTCTCGTACCATCTGTCTACATTGACACCATTACGGCACTTCTTCTTAAAACTCTGCTCTAGTGAAAACTTTTGAAAAAAACCTTTTCACACTAAAATTCCTCCACATCGGGAAGCAACAGGTTAGTGTGTTGGTGTTTTCAAAGCTTCAGACGAACAGCCACTTTGAAAATGAGCGTTTGTATAAGAGGTAGGGTTTAAAGAGACGGCAGCAATAGCATCATTGGGCGGATTAACTCTGCCATCATCGCTGGGCTCATCTGTTGATCCAGAGCTGCTCTGCAGTCAGTGGCGCTTCCCCTGACATCACGGGTCAGGTTCAGTGGTCACAGTCTGGGGTCATGGGTGCACTCAGACAGAACTAGTGTGCGACCTTTTTATGGATTACATTCAATTTGAAGGTCAACACATCTTCAAATAGCAACATGTTGCATTTAGAAGACTTTGCAGCTTGTACAACATGTCAGCTATGAGTTTACCTATTTTTGATGACCAGGGAGTTTCTATTAAGAACATTTTGCGATCAGGAATTCTTTACCTGCAACATTTTGAAAGAATACACAGTATGTGTATATAGGTTTACTTAAAGCTACGCTTTTCACACGGTTGATGTTTTTGAACTAGTTTTTATATGTTTCTTTAATTTCTTTTACTATTGCCTTGAAAAATGTGTAGGAATAAAAGCAGCAGTAGTGTCCTTTAGAAACACCTAAACAACAATGAGGCCAAAGAGGCATTTTTTCGTGGGGGCGGCTCGTTCTCATATTCACTGCATTTTCTCAACCATCCACCACCCAGCAGCGGCTCAGTGCGTTCCCATCCTCAAATTCCCTCAAAGTTTCAGATGCTCACAATGCCCAGATGCTGTCCTTTGGCCCTTTACCCCCCCCTCAACCCCGAGCTATCATTCATAACCTTTCTGTGGAGCTGTGAGTGAAAGAGTTGGGATAAGGGAGAAAGAGGGGGAGCGTAGAGCAACATGGCAGCTTATTTAGAAGACTTCCTTTATTGGAACATGTGCAAGCAGTTCACTCACAAAAGACTTAAATAGGATATTTTCTGTTCCCTATAGTTGCTTTCCTCTTTTAAGTGCCGAGGCAAAAAAAGTAAGTTTACAACTCCCTCCTCAATGGGGGCTCTTCACTCTCAGGTTGCGGGGACCTGAGTGACCTAGGAAAGTTAATTAGGAGGCGAACAAAGAGCGAGCTGGAGCAGAATGCCGAGCCTCTCCTCCAGCCAAAGATGTCATCCATTAATTAGGAAAATCTTTAAGGTGGCCTTATTGAATTTACAGAAAGCCCTGTGGTTGGCGGGCAACAGTTTTTTGATCAAGCCCTGACACAAACAATGCCTTTCTAGGGGTTAAAAAAGAAGATGAAGGGAGGAGATTGGTTGTAGGAGAACAGGGTGTGTGTGTGTGTGTGTGTGTGTGCGGGGGGGACATATGGGATTGCGGCCGCAGTACAGTTTAATGGGGGGGCTGCTGATTGTGACAGCTCAGATTCACATGGGTATGGGGGGGCATAGTTTGGGGATGATGTCATGCAAAAGCAACCTGGGGGCTTGGGAAGTAAGAAGGAGGGAGTACCGCTGAGCCACAGGGGCCACTCAAAGTTAACATCGCCGCCTGCATCTGGGCCAATTTCTTTTCTTCTGGTCCAGGAGAGGCTCTCCTGAACGCCAAGACCTCAACCACTACCCCCACTGCCTCGTTGACAAATCAGGGCTTGCTTTAAAGATAACCCTTTACTATCTGCCTAGCTAACTGCCCTTTCTTTCCAGCCTAACTGCCTATTCATGCCTATGAATAATACAGTCGGAGAAGGTTGTAGTTCACCTCCTCTGCTTTAACAAACTTTGTGTGTTTGCTAAGACTTTACCTTGGATCAACAAAAGACCCTATTTCTCTAAATTTTTACCACCCTTAAACCACCTGATCTGCTGTCTTTCTTGTCGTCAGTACTTTGGACAAACACTTAGAATGTCAATCACCGCCGGGTGTTTCTGTGACGGTTTCCACGCCGATCGTGGTTTTACTCGCTGGAATCGCTGGTGCCAGCAAAGCAAGAAACACACGTGCCCGTGTCCTTCGCTGAGAGTCACATCCATGTTAATGGTATGGCTCTACACTGGCACGCCGTCCTGCCCAGTGTCTCCTGGGACGTGAACCCTTCACCCCACTCCCTATAGGGGACTAATTTGAGGGGAGGGATGATGTGTTTTGTTGCTTGTCACAAGCAATCACTCCCGGCCCATTTACAGCATGTCATGCTATTCTTGTCATGCTCTGAACTCTGAGGAGACAGAATTCGTGCGTGTGTTTTCAAGGGTCGTCAATCGGTGACAACGAAGGGCCGGAATCTTACAAACTGTTCAGAGTTGCTTTGGTGCGTTTCATCCCCAACAGATTAAAGCAAATAGCAACTTATTTAGAGGGTTCTAGCTGGCCCCCACTCCCCTCTTGTCCTCTGTCCTGGCCCACCCGTCCTCTCTCTGTTCTGTTTGGGCACTGGAGGTTGTCAGTCGGGGTTTATGTCCAGTTCACTGGAGCTGAAAGAAGTCAGTTTCATGTCTTGTTATAGAACAAGACGTCCCTGCCTCTCAGGAGCGATGAGAAGTGTTCTGGGTGAGCTGGGCTAGCAGGGAACGGGACTGTCCCCTGGAGGCGACCAGCAGTGAGGAAGTCAAAGCGGCTTTTGTGTCGCTGCTGTCGGCTGCGTGTTTGGTAATTATCCATTCCCTCAATATGAGCACAGATCAGGCTTTCCAGGAGAGATCCCAGCTCTGCCGCCTGTGGAAGGGTGCACAACCCACCGTCAACAACGATTAACTTCTCACAGCGCCACAGAGATGTCTGATCCGGGAAGACGGCAAATGTCTCCATCCCGCGTTGCAAACTTTTGGTGCGTCCAGTTAGGAGCCACGGGGCTGAAAATATTAAATAAATCGGCCATTCTCCTCAGCTTCACTGTGGCAGTCAGATGATCGCTGCCATCGTCCTCATCAACGTAATCAATGTGGCGGTTCTTGGAAAACCTTTTCTCGGGGGTGAGGGGGGCTGTGAATCTGAAAAGCATCAGTTTCTTTCATTAGAAGTTCTCTTTCGCCCCCATTTTTCAAGAGTGCAAAAGTGCCTTGATATGCACCAATTGTTGACGTGGGGCTCAGGGGCACTTCGGCGGCCAGTATTGGGGGCAAAGTCAGGGCTAATCCCTGGAAAAGGGGGAAATCACGGGAGAGGAGAAAAGCAACAATAACCAAGTCAAGCGTATAAAATGAAAGCGAAATCTCTATTATCACTCCAAGCATTTCCCAGCAAAGTGATGAAAATCAGGGTTAGTTTGTGATTCGAGTCAGACGCGGCTGGAAGAATATGGGTGTCCCCGCGGGTTGGGAGACTCACACGACGAAAAGGGCAATATTCTGGAGAAAGGGGGAAGAAGAAAGCCCCGCTCCCATCCCGACATAACCATTAAATGCAGTCTGACTTTATGTTGTATAGAGAGGGGTGAACAAGAAAGGAGGCACAGTTCTCTGATGAAAGAATGAGGTTTTTGGAGGATTAGGGACGGCCCGAAGGATGAAGAATAACTTCTGCATAACTTTACAGCTATTTTCTCTCCCCACGCCAAGAGCCAAGTTTAAGGCTGGACTGTTTGAGTTAACCCCTTTTGTGATTGTCCAGTTAGAGCCTTTCTCAAGGACTGAAAAGACTCCTCAAACACACAAGTTATTTAAGCGACACTAGTGAATAAACACAATTTACTGGTAAAAGATGGCCCACATTTACCTTATGCTGTTTTTATGTGACAGCTATGGTGGAAAGGTTTTTAAATCAATTAATAGTTTTGTTAAAAAACAAGATGGAAGTAACCCCAACACTTTCCCCAGGTAAATGTGTTTAAAAAACTTCCTTAAACTTTCTCATTGTTCATTGTATTTCCCCACTTTTAAGTGCCTAATCCAGGGGACGAAATAAACACTTTACTGCTGGACAGAAGGCTGATATGTGTTAGTTAAGATCATATGACGTATAGTCTTTGGAGATACACCTTAATGAGAATTTTAATTTTAAAAAAAATATATCTCCATGTGGTGTTAATGTCCGATAATCAATTCTCTTCCTCAGAAATAGGCTTCCTTTTTACCACTTTCATTATTTTGTATGCCAGGCTTATCATGCAGTCTTACCAAAGGCTCCTGAAGGGCTCTCATCGTTGCCCTCATCTAATTTGTAGGTCTAATTAGTGATTTCTCCCCCCCAGGCTTCTCTATCACATGCTAATGAAGACGATTTCATGCGTCTGACAATGATGGCCATCTCTAATAGTAATGAAACGCCGGTTTTACTTCGTGCTCTACTGATTAGCAAAGGGCAAGTTTCAGAAGTTTGTGCATAACGTGGTCCATGCAGACGGTGTAAACTTCTGTAGTACATGCTGCGCACCATAGGCTAGCATGCTAATGGCATTTTATCATGCATAAAGATAAATGTGTGAGCCTTGATGGTTTGGGCTGTAATCATGTCTTCTTTCTGAGAGCCACACTAGAGAATAATAAATGAGTGGTGAACATCTGAACAATTAGGTGAACCCCGGTCAGGAGAGGAGTTAATGAGCTGCTGCTGCCGTATGTGCATTGAGAGGAGCATTAAAGGCCAGAATCCATATTTACCACCGGAGTTGAGCACAGGCAGCAGAATAGGCCGCTAATGCCGCGCGCTCTCGCTCCCTCCATTTTCATTAGGCTTTGATGACTGCGGAATTGATGCGGCCTGCAACTTATCAAGAGCCACTAATTTCACATTAACGGCCATTGACTGTGGTTGCTTGATTCGAGGAGGTTTTTCACAATTATCACAATCAGGATGGGAGCCCAAATCGTTTACATTGACTCTATAATTATTTGCTACGAGCTGAGCGCAGTGAAAAATTGCACGGTGGCAGTGGATATCTCTGCCAGGCGCGCACGCAGTTACACACTACTCACAAACAAACAAAAGATTTTACAAAAGGTACAAACATAAAACCCTTAAAATCAAGCATTGTGATACAGATGATAAATGAATGTATTCAATTTAGACGACAGTAACTTTTACTATTAGAGTTTAATGTTATTTTAGGATCAAGATTCTTATGTCGGAACGACGTGATCTCGCGAGACTACGCGCGGTCATATGATACCATGACGATGGAACCCGGAAATAATGGTTGTCAGGAAAGAAAGTAAAACAGTTTCGGGAATACGTCGTTTGACCATGTCTTTCCCTAAAAGCGTTTCGGTCTTTACTTTTTCGCTAACTTTAATATCAAATATTTACGTCGCCGTGTGCAGTGACGGATTAAACCCGACTGATTTTGCTGCAGCTGACAGACTGGAAGGAATTTCTTTGAATCCTCCCGCTGCCGCGTCCAACTCGACTGCGTTTAAAGTAAACACCGACTCCGTGTTAGCGTTAAACCTCCTGTCTTTGTTACCTGAGGACCAGGAGATCAGCGTCTACTGCCGTAATTTGCTTGGCATTTTCGGACAGCGCTATGTCGCTTCTATCGACTGCTTTGTACCCGCTGCGCGACCCGTTAAAGTGTGTCAGAACTGTTACTCGGCCTACGGCAGCCTCGGAGACATTTACGTGAACATCTCAGACAAGGTATGTTACCGAAAAAACAAGTCCTTTCCTCTGACTTCGTAAGCGGCCTCCATTCTCCTGGAGTAGCCCAAGCCTCACTCTGGTGTCGGCTGATGTGTCTCATGATCGGGGATCCCGTGATGTTGGTGGCCAAATATGAGGAAATGCCAATTCGGCCGTTTGACTTTGTTTCTGCGGCCGTGAAAGCACCGCAAACCTGTGAGGTGGCTAATAAAGTGTGAATGTGTCTCCAGACTGGCCCTGGCAACGAAAGCTGCAAGGAGATTCTGCTGCACAGTGATCGACTGATGCTGCTCGATCTGCTCTACAACAGCCTGCGTGACATCTGGACCCAGTCCAACTGTGACAGTGAGAGCCTGAGCAGATAAGCGCCATTTCCTCTGAAACATGGGTTTTACCTCATTTCTTGTGCAGGATGCATCACGACAGGATACCGGAGTCTGACCAATGACACGCTGGTCTTCCTGGCAACCCTCAACCAGACACTCACCTGCTTTGAGAAGAATCAACAGGTAGATAAGAACTCTGACAGCGCCCCTTGTGCCTGATGTGTTTATATTAACCGTATATTTCTCTCCAGGACAACCAGACAGAACTGTGCAAAAGCTGTAAGGGCATCTACGGAGAACTGAACAAGCTGTACAACCGGCTGGACAAGAGTCAGGCTGTGTGTATCGACATGGAGGATTCGGTATGAAGAATCACTGTAATGAACTGCAAAATCAATTAGACCGATTTATCAATGGGATTTAGAGTCTGCAGGAGTGTGTTTTAAGATGTACAAGGAAGGATTCCTCCTTACGACGGCTGGGTAAATCTCTTCCAAAACATCATGAAGTAATGTTCCATCACTCTTGAGTGGGATCTAAAAGCTAGTGGCAGCGTATGACGTGCTGTTTTTGTCTCTGAATCTGATGTCCTGACCCGGAAATGAAGGAAGTTCCAGGGCCGTGCTCGTTATCCCCGCGTGGCCGATGGTATCTGAGGGCTGAATGACGTTTGTGGCATTTCCTTCCAGATGAACACGACGCACAGACTCTGGAGCACAAGCTTCAACTGTTCCGTCCCCCGTGAGGAGACGGTGCCAGTCATCGCCGTGTCCAGCTTCATGCTCTTTCTGCCCGTCATCTTCTACTTGAGCAGCTTCCTTCACTCAGAACAAAAGAAACGCAAGCTCATACACCGTGAGTAACCAGCTTAATTCATCCATTGTCACAGGAAGAGATTTGGTTTTTGAGGGTTGGGGTCTTTCTTTGCTGCGTTTGGTTTTGAAGTTTGCCTGTTTTTAGGTGGTTGCAAAGCAAGCGTGCATCCTATAGGAGCATTTATTTGCTGCTGTTTTATTTGTTATGGATATTGGAAAACAGAGGACCGAAGTTTCCACCTTCGTAGAATCTTCACCTGTCCTGAGACAGATGCACGTGCTATTGAACTTCAGGGATCATTCCGTCTTCATGCTAGCCTGCAGCAGCTTTAGCTTCATTCTAAGATTCATCGGAGCTTATTTTCTGCTGCAGGATTCCGAGAGAATGGGATTCATGCTTTGGTGTGACAGTTCTGCTGTGTGTTTTTAGGATATTTCCCAGAGTGCTTTGTAACATACTTCCATTTAAATGTCGCTGCAGCCAAACGGGCCAAGTCCTACAACAGTCTGATGAACATCCAGGATAAACTGAGCTGAGGAGGAGAACCGGAGCACAACGGACGTTACAAGGTCGAAGATTTCACTGGGTCCCTAGAGGAGCAACGTCGGCGCCCCCGATCCCGTCAGAGTTCTCTGAGGGTTTGTAAAAAAAAAAATAAAGACACAAATCAGTGGCTTCCTGGAGGTGCACGGATGTTTCTCACATGCAAGAAACTGAAGCACTTTCATCGCCGCGCGTCCAACGTTCCAATTCCACCATCAGGTGTTTTGTTTACTGGGTGATCCACTGATGTTCTTCTGGCGCTTCTTCTATTTCAACTCATTACCAATCTTCAGGTCACTGGATGTTACCAGAAAGGGTGAGCAGAGTGCTCTCTTGTCCTAATTATGGGTTGAGAAATGGGTTTCCTGTGTCTCATGTGTGTCCCCAAAAGCTACAAAAGGAAACCACTTGATGTCCATTAGTGGTAACATGTATCTGCTGTAAGGGGAGAGGAAAAAAGACACAATGCATATAATGTAAGAGCACTCCAGCATTTTAGCTGCAGTCTTCTCTGTTTTCCACTCGGTGTTTTTTTTTTTTCCTTACTCTTTTTTTGGTCGTGATCTTGTTTCCAGCTGCCCCAGATGATAAAATCTTTTTTTTTTTTTTGCCATCATCAGTAATTGGTGTGTGTGATTAAAATCTAACATGATGAAATGAAAAGATCTTCATACCTTACTGCTTTTCAGAAGAAGGAAAAAGACAAATTCCAGTCATTTATGATATCATGGAACATTTGCTGTTGTATGAAGTGCGACAAGTGGTTTGAATGTAGACATTAAAACAATGTTATTTTATATGCACTTTTCCTTCAGCGAGCCTGCTGCTTCTGCCCTTTTCTGAAAAGATCTTCTCCCGGTCTATTGGGGAAAATGTCCAAATCTGTTTTTCTGACCATTTTTTCCCCTCCTTTTCCCAAACCAGCACCTTCGCTGCGGCCGCAGCTCCGCGATGTGTGATAAGTCCCCGCTGCATTAAAGCTGTTTCTTCACACGGGCTTGGCCCCCGGTGCTCCGGCGATGTGGCCCCGCGTTTCAGCGAGGCTTTTCCCTCCCTCATTAGCAGCTAATCTAAATGTGGGATAAAGATACTTGGCCGAATAATCGCAGCAACACATCCGTTAAACTCCTTTTGGCTTTTTGGTCTTGTGGAGTGCAGCCACTGTGGGTCTAAAGAGCATTACACAAATGCCGGGTCATATGACCCACCAAACCCAAAAGGAGGCCTGCATGTGCACTGCTGCACGCCTCCGTGCGCTGAGCAGCTCATGTGCAACCATAATTACCGTTAAGCCCCCTCCGCAGGGTCTTAAATCGGGACGGAAATGCCGGCAAAGCGAAATATGAATGAGCAAATGGCTGATTTCATTTGAAAGATGCTGTTGAGACATTAAACAGGAGTCGGCGTGTCTTAGTTAACTGGAATAAACTCCAAACCCAGGATGGTTGTGCCTAATGTGATTTGGACACATTAGGCACAAAAAAGTCTAATGCTATGAAGAGGTGTGTAAAAAAAAGTTAAATAAAATCTGGATAAGTAGCTCAGGTAAATTAGGAGCCATTTGAACCTTAACAGGGCTCAGACTTCAGTTCTGCTCTTTCAGATTAAGAAGAAAATCAGAGGACGATTCGACCTTCGTTAAGTGTTTAAAGGATCCATGTTATGTCTGCTTAAGTCAGAAATGGAGCCAATTGAACAAGTGGATTTATATGTCACACCTTCAGATGACTCCCACCGATGAAAACACCACAAATTGATCCCCCGATGCAGCAAATTAATGTGCAGTCATTAGTAAATAGCTTTCCAGATACGTGTGGACATGTTGCACTACATGTGCTTTGAAGTGTTGAGGCGTAGAAGTCAAAGACTTCCAGAAATGGGCCTTTAGGGCCTTTATCCCACATAATAACACAGGGAGAAGAAAGGCTGCAGGAGACTGAAGTGATGGCACGAAGCACCGCCAGAACATCGAGGAAATAAGGTAAAGAATGAGGACAGCTGGTTGAGGCTCTCGTTGAATTTGGGAGGAAAAAAAAATAGAAATCCGATCCCGCAGTAATCACGGCCTAATGCCACACATAATTATTGTTCACCTAATCCACTCACAAAGAGCCTTGATAAGAAAAATGACTTTGGGAATAATTCTCCTGCCAATGTGAAGGTTTATGTTTGTTTAGATTTTGTAAGCCGACTGATATTCCCGATGGTGACAGCTGCCTCTGCTCTTTGACGTCTGGCTGGATTATGAGCGGGGAAGGAAAAAGGGTCCGAAACCATCGCGAATGTCGATTTAAGGCGCATGCAGGTCGACGAGCAACTTGTGCTTCATGGTAAATAACGTGCAGACCAGAGTTTCTGATTCATCTTTGTTGTTGTTTACGCAAGTTGGCCCAGTTACACAGATTGCGGATCATTTTGCTTTCAGTTCAATTTCAATAGTACTAAACTTGATTTAAACTGTTTTTGGGTTGGTTTTTTTACACAATGATGTATGGACATATGCATCTGTGCCACATTGGGCCACACTGAATTTACATTTACTTTGGATAAATACATCAACCAATGGCAAAAAAGGTCCTTTTAGCAGTGGATTTCATATTTAATAAACCAGGAGAAGCGCTTTTGATCGTTTCCCAGATGCTTCTCTGTCTGATTTTATGTATAAAGCGATATCACAGGTGGGAAAAAGGCCAAAGACTTATAGAAATGCCCAAAATAAGGATCCGCTGTCTTCAAGACTGAAACACTGCGCTCATAAATCTCCTCTTTGGTTGTTGAAAAGGCCTCACAGCCACCGGTGCTGGTTTGCAGCAGAAAAGCGGTGTCGGCGATGCCTCGGGTGGGATTAAAAGCTTCTGTAATCCTCCGGGTAAAACGGAACTTTCACTCATCCTCTTTGACTCCATCGCAGCCTCCCCTGGAACAAATACCTCAGCGCTTCGTCGCAGGTTGCTAAGCAGCAAATTTCCCCTTCGTTATGGAAATATTAAGAATTAGTTAGTCAGAACATCAGCTGTTATGCAACCCCCCCCCCCCCCCCCCCTTCCTAAATACCCTAAGCTGTCAGTTAGTTAACTGGCTGAAGGTCAGGCTTAGATTTTGCACCTCTCAACCCCCGGAGCAATGAATATGATGCTTTGTTGAACAAGGAGTAAACATATGCCCCTGGAAGAAGGAATTAGCGGACACACACACCTCTGTCAGGGTGCATATGCAGAGTGAATGGGCTGTATTATACACCTGTGAGTGGGGTCAAAGTCTGTCAATCCCAAGATTATGGTATTATGATAGATTATAGAATCACTCTCGAAGCTCATTTATTTTCTAGTCTCAGTGGCTTGATGCGAAAGCACTCAGCGTTCCAGCTAAGGGTCTGTTGAAAATAAGACCTTTCCCCGCTAGCCCCCACCCGAAGGGTCTTATGACAAGTCAGCTGTTGGTGACATCACAGATGCTGGATCATATGTCAGAAACCTTTGCTGGCCGACCGGCTCAGCAGCAACTAAGGCCACTTGAGGCCAGAAGAGAGAGAGGCTCCCTGTGGGTTGAGAGGGTGAGCCCGAGGGCCACAGTGGGCAGGAAGTTTGTGTGTGTGTGTGTGTGTGTGTGTGTGTGTGTGTGATGGGGGGCACACTTTAGAGGGCAGGAACATCTGACCCATGCATGTGTTAGTATATGTGGACACCCAGAGAGCCTGCAGCTTGAGAAGACATTAATAATTTGTATGTGTGTGTGTGTGTGTGTGGGTTTGGGTGTGCGCGCGTGCTTGCATGTGTGTGGACCACAGCTGCTCTGTCCATGTGTTAGGTCCAAAACGTGCCACTTGCCAAAGATGCTGGTTAAAAACGCAGTGCAATAGCGCCCCCAGCCGGTGCCCGAACCTGTGCCAATGCTTTGGGATACCCAGCGGTTGAAACCCGAAGCAGTTTGATTTCACCTTACGTTAGTTTGGTTTTTGTGTTACCTTGCGTTAGTTTGTGTTACCTTGCGTTAGTTTTGCTGCTTGAAGTGCGACTGTCGATGTGGTGATTAGCGACTATTTGAATCTGAAAGCGTGACAATACAACTGTACTATATTTTAACAAATCAAACCGTTTGAATATTGGTTGCCATTTAGGCTTATCTGTGACGAGGGATTGATATAAGGAAATATAGGAAATATACAAGGAAGTATAGTTCTACTTTTTTATTTTGATAATTGAGGGCGACCATGCGAAGGGTGCAGTAACCGTTTGCACCGTTGGGTGGCAGCACCGAGTCGCGTTTTGGGGCGACGAAAGTTCTGTTCTCGGTTTGGGTTTGTTCAAGAATCAGCACTAATTCCTCCTCTAAATCCTTATGTTTCGACGCATAGCCGAGATTAAATCATCTCGCTGAAGCATGGCCTGCGGTTGCTGGGTTGATCATTTGTAATGATTCACTTCCACATTCACGCTGATATTCGCTGTTGGTTCCGGTCGCTTGTGTCTCATTCGACTCCTGTATCCATAGCAACGCGTACCCAAACAACACACGGACCCGTGGCGTCTCCTTAAAACTCAAATAACAAGACTGAGCACTGTCAGCATATACGCTATGGAAAAAGAAGAGGTCCGTCAAGATGCATCTGCAGCTCTGCGGGCGTCCGAAAAGGGCGATGCTCAACCCGGGTAACTGTGCAAGCGCCTGCGCGTCGCTACAAGCACACAATGTAACTTTCACCGACGCCGCAGCCTCAGGCTGCTACGTTTATCTTATTATGTCTGACATTTTCAGGGTCCCCCTTCAGCGAGATGATGAGGAGTCAAAGGTCAAAGACGAGAGCGTGAAGGACAGCGAAACGGTTTAAGTTTTTATTATTCTGTCTGCATGAAAAGCAACTGATCGCTTTGTGCGTGCGTGTTGCGTGGGCGGTGAGTGACATATATGTACTGGGATATATGGGATGAATAGGAAAAGCTTTCACAAGGTCACAAAATATGCTACCAGGATCAATGGTCAAAGAAGCTTTGAATCAAAGCAACATAGCATATCGCAGCCGTCCAAGGCTCTATTAAACTGCTCGAACCTCCAACAGCGACAGGAGAAAGAAACAGGAAGTTCCGACAAGGTGAGACACCGACAACAGAAAGGATCATCGCCATGGACGCTGAAGGAAATGAATCAAGCTGATGCACCTTTTTTCTGGCGACGGACAGCAGCGTTTACTTGCATAAACTCAGTACTGTGTGTGTTGCTGACTTCATACGTCGTGTTTATTCCAGTCTGTCGACCCTCAAAGAATCCCCAACCTGCGGACGCGTCTGACGACGTTAGTGACCAACACCCAGGCTGCAGCCGATGCCAAAGAGGTGCAGCGAAGGAAAGAGCTGATGGACACCCAGAGGAAGAGGTGATCTCACAATGCTCTGGTGGACTCCGGCTCTTCCCCTTTGGTTCATTCTCCTCATTTGTTGGCGTCCGTGCTTGTCCGCTCGGCCTCAGGTTGGAGCAGCTGGAGAATGAGGCGCAGTCCAGCCAGGCAAAGTTCGAAGAGATCAGCAGCTCCTGGTCAGTACCGACGGAGAACCTGACCCCTCAGGACCTGCAGGCAATCCTGGCCAGCCAGAAGGAGCTCTGCGATGAATTGCTCAACGATAAGAAAAAGCTCATAAAGCAGCTGCAAAAGGTAACTGGGCCGGCTGAGATTGAAGTGATGATTCAAACGCTAATAATGAGGATTTCACCAGGACCTGAAGGTCACGGACGATCACTTCGTCAAGGACTTGAGAAAGCAGAGAGAGGATCTGGACCTCATGATCGAGAGGATTCAAGGCCAGATGACAACCTTGGTGAACGCCTACAGGGAGGAGCTAGCCCAGATAAGCGTACGGAGGCGCACGGATCCGTGCCCACGTGTTTGTATTGTGTTACTAATCAGCCATTGTGTTATAGGATATTTACCAGCAGGAGCATGAGGTCCTGCTCACGCGAGACAAGACTGAATGGGACGAAAGCATGAAGAAAATCTTAAACAAAGAGGTCGGAACCTCTGACTCATGTCTATGTGACGCAGGTTGTGAGCCTTCGTATTAAAGTGTCGGTTGGTCTATTGGCAGCTTGAGCTGCTGGCAAAGAGGAGGGAAAAAGTGGAGCAGCACGAAGTCGCACTGGATAAACAAATCCTGGAGACGGCGGACACGACCAACCTCCAGGAGATAGAGGAGAACGCAAAGTATCAGGTGGGTCTTGTGAGTGACCGTGCTCAGTCGCCAGACTAGAATGGTGGTGGTGGGATTCCTGCGTTTGCAGACTCAGCAGAGACGGCACCAAATGGTGAAGGCGACCACAACGGCCACGAAGCTCAAGCAAATAAAGGAAGAGGACGACTCAATAAAGAACAAGTCCAAACTGGAAAATATGATGAGGAGGACCAACAGGTAAGTCCGAGGACCTTCCCCCATCATAAATACACACCACGGCCGCACAGGGTTCTGTAGGTCACCACCCCCATTTTTCAGTCTGCAGATGGAGCTGAAGAAGCTTTTATCCCAGTACAGCAGCGTGGCCAAAGAGATGAAGAAGAACAACAACAGTCTCCTGGACGACTTGAAGCGCAACGTCCAACAATATGAGCGCATACAAAAGAAAGCGAAGTAAGCCCGAAGAGTCCAGCTGCTCCCGTCTCGCCGCTCTCCTCATTCTGTCCTCTGACCCTCCTCCATTCGCCCAGGCGCTCCGCAGACATGGAGGCCCAGAAAGCCGCAAAGGTTCGTTCTGCGTTGGAAGAAGAGCTGAAGCAGGTTTTCGAGAGGGCTTCG
This sequence comes from Takifugu flavidus, assembly GCF_003711565.1. Taxonomy (NCBI): domain Eukaryota; kingdom Metazoa; phylum Chordata; class Actinopteri; order Tetraodontiformes; family Tetraodontidae; genus Takifugu; species Takifugu flavidus. Next base: position 4,665,775 of record NC_079538.1, read on the forward strand.
GCTCTCGACGCCTTGATCCGCAAGGAGCTCGGGCTGGCCAAGGAAAAGCCTCCGGTGGTGCGCTCTGCTGCTTCCCAGAGGGAAAAGCAGGGTAGCAAGGTTCACGGCCTGGCACCGGGCGCCTCGGACGGGCCGACATCGGAGGCCGAAGACGAGGGCCAAGCGGCGTTGAACAAGGAAATATGGTTAGAGGCCGTGTCGCAGCTGTGCGACGAGGCGGTGAGAAGCTCGGGAACGAGCCCGATTCTTGCAGAGAGAAAGGTGGTGTGAGGTTTGTGTTCACTTATCAGGGAATTTCCTCTTCCACCCAGGGATTTCAGCTGGACGATGAGCCTCCGAAGCAGCTGGATCCGCTGGACTCGGCCTGCGAGAAGCTCTGCTCCCTCTTCCAAGTGAGTTATTTTGGCGCGGAGCGGCGCCCAGAGTCGGCTCAAACTGACCGTCCCTTTTCTCTTCCAGTGCTTTAAACTGGATGAGGAGGATTTGCCCAAAATCGCCAGTTTCTTGTCAAAGTATAAACGCCACCAGAGAGCGCGGACTGAGGTGAGGAGGGGGAGGGGGATGGGGAGGGGGGCGTCATGGTAACGTCATGCCGGCTCTCACGTGTCATTGGTGTCGTTGCCCGTTGGCAGGCCAGCTACCAACCCGCTGATTCTCAACAGCTGGCGTCTTCGGTAAAATGTTTCCTCGAGCACATCATGACGTCCAGGTAGGACCTGCAGCACCAGCAAATGTGGTTACTTTATCTTCGGTGAAGTAATAACACGTTTCTTTGATTTAAGGGAAAAATCAGCCCACCTACAACCCAGCTCTTCTCACAAGGATCCCACAGAGGATCCAGGCTTTTGGGGGACCATCGGCAAGGCCGTGCCCAAGGAGAAGCTAGGATTTTGGGACGCGGCAGTGAAAGAACTAACACAGTATCAGTGAGTACACGCGGACGCTGTCAGGAAGGACAGGACAGGCTCAGCCGTGCACTGATCTTCCGTTTCCTGTCTTCCCAGTGCGACGCTGACGGACATTGGCGTGCTCCTCACCGAGACGCGGAGCCTGGAGCGGCAGAACGCGGAGCTGCGGACGTTGCTGCACGAGTCTCTCACCTCCCAAGTAGGAAATAAAATGGGATAAAAGCGTGTTTTCAGCAGAATTCACTTTATTTTCATTAAGTAGGCCAAATAAATTAACAAATAGTGCACGCATTTCAACACAAGGTCTTCGTAAAAACAAGCACGGTGAACGGGGGAAACACGTCATCACAGGGAACGCGACGGCGGGTAGGGTCAGGGTCAGGGTCAGACACGGTTAAGATGCTGGGTGGAGCCACCTGGCCTGGACCCCAGGGGGCCTGCTGGATCTGTAGAGGTGATGACAGCGACGATCGGGCCGGTGTTGGTCGGGGAAGACGGTCATGCCAACACACACGACCTCTGCGGTCAGATATCACAATGATGCATGCAGACCCACGCGTTCGCTGACATCTGAGGGCGGCGTTGACCCCCGAACGCTTGTGGCTCAGGAGGTTTGACGGCGTCTCGTTATTATTTACTCATCAGCAGGGTTATAACGAAGCAAGTGGAAACAGGATGTGGTAGCAGGACTCGGGCGCTTCCTGTACGTCAACAGCGCAAAACAATTTTTTGTGAATAGCGTCTGCGGGGGTAAAAAGCCCAGAAATCAACATTTAACACTGCATAACAACTCAACCCTGTAGCAACTTTTGTCATTTGTCTCTGAAAAAGAACTTCCTCTTTTCAATCCGTCTTGTTCTGGGCCTCGATAAAGATCGCTAGAGAAAAATAGATATTTATTGCCTGGTTATTATTCATTATTGTGCAAAGATTGCATTTAAAAAATGCAACATTTTATTCAACCACCCTTATGTTCTAAGCACTATATAAACTAAATACATGACAAGGTGTCACCCTGTTGCTCTTATTAACAAATCTAAAGGTTGGTGCTTAATGAGGCGACAGACAAGAAAGGAAAACAGAAATACAGACATAATAATGTAAATGTATTTACAAATAATAAATACTATCAGTAAAGAGTCTCTCAGATGTTCATATAGTGCTTATGGGGGGGGGGTGACAGCAAAATGTTTCACCATTTGTTCATTATTTGCCTGAATTTACAGCACACGGGAGATTTGAACGCATTGTAGTGACCCTCCATGCACACCTCGATCACGCCAACGTTTACAAGCGAGAGTTTGTGACAAATGACAGCACACTGGGGGTGGGGGGAAGGTGGGGGTCAAGGATGGGGGTTTGGATCTGATAAACCAGGATGGAGGCTTGATGTGGAGAGCTGTGACTTCCTCTCTGACTTCCCGTAGGTGACGGACTGACTCTTTCAAACCATCCATCCTCCACCCTCCCCCCCCTCAGGCGCCCAGCATCTTCTTGACCAGGTATCCTGGCATGCTGTAGAGGAAGAGGCCCAACATGATGAGCAGCAGCAGCGCCAGCACGATCTTGATGATCAGCCACTTGTAGCGGTTGCACACCAGGTAGCGGATGGCTTTCAGCGGGCTCAGGAACCAGAGGAAGGTGGTGTCTGGGCGACTGGAGGGAGAGAAACAGAGGCGGCGGAGGGGGGACAAGACGGGTACGACAGGGAGAGAAGAAGAGGTCGGCAGTTAGTACACCAGCAGCATGCTGGGAACACCAGAGGCGTCAATAAATTCATCTCATTAATGAAGTCAGAATGGACGCATGAATCAACGGTCGCCAGCTCGCAGGGCTGATGGTTCTCCACTTTTGTTTGTTGGTGTCAAACAGCCATGAAGAGATTTGAAGGTATTTTCCTTTAGTCTTTGTCGACATGAAATAAATGGTGAGGTCTCTCTCTATTATTAGAAGTATTTTGAGGGTGTCATTTGTGGACTTTTCCCCAACAAAAGCAAGGCCAGAACTGATCAGAAATGTGCTCTAGGAATCCTTGCTAGACGTCTTTTGACAATATAACTATCCGGGGATTATTTCACGTCTGCTGTGACACCAGGAGCTGGTGTGGAGATGAGTGACGGGCATGAACGGAGCGGATGTGATGGGAAACACTCACTTTTTCCACCAATATTAGAGTGTGAAATGGTGCTTCATGACAAAAAGCACCGTGATCACAGTTAAGGCAACAGAGGAGAGACAGATGTGGAAGGAAATGGGAAAAAAACAGGAAGTCAGCGAGTAAGAAGAGTCCCCGGAGCTGAGGGGTTAAATAGAGAAGCGGGGATGGCGAGAAGAGGGGGCGGAAGGCTACCGGCACTTCAGGCCCCCAGAATCTTCTTGACCAGGTAGCCGGGGATTGAGTAGAGGAAGAGGCCCAGCAGGAGCAGCAGCAGAAGCAGCCCCAGGACCTTCAGGATGAGCCAGCGGTAGTTGTGCCAGATGAAGTAACGAATGGACTTGAGAGGGCTCAGAAACCACATGAGACTGGTGTCCGGGCGACTTTGAGGACGGGAGGCAGAGAGGGGAGAAGAAAGCAGGGGATGCAAATGAAAGTCAAAACAGGGAGAAACAGGAATCACACAGAAATGAGGAGTGGGGGTGGCGGGAAGGTTGTTCAACGGTGGGCGCAAGAGGCCACAATAACAGCTCACCACCAGTCGCCGTGGCGACTCAACAATATCAAAACCTCTTACTTCGGCTTCTCCAGGGGATCGGGCTCATTCCGTCCCAGCCCGACTGGGCTTTTCTCGGCCTCCTCTGCCGTCACCAGATGAAGCTCAGCCTCCACTTTGCCCTGCAGGGATCCAACACACACTCACGCGTCAGGGTTCTATTCCCACGCGGCGACCGCTGCTCGGCCCCGTGCTTACCGTCAGCTCCATCTCGTCGTTCTCATCGCGGGACACGAACGGCCACCAGCCCTTGACCCTCTTCTGTTTGAAGATAGAGATGGTGGGAAGCTCCTGCTCGTTTCGGATCATAGCCAGGGAGCACTGCTTGGCCGTCTTGGCCCCGCGAGGGAATCGGTTTAGGTCCAACTCGATTGCGCCTGCGCCCGGGACACGTTCAGGGGAGTCAGCTCCGACACAAGGTCTTACTGAAATTTCAGGTTCTTACCCAGGAAGTCGTCGGCGGAGAAGTGGTCGGCGTCCCAGACCTGCATCGTGAGGCGGGGAGGGATCTTGTACTCGGTCTCATCCCAGGAGAACATGGACTCTTTCTTAGAGATCACGATCTTTTCCTCCGCCATGAGATAATCAAAGGGGAAGACGAAGCGCCAGTTAAAGTTGCCCTCTCCGGTGAGGGAATGGTAGTGCACGTCTGTGTCCTGCTTGTCCTCCTGCTGACCCTTGAGCCATCTGTGAACAGGACAGTGAGGTCCAGATTAGGTCCACTGTCCAGCGGGAGGTACGGGGGATGACGATTGGACAGGATATTGTCAGCCATGCAGTTCCACAGTATTAACACGGAAAACTTTAGTTTTGTGTTAATTGTTGGATTTCAATTGGGTCCGAACGAGCACAATGGACACATACCAGGCTGTGACAAGAGAGATGATTACTGATCAGTCGGCCCGTAATGTGGCTCCACAAAACCCAATCAGAATAAGTTGGTGAAACCTCTGATTGGATGTTGGGAGTTTCACACTATTTTTCTCGCAGCCATGCAAACACACCGCATGAATCTGGGAGGGAAACAGGGTTAAAATGTCCCCAATAACAGAGGGACTGGATACGGACGAAAGGATGGGAGCCTGCGAGGTCAGGTTACGTCAGACGGAGCTTTTTCACAATGAGACTGGCTTTGAACTGAGGTGAAAGGATGAATTCAGATGAGAGATTTGGACAAATCTGGACCTTATGACAGTTTAAGATAAGACAGGCCAAATTATAACCACTTCTTAATTCTGTGGTAGGATTTAGATCTGGATTCTTCACTCAAGCATCAAGGAGGCACCACTGAATGCAGAGGGAGAAAATGTCAAATTCCGAACCTTTTTATCCGAGACACTTTAAGAGTTGGATTTATTTATATTACCACAGCTGCTCCTGGATGGGATCGCTGCAATACTGCAGAACATTACAAAATAGTCATTCCTTCCTTACTAATTATGGGATTATTTTAGATGGTAGTTAAAGGTCAGGCTGCTGCGTTAAAATGTCCATTGTGAACAAGGCTCAGTATCGAAGCTGCAAAGTTACGATGTTTTGCTGAAAAAACATCAGACGCCTGCTGTAGCGTCGTGCATCATCCTTCATTATGCTCATGCAAAAGGCTCCAAAGTAACATTTAAAGGGCGTCTTGGTTCCCCAACAAGGCCAATCAAAGCACAAACCTCGACGCGAGCTTTCGCGTTTAAAGGTTGATCATTTGGCATTAGAGTCAAACCATTGTGGTTTGATCCCGAAAAGCTGCTGACTGGCAGCGAACTCCAGCATGCTGCTTGAAGATGTTGGGACAAGCGGGGGGGTGTTTCATGCAGCATGGCGAGGCCAGACAGACAGACAGACAGACGGACGGAGGGGCGGGAGGCATCTGTACGAGCCATGCGATGGAATCGTGTGTTTACCCCCTGACATAGATGTCAGACATCTTCTCTCCTGTCATGAAAGCATCGTCTTCTAGAATTACGTCATCAGTGTTCCAAATAATAACACGAAGCTCAAAGCTAGACAACAGCAGAGCATTGACCAGAGGAGAGAGAGACGACGACAGACAGACGGACGGACAGGAGAAACAGCACACGCACACACACACACACACGCACGCGGACAGACGAGAAACGCACACAGGAAAAAAAATGGAAACAAAACAAAACAAAACAAAAAGGTTAACTGCAAAAAAAAAATTTAATTTCACGCGACACCCACGGGACGAGGCTCGGTCGCCGCGTCCCGCTGTACCTACCCCCTGACAAATATGTCACTGGACTTTTCCCCAGTGAAGTAATCATCGTCCTCCAGTATTACTTCGTCTGTATTCCAAATAATCACCCTGAGCTCATATCTGGTGACGGGAGGAGGAGGGAAGTCATAGCACATACACAGTTGGACTTCCTGTAGATTTGACAGTTAATACAGCACCAACGCACCAACGCACTCACCATCATTTGCCCAGCGGATAAAACTAATTAACTCGCTGGAAAAAACACTAAAGTGCAATTAAAAATGCATATTGTGGGATTGGTATCTTCCTTTCTGTCCTTCTAAACTCACCTCTTTGGTTTTCGAGGTGATATGTCGATCGCGGGTCCGGGGGCGGGCATGTCCATCGGAAACATGTCCACCCACATCTCGATGCGTCCCTGTTGGTGCGCATGGAAGAGGAGTCACACCGCGCCCCCGTCTCCTGATGGTGAAGAAGAAGAGCGTGCGGTCTCACCTGTTCGATGCCGGGTTTGTCGGGGTTCAGCAGCGGTCTGGTCTCCACGTGTTCGGGGACGAGCTTGCAGCCCACCCGAGGGATCTCCTCCCAGTGTTTGACCGCGGTCAGAGCCAGGTGTTCCTCAGTCTGCTTCTTTAGGCCTGAAATATGGACACGGTGTGCAGTTGGGAATACAAATATTCAGCAGGAGCGTAGCCGGTTTACCGTTTTCATCCTCGATCTCCGTTGGTCCCAGGAAGACTCGATTTGCCACCTTTACTCTTCCACCCGGTCCATAATGTGGTCCGTCGATCTTCCCTTCCTTGCAAAGCTTCGCCAGGATCTGACTGGGTTTCATAGGGTCCCGCCAAATATTGTATCCATGGCTGGAATAAAAGAAAACAATTAAATTTGGGGTTCCTGGGGTTTTAATATGGTGCCATGGCGACATCGAAGGCCTGTAAAATGATGCTGACAGCGAGTAGGAGGAGGAAATGCCACAGGTGGCTCTGTATTTGCTGTAGAAGCGATTTTCCAAGTCGATCTTTGTCTCGCCGATCAGATCGTCGGTGCCCACCAGGTCCCAGTCATACACTGACACCGTTAGCATGGACTCCATGGGGAAGGTGGCCTCAATGTCGAACGACCTGGGAAAGGAGCGATGTTTGGTTGGGGTTTGCTAAAAGGTGCTCCGATCACGGAAAATCTCCCCTCTGCTCGTACTTTCCGAACACGGGGTTCAGCTGCTTCGAGATGTAGTTTTCTTTGTCTCTGATGTCCGATTTCCCCAACTTGATCACGACATATGGATCCGCCTTCCCGTTGATATCTGCGGGATGAAGATCTGTCGCCTGAGGTGGAGGAATGAAGAGATTCAGCCGCTGAAAACGTTGGATCCGATATCTGGAACCATGCGGCGACTCACCCGGACCACGTAGACACGCACGAGGACGTTGATTGGGTCGTTGTGCGGAATGCTCTGGAACATTCCCATGTTTGGGTCAAATCCCACATCTCTGGTGATCTCTTCGGACAGCGGTAGCTTATACATACATAAGGAACCCTGTGTCGCAAGAAAAGAGAACTCTTTAACTTCTTTTCTCAAAATTCTGCCCCTCGATGCCTTCCCCTCCCCACCGGACCTTGAACCTTCCGACAATCCTGTCGTCGTCCAGAGCGTGCTCGTCGTCGTCCCCGGCTTTCCCTCTGAACAGGTTGAAGGTGTGGAGCCAGTCCTCAAAGTTTCCGTACTCGCTCTCCAGCTCTTTGTTGTACACCTGCACACCAGCACGTGTTTCCATCGGCATGCGTTTCATTCGCCAGCGTCTCAAACGGGGCGTCGACTGACGTACCACCATCTCGTCCACTCTTCCTTTCCCGGGCTGTTTCTCTGCTCCGTCCACAGCCTGACCTTTCCGCCTGTCCTTCGCGCCCTTCTTGTCCTTGTACTTTTCTTTGGTCTTGGAGCCTTTTGGAAGAAGGTCGTCAGGTTTGACATCTGATTGGAGGAGGTGAGTGAAACAAGAGATGGTTGGTGGAGGATGAGGACGAGGACGAGGTGCACGACACACGTGATCAACATGAAAACAGGATGTGTACAAAGAAAGGACCATAGAACATGTATTTATGTGCACAGGTAAGGGATGGAAGGTCCAGGATGGATGAAGTTACAGGACTGCAAGAATGGACACTGTAAAATCTGTACTGATGAAAGAAAGACAATGGTCTGGTGAGGAATACCTGCCATCTCTGCAGCTATTTCCAGCTCCTCTCTGTCGTCCGCCTCAGCCTGAGCCGCCTCCTGAGCCCGGAGTTTCTGAAAAAAACACTCACCGGTTTGAATCGGAAGATCCTGAAACTCGCACAAAACCGCGCAAGAATCACCTCTTTCAGCGTCTCTATGGAGGCAAAATATTTTGACCACCAGTCCAGCAGTCTTTCGTCTGGCTCCTCGTCTTCCTCCACACATCCCTTCTTTTTCTTTTTATTCTTCTTCTTGTCGTTCTCATCGGTCTGTGGAGAGACAGTTTGGTGATTCTCAGAGTTTTGCCCTCATATGCAGACGCTGCTTCACTTTTCTTTGTATTGCTGAATGTCTGCACAAGTACTCACCATGTCCACTTTTACAACAGCATCAGATGTCTTTGATGGGGGGGGGGCACCACAAAACAGCACAGTAATTAATACACACACACACACACATTGGCAATGCAGGCAGGAGTGGCACATAAACAAAAGCAGGAAAAGAGGACTGGACATCCAGCAATACACTATTTTCACCGCATACAATCCCCCCTCAAACTCACGGCGTCTAACTTGACGACCGTGTCCATCTTTCGAATCGACGGCTCCGAGTCCATGTTGACGATGATGTCACCTGAGGGGCGAGAAAGGGTGTGGGAGGAGACGCTGGGTGAGGAGAGAGGCTGCGTGCCGCCGTTGGAGAGGACCATGTAGCCATTCATTAGCTTAGCTGCAGTCGGGCCGAATGGGCAAAGACAGCGGGCAGCAGGGGCGAGCGAGGCAACCAAAGACGTGCGGAAGAAGGGGGAGAAAAGGAGCAGACGGAGGAAAAGATGAGGCCAGAAGGGCAAGCAAGGAAATTTGAAAAGTTAGTGAAGAATAAAAACCCGTCAGACAGCATGAACACAGTGAGGAAGATGTAGAGATCCGAAAGAATTCTGGCCGGTTCTTCCGGGACACACTTGTAAACACACGTTAAAGCCGAGCTGAGTCTTTCACCTGCTGTGGCCCAGTTGTTGGAGCTCTTGTCCGGGGTGGTGTAGATGAAACGCCGCAGGCTGGAGACCGCGTGCGAGCCCACCAGGATGTAGCGACCGAACGCTCTGCAGTCAACCACCCGGATGTTCAGCGGAGGGTGGAGGAGCTCGTTTTCAGGCAGGTCCTGGGGACAAGAACTTCGATTCAGCACAGATACGGTTCTTCAAATGTTGCCACGGTTGGAATCTGTAGACACTAGACAATTACCACTTCAAACCATTTAACCAGCGTGCTGAAGTTCGGGTTTTTCTTGTAGTTTTGGATGACGACTGACTGCACGCCTTTCCCTGCACACTCTATATCCACTCGCGGTCGATCCACCTGAGCTAAATTAATCCTCTTCAGGTCCCTTAAGCCCCAGAACAAAACCTGCAGAGCGGAAAAACACCATGATGGGAAAAAGCTCCAAATTTAAAAAAACAAAACAAGCTGATGGATCTGGAAGTCCCACCTCAATGCGGTAGCGGCTCAGAACAGGTCTGATGCCCAAGGGGACGGGCAGGATGGGCCCGTGCTCGGTGTCTGTTGATCCTTCCAGGGGCGGAAGTTCGGCCCTGCCTCCCTGACCAATCTAGCAAACGTACAGGGCACAAACGTTTGCAGTGCTTCTATTTATGCAGTAAATACACATTTTCTGTGTTGTTTTTTTTGGTGATGTATATTTTTTCAGAGGCAATCGATGCTGACGTCGCGTGGAGAGGAATGAAGCAACCTGACAATAACCACAACAACGGGGAAAATGTTGAATGAAGAAGGAAAGAAGAGAGCACCTTTATTTGAGGGACAGCAAAGTTATGGACGGCAATCAGAGCGCGCCTGATCTCCTCAGAATTGTAAGGAATCTGTATGCAGCAGGATGGGGCAAGACGGAGGAGAAAGAGCCGTTGTGGATGCAGTATCAGGAAATATAAATGTGTAACAATGGGAAGAATAAGATGACAGGGAAGCAAATGAAGCCTGAGTTTTACATGAAATGAGCAAAAACAGACTGAAAGGAATTTAATTTATAGCCTTTCTTAGAACACCCTGATAACTGTTTTGGCATCAGATGCTGTCATTCAATACTTCAACTGTGTGATCTTGCAAATGTTACCTGCAGCAGCTCAAAGGCGGCCAGCAGCTCCCCTGCAGTGCTGTTTCCTCTGTAAACCTGATAGTACTCCAGCTGCGGGGGGAACCTCGGGGGCCCGTAGTGCTCATCGCACATCTTCACCAGAGGTTTTGCAAAGGTCCGACCAATGAACTCTGCTTTGCCCTGGACACAGCATTGAGAAAGCAGGCATTCGAGGCAGGGGACGGGGATAAGGTATGGGTGAGTGGGGGGTGCAATGTACACAATGGCCACTTGGGGGCAGTATTGATGAAGACGTTAAATAGAAATTCTGGGTATGTGACAAACATTCTGTCTAAAGATTTGAACATTTAAAAAGTGTATTTGTGTATTCATTAAATTTAATCCAACATTGTAGCTGTGAAGTCTAACTGCAGGACCTTTCTAGAGCTCAACATCAATTACATAAAACTAACAAACTAACATTGCCACTTTGGTGGCATTGAGAACAGGGTTTCTACAGCAACAAGATATTTCACACTCTATTTAGCCAGAGTAGTATGAGCAAAGACAGAGTGGAGTGAACAAATATGGATGGACAGAACATGAGGGAAGGAGAGGTAGAGCATTCTTATTAGTGGATGTCCAATCGTGTTTGAAAGCTTCATTGTTTTTTAGATTCACACACAGATGGAGATCATACCACAGTGTCCTGGTCATAGATTTCCACCACGATGATGGGCGGGTCGTCTCGCAGCTCAGACGCCTCCCCGAACAGCTCGACATCATCAAACACCAGCAGCTGGTCCCACGTTGGGCAGAGCGTCTCACTCAGGACCTGCAGACAAACACACACACACATATTACTCAATATCAGTGCAGTCATATGCAAATATACACACACAGACAGACACACACACACCTACCTCAGTAACCTGACTGTGTGTGGAGAAGAAGACCCTAGCGAAGGGATCCGAAAGGCCACTGCTGTCAGCAGCAAACAGGCTGCGGGCCTGGTACATGTGTGCTCTCAGCTGGAATACCTGCTTCACTGTCACCCACACACACACACACACACACACACACACGTGTCACATTACGTGCATGTTGTTGGCATCCACCAAAACCGACCACTGCTGTGTTGATGAAAAGGCTTGAAAAGTTTCTGAGGTTAATGAACTGAAGTCAGGTTTAATGAGACTGAAGTTATTTGTGAACACTAATAGACAAGAAATCCCCTTTAGCAGCTTCTGTGATGCTGCCTATTGATCTTTGCATAAGCACTCGGCGTTAATCCTGCTATTATCAGTCAACGACGTTTTGGAAAACGGGATCAATAAATGGATCAATGAAGGACCAGCATAGACGCCGACGTTTGCTTCCAACTCACTGTTGTAGACGAGACTGACTGGGGGGCTGGAGTCAGAACTGGGACCCATTTTAGCTGCTTTGAGTTCTTCAAAACCGTTGGGCAGCCCGTTGAGGAAGTCTTTCTTTTGCTTAGTGAGGCCGAGCCACAGGTAGAGCTCCAGCTTAGCCTGGACTGTCCAGCCCGCAGGTCCAAATCCCTTCTTCCCAGGCAGCTGGCAACACAAATTATGAGGGGCGATACACAGCAAGTCATCCTTGTTCCTTGGTTCAACAGGAGAAGATCGGAGGAGCGTGTGGCCTTACCTTCAGGAAGACTGCCTTGACTTTGCTGCAGTCTTTTCCTTTTTCTTCATCCACCGCAGAGTAGAGGACGTCTTTGGAGGGAACGCGAGCGTAGGCGATGCGCTTGTTGTTGCTCAGCATCCAGATGAACAGGTCTGGGATGCCGTGTTGAGGCTGGACACATTTGAAACGCAGGAATGATCAGCGCTCACCTTTCAGCGGAGTTTCCATACGAACCCCGTTAATCCTGCCCTTTGCACCTCATCGGCGAGGAACCGCAGCTTTTGCAGGAAGTTCTGGCCCAGCTTCAGTTTGTCCCTGACTGTGTTCTTCTTCACCTGGGTCCGGGTCTGCCGCGCCTGCAGGCCCATACTGTCCTGCAAGAGATGGTTCATTGAGACGGGTTCTGAAGTCCTGAAGCATCTTTAAAAATGACTCATGTGGACTTTTGACTTGTTGGAGCTTGTCTTTTCTCTGGAACCCATCATATTAAACAGAGGAGACATGAAACCGTTACAGGTTGCAAATGTTTTGCAAGAGGCAAGAGAGAAAACTCATTTCCCCACTGTCCCCTTTCATGGGACTCCAGTGTCTTTATTTGTTAATTGGGACCCTCTCTCTCACTCACACACACACACACACACACACGCGCACACTCTGGTGCTGTTTATTCTCCATGTGCACTAATCGTACCATCTCCCTCATGCATGTCTTGAGCCGCTCTCGATCCAGTTTGGTCCGTCCTGCCAGGTTCACGTCTTTGTTTGCCAGAGCCACAAACTGACTAGAAGCGGCCAGAAAACACACAGGAGAAAATGAGAAAGGGTAAAAAGCGCCTGTTCAAATATTTATCCGACCATTTTCCATGATCTGTATTTTGGAAAAAAGGAAATGGAGTCGGGAAAACACTGACTGTTTTAGCTCTTTGCGGATGAGAGCAGCACGAGAGTGTTTTAAAAGCATTAAACATCCCATAAAAAAGAAAAACCCTTTACCGACCAGGCTAGAATGAGTTATTATTGTTGTTGTGTAGCTTGCCTGCAGCCCAGGCTGAGCTCCTCCAGCACTCCCCTGAGCCTGCGCTCTGGAAAGGCCTTCTCGGTCTTAATAATCTCCTGCACATCATTCAAACCCTCCTCCTGTTGGAAAATACGGTTAAATCATTTGACCCCCGCGCACGGCGATCTGCTGTTAGCGCGCTCATCGGTACACGCACCAGCTTGTCGGCGATCTTGTCCATCATGTTTGAGTTGTAAAGTCGTCTCCGTTGGTCCTGCCACCAGCTTCTGATGTAGACGCACGGTTTCTTTTCAAAGTAGGGAAGGTGGAAGTAGTTCCTGAGATCAGATGGGACGTTTAACTGACAGAACGACAAGGTCCGAGTTGGTTTTTTTGACCATAAAATTGACCCTGAGCCCTGACCTGTCGGTGATGACGGGCTTCATCACTGGAGTGGAGGAGACGGACACCAGGTCCCCGTCCTCGTCTGCGTCATCGTCGCTGGAGTTCTGAATGAGCTCGCTCTCCTCTTCGTCACTCTCTCCATCCTTCTTTTTGCTCTTCGCAGACGAAGGCTTGCTTACGCCATCTATCTGGTTGCCATAGTTACCTGTGGACAAGCAGACCAGGTAGCAGCTATTGATTTTTTTCTGTCGCACGTCCCCCACCGTCAACTTGTGCACCGCGGGTCAATATTAAGGAGGTGAAGATGTTGAGTTTGCTTACCTATTGTCATTTCAAAACTTATCATTTTGTCTCCAATTTTTCTGTCGATCATGGTGGCCTCCAGGAAGGAACCGAAAAGAAAAAACTCTTCTATTTTCCCAGTGGCACTCTGATGAAGAGAGGTCAGGATAGAATGATTGCCATTAATTCAAGAATTAACCACTTTTGTAAGTCTAGAACTGATTATATTTTTAGCCTGTTGACGCTTTCGGTAGCTAAATTCAGAAAATGTCCCACATCCATATACAATAAAACTGCATAATAGACAGCAAAAACCTGCAGCGTCTGGACTGAGGAGCACTCACCTCTGAAATGTTGGAGATGGCATCGACCTGCACTTCAGTGGTGCTCACGATCTCAGGCGAGGTGGTGTCCAGGATCTCCACCGCTATGGAGAGCAGGAGACGGGCCCTGAAGGACACGCCCTCCCCAAGGCCCTCGTTCAGGTCCTGGTGCTCGTCCATCAGAGTGTACTGACGTGTGGAGCCGTACATGTTCACCCAGGCTGGCCCCATGGTGGGCAGGAACCCTGGAGAAGATAACGTCTCGTTAGCCAGTGTGGCAAAGGCCAATGTATATTTAAAATATTCCACACGTGCATGTAGTTTCCCTGAAATTCCCTGAATTATTCATAGTGGTTCTGAGGTAAGATTTGCCGACGTCTGTATTGATTTCAAATCAATTTGAACGTCACCCAATAAATCCCGAGAACCATTAGCAGAGGGTCGTCTGGGTCGGCCGCGCCGATTGATCAACCGCTAATTAGCACCAACGCAAACAGGCTAGCAAGTGCAGCCGGCGGTGGATCACAGAGAGACAATCTGCACGTGATGGGATCCACCTTTGTCGCCGTCGTTCGAGATTTTCCGCAGGTCGATGAAGTGGGTTCCGATGGCGACATCGTTGACCTTGTCCGAGTCCCGTATCTGGACTTTGACGCGCTTGCACAGCGGCGGGAAGAGCTCGGTGAAAACCACCTGCTCGTTCCAGATGGGTTCGTAACTGCTTTTCTGGACCGAAGTTTTCCCCTGCGGACGCACAGATGGATGAAATTATGACAGGAAGTACAGATAACTGAGGGGGGGGCAACATGTCGTGCTTTAAGGAGCTTTTCTACGCACATTTCAGATAAATTCAGGATGGCTGTAAATGTCCTAAAGCACCCACTTAAATCTTTTCCCTTCTCTAGTTGCTCTTCAACTCTTAATGCCTGTAAATGAATCCGAGAGCAAATCTGTATTTGCGGCTCCCTGTAAGGGCACAGAGAGCATCTGGAAAGTTTGTGAATCCTCCTTCTGCCTCCTCGCCAGACTCTTCAATTACTGTCTCATAAATGGAGGCCGGGGGGGGCGTAGATGTTAAGTACAGGCCTCACGGGTCAAAGCAAACACGTTTATTAGGTCTAGCTTTTATTTTGCAGCTATTTTTCATGCCACTAAATAATGCATGCTGCCCCTTTAAAACAATAGAGCTTCGCCGCGCTCAAGCAGCTCAGGGGTAATAAGACCTGAGACCCGAGGGAGTGGAGAGAGTTACCTTCTGACCGGAGAAATGCACTTGAACGTAGGGGTCCACCAGGTCTCTGTTCTCTCCTATGAAGGCCTTCTTGACGTTAGCCATGATGCTGGTGTTCATCTTGGGGAGGCCCTCTGCGCGGTAGATCCTCACGTGATACTTGGCCCACTGCCTCTCGGCAGGGATGCCCTCTGGTAGCAGAAGGTTTCTGCACGCAGACACAAACCAGTGGGGTTGCTGCTTTATCTGACCAGTCTAGAGAGCATTACATTGTGTCTATAATGTATACTGTATCCATATGGCTTTATATGTTCCCTCTATTTTCTGCCTAAACCAAGGAGCCATTACCCTTCTATGTCATCCTCGTCGGTCTCGTTGGCCTTGTGTGGCGTCTTGATAGTGTCGCCCTTTCCAACCACGGCGATGTCACACTTGATGTAACCTTTACACCCGGCGGTGATGTCATCAGGGTCGGACAAGATGGCCCACTTGTGATAAAACTGGTGCTCTAGGAGAGGCATCAGCCAGTCAGGACCAGGCTGTGAACAGTTATTGGCATAGAAAAGCGAGCTGCAGCGGTTTACCAGGCTGGGAGTAAATAGTGCCCACATCCATCTTGAAGGTTCCCACCAGGGTCCCGCTCCGGAGGAGATTTTTAGAGTGGATCACCTGAAGAATCCATTGAAATCAAACAATAAACTCGGAGCCCTAAACTGTAAAATGCCGCTTTGTTTCTACTCACCGAGAGTTTGATGATCTTGTCAAACATGACATCAGGAGGGATGTGGAAGTCAAAAACGAAATACTGCGGGGAGGAAAGACTGTGATGAGGTCCCCCAACACTGGATACAGTCCTGGACTTGAGCTTTTAGCTCACACTGCAGCTCAGAGCGCTCAATCTTACAGGCAAATATACAAAGACGGGTCTAGTTTAGCTTCTCCTGCCCTTTATTGTCAGCATTCAGACACCAGATCGTTTAGCCGCCCAGCACTTCCACGTCACTTTGTGCGTTTGGATTCTGAGGAACTCCATTTTAATTCTAAATGTTGGTGCATCGTTACGATACATCATTAACGCCCCAGCAGAGACATTTAAAGTGTTTCATGGTGTTTTTTTTACGCAGGTGTGTCTGTAGCAGGAATTATTCTATCATAATCCACCTTAATTAAGAAGAAAATGACGTAAAATTAAATATTAATTAAATACTTAAACAGAAATGTGTGTGGGGTGGATTCTCAGCCTCACCTCGTTGTAATAGGGGCAGTTGGTGGACTCTTTCATGGAGGTGTACTTCTTCTCATCGCCCACCTCCACACACACCACCGGGTCCATATTGAGGCCGATGAGCTGCCGAGCCTCGATCACCGTGATGCTGATCTGATGGGCGATTGCAGGCACATAAAAGCTAAAGACGAGCGTCAGAAGTGGATATTACCCAGAGGCTCATTCGGATACACAACAACATTCGGGAGCCCTAATGAGGCCCATTCCTGGCAGCAGGAGGTTCTGCAGGATTGTTCCTGCAGTGTTTTATCTAAGCTTGGAGTAGATTAAAGGTTTCGCTATGCCAGCGACATCTCTCTGTTTGATCGCTTGAGGATACCGAGAAAATCTGGATCCATGATGAAACCAGATCAAAACCACCACGACTTATTGTTGGTGTCTTGGGTTGCTCCTCTGTCACCTTTAGACAGAACCAGATTGTTTGGCTCATGTAGCGGCGCTCTGCTAAGCTCAGCTAACGGCCACTTACGTTAAAGTTTGCTCTTTGACATATAAATGGTTTCAAGACGTGTTTGACTTTTCTGGAAAAAAAACCCACTGAAAATATTTGATTAGCTACCTGCTTAAATTCATTAGGCTGCAAAGCTTACACACAAACACACTCTTCTATCTTTGTGGGGACTTTCATCGTGCACATCGTCTCTTTTATCCCCAACCACTGCCCCTCTAACCCAAACCTAAACCCAATTCTAACCTCAACCTTAAAACCAAGTTTTAACCCTCTAATCGTCCCATTATTTGCTAGTTGCCTGCATATTTTGGTTACTCAATATGGCGTTAGTACAGAATCACACACACCTGATAATCCACAGGTCTTCCAGATCCTGGTTCCATTTTGATATCTGGCTTCGACCTGAAACACATTCCGCATGCTCGTGTCTACAGTGGGTTAAAGCTTATTTTCTAACAGATGGAGCCATAAACAGGTCACTTCCTGCGGAATAGCTCGCCATTTGATTTGTCGGAAGAACTGTTCCACCTTTTGTTGGAGACGTTGGTGGTGACGGCGGTGACAGAGGCCAGAGAGACCGTGTCAGGCTCCAGAGAGCCAGCGAGTCGCATCGCCTTCCTGTCCAGGTCCTCCATGTCCAGGATCGCCGGCTCATCTGAAAAATTGAACCAATTGTGATTATGTGAGCGGATTTGACTCTCCCACTCGGAAACAAGAGTCTTTTACCTCCTTTCCTGTGGTCGTCTTTGTTGAGCTTGATCTTGCCGAGCTTCATGGCCGAGAAGACTCCCTTCCCTGCTCTGATGGAGGAGACGGCGAGAGAAAGAGGTCACGGCGGCGCGTTGGTCTTCGGATCAACCTTTTTCCTGCTTATTTTTGTTCCTCTGAGCCACCAGACTTCCACCTGTGCAACCCAAACCGCCCGTATATCTCCGACATCTGCGTAACTCGACGAGACATTCAATTCCAGCCCCATCCGATCGCCGCCACCTCGCCGTCAGCTGTCCGGACTCTCAATCACAAAACAAGAGTATCGCGTGTCCCCGCATTGATATTAACTGGATCAAATATCAGTGTACCAACAAAGAGCTTCTGATGTCTTCAGCAAAACAACAAATGAGGGTCTTAATAATTCAAATTGAGCGCGAGCGTCCAATTTGCTTCAGATATGGAGACGCGCCGGGTGTAATGAATAGGGGGGTTTTACTGTCCACCTTTCCTGGGAGGCCAGAGCCAACCTAGCAAATATGACAAAAATGGTTATGCAGCAATGCAAAAGCAGGCTAAAAATGGGACAATCTCACATTTAAAAGCAACACAAAAGCCTACAGGCCACAAGTGCAAGAATGAATGAAGACAATCATTCAGGTAGTTATTGATTTACTTTCTCAAATGAGTTACGTCAAGTATTGATCATTCAACTCACGGCATCAAAAGGTTTAAAACAGACTCTTCACGTCAGCAGTTACCGTCCCGCCCGAGCCGCACCACACGCTATCATTACATGTGTAAAATGTTCTATACATACCGCAAAAATATCTAATCAAATTTTGGGGTTCCGCTCAAATCACCATAAATCAGCCACAACGTTTCACCAGTAAACTTCCTTCTTTCTTTTCCAGTTTTGTCGCCACCTGTCAGGTGCTGGTAATCCAGAGCAGAGAGGGGGTGACGGCAGGGCAGATGGGTGCCAGAAGGGCAGAAGGGGGATGAGGGAGGCTCTGGATGGGCCGGGCTCTAAACACCAAAGAGCTCATCACAAATTCTGACCTACAGTCTGGTTAAAGCCTCTTTAAAAGTTCCTCTTTGTCACACCGACGGTGTTTAAACAACCTTAAATGTAGCCGCTGACACCTGGGATGGAGATCACCACCTCTAATACTGATCTTAGCTAAAGTTTTACCTCTAAACATTCAAATGAGGCGGCACAACGAGCCCGTCTAAAGACAAAACGCAGGATCTTGTGTGTCCGTGAGCGTGAGCTCTTATTGACAGTACGTTGGACCACCACACACAAATAATCGCCTCACATTCTACATGCTGGCGTTGCCTATCTTTGGTTTGCTACGGTCGGAGGTCAGATTTTAGTTGCAGCTCCGCAGTAATAAAGAGGAACATTGAGCATCTGAACAGAACTTTGGCTCCAGCTGTGGGAAATATTAACATAAAGTTAAAAATGATCTGTTTCCCAGCACAAATTGATAGTACATGCGAGTTTGAGTAGATTGCTTGTTACACACACAAATTAAAACAAGGATGAATGATGTACCCAAGGCTAAATTATTCCCAAGGTTCTGCTCTGGTAACCGGCAGCTCGATTTCCATCTCTGCAGCAGAAACAGGTTGCAGACTTTATGTGCTATAGACTCCTGTCACAGATTCAAGTTTAATGTTCACGAAAAACACATTTGATTACTGCGTAATGCTGCATTCACGTGCATACTTCTCGTTAATGACGCTGATTTAATACATGGCTTAATATCCAAATTTATAGCAGTTTAATATGTTAACCAGTGCTAATTTACTGCATAAAAATAAATAAGATTATTATAAGCTTGGAGCTATTCCTCGATAGTAAATCATTTCCATGTCTCTTTCGAATCGGACTCTTTAACCACACCCTGAATTTAGTTGATTAGAATTTAGTTCCCCCCAAACCTCAGAACTGTTTTAAACCTTTCATGTTTTTAGCTGTAGTGACATGCTTCACTAAATACATTATTGACTATTATTATTTATTTCCCATGATTACAGCGTCTCTTTTCATCTGCTACTGCCGTTGCCAACGGGAACGTTAATTGATCCCTCTTTTCTTGCCGAGAAGCAGCTCATAACTTTATCTTCATTAGTGTCACAAAGATAGAGCCTCATGCAATTTTAATACAGCCCTAAAAATAAAAGTGTTCTCTGAGCCTTCTTGGCCTAGATAGAGAAAACAAAAGGTTTTTAAAAGCTTTAACCCAATTTTCCGTTTGCATTTCAACATTCTCAACAATATTTTATCTTTTCTTCCTAATGCAGATTAAAAAAAAACCCCCAAAAAACAGAAACCATGAAAAATCCATGATGAGAAAAGCCCTGAACATTGCAAGACGGACACTTTTCCCGTGTATACCCACGACTTCTAAAAATTTTATAGTCTTTTGCAGGGCTCTTGCATTTTTTACTCTGTTATTGCATCAACTGGACTGGAAAATAAAATCCAGACAAAACTCGCTCCCCCAGCCTTTAAGGCCTCATCATCACAAGGACACAAGGTTTGTTTTCCACATTTCATTACTGGTGTGATTCAGCATGTAGGGTTAAAGGAGCACTATTTACCTCTGTGGCCAAGGCTGGTCCTGCAACAACAATCGAAATGCAGTGCAGCGTGGTATCCCTCCGCCTGCCCCACGGCACAGGTTGCCAGTTTGGTTACCGGATCAGGCAAAATGTCTACCTTTCTCCATTCCGTTTCATATTGCCATAATGGCCCTGCTAATGTTGGAGCTTTTTCCCACATCGTCTCAGTATTATGCCAGACAAAGGGTCTCTGATGCATTGCTAATATTAGCAATGACGAGTGGCCGTCTTTATTTCTCAATGTATTACCTAGGTAATTCGATGACTCACATTAGTGCGTGCTCTCTAAAGGAACATGAATAAGGTTATTCGACTGTAGAGAATATTTGAAATATCCATGCCAACACTGATTTGAATTCATTTACCGAAACTTAGCTGAATCTTACCTGTCCAGGAGAAAATGAGCAACTTAGGCGTCGGTCTTTTACGCTTTCAATTGTTACCATCTTTATATACAGACCCTTGTTTTTTCCTGACTTTGTCACGGCATATTTGGGAACCATAACGAGGCCTTTTAGGTTTCGTATCGACATTGGTGAACTCGTAGCCGGGTGGTTCGGCCATAACTGGCAACCTGGATGCCGGAACTCATCGCCGGGGGGGCGGGGCAACAGACCGGAACACAAAATATTAGCGCCAACATTATTTACGGGCTGACTCGTTCGGAATGACAAGACTACTGTTGCCAGTGATACAAATATTTGAAATTAAGATGATTCCTTAATGTCTGTGGACACATCTGGGCCGTTTTATGGTTGCTAACATGCTATTTCTGGCTTCAATTGTCCTCGTTGCTGAATAAAACTGGAAAAAAGAGAGGGGCTCCCTCTGATTAATTGAAAAGATATAAAAAATGTCATTAATAAATAAATGCAGAATAAAGCCTGCTTTTACTGTCTGGGGTCTACCAGTATTTCTACTAGACTCCCACACTCCACAGAATGAGATCAAATATTAACGATCCCGTGTGTTGTCATTAATATTTAGGTAGTTGGACAAATGAATGACATTTTTAATACGAGGCTGTTCAGGAGCATCCCCTTTGATATGCAGATGCTTCATGTATATTCAATAGTGTTGAATAAACCCAATGGCTGGATTTCAGTGGGATGATAACTGTTAATTTATGGACTGGTTTAGCACACAGCCATGTCTGCCTAAACCGCTCCTCCATTTCTGCTTTTGATTGTTTTAAGCATTTGAAGTCTGCAGATCCCATAACGCTCTGGGTCTTCGGTCCTTTCGGTATTCTGCTACATGCAGAAGTCAGCGGATCTGCTTCACCGGCAGTAGAAGCACTGATAGGGTGATTTATTCATCAGGGGTGACAAAGACCCATGCTGGGTTTCAGTGGAGCCACAGATAGCCCAAAATGCTTCAGTGGAGCCATCTTAAATCATCCTGTAGGCGCGGAGGAGGGTTGAAAGAGGGCGAAGCTGCAGAAAACTGATGTGGCAGCAACTTCAGCAACAGATCCCTTCAATGTAGGACTGAATAGGACTCAGAGTGGAGAGAAAAAACAATTTATAGTCTGCCACAATCATAGTTTTATGAGAACATTTGTACTGTAAGCAACAAATCTGACCTTTAGGCTGCAGGAGGCATGATTCACCTAGACAGAAGCAAATGGGTTTCCCCAACCCACAAAACACACTGAACCCAGAGCTGAAGACGTTGAACTAATTCCAAACAAACTATTTAAGTGAAACTGCAGCAAAAGTGAAACCTCGACCCATTTGCAGCCATCACCTGCATAAAGACTCCATTAGCAGAGCACTCCGTGTCATGAAAACCAAGACGAGCAGTTTGTGTAGGAATAAGAAAAAAAGAGAAAAGAAATGGAGTTAAGCTGTCTTTCATCTGCAGCAGAGCACACTTCTACACTCTGAAACAGCCACTCTGCCTGGCACTCCCCTCCAGAAAACTGCAGATGAAGGAAGGACTGCAGGATCTGGCCACGCCGATAGTCTTCAGTTAAAAACCAGAGCCGCCCACAGATGTCTTTAGCAGCCATTCAGCACAAGAGCAAACAAAAACAGCAGAGCTATGTCGCATTATTGGGACACAGATTATTTAGTATGTATTATGCAACAGGAATCAGTTGTCTAGCAACAAGAAGAGATGGATTTTTACACTCAGAGACTGACAGACTGACAACCTTGGGCTCCATCTTTTCTCCTCACCTTAAAGGCTAAATGACTTGAGTCAGTTTCTAAAACACAGAATAAACACAGCGTGCTTTAATACCCTGCCACAGGAAAAAGTCTCTCATGTTTCTGTTAAAACCCGCCAAAATACCCCGTAAACGTCGCCTGGTTATGAGGCAACTGCGCCATTAAAAGGTTACTTGCAGCGTGCTGCATCGTAGCTTTAATCTGCTTCTCATGCTGAGAGGCCAAAGGAGCCAATGCGCTTTCTACTTTGAGCCTGATTTCTCCCCCCAAATGCAGTCCTGTGCAACACAGTGCACGTTGAGCACCACCTGCACTGACCCAGTTTGGCAGCAACACATTTCAACCTCATTTTCTCTGCTGCAGTAATTCTTCAGCCCAGTCAGGGGGAGCACATGCGTGTGTGTGTGTGCCTCTGTGTGTGTGTGTGTGTCTGTGTGTGTGGGTGTGTGTGTGTGTTGTACAGCAAAAGTCCCATTATTCACTTCACAGATTCAAAAGCGTGGTTTTGACTTACTTCCTGAACGTGGGTATGGATCCCTGTAAGGATCGCCCCGGAGACGTCCCTGACCCGTGGCTTTGTCCTGACAGCAGGCTGTCTGTCTCAAAGGAAAATATCCCATCACGGTCATCGGGAACGTCCAGGAACTCCCCATCGCTCCACACGGTCCCCAAACTATCCATTGACTGGTATTTGATCTCTATGGTAACGCTGGTCTGTGCACAGAACAACAGATGGCTATTATTCCTACAGGTGGATCTAATTTTTGTGACCATTAAAAGCAACTTGTAGTTGACTGACCTTGTAGGCAGAATCTTCCAATGTGTCAAAATCTAAGCTGACTGATAAAGCACTGAGGTGATAATCTAAAAGTATATATCTAAATAAATACCTTATGTCAATACACGTCACCCAAAGCGAGGATATGGTCCTCCGGGGAAATGATTGAAATAATGTCATAATGTGTGTCACCGAAAACCGGATGGAAACAGTCCAGGCAAACAAATTCAGCAATGCATTTAATTAAGGGGACAGTTGCAAATAAAAATGTCAGTCTGCACTGACTTGCTGCTCGTACATCCGGCCTTTCTACAGCACTTTCCTTCTGTTTTGCCACCAGTAGAACGCTGATATTAAAAGATTAGCATCAGAGTGAATGACAGAGCAGCTAACATCGTTACGCCAGAATGGCCAATTTATTGTCCTGACACAGTCAGACCAGGAACAATACGTGTTTTTTTCCCTTTTCCTTTCATTTTCCTCTCCTTCTCTATGGGGTTTTCCCTCCTCTTCCTCACAAGCTGAGTAGTTGGATTTGTTACTATGGCAACCACACCAGAGCAGCTGTAGGTAAAAGTGGTGTTGTGTTTAGTTTCACAACTGTCATCCCTCAGGGGGATGCATTAAAATTATAATAAAAGTGTGTGTGTGTGTGTGGTGTGTGTGTGTGTGTGGTGTGTGTGTGTGTGTGTGTGTGTGTGTGTGTGTGTGTGTGTGAAAGAGAGAGCAAACCCTAAAGCACTCCCATGCTGTCTCCTCCTAAAAACATCTCATCAGCACTGCCGGCTCCACCAACGTTCTGCACCCTGAGGTGTGTTGTAAATGCCTGCGCTCTGCCTCACGTGTCCTCTTCCTCTTTTATTCACTTACTGGTTTAACTCCATTAAAAAATAAAAAGATCTTCTGGTCTCAATCGAACTGTTATGAACGCACTCTTTAATCTGAAGTTTGGGAATCTCCACTGGTGTTGTTTCAGGAGTTTAGCTCCCACATGTGCTCTTGTCTGTGATTAACTGACTTATTCGCAGCTCTAAAGGGCTTTGTTAAGTGGTGGGAAATGAAAACTCTGGCACCCTTTAGCTTTATTGTTTGGATTTTATCAAACCGGTCCTTTTTCATGTTTTGGGTGTTTGGTCTTCAGCATCCAGAGGGCGACACAAGCTGTGCTCTCGTCTTCATGGATGGCGGTACGGAAACGTCCACTGAGGCCTATTTAAGCTCACAGGAGCTCAAACTGCTTTCTCAGATGTTGTGCCTGTAATTATCAGTTCTCTACAGCCAGCTTATTATCTCCATTTAGACTTAGCGAGGAGGCACCTGATGTCTAAAGGCTGTGCAGCAGGGGCAGCAGCCCACGTGACGGCGGTTTTACCTTTATTGACGTGTTGTTGTCATCGATGAGCGTGTCGGTCAGCAGTACATGTCCTTCCTCAGCCACCTTCTGAAGAACCATACAGAAGGTTCCCACGAGCCTGCGGGCCAAAAAGGGGGATCAATACATCGTATCCACTGTTTATGGCCGTGAAGTTTCTCTTTTGCTGCTCATCTGTTTTCGCTGACCGACTGGGCTCATTTGAACTCATTTAGAGTAATAAAGATTTTCATTTCCTGCACCAGTGTGTCAATATGGGTGTGTGTGTGTTGCTCTATTAAGAGGTGCCTGTGTGTGTTCCTGTTGTGTTAATAGTGTAACTCCTTAACGTTATGAGGCACTTCCTCATGAAGGAAAAAGGTGAATTATGAAGAGAGTTGAGCTGTGTAAGTTTGCTCCCTCTGTGAGTTTGCATGAGTATAAAGCATTTCACTGAACTAAGCTGAAGGCTTTAGGAGCTTTATTGTGGCTTTAACAAAGAATATAGATAACAATGGGGCCAAGAATGCACCGTGCATTACAATTAGTCCAAACCATCTTCTAAACCTTCTGCAAAGCAGTGCAGTACTTTAGCTTTACCTTTGTTGATTCAAAAGGGGACAAGACAATTTAATAAAACACCCAATTTCACATGGTTAAAAAAGCCAGAATTAGCCAAAATGCTAGTTTTCATCTGCAGTCCTCTGGCCACGATGTTAAAAGCAACAAAATACAAAGATGGTGCAAAAGAAGTGCAAAGAAAAGCACTGTTGTATTTACAGTAACTGATTTACAGTAACTGCGAGGACCTCCCCAGCAAAGCTCACAAGAGAAAATGCGCTTCAGCAGAAAGACACCAAGCACAGTTCCCATTCAGCCGGCTAATTAAAGCTTGTGAATAATTGAGATGGTTTCCCTCCAAAATGGTGAATTGCTCTGACAGCAGTCGGTCAGAAATGCAGAGCGCGTCACGGCGGTACGCAGCAAACATGCACGCCAGGCCGCCGCCGGGCCGGACGGAGAGATCAGGGATCCGATCCCTTCAATAAAAAGGTGAGCGTTAGATATGAATGATCAAGCCCCAAGACCCAGCACAGTTCAGCGTGTTCAGAAGTTCCCGGTCCAAGAACCGTGGTTTGGTTTCTGCCTCTTTTAATAATAAATCACTCCTGCCTGGCTGTTCCTCGGGATAAACATCTTCTTGGTGCAGTGAGATTTAACTGTGCATCTTTTAAGGATTTTCACCATTCCTCTTCTTTTATCTCTCAACCACTCTTTTTGTTATTTAACCTTGGGGGAGATGAAAGAAAGCACCTGAACATCTGAAGACTGGGAGGAAAAGTTAGTCTAACTCTGTGCAGCTGAAGAGAAGAAAATAAACCACAACGGGACTTTATTGATTTGGATCAATATGTCCACTATTAGGGTACTTAATGGGACAAAATGGTCAATCATCTCCATTCAGCCAGCGGAGCACCCCTACGAGTGTTGAATTATTGAGCTGGGCAGAGCCGATCGTGTTCTGGATCACTTTTTACTACTTCTAAAGGTGGCATTTATTATTGATCCAAGTCCTGAAAACAACATCCTTTCATCTGCTTTATAATTTAGAGCTCACCTCCCTTTCAGTTCTCTCCCCCAACTTTCTTTACATCACAAATCCAGACAGATGGACCATAATGAAAAAGCCGCACAGAGGTTTTGGTTGGTTATCTTTAAGCCTTTATTAACCACACTATAAACTATAACATGATTACTATACAAATGAGGACACAAGGGGGGGAAAGGACGATATTTCATATTCATGCAGCGTCCCGAGGAGCTCCCAGGCCAGCAGGGAGACAGAGTCCCTCCAGTGTGTCCTTGCTCTCCTCCCAGACTCCTCCGCTTTTCAAACCTCTGCAACAATGCGGGGACTGATTTCTACGTTCTTCAGTTTCCTGCATCCTGCTCTTCCCACCCGCATGAGCGTGATGCTGGCCTGGGTAACTGGCTCCGGAGAAGGCCCGTGGCGTTCTGGAGCTCCAGAACGCTTCAGCTGCAGTCCAGTTTCCTACCTGCCCACATTAGAGCGATGCTGGGCAGGACATCAGAAAACCTGGAGGCCTGGAAAACCTCACCTGGGATGCATCCAGGAGGCAATCCTAGTCAGATAACTGAGCCAGCTCCCGAGCAGCTCTGCTCTGACACTCCCCACCCCACACATCCGGCTGAAGGGAACTTATTTCAGCCGCTTGTATCTACGATCTGGTCCTTTCGGCCACTGCCCGAAGCTGCATTTATCAACATGCATGTGCTCTGTGGGTGCTACAGAGGCACCGACGGCGTAAAAAGATGAAAACTAAAAGGTGCAGGTAGAGACGGCCGTCGACCCGAGAGAGCAGACGGACTGAGCAGAAAACCCCGGTTATATTCCCATTCAAAGAATCGCCTGATGTTCTTCACTGACCCCAGATTGAGTCAGTAAAACCATCTCTTACCTACTCAGTAGCACACACACACACACACACACACAAACACACACACACACACACACACCACACACCACACACACACACACACACACTCACACACACAATCTCTTAGCCGCCGGGGAAAAGAGCTAATAAAATGCGGTCTGCACCGAGAGCGGAGAACCGGGCGCATCATTGCTTCTCCTCCTCGTGTTGCGGTAATACGAGCTCACTTGTGGTCGCTGGGTGTGACACAGCGTGATGCTCCTGGCATTGATGGAGCAGATCAGGTCTCCACGGCACCGGCGCTGTCCTGTGGCTGGAATGCGCGGAAAGGATGCGACCCAATACACACAAGCTTCAGCTCACTTTTCCTTGGTACCTGCTAAAATTTGGTGGGGTTTTTGGTGAATATCTGCACGTTCTCGCGTGCGCTAAAGTAAACCTTGAAGCAATGATTGATTGATTTAATTGTTTTCAACCCTCAAAATTGCATCTGTCCCCTGGAGAATAATGACGCCTGTAACGATGTGTTGGTCTAACGGATCATTGTGGACTCGTTTCAGCGTGCACCCCAGTGGGAGAGTGACCCAGAGGCGCAGCGAGATGGATCCATGGCTGATTTTACTTAAATGTGATCACGCCACAACTGTCAGTTGCAGACAGTCACACAGATTAAATATCAGGACGGCAATACACACACGCACGCACTCACACACACACACACACACACACACACACACACACACACACACACACACACACACACACACACACACACACTCACACACACAATCTCTTAGCCGCCGGGGAAAAGAGCTAATAAAATGCGGTCTGCACCGAGAGCGGAGAACCGGGCGCATCATTGCTTCCTCCTCGTGTTGCGGTAATACGAGCCCACTTGTGGTCGCTGGGTGTGACACAGCGTGATGCTCCTGGCATTGATGGAGCAGATCAGGTCTCCACGGCACCGGCGCTGTCCTGTGGCTGGAATGCGCAGAAAGGATGCGACCCAATACACACAAGCTTCAGCTCACTTTTCCTTGGTACCTGCTAAAATTTGGTGGGGTTTTTGGTGAATATCTGCACGTTCTCGTGTGCGCTAAAGTAAACCTTGAAGCAATGATTGATTGATTTAATTGTTTTCAACCCTCAAAATTGCATCTGTCCCCTGGAGAATAATGACGCCTGTAACGATGTGTTGGTCTAACGGATCATTGTGGACTCGTTTCAGCGTGCACCCCAGTGGGAGAGTGACCCAGAGGCGCAGCGAGATGGATCCATGGCTGATTTTACTTAAATGTGATCACGCCACAACTGTCAGTTGCAGACAGTCACACAGATTAAATATCAGGACGGCAATACACACACGCACGCACACACACACACACACACATATACAAGGTGACAAGCAGGACAAATTGTAGGGGCACCACAACATGTCCAGTCCAGACACATTAATGAATAATCCAGTGAGAGGCAGCAGCTGTAATCTTACAAGCATCCTCTAATGGTCTTTTCAGATTCAGACCCCCTAAAGAAGAATCCATCCAGTGAAAAATTAGGGCCACAATCACCCTGGCGATGAATACAGCAGCTATAAGCGGGCCTTTCCGGAGGACTGGATGTTTTCTGCGTTGACATCATACCTGGTTTTAATGCTCTGATTAACAGTGATGCAAATGTGGCCATTGGTCCGGTGCTAATGCTGTTTCACTAGCTCCGCCCCCATGGTTACAGTAATTACACTCAGCAGATGCCAACACATCCCTGTTCATCTGGGCCTGGCCTTACCTGTTGGAAAAGACCTTGCTGTAATTGTACACTTGGATCTCCAGAATCTCATTTTCATCCAGCCTGCTGGCTATAGGCCACCGAAACACCTACAATTAAAAGAAACACAATGTATGATTACTTAATGGAACCACCTCGCTGGATTTTAGGGATATAATGGTTAGCATCAGCTCAACATCGGCCAAAACACATATTTCCCCTGAACACAATGACAGGAGTCATATGTAGTTACTCCAGTACGGTGCTAAAAACCCACCCTTGATGACAGTGAATGATAATTATTGATGAATAATCAGGATGAGGTTTATAAATGATATTTGCCGGTCAGAGCGGGCCTTGAAGCCGTGTGTTTATTTGGGATTTTGAAGATCACTCGCACTCTTCCAGGTCACGGTTGAGTGACATCAACTGGGATTTTAAAACCGGCGGCTTGAAGTGCACCAGAGACCGTGAACGGCTTCACGACCGCGGCGTTGCTCTAAATATGCTGCTCATTAAAGTGTCCCTGAGCCTGAAGAATCAATCATTGCATCGCTCCAAAGGGAGTAAAAGTAAAGGTTTGATACCTGTGCTTTATTTTTGACCTTAAATGTCTCTGGGTGATGTACAGCCTCGCCTCAAAGTGCTTCTTTGTTTCCTGGCGTCAGGCGAGGACAGATGTGAGCGCGTCCTCGACAATGACATGGTGAGAGGGGAAGCTCAAAGGAGAAGCCCCCGCCCTTTGTTTTCTCTGTATTCAAATCTTTCAAGGTGGCTGATTTCACATGGCCTTTACTGCAAAATGGACGCGGGCGCTGTTGGGTTTCAGCATAATTGACCTCGGGGTGTTTTTATTGATTGACTGGTTGGGAGCTGAGTACTTTTGTTTTTCTGGTGTTAACATCAAGACCAGAGAGATCTGGACAGCAGCACACTGAAAATCTCCTAATCCGTGCCTCATTAATTTGGAATTACAGCTAATCTTAGTGGGGGGGGTGCCGAAGTCCTTCCAGAATCTTCAGAGACAGGATTATTCGTTAGCAATAAAGGCGGGTTTCCCCTCCTTTCCTAGCTGTTCTGATTAATGACGCGATGAGGTCCGGTCCAGGAGCCAGTCTGTCCTGGCTGAGCCCTCTCTTTATTCTACCAAGCGTGTTGGGTGAAAGGCTGAAGTGATTTAAAATTCATTTGCCCCCTGCTGATCTGGGCCGCACACGGCGCAACGCATCGCCGAGCGACCGGGCGGGCGATCCGTCAGGACCCTCCTATTACCGGATCCTGCCGCACGCACCTGCTTCTGTTGGACCTGCCTGTCAAGGACGTGTCCACGTGCGACGGCGTGTCAGTGCGACGCGGTATTAACGCATCACTCTGCCGCCCTGAGGCCCTGCGGTTTCCCCTGACCTCAACCAGACGCCACCGCGGCTCACGCGTCCCTCCTCTGCCGTGAAAAGCGCAAAGCCGGAGGCTGCACGTGTGACAGCATCAATATAAATATATTACATAATCCAGTTCAGTTTTGGGGGTCAAATCTGTTTGTTTTTTTAAGTGGACGTTGGCTGGAAATACAACACGCATCCATGGAGAGATAAAATGAACTAATTCACGCACTTCATGCAAACGCACACTGTAACATATCCATTTG
Organism: Takifugu flavidus; assembly: GCF_003711565.1. NCBI lineage: Eukaryota > Metazoa > Chordata > Actinopteri > Tetraodontiformes > Tetraodontidae > Takifugu > Takifugu flavidus. Next base: position 4,696,063 of record NC_079538.1, read on the forward strand.
TTTTCCATCGACAAACAAATGCTAAATATGCTAAATGTGAGTCATGAGTCAAATGAAATGTTGTGTTGTGCAATCTGTATTGCTCATGGCTCAATTTGATGGTGGGTGAGCTGAGCCAAGATCGCGGCTAACAGCGGCACCTCCAGTCATCTACAATAAAATCTCCCCGAGAGAGGGGGAGGGGAGAGGCCCCAGCGTGGCATCAATGTTGCATGGATGACGGCGCGCGGCGGTAATGGAGAAAATGACGCCTAATATACACATAGTGCTACATACGTACGCGGTGCTTTACAGCTAATGATGTGTTTTCACTCTCCGGCTCTGGAGAGAGCAGACGGAAGGGTGAATTCCTCCAGAGTGGGATAACAAACAAACAAAGCAAGCAAACAAACAAACATACAGTATCTCCTGCCTGTATTACAGATCCAGACATACACTCTTGGAGCGGGCGACGCCCCTGCAGCGGTTACGGTGGTTCTGGTGCTCGGGGATCCATTTAGTTTGTAATAGTTCTGTCTGCTGAGATGCTGGTCAGACTGAGAGCGAGGTGATGCTACTTTTACGCCGGCTTGACCCTGTGACCCTCCGTTCTTTGATACGCCGATTAGTCATGTGAAAAGGTCCGATCTCAGGAACAGGAAGCAGCCAATCAGAGGAGGCAGAGGCTCAGCTGTCGACAGCGGTCGCTGCTGTGATCCGGCGCCGCGCGTTGTGGTCGGCAGATGGACCACGGGGTCGGCCTCGCTTTCCATTCCCTGCCGCCCTTTTGATGTCTCTGGACCGTTGCCATGGACACGGCGGCTGAAAACACATTTGCGATTAATTATGAAAATCGTCTTCCTTCTCTGGCACTTGAACTTCAGGCGTTGGCCTCTTTGCTCGGGTTCTGCGTCACGTGTAGAAGCATTAAGAGGCGAGGGAGGGCGCTCAAAGGAACGGCGTCAGCCGCTGCTCCATGGCGACAGACCGCCGGACACTCCAAGAGAAAATCCACCTCTGTCTCGACAAATAGTCCAACACTGGACTTTGCCTGCAGGCATGCTGCACCACCTTCATTCACCTGATTTTCCACCAACACGTTTTTGTTCCTTTTTATCCGGTCTGACTTTGATTTTAGTTCTGTGACTGTCGGAAGCCTTGAGCCTTTGTTCAATTATTAAACCAGCCCCAAAAGACGCGAGTGCTGCTGTACCCTGGCTTTTTGTTCTTCGACCCATCAGAGTACTGGTTTTTTGGTTTCATCTGGCCTTGAAAACCAAAGTTTTTCAAGGTATTTTACAAAAGTAACAGAACATTTTTTACCAGGATGAAGAAATAGATATATAAACACTAAAATAGAGTTTGTTTGTGTGTATAAGCGATAAAAGATGGTGGCTCATTGATTTAGTACCAAACACCAACTCCCCATGATTAAATGTAAGTCATTATTTTCTGTATTTCTCTCCTGAAGCTGCTGAACTCCTCTTTCTGCTTTGATTTCATCATCCTTTTCGGAGCAGGTGTCTCACATCAAAGTGCTTTTTCCTCCTGAATGTCCTGAATCTGCTGCTGCCGTCTCTCCTGAGCGAACAGCAGAGCCGCCAAAGGACCACGGCTAGATTTACTGATGCAGTATAACAGCTTAATTAACTCGCCTGGCTGGAAATGATATCCCTTCCAGTTCCTCCAGATACCTTCACCGCCTCTACAGGACTCAAAACGTGCGCGTGTCCGTACAAAACACGAGCTGAGAAACTCAATCTGGTTCAATTCACAACCTGCATGTCCACTTCAGCTTGATCTCACTCTACGGGGGTGCAGCTAAACCAGCACTGGCGTGAAAGGACCAGATGGTGCAGATGTAACCACCAGGTAACCACCTCTGCAGCATGAACGGAGCTCAACGGCAGATTCAAAACCCATCTTGCTGTGAGAGTCTGCCCGGTCGCTGACCGGTTTCTGCCCACTCTGGGTGCTGGGTTTGGGTTAGCCTCTCTTTTTGTAGTGAAATGTCTCCAGACAGAACGTGCTCTCCTTCATTAGCTTCTTTATTTCTGCTTTTTGCCCTGGAGTTATGCGTTGGGATGCTTTTAACCTCAGCCTTTTGGTTTGAATGCTTAGAACTTATTCATTTCTGTGTATTTGATCTTTTTCCCTCTTAAGATACAAGAACCCTGCCTGCAGGTCATGTTTGCTGCTTTAATGCGCTTTCATTGATCCAAGGTAACTTCATTTTGGACATGACTACATGCTGCACTAAGATGACTGTTCGTCACACTGTGTGATTGATTTCTGTTGCAGGTTTGGTGCATCGGCGCCACTCCTGAGGGGAAATCCTTAAAGCAGAGCAGCTACATGCCGCTGCGCATGAAAGCGCAGGAAAAGGCAAACAGAAGCTTGTATTCTCCTCAGAGATCACAACAGTGTCAAATTATGCAGCCAAAGAAATCACAGTTTGTTCCCAGAGAGCTGTGCTAATCCCCCCGTCACATTAGAGGTCCGTGCTCATTTCGGCTCCTCTGCCGTCAGACAGCGTGCACAGATAATATTCTGCACAGGTCATCATTTATTTAACATCCTAGAGATGGGGAAAGCACCTCCCTGGAGCAGCCCGGTAGCTTAAAAATGGTGGAAATGGGGTGTATTTATAGCCTCGCCGATTGTCAGCTTGTGTTTCTCGTGTTTAATTACAGCCTCACCTCGTCTAAATAAAACTTCTAAATAAATAAAAGCTACTGTTTACCTGCAGCTTCACGTCTAAGAACATCAATCACGAAAAATTGTGAGTTTCCTGACGATTCTTGAACCTTTAACGCCAAAAAGTGACGTTTGCTAAGACTCCATCTTTGTTTTTATCTCAAGCAAAGTGTCAACAAACATGCTGATGCTGTTTCTCTAAATTATGGAATTTCATTCGGTGCTGAAAGGGCTGTTTTAAAGCCGCGAGTGTTTCTGCATATGTGCAAAAGAAAAGTTGTGGTGAGCAGCGCTTGGATCCGGAGGGAGTTGTGTGAAGTTCGAAAAATTGCCCGCAGTCACGTCAGTTAGAGGCTGAAAACTCCGAGTAAGATATTTTTTTTGTGAGAGACAGAAATAAGAGATCTAATAAACTAGGGTCTCTTCTTCATCTCTACCTGAAGGTTAAGGAGCTTAAGCAGATCTTCATCCTACACAATACTCCCAACCTTTGTTATCTTTTCTCTCGGCTTTTCATTTGGATCCAAATCCTCTTCAAATGCTGATCAAATAAGTAGAGTAAAATAAAACTAAAGCAGGAAATTCCCTGAAAGATTCAAGATTCCGTCTTTAGAAAGTCAGGCTGCTGCTGCTGCTGCTGAAGCTCATTCGCATATACACTTTTTAAGCCTACGACACCAAATGAATTCTGGAAATGGTCGAGGACTTCCACTACTTTTCACCACTAAGCAGCTACTAAAAGGGCTGCTGTTGCACTTCACTAGCAACATCAGCGCCGGGACTCAGCTCCCAAGGCTCAGGGGTGGAGTTCAGCTCAAAATAGCTGTCAATCATCTGTCGAGTTCTGAGGCCATGATAAAAACTGCTCCCTGCAGTCTTGTTAAAGTGAGAATAATCCATTTGTGATCAGAGGAAGAGGAAGGTGCTCTGACACATTTGTAGCTAATGAAATGTTAACACGGCGGCACAGGTTCGGTTTTTGGATTTTTGAAGCTGAGCCTCTCGTGCATTCAATCCCCACGGCTTCACCCGCCCCACGACCGTTCCCTCGGCCTTGTCCGCGTGGTTCACAGGCCTCGCCGTCGCCACTGCACAAGAACAAATATCAGTTATGATTCTCTCACTGGCCTCGCTCGTTTCCACCCACGTGCGCTGTCTGCCGTCGCTGCAGCCAAAAGGCTCGCAGGCCTCCGGTCACATCTGAACAGTGATGGAAATGTCCTCGCTCGCGCTGCAGCTAAAACTCAAGACCCACCACGGAATGAATAATGAATACTTGATCAAGTCTTCAGACATATGAGTTCAAAGCGTCGTTCTCATACGCGTATAAGACAAGGCAGCACGCGGGCGATGCTAATGCCCCTCCACTCCAGGGGTTGCACTGACAGCCTACTGAACCATGCAAATGCTCCACTGCTGACGATGAAGATGAGGGAGCGCTGTGAGGAAGCGTCTGGACGTGAGGGTGGCTGTGTGTTATCTACCAGCCACACAGCACACACACACAGGAAACACTGGCACAACAATTATCCTGGAGGAAGTGTGGACACCATTGATGCTGAGTGATGCTAACGACCTCTCCAGCACCACAGGACCGTCGGGTGAGGCTGGCAATGTTCTGAAGCCGCTACGGTCGGCTTGTTTTATCGTCTTGTTCTGAAAATTCATTTTTTTAAAATGTGGGAACGACGCGCGAATACAAAATGATTCAAAGTCTCTTGATTAGACTGGAAACAAAAACCTTCTTTTCAGCAAAGGAAGCTGCTGTGAGAACAGCAACGCCCCCCCCCCTCCACACACACACACACACACACACACACACACACATTCTTGAACAAGCAGCTCAGAAAAACAACAAAAAGGTTCTAAACCCTCTCCTGGGGAGGGGGGTGTTTGAGGCTCCCTTGTTTTGATTGTAATCTTCGATTCTGGCTTTATCGCTGGTCCAATTATTATTTTACCCCACTGTGTGTGGATTTTCCTCCGACGTGTCTCTCTTCTTCCCTCAACCCTCGTTGGTTTCAACTGATCCCCCCCCCCCCCCATCCAGTCACATCTTGGATTTAAATCCGTCGTGACACCTCTTCACAGGAAACATTTCCCATGACGCCTACGGCTTCACTGAAAGAGCTTCTGAAACCAGCAACTCCAACGTCACCGAGACCCCGACGACCCGCGGCGCCGTGGGCCCTTTAGTTTATGCTGCAGAGAACATGGAGTCCAGCTGAACTGCAGCAGAGACGGCGTCCAGCGCCACGTGTGGCTGGAGGCCGCCAGCCCTGCCCCCCAGATGCTGATGGGCCACCACGGAGCAGTAGAATGCCATTAGGGAGATGATTAGGTGATGAGATGGGATCCTTGGCTGGTGGAATTACCAGCTGGAATGAGGTTCTGCTGTATTATCCTGCAATCTTCTATCTGGATAAATGGACTCTTGGTGATTCCGCTCCTCATTTCATGTGCGAGCGCCTAATTAAACAGAATTCTGACACTCTGAATAACAGCAGCGCTTCTTTCTTTAGCAGAGGAGGCGGCAAAAACCCAGAGCAGATGAGAGCCATCCACACCATCAACACAGTTAGGATTTACTAACCTACTGGACGTTTGTTCTACTGTTGAGGTGGCTGCATGATTAAAATAATGATAATAATAATAATAATTTAAAAAACACCCATTACCTGCTTGCCATTACCTGTTGGGTAAATATTGACCCACTGCCAGGCTGATTAACAAAGCTGCAGCCTGCTGCTTATCGTGCAAGAGCGGCGTAAGCGGACACGTATTTGCGGAGCCGCCATAACCACGAGTGAGCGCATGACAGAGGAAATGAAAACACTCGCCTCATTAAAGTGGGCCACCTCCTCGCAGTTCTCCGCCACGCGGCTGTAGAAGGGCAGACCTGCCAATTAGAGAGATCAAACACAGATGTTCAACGGGATTTCATTTCAATGAAATGGACAGGAAAAGAGGAAACGCGCGCTCGATCGATGAATGGCGCCCAAAACAATCAAATATCATTGCAGAAATGACCTCCAAACCCATTTTAGGGAAATTCTGGAGTGATAAAAGACCTCAGATCACCTGGTCTCCATAATTCTTTGCTGTATCGTGTTTAAATGTTGAGTTTGACACATTAGGAACAGGGTATATGTTTGCTGTCATAAAGGAGCAGTTAACTTCCATCAAATGTGAGAACGCTCTAATTCAGTGATTCTCTCCAAAATCAGAGGCAAGCAGCGGTGCTTTGGTCAGGAAGTAGATCCACTCATGCGTGCCGCAGCCGCGCTCACCTGCTCCCTGACGCTCACGAACGGTGTCCGACTACTGTGTTTGCTTTAAGGGTTGGAGGTTTTGCTGATTACTGATGTTTATTTGAGCGCGAGGACCCATCTGACACCGTCGCCTAGGCGACTATAAATATGTAATGGAAATGAAAGCCGCAGTTTGGCTGTTAAGACAGTAATAGGAAAATTCCCATCGACCCACTTCCTGGCCTCAGCGTGCTTTTATTTATTTTTAAAAAAAGACAGAAAATAAACACCATTTGACATCAGGAACGGAGACCCAGAGCCAACGTGCCTCCTACGTTATTCAAACAACTCAGACGGAGGTTTAGAAAAGCAGATCATGCAAAACTTATGTAAGGTGCTTCACGCCAAACTGAAACAACACTGAGTCACCCCCCCCAATGCCTTTCTGCGACCTCGGGCGGAAACGGGGAGAGGCAACGCAATGGAGGACGAGCGTGAGCGGCGGCAGCAGGGAGCGGAACTGACCTGGACCCGTTTAGTCGACAGAAATCAGAGGAAATAGATCCAAAACGCTGGACGGATCAAGAGCTTTGATAAAGGATAGGTGGTGGATTAAGGGGCTGAGCAAGAGAGGCTGGCTGTGCTAGACTGCCTCAGCATCGGGACGTTTCATTTCTAGCTTAATACCATGGCATGCGTGGGATCTGGCAGCGAAGGCCAGGGGCGGCGAGATGGGGCGTCATTCTCTGATAAAGCCTAGAACAGCGGCTGAAGGAATCATCAAAGACTCGCTGTGAAATCCATTATAAAGAAAACTTTATTCATGGTCCGAATGTCTGATAACGATGCTTCAAAGCTTCCGGACGGGCAGCTGCAAACTCATCTTCGCTGCTTTTTACAGGCGAGCCGCGCTAATATTTCGGTTCAGCGCTGTGTGCTGGTGTGTCGGATAGGTTCGGGGGCCGGGGCGTCCTCTCAGACCACTTCCTCCGCAGACAGGAAGTTGCACACAGGATGAGTTAGTGAAAGACAGCTTGGAAAGAAAAACATGACTCAAAAGAGGGGCAGAAAACAGGAAGCCACTTTTCAATTAGAACATGAAAAACGCGAATAAACTTTCACCTTAATAAACCCCCCCAATTCCTGATTTTATCCTAAAAACACAACAGTTTTCCTTTGGTTATGGATGCACAAGTATGGATTCGTATTTTCAATCTAAGAGGTCATATTGAAGGTCACGACGAACAATTAAAGCGAGGTGTTCTGCTCGGACCCGTTCATTAAGGGCTCTTTTGAGAGATACTCAGCCAGTCCGAGCAACACTGTCAGCCTTTGGGGGGGGGGCTCGTACCTTTGGCCCCCTGAGTACCTGTGGTGGTGCTGAACTGGTTCTTTTAAAAGGGCCTGTTTACAACGTAGCACACGAATAAAAGTAGGGTTCCTGCGGTAGCGATATCGTCGTTGACTCTTAAGTACTTTAGTTCATGATTTATTGATCGGCTGCGTGTGTTTGTGCGTCTGTGTTTTGCCTCCTTTACCTTGAATTTGTTGAGTCCCGGTCATTTCTGTGGTGCCTGAGGACAGCACTCGGTATATTTACACATGCTAGAGGATATCTAGTTCTAGTTCTACATGTCCAATCACAGAAACCTGCCTTTGTGACTCTCCCTCCTGCACAGATTCACACATGTGGACTAATCAACACTGATCAGGGATAGTCCCTGAACAAACCTCACCTCGCCCTAACGGTGCAAAGAAGAAGGAAAAAAGCCCTTAACACACGTTTAACACACTCCATCAATCAATACCCTGGACATCCATCCCATCGCCACCTATTGACCTCACTGCTGGAGAAACTAAATGATGCGTGGTCAAATCTAATCAAAACACGTGTGGGTGTCGCCTAATTCCCTGAGATGCTTTTACACACGGCAATTAGCGATGTAGAAGAGAAGAAAAATAAAAATAAAAAACGGGATATATTCCCCCTTCACCAGGAGGGAAGTGAAACAATTGTCCATATAGTAACATTTATATTTATAATATTGCAGTTTATACAAGGGAGGATTACGTAAGAGCATCAAACGAGGCGACGTAAGTATTCTTAGGAATTAAAATAATATTTAAAAAACCAAAAACACTTCTTAATCCTGTGCGTCTCCATTCCGGAGTGCGCACGACCAACTTTTCCCCCCGCGGAAGCACAAATCAAATCACGGCCCGGTTCCGATAGGTCATCCTACCTCTGAATGTAACTTTGGCGATGCGGTCACATCTCCCGCGGAGGTGGGAGACGGTCTTCAGGTGCACCATGAAAGCCATCATCGGTCCGCGGAGCCGCTTGGAGGGGGGGCGAAACTTGATGGAATCTGCGTGTTCTAGTGGTCCTGGTGTCAGCCTCTGGCGGACATCCTTTCCCGCACGGGCAGCATGAAGATTTGGTCTCAATCACAATTCAATGAAGTCCAGAGAGCGCGCCGCCTCTGTCTGTGCCGCGCACCCGACGGTTGCTTCTGCCCGTCGACCGACAAGGGCGGGGGTTGGGGGGGATGGCTCCAGCACCAGCGAGAGGATGCTGCAGGCTCCAGGATCTGGGGCTTTCGTTTTTCATTGAAAAATAAATAAATAAATAAATACAATCCTCCTGCGCACGAGCTGCCCCAACACGCATCTGCACTTCGAACCAGCAGCTTTATATATTTCAGACTGTCAGGATTCAGAATTCACACCTTCTAAAATACCCGAGTATGGATTTAAGTGGTGATAGCATCAGTTCTGTAAGGAAGAACAATAGATTTCCTAATGAACAGAAGCCGAACTGAGGAACTAGAACTCCCCTCGTTATCTGTCTACATCTACATGAGTTCCAGGGGCGACCAGATCCGGAGCAGAGATCCGAGGGGGGGCTTGCATTGCATGCATGTGCAGCGGCTGCATCGAAGGAAGAGTTCTGAATTCATTTCTAATCGTATGGCTGGAGAGGAGGCTGGAGAGGAGTTGAAAGAAAACTGAAAGGTGCAGTGAATTTCTGCAACACTGCTGCTGTTATCCGGAGTGCAGCTACAGTGGGAGCTTATCTCGCAGCTGTGGTGACGTTTCACGGTCCCAGGATCCTGACAAGCACTTATATCCTCTCCAACTGTCAAACAGAATATTGGTCAACGCGTGGAAGTGGCAGATAACGTCAAGAAAAGAACAGAAATCCCTGGTGTTCAACTAAAACCAGAAATAAATCTGTCAGCATCCTGCGGTTAACAACATCCCAGAGTGAGCAGTGTTAAACTTCCCCGCTGCCACAAGCTGGATTTAAGCATAAGCATAAAGTTGACAGCCCAACGGGAGCACATCACGCTCTGTGGAACCCCAGCAGGAGGAGATGGCTCTCCCTTGAGGTAAGTGTTGAATAAAGGAATGAGCTGCGGAAGCTCTGGGCTGCAGAGAGAGAGAGAGAGTGAACAAACATGCAGTTGGAGCAGGAAGAGGAAAGCAGAATGGTAGGAAAACGGGGGCAAATGGATCTACTTTGACTGGGTGGAAACCGTCCACAGCTGTAGCCACATCGGGTTGTGTTCATGGGGGTTCAAAGTCCCGTCCCCACTGGAAAGCTTCTGAAAGTCTCGGTTGGGCGTGTAGCTGTTCACAGGCGTCAAGCTGTGGGTTCAAACCGTGCAGGTATACTGCCCCCTAGCGGCGATTCAACTTTAGGGGCAAGTCCCTCCCAGCAGCGAGGCAAAAACGCAAGTATCCCTAATATACCAGTCATCTGCCAGTTGAGAGAATTTCTTCTTTATTTCAATATTCTATCCTGAGACAGACAGACAGACAGACAGACAGACAGACAGACAGACAGACAGACAGACAGACAGACAGACAGACAGACAGACAGACAGACAGACAGGGCAGGACAGTAACATGTCGTGGACTCTGAAACGCTGGCCTTCAGCACCATCTAGTGGTTGAAGCTGGACTCTCTGGAAAATAATTGTAATCTCGTTCTGTTTAAACAATTAAGTTAATTTGTTGCAGTCTCGGGCTACAGACCTGCTCCCCTAAACCAGCTAAGTGTCATGGAAAGATACTAAAGTGGATCCAGTCTGCAAGCAGATGAGTGGATCCCCTTTTAAGCAATTTAACAAGACATCGATCGGTCAACACTGTTGCCAAGGTTCTGTCAGTGGCCGTCGTTTAGATCCTGTAATCCATCCGAGCTGTAATTCTGCCCCCCCCCCCCCCCCCCCCAATCTGCTGTCACTCAAGGAGATGCGAGGGGATACATGACCAAGTAATATGAAATGAAAAATATAAGAAAAAAATCTATTCAAGATCACCCTAAACGGGTTTTAGTACCTGTGACGTGCCTCAAGCCATAATAAAAATATACAGTAAAATAAACAAAAATGAGGTATAAAAAAATAACAGAAAATAACACAGTGTCCTCTAGACTTTTGTTCATAGATTTTCCTGACTGCTAAATGATCTCACAACCGCAGAAGAGAGATTTTTAGAAGAAGGAAACAAAAATTTGGTGGTAAAAAAACAGCATTCCATTCGGACGAAGCGAGCAGAGAGGAGGGGTGGGTGGGCTGATGTGTCCCAGCCCTCTGGATCCTGCTGGTGCGTCTCTCCACAGCAGTTACGCACCACACTCGCCATGGCTTTAGCCGCAAGCAGGACGTTTTTGGTGCTGTTCGTCACGTTTTGCACGCCAGGATGCGGATGGACAGGTAAAGGCAAGAGAAAATCCCCTCTTTGCATGTTGTACATGTACCTCCACTGGAGCAGGTGCACGGTTTGCGCGGATGTGCTGCTGCTTAGCTTCTAAACCCGGGGGAACTTTCCTCTTTTTTAAAATAGGGTGGACATGAGTCGCAGCTTCAGAATCTGCAGCCGCAGAATCCTAAATTAATTATTTGTTGCAGAAAGTTGAGCCACTCTAACATGTGGTGAGAAAATAAACACTTTCTAATTTACTGTAGCCTGATTGTTTCTCGAGGTTGTGCAAATGTCCTCGTTTCCCTTTTTAATTGCCAGTGGCAGGTTTTGCCCATTTGCTTTCACTTATGATGGAATTTGTTTGAAATGAGGAGTTGCAGCAAAAACAGACAAAAGGACAATCCTGCCTGTGGCTTTATGGGAGGAAACTATGATGCTGGCCGCTGAGCAGCAGTCATGGAAAAGTCCTGAGGAGGAACTGTCATCGCTTAGAAAATGATGACAAATGTCAGCAAGCACATTTCCAAATAGGTTGATGGAAAGGGTTTAAAAAAAATCCAGTTTGACGGGAAGCGGCTCGTGGAGTGACTCTGAAAGCCAAATCCTCGGTTTAAAGGGTGGCTAGTCCAACTGATGTGGCTCCGTTTTAAGGTTCATATTAAAACTGACCTGACGTAAATGTGGAGCGAGACACATCCCAGGTGCCATTGAAAGTCTCCCAGATATTGAATTGTTGCAATAACTGAGCAGAAACCTTAATGTGTCCCCTTCAAACAACTGCAAGCATTTACAGCCTGTGAGCTCACCGCCTTCTCTGAATGCAGGCAGCTACTCGCTGTGGTCGTTTCCCCCCCTCGGGACATTTTCTTTTCCATCACTCAGACGCGGCTGCAGACAGAGCTGCTGAGCACTCCCGTAACACCCCGTTTCACACACGTTCACGTCTCACCCGGGAGCTTCTCGATACTGTCACGGCTGATGGTTGTGGGCCACAGAGCAGCCACGGTGGAGCAACCCCCCCTTTAAATGCCCTCTCTTGGGGCATTTTGACAGTAGCTGTTAATGAACGGCGGAGGGTTTTTCATTGGCTGCTCTCTGGTCCGATGCCATCGACTTGTCAGCTTCAGAATTCCTCGGAATTGTGAGTGAATGGGACTGTGGGGAACATCTGGACACCTAGGCAGGATTGGTGAGGGGGTAAAGGGAACAGAAACATTGTATATTTAAGTAATAAATAATTCTGACATCTTTAATACTGCCCAAAGCCCTCAAACCTGTGAAGTGTAGAGTAACTGGGGTATAAAATCGGAGGGGAAATTGGGAATCATGCCCTTGCAGACCAGTGGAATTGAACTGAATTCACTTAATGTGATGGAATTCTGGAGCAGTGCAACATGATATGGGCCACAGAAAACACTTGCAAAATGGGATTTGGTGACGTGGACTCTCCAGATTTTCCGCCCTTGATCACCTGACAGAGCTCGACCCACCGCCCCGGCCCACCTGCAGCTTGGCAGGCCGCTCCTAATGCGATCGGGTCATGAAGTCATCCTAGTCTAAGTGCCGTTCCAGTTGTTGAAGCCATCTGCACCAGCAGCACATGCAGGCTGCTGCAGTCAGGAGGGATATTGGCTGTGTAAAGGCTGAAAACTGGAAGGGCTGTCTGATATTTGCATAAGTGATCCCACTGATTCTCCTGGATGTCTCGTCAGGAATAAAAGGAATCCACGTAGCGTGAAGTGACACCTGAGGGCATCAATCACCGCCTTGGTTTACGATGCCGTCGGTTACGAGAAAAACTTTACTGAAGGGCAGAGGTTGGAGGTGCTGAAGGCCGAGCTCCTGAGACGTTTGTAGCCTCTGGTGATTCAGATGCGTGAAATGTACCCGGGGTCCACGCGGGAGAGTCAGTAAAAATCAAAAGAAACACTCAGGCGGTTTTTACAAAGTGTAATTATTCACTTATGAACCGACAAAAGCTGCAGCCTCCCAAGAAAACCAGGTGCTTTCTGTTTACAGCTGTTGAGCGTAGCTGCAGGATTCATCACCGTCAACCTCAGAGTTCATTTATTTCCATTTCTGATTGCTTAAAATCACACGGATGGGTTTGATTTAATTCAAAATGGAAAGCGAAAGCTCCCAACACGTCCTGAATCCCGTCAGCAGGCCGCTCTCCTGACGTCCCACGTGTGTAACACTGGACTCCAGGTGCGAATGAGGCCGCTGAAGGGCCCTGAACGTCAATGGTGAAGGGGCATTAGAGGGGAACCCTGGTGCACCGCGTGGACGGCGAGGGTTGGCAGGTGGGGGTGAGCCAAGGGTCAGCGCTCGGAAATCCCCGGCAACCGCACGAATTCAGGAGGAATGAGGAGCTGTCTTCTGACCTCAGGGGTCACTCACGTATGCCTGTGTGTACACGCACGCCTGTGACGTGCACGTTTACTTTTCAGTGTGTATCTCCAGGCGATGCCCCCATTCCTCACATACTTAATACTTTCCACTGTCTACTTGTTCTGGGGGGGGGGGGTTCTGTCCTACGTGACGCAGCCTTATTGGAAACAGAGCAAGACTGATTGAAGCCCGTCCAGGTTTGCAAGTGGAGTCTTCCATGAGCAGCCGACCTTTAACCTCCAGCAGGGAGAAAACACACACCCGGGGTCACGGGGAGCAGCTGTTGATGACGCGCACAGGCAGCTTTGTGTGCCAGTGAGGGCCTAACGCTCTCACACCAGGCTATATTGATCCACGTTATGGTCTTTAAATTTCTTTCTACTAATTTGATGTTTCACCCTGAAGCTGAAAGTTTATGTCGACCATATGAGTAGTTGGTTTAACTAGTTACTGATGAGATCAGTCAGAGATGGTGAACAATGGCAGGAAGTGACAGAATTTTGCATCTTTCCTTTATTATGTGAATAATGGGAGCGAAACAAAGCTGAGCTGGGACCAAACCTGCATTGACTCGCTCCATCCATCTGGTGTTTGCTATCCAAAACAATGAGGTCGTGGTTGCTCTGCTTTGTTATGTTCCACGTAAACCAAATTAAGAGGGAAAGGAAAGACACATTATTATCCTTATTTATTTAGTGAAAGCGGTCCCTCCGGGGGGGATGACTCCTGCACACGACCTCCACTTCCTCGTCCTGTCTTTGGTTTTGCAGCAGAGAAGCTCGTGCGGACACACAATGGAAAAACGGCTGCGGACCGGGGTGGGCGGGACAGCTGGGAGCGCACCATCCATCTGGACGGAAGACCCGTGGACCGCTACACCATCGGCTCCAGCAAACTCGCAAGGCCTCACCGTCTGCTCAAAGGGGCGAAGGGCAGCTCCTCTCCCCCGGTGGAGGAGGCAGTAGGTAAAGACAGACGCACGTGTGTGTGTGTGTGTGTGTGTGTGTGTGTGTGTGTGTGTGTGTGTGTGTGTGTGTGTGTAGGCTTTCATTTTGCCTCTGTGTGGACGTCGGTGTGGAGCCTGCTTTTGCCATTATTCCACTTTCTGTCCTTGTGCTCTTAGAGTCCTGGTCCTGTCTTTTCCACATCCAAGTCCAGCTCCTGTAACCCAGCCTGCCCGGCTGTGGCCACTCGCGCGTGTGCGTGCGTGTGTGTGTGTGCAGCATGTGTGCGGGTGGGCGTGTTGTCTTGCGTAGTTTGTAAGTTTGAATGAGGCGTATTTAAACATGGCTTGTTCACATGTTCGTGTGCGTCTTTGCACCTCTCGTCCTGTTTGCTGTGTAGTAAATCTCTGGCAACCCTCACGCTGAGCTCCGTGTTGCGTTGCAACAGTTCCCCCTGCAACACGAAAGCACCATCGGTTCCTATAAATAAAATCCTGCTGTTTGTTTCTGCGTGGTGAAATAACCGGGATGAGGAGGGAGTCACATCCTTCATCCAAACTGCTGGCACGAGCCGCCTGACCTTCTCCTTTTCCTTCAGATCCCGAATGGGTAAACTTGGACGGCTTCGCCGTGACTGGCAACTCATCAACAGGTAAACCTGAGCTGAAGACCTCTTCACCAGCAAGAGCAACTGGGAACGATGGTTCCAATTTGAGACGATCTGCCTCAAACTGCTGCCTTTGTAGACTTAAAAGGAGGCACACGCATTGATTTACAGTCTTTGAGCAACAGTCTCCTGTCCTGTTCCGTCCGTACTACTTGTCTCTAGGGTTCCATATATCTGGCTAAACACATTTCCATTACATTGAACCCCTCCTGTACTAACACACTGAGAAAACCAAGCCGGGGCTCCGTGATTGGAAAATAGAGTGGGATTACCGTTCATATCACGTCTGTGTGTTTTATTAATAGATGATCTAAAACACTAAATTAATGGGAAACATCTGCTTGAGACGCTAATTGCTGTCTGCAGCACACACTTCATCAGTCACATCAAACAGTGATGACAGCCTGCTCGTCATTAATCATTTTTCTGTCTATGATGAAGAGCGACTGGAAAAAAAGGAAAGAAAACTCAGTCGATCCAAGATCTCTGGGCCAGCAATTTAAAGTTTCCTTGTCGTATTTCCCGGAATATTACATGTCCAATAGTTACAAAATGCAGAGATTTCCTTGATATTTACTTCACCATTTCCAATTTCCATAATAACTTTTAAACAGAAGAATGTTTATACAAGCGTCACCTTAGAATTCAATGAAATCTCTTTGTCACGTTCTGTTTGTGAGGCACGTTTGTGAGGCATTTTTGCTTATGTCGTGTAAAAACTGAGCAAAACTAGACACTTGCACCCTTGCTTTCATTCTCTACCCTGGAGATAATTTAGGCCGCGTGATCCGCTTGGCTTCACTCATCTACATGTCCCAGCAGAAACCCCTTCTCAGACTTCACCATCAAACGATCAGGACCCACGATTGAAGCCAGAATGTTCTCGCCGCGAGGCGATGCTGCCGGCGCGTCTCGCTGATCTGCAGATTGACTCGGCTTTATTGTAAGCAGAGCGACTCCGGCGACGCAGACATGGCTGCTGAGTTTACCCTCAGTGGAGGAAGCCAGAGATTCAAACGGTCTCTTGTTGAGTAGGATCGTCTTAGAAGTGGAGACACTAAGTGTTGCTCTTAACTACATGTATTGGCAACCTACAGGCTAATTAATATGGTTACAATTAAGTCACAAATAAGCCGTGACAGCCCAGTCAATTATGTGACTAAATCATACAATATTTTTAAGGATCTATGACTTAAATAGTAACGCTAGTCAAGAGTCCAACCACAGAAACATCACACAGTTTAGCCTCTTCTATTCAGAATAGCTAATTACTTCAGAGCTACTTCAGCTCTAAAAAGTGCTGACTGAAGACCAAAAAAAAGGAAAAAAGTGAATTACTTATTCAACCTTTGATCGGCTGTAGATGAGTGGCTTTTATTCTACCAGCTCCAGAGGGATAGAGCACAACAGAGGCATTCTTTAACATCAGTCTGAACACATTCAGACGGTTCTTTCCTGGTATGTTGTCTGTCTGGAGGCTAGAGAGAGAGAGAGGATCGGGCTGGGAGGGCATTGTGGAGTCAGGGATTTTGTAGACGACAGTGTGACGATCTGGGCCAAATATGCACTGTTTCTACAGCGAGGGAAAAGAGAAAGTCCAACATCTGTTACCTTTAAATAGGGCATTTGCTCTGAAGCTGTGATCAGGTGCAGATTATTTAACCCCAACAAAAGGTAAAATGTTCAATGTTTTACCGTTTTTAGTAAGAGGATACAAGGTGAACTCGGGGCCCATCAAATAAAATACCATGTTTTCGTTGATCTCACTTCCTAGCATGATGGTGAAACTGATCACTGAAATACTTTTAAAAAGAAAAAAGTACAGTTTGCTGTTGTGTTGGCCAAAGATTCATAGCAGGCCATCCAAAACCTTTAAAAATATTGAAGACAAATGTTTTAAAACAGGAAAAGCTGTGTGGAAACACAGCACGAGCTGTCATTACTAAACAGGCAAATTGTCTGAATTCAGTGGGGAGAAATCCACCCAGTTTACTGGCCGAACAGACAGAGACTGGGACATTTATCATCCTGTCTTTTGAGAAGCTTTCTGACGTGTCTTCTTCACGTCTTCTTCAGCTTTGCTCCACTGTGCATGTGTTGTCATGGTGGAGGCCCACGTGTCATCACACTTTACCTTAATAGAGCCCAGCTCAGGGAAGACATGTCTGCTCGACATCACCTGCTCCCTGAACGCCAACCAATTTAGCTTTGAGGGCTTTCCACTTTGTCAAATCAACTCACTTTAATTTTCTCCCCGCTGCGAATGGACGCTGCTTTCCTGATGGGAAACAGGGCAGATGCCTTTCATCTGCCAGGGATTATGAGAAACAGATTAAAGAAAAAATGGAGTAGGTCAGGAAAGAAAGAAGAAAGAGCTGGGGACTTATTGGGCTAATGTCAGCGCTATCAGAACTGATGCCAGAAGAGTGGGTGAGTCTGTCCCATTTAACAGTATCCAAGATTAATAACTGGGATTAAGACAGGAAGGAAGCGCTACATGCTGCTAGGGAGCACACCTTTGGTGGCCATTGGGAATGCTTACTGTTGCTTTATGTCCAGCTAAGGTATGTCCATGAAAATCCACTGAAAGTCAGACTTCATAAAGCGGTTTTACCTCCACCGCCAACAGGTCCAGGCAGATCCCGCCAAACTGTCTTCAGAAATCAGCCTCCTGTGGCGCGGGCCGCCAGGGTGGACAGGACAACTTACCCACTGCGGGCATCAAATGCGAGGACCAACAGGAGGACCCCTCTGCAGTCTTCTGGCCCCAGACAGGCTCAGGGTGCTTCTACTAGAACACGTCTGTTGGAGACACGACGCCAACACAACACCAAGCCGCAGTCCGACCAAAGAAACCCCAACACACATATACTAAGTAAGTGGAAGCGTTTCACACCAGAACAAATGAGTCTTTTTCATGCTCATTGAAGAGGAGCTGAAGAAATAAATTTTGTTTGTACTATGTTTAGTGTCCATAGTGTAAACCCTGGCCGTGCCTGGTATCCCTTTTTATTCATAGCATCTGAGTCCGTTCATGTGGTGTCACTGCAGGCATTGAAAACCCCGGGTCAGAACACACTGGGAAAAACAGCAGTTACCACCAAAACAACTCCAGGTACCTTCAGCTTTATGAAGGATCTCCGTCTTCATGGACAATTGTCGTTTATTTCATATCAACCTGTCAAAATGTTAAAAAAAAAAAGAGTGAGAGCAGACATGAACTTGATGACCCGGCTGTATATTATTTGGAGCTAGACGGTTCTGTATCTGTAGAGTGTGCATCTGTGTATGTGTGTTCCATACAGAGTCAGTGGATTATGAAGCCCAGGACATCAGTGTCAGGGTCATGTCTCCCCAGTCCGTACTCGTCTCCTGGGTTCACCCAGCTCTTGAAATGGGGAAGGTCGACCCGCAGGTAGCAAGGTGGGGATCTGTAAAGCATGTGTGTCTGTGGCTGGACGGAAGGCAGGAGAAGCCACTGGAATTACATATTTTCCTTTTCTCCTCACAGATCTTACACAGTTAGATACAGGGAAAAGGGAGAATCGGCACGCTGGGAGTACAAGGAGAGCCACCAGAGGAGGGTGCTGATTGACACCCTGACAGCAGACAGCATGTATGAGTTCTCTGTCAGAATCTCTGAGGGAACAAATGAAGGGAAGTGGAGCATCTCGGTCTTCCAAAGGACCCCTGAGTCGGGTATGCAGAGAAAGTTTCTTTGGGAAGTGACGATGAAAAAGAATTCAAAAAGAATTCAGTCTTGCATAACTATTCAGGTTTTCTTCATACGTCCATTTATCATGAGCAATGCCCTTTTGCTGCATGTTTTACTTGGATCAGTCTTGGCTGCGGTCCTGCCGTATCACATCTCCTTAGCTGCAGTTCTCTGACTTATAAGTATTTAGAACTTGGCAGATCGGATCTTGTTGACTTGTGATCATAAGTCAACTTCACACACACTAGGGTAGCAGTTCTTTCCTCATTTAAGCCGCAATTTCTGACGCTGATGCTACTTCTATGCTATTTTTTTTCTCGCTCTGTCTCCATTGAGTTGTTTTCCCTTCACTTGCCAGCACCATCTGGACCACCAGAGAACTTTGAGGTCAAACCGCTACGAGGAAAAGGAACCGCTGTAAAGGCAACATGGGATCCACCTGAAGAACCGAATGGAAGGATAAAAGGTATCACAAATTTATGTTTCAAATGCTTGCATTGTTTTTGGTCGGTGGTCGCTCAGTCTGATGGGAGCTGGGTTGAGAAATGGCGGGTTCTCGTTTCGAGCCCTGGTGCAGACAAAACATGGAAGGTGGTGCGGGTAGTAGAGGAAGGTGCCAGAACACCTTCAGAGCACTGCTGGGGTACCCTTGAGCAAGGTTACCCCTGCAATGAACAGGCGACTCATCCAGGGGTGGGCCCTACCTTCACCCATTGTGTAACCCCCCAATAAGACAAGATATCTGCATTGTTGTGCTGGGTTATATTTAGATACAAAACATTTTAGTTAGCCTTTAAACCTTTTCTTCAACCTACATTAAATCGGTTTATCATGCTGTGCTAATACACAGAATACATCCTCTCCTATGCTCCTGCTATGAAGCCATTTGGACTGAAGACTGTGACCTACCGAGGCACCACCACCACAGCAACCATAGAGGGTCTCGTGCCAGGAGACCGCTACATCTTCAAAATTAGAGCCACAAACCGCAGGGGACAGGGACCACAGAGCAAAGCCATCAGTATCGCCATGCCGGGATGTAAGTAGGCTTCATTTGACTGTACACCAAGTATGAGCAGTTCAAAAGGTTTCTGAGGCTTTTGCAAATTATATTTATTCCCATTTTTTGTCTCTCGTCAGCCAGCAGCATTGCCTCGTCATTCCCAAAAAGCAAAGAAAGCCACAAGACGAGTCATAGTCCTCCTAAACAGGATGAATCTGACCTGCAGTCAACACAGGAGCGCGAGGAGCCGTCTGAGCGCCGTTCACACGTCGCAGTACCTACCAACAGGCGCGTTCGCCCGCTCTCCCAGACGCGTTCCTATCACAGCATCTTCTCCTCTTTAAGGGGTTCTGTCAGAGGGGACAGAGGTTCATCCAGAGGAAAAGCACAAGATAGGGAATATGATGATGGAGAAGAGGAGGAAGGAGAAGAAGAAGAAGAAGAAATATCTACAACGCAACCTCCAACAAAAGAGACAACAACTGAAGAGGTGAAACTGACAACAAAACAACCAGAAAACAATGTTTCTCCAGAGTCTGAGGATGAGATTGAATATGATGAGGATCAGTGGACCACGGAGACCCCAGTTTTTAAGATCGTGACACCATCTCCTACAAAAAAGGTCAGCCGTGCCAGAAGTCCCATTAAGATAAGGGTCCATCAAAAACCTGGAATAAAGGCTGCCTCTTCTTCTACGTCATCCTCATCTTCCTCCAAATCTTTGTCATCTTCTTTTCCTTCTACTTCCTCTTCATCCTCATCATCTACACCTTCTAAAAATTCAGTATCCAGCGCTTCAAATACTAAAGAATCAATAGCCACCGAGAAAGAGTATCCTGCGTCCACATCCCCAGAAAGTAAAAAGACATATGACAAGCCCAGTACAACATTTACAAAGCCATCCATGAATGGAGGAAATGATGCTAATTTGCAGCAGAGAGATGCTACATCTGTCGGAAAGGGTTCAACAGGGCGCACCAGTGGTTCTGGGTTTAGTCCTAGATATAGTCATGGACAAAGACATTCTGGAATTTCATCCAGAGGGAATTCAACTCGAGTAACCAATGGTTATAAACCTGCCATCGTATCTCAAGCTAACTTACCAAAAACATCATTAACTTCTCGCGGCTCAACGGCACAGTCCACTTTACCAGATAGGACTCAAACCCACAAAACAACACAAGCTATAAGTTCCTCAACAACCAAGCGCCCTTCTCAAAGTGTTACCCAAAGCCCAGAAAAATCCCGTTCCTACAATTTTGACAAAACAAAGTCCAAAGGCTCTACAACGTCACAGACAGCAGGGAGCACCTTAAACCGTCTGACCACAGTGAAAACTTCAGAGTCTTCACAGTCTAGTTCACACAATGCAAACAACGCCCGAACTTTACACAAAGTAAATGAAAAAGATACATTTGAAGAGGAAAATGAAAACAGTGATTACAAAACAACAGATGCAGAGTTAGCCAAAGCTGTAGAACCTACTTCACCTTCTAAGCCACAACCCAAAGAAAATGAGAAAAAGGTAGAAAAGGGACGGGAGAGCAGTAGTAGAAAACCAGGGCTTACTCCTAACAGAGTAAGTGCCTCGTTTGCGGAACGATTTCCATGGATAGCCAGTCGATACCCAATCAGGTTAAGTCCAGGAAAGGGGGTGTCACCTTCAAGACCAGATGGAAGGACTCCCACAACTAGGACATCATCCTCCGCTGGTGCTGGTACACCCATTGTGAGAGGAACTACCACCAGGATGTCAGGAGCCACAGGTGCCGTGGGAGTATCGAGAATACAGGAGACCGCTGAAGATCCGAGCGATTCCTTGACCCATGACTCACTTAAGAATGGAATAGGTTCTGAGTCGGCTAGGCCTTCATTAACTAATAGAAACACAGTCACCAGTGAGCCCAGAATCCCATCTACTTCATCTTCCTTTTCATCAACTTCTTTATCAACAACAACTTCAAAACCCATCACACCTAGCTACTCAAATGGCCAACGAGACTCACGTGAGCGGAACCACAGTGAAACTTCCAATGGGAGTAACAATGACCACGACAAGGAATATCTTAAAAGCACTGGAAATGCTGAAAAAAACAATAAAGTGTCAAACCCCGTATCAGCCGTGAAGAATCCTTCTTTAACTTCAGCTGAGCCTCGGAAAAATTCGGAAGAACGTCGGACTATGGTTACTCCTTCTAGATCAAGCTCTGGTTCAACATCTGGAGTCACCTCTACAAATGTACGCCCAGGTGTCGGAGCAAATCGGAGAGGACACCATCCTCTGCTGGCCAACAGACAATTTAGTGGATCCAGGCTTCCTAACAGAATGCAGCAAGGAGAGAACCCAAGGCAAGGTTCTTCCTCATCTCAGTCCTCTTCTTCCTCAATTGTGCCCCAACCAGTTCATCCTGTCGGCAATGGCAATACTCTGACAAAGACAGGGGAATATGAGGGCAGCAATTCCCAGGCCACAATGTCATCTTCAGGATTGTCATCTTCAGCATCATCATCCTCAGCTAGAGACAGTTTTAGGGGGCAAGGGTTCCGGAATCGTCACCCAAGCCTCAGAGGAAAACTAGCCAACGGAGGGCAGTTCAGACCTGGCAATGGCAATGGTAAAGGCATCTAGCAAATTGTTGAAGTATAGATTTATTTAAAGATGTTTTATCAGCAAAATAAAGAAATACATTAATCAATAAAAAATAGACTTTTGATATTTTTTAGGTAGAAATGGACGACCGAACCTGACAGCAACAAACGAGAAAGACTCCTCTAACCGTGGGATAAGCAAAGCTGCGGGTCAAAAGTCTATCACAGGACCAGATGGGATGAAATGGGTAAATATAGTCTTTCATGGAATGTACAAACATTGAAGTTGAAGTTTTACACTATATTGTATTGCACTATACGTTAAAGATTTCTAAACAAGCGTGGCGGTGCCTATTTTCTGACCCTAGGTGGTGGACTTGGAGCAAGGGGTTCTGATGAACCAGGATGGACAAATTCTCCAGGACTCCCAGGGTAAACCAAAGAGAGTGGTGCTTGGAGAAGATGGACGCACAATTTTTGGTGACATTTCATTCAGTCAATTTTGTATTTTTATTGTGATGCTAAAGCATAGAAAATCTAACTGCTAATTTCTGTCTTCTGCTGATAATTACCAGACCTCATGGGAAGTCCGCTGGTAAACCAGGAAGGTATGGCTCTTTTTGGCCATGGCCGAGATAGCCGCCCTGTGGTCAATCCCAAGGAAAAACTCCTCATGGTTGGTGGGAAACCGGTGCTTGGTTTGGACCTTCCACATCTTAGAACCACTACTACCACCACCACCACCGCGGCTCCTACGACTACAACACCTGAACCCCCAACACCTAAATGGATTACAGAAGAGTCCACCACTCCACTGCTTTTCCCAACATGTCCACCTGGAACCTTCTCCAGAACAGATGAATATGGTAATCCAGTGCTAGATCCAGATGGCATCCTGGACTGCTATCCAGAGGGTAAGTCTTTGACACCTTTACTTCAGAGCCACGGTTGCATTTTTCTACCAACAATTGGTATTTAAATAAAACCCAGCAACAACAAAGGAATGTGTATCTTAATTAAGTGATCTGGAAAGAATGTATAAATGTTTTTGTCTGTGTGAGACCACAATAAAGAGTCTCCACATCTGGGGTCTCCCCGTGGTCACAGTAACACTGATTTACTGTGACAGTTCTGTAGCGTGCATTATTAATAGCAACAATAATAATGTCCAAACTTCAATGCTAATTATAGTAATATAGCACATAATGCTAAGGACCTAACAGCAGAGTTTTCATTTTTTCGTAAACTATCCCTTTAAGTTTTTCACACTTTTACACAAGATGAATTGAGTTACTGTCAGCATTTCTTTTTGTGCTTGGATCGACAGTATTGGTTCAATAGCCTGTGAGTGAATGCATGTGTTAGATTAGAGGCAGTCGTGGCAGTGTGATATTTGATGCTACAGTTTGTTCCACTTTTCTGACAGAAGAGTCCTCAGGAATGGAAACGGATCCCATGGTTTCGGCGACCATGGTGCCTGATGCTTTAGTGCTAATGGAAGGTATTGGCTGAGTTTGGCTTCAGAAACTTGGACTGGGCAGAGTTGACCTGCATGATGGGTTCTTGCTTGTTGACTGCCTCTTGCACCCGCTGGTCAGTTCATTTGTTCGGTAGCTCTTCCTGTCTCTTCTTGTTTCCCTCGAATCTGAACTCTGTTGCTCTTCTTGAAAGTTTGTTTGACTTGGTCTGGCTTCACTGCTTTTTTTTTACTTGCTGTTTTTTTTAAAATACCTTCCCTAACAGGCTGTTTCTAATCACTTTTTTCAAGAAAACTGGACGCACTGTCCATGTGAAATGCATTACTAAGCTGTGGAGAATGCACTGGCTCGTGATTATTAGCTGCATTTGCTGTTTGTAACATTGCTTTGTAATGTAATGTAATGGACGGTTCAGTTCAGATTCAGCACGCTCCTCTGTAAAATGTGATCACACAGGTGTTTGAATCTCTTTGTTGCGTATGACAAAGGCCACTGATCCAGTGCCTGAAAACAGTGGAGCTAATGAAATTTCAGCACCTAATCTTTCAACCACTGTGACACTGTCCATGTCTTCATTACATGAAAATGCAGCTCTGGGTAGCGGCAGTCACTTCAAAGACACTCACACAGCTGATAACAATTATTAACCCATCTTGAGAGGCTTTATTACAAGTATCGAGTTACGCACAATTACAGAGGTTACTGTACGGCTCTAATCGGTTATATGCTAACTGACAAGAGTGTCTTTGTCAGATGATCTTTTTGCCCAGACCACACAACAGCCTACAACCACCATGGCTACCACCACAACATCCACCACCACCAGTACCCCTACAGAGATCGCCACTACCGTGCCGGACTCTACGTCCCACAACAACAGCCCTTCATCTGCATATGACCTCAGTGGCAGGAAGCGGTTTACAGGTAATCACGCAGTCGTTCACAGTTCTTATGTAGCAGAAAGCTACACTGTCACATTACAAATATGCACGAGGGATGCAGTATAAATATTGTGAAAGCTTTTATCTCTTTTCTTATCAGACTTTCTTTAGCCCTCCTCGGAATAAAGTGGGTGATTTTTTTTGATAAGGGCTTATACTCCTTAGACAAGGCTTTCCATTAATTGAAAATGTTTTTTTACGAGTCAAGAAAACTCGTAAAACATGCGTTCGTGTAAAAAAGTCATTAAATATTTCATTGCCTTCCAGAAATTGGCTTTCACTGAAAAAATGAAAAAAAGACAGCTAAGTCCTGGTTTCTAATGCTTTAAATGGAAAAGTGTGTATGTTGTTTTTAAATGAGTACAGTGAGATGATTGTGTACTTCAATCTGCTTGGGTGGGATCAGCCGTTGAACAATCCTGAACGCCATCTCGTCGTGTTGTGATGGTCCGCTCAGCCATCTGAGCGCTATTACACCGCCTGAGGTCATAACGGGGCAAGAGCAGATAAACACTGGAAATGATAAAAGTCAAGTTTGCTGACCTCAACACAGAAAAGAGGAGACAGCCGCTGGACAAGGCTTGAACAAATCAGCCGGAAACAGAACGAAAGGCGTTGACTAATGACCAGAAGTATCTCTGTGAACCTGCTTAACGCGATAATCCGCGTGGAACGCTGGCCAACAAAAAAATGATGTTATAACTTTCACAAAGCTAATTTATCCATTACGTCCTGATATCAGACACGACGTTATGGGAACGCTTCAGTGACACTTGGTCCACACCAGACTCGCCCCTGCCAGTTTCTTTTAGTGTGTTTTGGTTTTTAACAAGCAGAAGATAGCGAGTCTCTGTGGAGGGGAACATTTAGCCAAAAAAAAAAAAAAAATCCTGAGTGAAACAAAACATCTGGTTCGTGTGTGTATATGAGTCTCAGCGGCTCTTGGATGAACTGCTTGATAGAAGTCCTGCGGAGAGACAGACAGTTAAATATGATTTCAGGTCCTTTGTGGCTGTGGGACGGCGTGATGCATAAGCCGTGTGACTTGTGACTGAATGTACACATCAACAACTTCCTGTCAGTGGTCCAGGACCACAGCCCCTCAGACGTGTACAGTCCGATACGTGTTAGGCTCCTGGCCTGAGCAGTGGGCCAGTCATCTGGGGTGGTGGGAGCGGCTCCAGGCTCCAGCGGGTCCCTCCAACTCTGACCAGGAATTGTGGGATATCTCAACAATTCGCAGCTGTAGGTCCAGCTGGCTCTCCCCAAATGGATCCAAATGGCCATCGGGGACAAAAGAAAGCTGCATTTGGATTCTTTAATTTGATAAAAACTGATTAAAATGTCTAAACAGGATTTATTTAAAGTATGTGCATGTCACAGTCAAGTATCACCTTGAAGTTATCCCTCCCAGCATAGAATATATTGCTTGATTTCCGTCACGCTTTTCCTGTCCAGCCGCTTATGTGAATTACATCCGGAAGGATCCCGGCGCTCCCTGCTCCTTGACGGAGGCTCTGGAGTACCTGCAGGTTGACATCCTGGAAGATCTGATGAAGAACGACAGCCTGTCAGCCAATCAGGTGCCTCCCAAACACAAACCTCACAACCTGACGGTGGTCGCCATGGAGGGCTGCCACTCGTTCATCATCCTGGACTGGGCCCGGCCACTGAAGGACGACATGGTGTCAGGTAAGAACTTTCTTGCCGTTGTCAACTGAGGGGATGTAACATGAAAGAGGACCGCTGAACTCCATTAGCAGGGGTAGCAGTGTGGCCGGGGAGCCAGGTTGTTGCTGTTGGCAGGGAAACTCAAGCTCTCGGTCGCGCTGTGTGATCGTCCGACCTCTTGATGTTTAAACCAGACACACAGGCTCTTATATCGTCTCGCCATTTCCTCTCTGCTCAGACTCACAGTTGAACGTCTTTTAAAAGATTTCCATCATTCCATCAAAAATAAATAAAATTCTATCTCAAAGAAGACAAACATTTGACACGATTTGACCCAGATAGGCAGGAATAGGTCACAGATGCAGATCCAGCCGGGCTGTTTTAGCAATTAGAGAATATTTGCCTCATGTCTTATGAGTTGCAGGTCGAGGTTTTCAATGGAAACAAGTGGATGGAAACAGATGTGAGGCTAATGGGCCCTGGAGAGGAAGGGGACTGGCAAACTTAGTACCCGAACCTAAATATTTGTTCTCTTCTGCACGAACCAGATTGGGCTTTATGCAAAGTTGCCAGTCGTATCATTTAAATTTGAAGAGGTGGCTGTAATGAATCAGGCAGAAGATGTTTTCATCGGAAGGTCCAAAACACTACCCCCTTTTCCTTGTTGTCCATGACTCAGGATGGGATGTTTCGGTGTACTCATGTTGCATTCGCTGTCTTCAATGAAATATTTCTTTGTTTATATTTTAGAAATGCTGCTTTAAACAAGAAATAGCAGGATTTAAAAGCCAGATGTCTTCACTCTTTGGATTATTCAATAGCACTTACATAAGGCAATAAATAAGTGGTCATTTCAGTAATATGGTCGTGATTGCGCAAGAGCTCTGCTCGATTTATCACTGGATTTAAGTTCTGAGTAATTGACATAGTTCCAACACATGCAAAGATATGAGGTAATGTCGTTCTTTTCCAGACTTTTTTGTATCTTTTATTTTGCTAGTTGTCGAGATGTATAAAAATACATATACGACTTTCCAGTGAGTCATTTAAAGAAATTTGTTCATTAGTTTAATGTCATTATTCTATATATTGTGCTTGATCTTTGTGGCAGGTTACATGGTTTACAGTGCTTCATATGATGATGTCCTCAACAACCGGTGGTCTTCTAGACTCTCCAGTGGAACTCACCTGCCTTTAGAGAACCTCAAACCCAACTCTAGGTAAGACGTAACCCCCCCTGCCGGTGAGTAAAGGGACGGTGCGTTCAGGTCCTGCAGTCATCATCTCACATATGGGAGTCATAAAACCCCAATAAACAAACAAGCTGTTTGGTCGCGGAATGCTTCTCTCTGACCTACATGTGATGGAGCGGATCTGGTTGCTCGCACTGATGCGGGTGGTTGGCTGTGGCAGACCGTGTTTATTTACACCACGGGTCCTTGTGCCTCCTAATCCCGTCATGTTCTAGTGCCCGTTGTGACCATCAGAGCCTTAGTTTGATACTTGATAATGGTTGAAAAGCACTGAATCCTGAGAGCTAATCAAACCAGTTTGTTCAAATAGAAACACAAATTCTCTGCAGCAAGATATTTGGGATCAGTTGAGAACTTAAGGTCTTGTGGGGTAGCACTGGAGGGGGCGGGGCGTTGCGTTGATTGGTGGAACACTCTTTCAACTATATTAAACAATATATTATACAATATATATTACACAATACATATCAGACACCTTCACTAAAGAAAAGAAGCCGAAAAATGTGGACAGATCACGAAGCCCAAGCCCGTTTAGCATATTCCAGGGGCAAAAATGCTGTTTCTGGGTGAGTAGCAGTTGCAGTGGGTCCGACTGATGTGGAACATGGAGGAACGCTACATAGGTACCTCTATACAACCCACCTGTGCAAATAAGATGAGATGAAGTAAAACACACTGTTTTAAAAGCACCTAATGTGGACATTTGCTGTTGGTCAATCTCTAAAAAGTCTTTTCCAATTTCTTTTTCCACACCTTCAGATGTGTGAGCCCATCAGGAACAGAGCACACTTGGCAGTTCGAAGCATAAATCTGAGGTGTTACATAGAGGAGGTCTCATGTTAGGAATTTACACCAACATTTTTCCACAGGTCTTGAGCGAGGTTTCCCTCCCAGGCCGCCGCTTTCACATTCTTTGGTTTAAGTTGATCCTGAGATGGTTTAGGTGATGCTGTGCATGTGCTTCGGAGCCCGACAAACATCGAGCTTCATGTTACTTTACCGGGTTTTGCCACTTATAGCCATCATAAAAGAGTAACATCTTGTTTGACCCTGTAGAGCGATAGCTGCAAGTCATTGAGTTGGAAAGGTTTCCAGCCGGCACATGTGAGGAAGCGTCAGTAGATCTGAAGGCGACGAAGGCCGCCAAGAAATGCCGACACGCTTAGATAAACGGCTGCAGCATCGTTTGTATGAGTGCCGATGATGAGCTTCGGGAATATGAGGCAAATGTGGCCACCTGTTTCATCTGCTGTCAGCTGGACATGGCCCGGTCAGGACGGTGACAGCGAGGCTCTGAACGCTCGATGTAGCATCTCGAGGTCTCATCTGGTTTTCTGTTCTGGCTCATTTTCCCTTCATTTTTTCCTCCGTGCGCGGTCTCGCTTCTGTCATTACGTCATCTCTCTCCAGCTCTCTTCGCTCTCCCTCCGGGGGCATGGTCACTATTTGTCACATGGCCGACGTGATTGGATCCAGACCCCGCGGTGTTTAGACAGCGGAAGGTTTTGGCTGATGCTCGACGGGCCGTGGACTCGCCGCGTGACCTCGCGGGCTCAGAGAAAGCGAATGACCGAACGCGCCAGTCACCCGTGGTGGAAAATGTTGCTTGTGAAGTTGTCGCCTCGGCCAAAAGCGGAGAAAATGGGGCTGCTGCAAAGTTTTGAGAAGGTTTTCTGTAACACTGGTGAAAAACACATCTTCTGCCCTCCTCTGTCAGTGTTTATCGTCACACTTCATCCACCCGCCGCTGCTCACTCGCTCTATTTTTATCCTCTATAGCGGCTAATGAGTGTTGGTCTTGATGCATGTCCCCATCTTAACCACTCTTTCCACTGGCCATCCCGCCTGCTCTCTTCAACACGAGCCAAGTATTCTTTTTATAGAGCTGCACTAAGATTCGTGCAGATAGAAAACAGACTTCTATGAAATCAGCCTAAAACACATCCAGCCGGCCTAATTATTAACATCTTCATCACCTCTTTCCAATGGCGATGCTACCTGCTTCGTGGTTAGGGTAACATTGGGTCTCTGTTCTTTCAGGTACTACTTTAAAGTGCAGGCCAAGAATGTCTTCGGCTTGGGACCGATCAGCGAGACTCTCAGCTATGTCACTGAATCTGGTGCGTACGCATGCTGCGATAGTTTCGAAATAGAGTGATTCTCACGGACAGGTGGAGGCATCAGACGTCACAGCGTGGGTTTGTTCCCCTCCCTGGTGGAATGACCCCATCCGTTTTCTCTTTCAGATGATCCTCTGCTCATTGAAAGACCACCTGGTAAGTCCATGAAATGACCGAATCTTGAATCAACCAGCTGTGTCCTGCCGAAGCCTCAGCAAGGGTTTGGAGCACAGAGAAAAAACAAACTGGCATTTGGGTTTTGACTTTCTGAAGCAAAATCACTGGAATGTAAAACCTTTTTACATTCAGTGTAAAAGCTCAGAATGTACTTATGTACATACTTTTGTTATACTGTGAATACTCTATAATTGTACACGGAGAATTTGATGGAAGCTCTCCGTGTTCCACAGGTGGAGAACCCATCTGGGTTCCCTTTAAATTCAAGTATAACTCAGCCCACAGCAGCTGTAAGGGCAGCCAGTATGTCAAGCGCACGTGGTACAGGAAGTTTGTCGGCGTGGTTTTGTGCAACTCCCTGCGATACAAGATCTTCATGGGGAACGGACTCAGAGGTACTGTAGAACCAAACCCCTTCTAAAATCAGACTTATTGAAGCCCTCTGAGATATCGATGTTGAGGAGAATGTGCCACCCCTCCCTCCCTCCTGCAGAGCCATTTTACAGTATAGGAGACACGGTTGGGCAGGGGGAGGACCACTGCCAGTTCGTGGACTCCTACAGGGACGGGAGGACAGGCCCCGCCTACCTCTCACACAATCTGCCCTCAGCGCACGGTAAACACACTGCACATTAGCGACCATCGCGGTTCTTAGCCAGCTAATTTTATTAGCATGTGTAGTATTATCGTCTTGGGCTCTTTAGTGGAACAGCTGGATACAGATGGAGGGTAATGTTTAAAAGGTGGACCAGGGTTTAGATCAAAACACCTTTTTCTCATTACTGGAGCCCATTTGACTAAAACATGTGTGAGCTTAGTGCCGTACGTTTCTCAATTGTTTCACCTTTATCTGTTAATCATCAACCTTACTTGGAACGTGTTGGAGGAACTTTTTTACTTGAGTCAATGCCTGATGCAGTGGTATCCAGTGAACATTTACAAGGCCTTTACTCATATTAACCGTAAAGAAGCTACGGCACCCATTTGTGAGGATTAAAGCGAGCCATCAGGTCTTTGTGCGTTTGTGTTGATTATTTAAGTGTTTACAGCACATTCACCTCTGCTTACACGTACCCGTGAGTAATGGCCTATTCATGGACGCGTTGCATGACAGAGATGTGAAATGTTAGGATGCAGGAGTCTTTGAAGGGTGTTGAATTGTAAAGTCAAACAAGTAAACAGCAAAACGAGCGTACCGTTGATTACAACCAGACACATTCGGCCTTTATGGCGCTGTAGTCTCAGAAAAGCCCGTAAACGGCTGGAAATAACCTTTTTATTCGTCTCTCCTGCAGGATTTTATCGGGCTTACAGACAGGAGCCAGTCACGTTTGGAGTTATCGGCAGACGCACGCGCCATCCATTCGTGGGCTGGTACGAATGTGGGGTACCCGTCCCGGGGAAATGGTAACGCAGGTGGAGCGCAGCGGCGTTTCCGAGGACGCCGCTGGTGCAGCACTCCACAAAGAGACTTTTCCGGGCCACCGCGACAAAACCACAGCTATGACTTTATTACAGCTTCAGTTTTATGAACTCTTTGTATATCGTTACGGTGCACTCTGTCTATTAAACAGTCTGTATATTAGGGATAAATAGAAGCACGAGTGCTCTGTCTTAGCTTATCTCCTGCCTGGAAGCATCTTTGTTGTATTATTGCAGCAATCCCAAAGAGAATCTCTCTATTTTTATTTATCTAATTGATCAGCACTAATGGGCCTGCGTGACATCGGACAACGCTGCGTTTGGATCCTCCGCCTTTTCAAACCAAACCTGTGCGGCGTCGAGCAGAACTCGTTCCATGTGGCTGTGTGTGGTTCTGTTTGGGGCGAATCACAGAGCGGGCGTTTTCTCAGGAACTGGCAGCAGACCGCAAACGTGACCCATGTCACGTCGTCCTGCTGCCACAGTCTTTCCCGGCACAATCTCTGCCTCTCATGATCCTGATCTCCTCCATCAAAGACTGATTTTCAGAAATAAAAAAAAAAGAAAACAAACTGAAAAAATGCCGGGTTGGGCCGCTTGGAAGAGCTGATAGAAACAAATAAAATTAGATCAGAACTGCAGTATATTCATCTTCCCGCAGAACTTTTCTTTTCTCATAAACCAGTCCCTCTTTTCTTACGGTAATCCAGCCCTTATGTATTTATAATTAAACATTTTCCATTTGAGGGTTTTGCTGTTGTTTGTGTCTTTACAGTCATGCTGCACATGCTGTATTTAGGCTCTCTGAGCGTGTCAGAACCGGGATCCAACGCTGCCATGTTATGATCCAAGATGATCCATGTTACGATCCCAGAACACACTCGAATTTTCAGGCCAAAAACCCTGCGCCGACCTCTGGTTTTACTGTGTTGTCATAGTTACCGTGAGCCATCTGTGTAAATGAACTGATTAAAAAGGAAGAGTGCGCTCGCCAGTGCGTCACTGCTGCTTTAATCCAGGTGGAAAATATTTCACAGATGAGGCTTAATGAACCCAGATGTGTGTTTACTGGTCTACGTCTACTGCACGCACAGGAATTTGAGGGTTTGGCCCCTGAGATTGACCAGCGTCCCCCCACCACCCCAGCAGCAGAAGCCTGTCAGTGCTGCTGGGAAGCTGTCAGATTTGACAGGAAGGAAACTTTGATTCTCTGAATCTGTGCCTGGATACGGGCGACTCTTCCTCGAGGTGTGAAGTGAGATGGAACCTGAGGACCTGAGCGCCACATCATCTGCTGAGCTAATGGTCCAGCATGTGGACGGGGAACCTGCATGCTCACATACAGGAAAACAGGAACGGGATCTCATTTTTAGCTAAAGTTGCTCAGAGCAGGATGAATTCACACTGATGAACAAACATCCAGGTTCCGATTGGTCCCTGTGGGAGCCTCTTTCCCTCCAGGCCTGGATTTTCCTTCTCTCTGTGAATGAAGTGAATCCGCTGAGGAAATGGAAAATACATTTTTCTCAGCCTGCAGGTAAGAGTGAAAAGGAAAAGCAGCAGAGGAAATGATCCACGGCGGCGAAGACAGTAAGAACCTAACAGCGAAAAAACAGACGATAAAACAACCAGGCGGTTCCTCTGCCAGAGCGTCTTTGTTCTGGGCTGAATTCTTGCGGTTGCTTTTATTTGAGACGGTGGCCCGGGTCCTTCAGAGGAGCCAAGCTAATAACAAACGTCTTCGTGGCGGCGGGAGGGAGAAGGCGGCGAATCGGGACCCTGTCAGTTTGAGGAAGTTCTTCCATGTCTGTCCAAAAAGCCCGATGTTGGCAGGAGGGGTTACAGTAGAGACGCATTCACATCTTTATTTGATGAAATATTACGGGAGCTGTCGTCCTGTAACACGTGGTCCCGTTATTCACGGGTCACACGCTCTGTTCCAAGACCACCAACTGCACCGACGTCACACGGCAAGAAACAGACAAAACAACGACAGATTACTGAGATTTCTCTACAGAATTTGTGGAATTTTCTGCTAATTTGCTGCTAATTCTGCATCTTTGCATCTCCCTTTTGACCCGAGCACTGCGGCCTGTTCCTGTTTACCGTGCTGTTGAAATCAAAAGGTAACACAGACCAGAAGCTGTGAGGATGATTCCTCTTGGAAAAACACAATTCCAAGTGGA
Source organism: Takifugu flavidus (assembly GCF_003711565.1). Lineage (NCBI taxonomy): Eukaryota > Metazoa > Chordata > Actinopteri > Tetraodontiformes > Tetraodontidae > Takifugu > Takifugu flavidus. The sequence continues at coordinate 4,729,260 of NC_079538.1, forward strand.
GCATCGACGTTCATTCCGCACTTTGAACTTAGATGATATCTGAGCTCAACAAGATTCTCGCAGTTTGGAAATTCAACCGTCACAACCTGACGGAATGCAGGGCGTCTCCCTGTTGTCGGTATCAAGCATTATTCGATAGTTCTGGGTCAGACTGGGGGGGTTCGATTCATTCTAGGGAGCTGAAATCATGTATGGATCGAATGAAGCTTGAAGAAAGAAGAAAACAAATGGACGGAAAGAGTTAGCCGGCAGACTCGGGATCGAGAACCTTGCGATCGCTGCCAGGTTTAATTTCCATCCCTGCATGTGCTGAAATGTTGCAGTGAGGAACACGAGAGCCTGAAGGTTTGTCCACGTCCTCTTTCGACATTCCGTCCACTTGCTGCCCTGAAACCACACCAGAGACTATTTTTGAACGTTTTGCCTAAAACACCCTGGAAAACTGACACATCTGGGTGATAAAATGGAGAGCAACAACTTAACAAGCGTCCTGGAAAACAAAAATTACGTTTGATTTTTGAAGAGAAAAAAAAGCTGAATGCGAGGAGTCTCAATCGCTCAGAGACACAATATTTACCCAACTCCAAGAGGACAAAACAGGCGGACTGGGATGTGTCGTCACTCTGCTGTTGTTTTAAGAGTTTGGAGGAAAAGGGCCTTTTTTTCCCCCTTTAAATCATGATCTCATGTGAAAATCGGTGATCTTTGCGATGACCTCACTGTTCTGGCAGCTGCCCGGGATCGCGCAGCCTGAGAGGTCACCAGGGTCAATCGCTGTTATCGCCTCAGATCACTCGGGGTGCCGTTTGTTTTGTCTTGATTCCAGACTTACACAGAAAACCACCGGAAACACAGCGACTTTTCTCTTCATTTTATGAAACTTATGTTGTCTGGAAATCAGACGTACCCAGGCACCAGCACGCACATTCACGCCCCCTTCACAGCAAAAAACGACTCTATTCCTGATCCAGGCAGTTTTCATTCCTCCCAGAATGATGGGCGTTTCCATGTTGTAGCTTGTTGGCTAACTTTGCTGTTGTATCAGCTTGTCCCACATTATCAGCCTGTTTTCCAAATCTCAATGTTCACACTTCTGAGCCAGAAATAGAGCTTTGGGGGTACGTCGTACCGCCAAGACGCATATTTCCGCACACAGCATGTAAACGTGTGATGAGTTTAATCAAATGTAAATGTCTGAATTGTAGTTTCACCTAGCAATAAGAGATAATGAGGCTTTTTTCAGCAACATCTGGCAGCCAATATGAAGCTAATGTTTGAACACATTTTGGCCTGGCGAACATAGCTCTAAAAAAGAGCTGCGTGCTTTGTGGCGTCTTTACAGGGCTTGTTAAAACCTCCATGTGAGACTGATCGATTAATGAGCGCGGCCCAACAGCGACGTTGTAAAACCTTCCATCCCAGTGACAGCAGAGGCCCACGTTCGAGCCCACTGGAGCGCTACCAAATATGCAACTTTGTTTTGTCTTGCACCGCATGAAAGCAGGAAAACAGCTGAACTGGGTGTTTCCACGCAGGCACGCTCGGTTTTGCCGTCACATAAAGTTCGGTTTAACGATGGATGATGGGAGACACATTTCACAGCCAACTTGTCTGAATAACCGATGACTGAAGAGTCATAGTTAAACAACCTGGATATGTGCTGATTGGTCAGATCTGGAATTTATGGTGACAGTTTTACAAGTCTGCAAAAATTAATTTATGGATCGAGATCTGGATGAGGTTGCTCGCAGCCACATGATCTAAAGGCAAAAAGACCAAAAATACCCAATACGTAACCTGATAACTATAAGAATTAGTGTAAGTTCCAGGGGGAGTCATTTATTTTATACTGAACAGACAAGCTGTGATGAGATCCACATTTTATTACATGCTCTATCTTCTGCTATTGACATGGAAACACACCCGGCCCTCTCAAGTCCTCTGACACTCGGAGACCTTGGCAATGGTTGCAAATGTTTGGATTAGGGCTCATTAAATCACCTACAATGCTGTTGGCGAATGCCAAGTTACTCAGATTTTCTATTACTTCACAAACGTCCTCCTGGTCTGCTGCAGATAAATTGGCTACGTCATTGGAAAAGTCGGCGCGGAAGTGGAAGCCAAGGCCAGGAGCAGCTTTGGGTAATAATTGAAACACAATGTTGGCAGAGGCGTCTGCCTTTGACAGGTTTGTTGTCTTTGCTTAATCCTTTGCTTGACTTTCCAACATGGTGGCTTGAGCTGTTGAGTTCAGGGATACTGTGCAACAACAACACGGGCTAAGCTGAACAATCTGGCACCGCGGTGGAGCTGAAGCGGACCCAGTGTGGAGGTGTGGAGGTGGTGACCCTTATTTCTGTATCCAATGGGTGGCCCAGGGTGGCGATAGCTCCTCACTCATTGCAGTCCCAAGCCTAAAAATCGATCATATATTTCATTTAATTCAGGAGGACTTAGGGTTAGGGTGCTCTGTGAAGGCGGGAGAGCTGGTCCTCCTCTCCTATTTACGTCTGGTGCTTCTGGACGTCTGCGCCGGGCAGGAAACGCTCCTCTTGTTTGGATAAATCCGCGAGGGCGGCGCACAGAGAGGTCAGGGGAGGTCAGACGGACCCGCTCTGACCACCTCTGGGCTCGGCAGATCTTAAATTCCTGCTCGTTTCCAGTTTCATACTCCCTCCCGTCCCATCTGCCCTTGGCTGGGGGGGGACACCAACGGGAAGAACTACATAAAAATGGGATTTACGGCCCATGGGTTTTTGTCCAAAAAGACGTGTTCTGGTCCCGGCCCTCCTGATGTTGTGCTTCTGTACTTCAGGGACAACACGTGTTTAGGCGCAGAGACACACCGACAGATGTGGCATGAACAGAAATGAAGCATTTCCGTTGGCGGATGCTCCGCAGACAGATGACGGTTGGGAGGGAAAATGATGCACGAGTGCACGTAAACATGACTCGGAGCCAGAAGAGGCGATGCTGGATCCAGACACATCCAGGACAGACGGTTGCTGGATCTGAGATACGCGTTTGGAGACAGGAGCGATACATCTCCAACACATCATACGTGGAAATTGTGTTTTCCAAAAGCGGCATCCAAAGCACTATTTTACTCCATACGACCCTGCCGCGTTCGTGGCTGCCGGTGCCGTTGCGAGCGCTGAGGTCTGCGTGTCCGGATGGAAAATTCCCATCACAACTGGAGCGCCGTGTCCCGATGCACGCTGAGGTAAGACGATGGCCGGTGCAACGGAAGGATGGCAACCGGCGGTGAACAAAGTGAAAAGGAAAGAAGAAAAGCAGCGTGTTTCTGGAGTTTGTTTGAGAGTCTGATGGATTACTTTGACCTCGTGACCTTGTCATGATTTCACTGTTTTTCCTTTCTGGCTCTCGCTTTATTTTCGTAAAGGGACGTAACCAGTCCGGCAACGGCGGGACGGCAAACTGGGACGAGCTGATAAACCCGAACAAACAAGGAGACTATGAACTAAATAAAGTGCATGTATTATTGATTAGTCCAGACAGGACAACAAGGAAATCACCGTCTTAGTGGATCTCCAAGAGACACGTGCACTGCACCGCTCCCCCATTGTTGTTCCAGCTCTGACGAGCAGTGATGGATAGAGCCCGTGCACTCTTTTTCCTTTTTTGAAAGGTGTTCTTTAAAAAAAAAGGACCAGCCGAGTGTTGATTAAAACCCCGTCAGAGTCCCGCGGCCCCGCTAAAGCAGCTGCCTGGATGAGGTCACCCGTGTTGACTTAAAAGCTGACGCTGATGAGAACGGGGGCCCCGAGTAGCAGCATTAATTCCAGATCCTCCGCTGATTTCAGCAGAAGGGACGTAAATGATGTGCAAACCACCTGAAAATGAGCGGCTGTCTGTTCGGAGCAGCCAGCTGCTGGGACGAGGAGGCAGGTCGGGGAGAAAACACTGGAAGAATGAGAAGAGCAACGGGCCCGGACACGGAGGGGAAGACAAATAGCAGTGAGAGTGTGGAGTGAGCTGACACACACACACACACACACCACACACACACACACACACACACACACACACACACACACACACACACGCTGGTTTAGGGTGGCTTGGTTGCTTCTTGGCTCCAAAGCTGCCGCCTGCTGGAGTCGACACTCCCGTCTGAGGCCGTGTGGCAGCAGAACCTGTGGGTTTCAGAGATCCAGTCCACATTTCCGGGAGCAGAAGAATGCGCTGATCCTGCGGGTCGGCCCGTTTTCCACAGTGCGGAAACGGCTCGGTGGGCCAGCTCATTTTATGGAACCTTATTTGAATTGAGGTCATGTTTGTGCTCTAGAACCAGGGTGAATTACACGTAGTTGCTGGTGTTTAATAGCTGCACTCATTAACCTGGAAGGCTCAGTTTCTTCTTTCATTATATCCACCTAATCAGGTCCGTATGTGTCCTCTAAAATTTAGAGTCTAAATAACATGTAGGACTCAACCTGCGTGAGTGGCTAAGATGGACTCATCTAAGAGGACGGTTATGAGCTCACCTGATACGATGTGCCAGGTAGACTGAAACACAGACAGCAGAAGGAGGAGGTGGAGGAGGAGGAGGAGGAGGAGGAGGAGGAGGAGGAGGAGAGCTACAGAAATTGTACACGCTGGTTTCACTTTCACTTCTACCCTCAGCTTCGAGCCCCCCTCCAAACTGTCTATTTACTTCAGGCCTGTCTCTTTAACAATGGTGCCTTTATTTTTCTCTCTGGACAGATGATTTCAGGTGGAAGTTTGCTGACACTTGAGGGAGAACTTGATCCATCTGAGTGGTTTTGTGTATTAATGCTGGCAGACTCTCATATGTAGACCCCAGTCCCCAATCAGACCTGCTCAGCGTTCTTTCCTCTCGGGCTGGACTTGTACCAAAGCTTCTAAACCCTGGTAGGAAGCTCACAAGTGCTGCAGGACAGTGTTGGTGTGTCTGCTGGTCTGAGGCCACCTGGACTGATGTGAAAACGGGACCGGGTTTCTTTTCAGGCTCCAAACGGTGAGTCGGCAGGAGCGTCCGTTCAGCCATCCATCACACAATCTTTGCCGTTTCCTGTCTAACGCCCCGGTCCGCTCAGCCAAAAAGGACCTGATATGTTCTCGCTCTCAACAGAAATGCTGGCCCATATCCTGAATGAGCCCAGTGGGACGACTGAATCGGGACCAGGGTTTGACAGTGTGACGGCGGCAAGACGGACGAATCCTGGCAGGGTGAGGGTGCTCTAGCTCCAAAGCTGCTCCCCCGGTGGCAAATGTTACAAATCCGTCCATCAAAGAGAGCAGGGCTGCTTTTCCTGGTGCATCTCTCCTTGCACAAGCACTGATATGCATCCAGATCCGTCGGGCTTGGGCCAAACCCACATAAACTCGAATGACCTCAGGCCTGCTGCGTTTTATCACGCTGCGTCGCCGCAACAAGGCCGCGGCCTCGCCGGCGCAACTGTTACATAACAGAGAGGAATTGGCCAGAGACGCCCTGTTCCTAAAGCAATCATTTCCTCCTCTTTCATTTTTTGCAGAGCGCAAGTTTTTCAGACATTTACAAAAAAAAAAAGTGTGTTTTTTTTTGCCAGAGCCAGACATGAATTACAGCCCTAATACACAGGCTTCTGCTGCAGCCTGCAGACTTGCTGACATGTTGAAATTTAAAAAAAGGAAGCCTGATCCCTGACGGAAATGCCTCCCAGACACGCAGGTGCCCCTTGTGTTTAGCCCTCCAGCCCTCTGTGCCAGGAAGAATCGGTAGCGAGCGCTGGAAAGTTTCCTCATTTATTTATTGGCGCTTACGGCTTTGTAACGACTTTCCAGGCGAGTTGGAACAATCAGAACCGGCGCAGAGCCGAAACAGGGCAGAAAAAGGGATGTCTGATTGGCCGAGGGGACGGATGACCAGTGCTGATCTTGAGCAGGTGTGGCTGGCGTGGAAAACGTCGCGTTTCTATTGGATTCCCTTTAGCTTCCCTTAGCTTCCTGGCTTTGTTTGCATGGCTTCAAAGGGACGTCAGGACTGCATTGACTGACTGTCTCCTCCATGCAGAGTAGGTAATAGTTACGATAATTCTACAGGCAAAAGCACAGCCTGATTTAAAGAAAACTGAAATTGATTATGCATTTGTCTCCACCGCGCCACATTTGATGTGTCCGTGTTTGTGTGGCACTTAAACACCCGAGGAACGGGAAAGACTTGGAGGACCGATTCGATTTTCCTTTCAAAGTCTCCAAAGCTCAAGAACTCCTGAGTGGAAACCATTTTTTTTTTAACAAGTCGTACGTGAGGGGAAGCCGGTTCTGGCACAAACCAAAGTAGGCCGAATTCGGAGAAAGGATGCCTACATACAGGGAGGGCTGTTTTTAATTTCTGGCAATGTCAAATGAAAGTTCTCAGATGTGAGTGCTGGTATTTATGGCCCTGTCGAATTGAGGATGGTTCTTTGCCAGTGATCCTTAAAGCAGACTGAAGTCACAGCTTCTCTAGCTGCTTTCTGCCACATCAGTAGAATTCTGACACTATAAAAAAAAATCACCTAACGCCAATATGTAAAAATTAGGAAAGGACTTTAGCGTTTAAACAAAGAGGCCATGCTTGACATTTAGTGGGCACGTTCAGGTCTTCAACATTGATCAGAACCACATACGCATTTAATCCAACCAACTGCTTGAACTGAAATTCTGAAAATGTTCTGAAAATTCGAAATTTCAGGGAAGCATGTGTATATTTGAATCTGAGATTTTACAGCTGGAACCATTTAAACAGCCCAGAAAACTTGGTTTTAGTTCATAAACCATCCTTAATACACAATCATATTGTAGCTCACACGCACACGCACGCTGGACTTGCTTCTCTTTGCACAATAAAAGGTCTTTCACCTCGATGACCCGAACACAAACGGCATGAATCGGCATCAAACGGCGCCCTCTAGCGGTCGTGGTGCGCAGAGCAGGTGCCCTTCAGGACGTTAAAATGCTTTTTTCTCCAGGTTCTTTTTTATTATTTGCACTTGGACGAATACACTTATACACTTTAAGCTAATTATTGTTCTGGTAAGACTAATAATTATAAAAGTTGTCATTGTTTCATTAATACACACCATTTAACATGAATAATTTTATTTCCCACCATTATTAAATCTTTCACAGCACACAGGAGTAGTGAGCAACAGCTTTCACTCCAGTTCAACTGCAGTTGTATCATTTTATTATAATACATCAAAACACAAAGCAAACGCTCATGTAGAATTATTTAGACAAATGGAAAAAATCTGGCTGAAACATGGCCATATTTGTGTAGAATCATCAGATTCCGATCTATGTAAATTTACATTTTAAATCTGGGAAGCGGAATCAGATAAATACAGCTCGAAATGTGCCTCGATCTGCAGGTGTAACATGGTGTTTTTCCCAACAAGGTGGTTTATTCTGCAACAAACACTGAAAATATTTGAATAGCTAATGGAACCATTACAACATACGCAGCAGCCACATAACTGAGGGTCAGTTCTGGGGTGACGGGTTGGGCTCCTACTTCTTGGCAGTTTGGAGACGTTCGCTCACATTCTCCCAGTTGATCACATTCCAGATGGCCTTAACATAGTCTGGCCGCACATTTTTGTACTGAAGATAGTAGGCGTGCTCCCATACGTCGATGCCAAGGAGCGGGATGAGACCTGGGAAAAAGAGAAAATTATTCAGATGGCGCCGATGATGTTACACGGGAAGAGAAAACGATGAAACAAAAGCTGTTGAACCCACCTGTAGTTCCTTGGAGGGGGTCCTGGTTGCCACAGGCAGCAATACAAAGCCTTCCAGTCTCTTTGCTGTAGCCCAGCCAGCCCCAGCCTGACCCCTGCACTGCAACCGTAGCGGCGGACATCTTCTCCTTCATCTTCTGGAATGAGCCAAAGTCCCGCTTAATGGCCTCCATCAGCTCCCCTACAGGAAGTGACATGTGGACGTTAGACATGGAGGTTTCGCCAGAGGCCGATGCTCAGCTGCGGCCCATTACCCTGAGGCTCGCCTCCGCCGTTTGGAGAGAGGTTCGTCCAGAAGATGGTATGGTTAATGTGGCCACCTCCGTTAAACTTCAGCGCAGGCTGGAGAGCAACTTGTGCAGTCACATCTCCTAAAATAAAGACAATCACGCGCCAATGTCAGACGGTGAGCCTGCCACCATGACACCCATAATGCATGATTGCATCCATACTCTTTGCTAATGCTTCCTGATATTTCTCCTCTGTGACGTTAAGATTATTGACATATGTGGCGTGGTGCTTGCTGTGGTGCAGCTGCATGATCTCTGCACTGATATGGGGCTCCAAGGCTCCGTAGTCGTAGGTCAGGTCAGGGAGCGTGTGCTTGTGTCTCGACGCCCCCACCTGCCTCACGGCCTGGCTCAGGCTGGCTGCACATCTGAAATAAAGCAAAGGGACTCATTTCAGAACATGAAGGACTTGGATCATTGAACAGGGATGTGCGTATTTTCAACAACCTGCAGTCTCAACCCCACTGGACTCGCTCAGTTTCCATTCATATAATTTTTACTTTTTAAAAAAAAAAAAAATTAAGCCTATGCAGAGCTCTGGGTTCCAGACATTTCATCTGCAGAGTCTCGCAGAATACATTGTTGGTCACAAGGTGTAGCCGTCTACACTTTTCACTAATTTACATTCTGTTCTCCCCGTCATAAAAATTCAGAAACTTCTTTAATACTAATCAGAGGTTCATCCAGGCCGAAAGAGGCTAAATGCTGAGCTAATATGAGCTTTACTTGTGTATCTGACCAACTCTGCAAAGCCTCTTCTTAGTGCTCATTTGGCAGTAGTGCAAATACCGGTGACGACTTCACATTCACCTGGCAAACTAAAGTATTGCGTAACCACGAGTCTGTTGATAACTCGAATTACCCTGCTAACAATCAGACAGATAAACACCAGCTGTCGCATAAGCTCGTCGGCTGAGGTACCAATGATTTAAACGAATAAAAGAAATAATACAAAGCTTACACATGCATTGAAGCGAGAGTTACGAACTTACTTTGTGTGAATGTTAGGGCAGCTAAAACAAGTGTTGCCACTTGAACTAAAGAGTCCCAAAAAGCCACAGTTGAACAAAATTTGAGGGTGCGCCACAGACTAGCCGTGCTGACCCGCCTCCATTGATATGTTAGCATGGCAGCTAGCTGGCATTAACTCCCGGCAACTGTCTCAAGTTCATGAGCAAATGTTGCAAGAAACAAGTCAGCTGCCCCAAATCCCCAATCAGAGCTTAACACAGGCCGAAAGAAGCGAAAGGCTGAGCTGATATGAGCTTTTACCTGTGTATCTGACCAACTCTGCAAAGCGTGTTCATAGTGCTCGTTTGGCAGACGGGACAGTCGTGCTCGATAGTGGTGATTGCCCTTGAAATGTGCAATTTCAACGTGACACGGCGAGGATCGTACCATTGTGGAGTCTGAGGGGTGTGTACGACCGCGGAGAAATTAAGCAAATGACTTCGAACAGCTGCAATTTAGCTTTTCTGTCGCGGCACATCCGCAAATAAATAGGGTTTATTCACATACATTCGAACACGTTAGGCTTTGCGTTGCGATCTTGTTGTTTTAAAACAATGCGTCATTTAGTGCCTCAATGTTTTCGAAACATTTCTAATATTCCACGATACGTCAATACAAAAATGAGAACGGTAGATTATATTATAACAAAAGTGCACAAAGAAAACAAATAATTCAGTATTATTATTTAGAAAAATCTGACACGTGAGTAGGCAAAACCAGAGATCGTCTATGGTAGTAAAATGGACCGCTCTAGTTCTTAGGGCTATTTGCTTCAATGCAACAAGAAAAACCCAACATAATTTTAAACCATTTTCATTATTCTAATTTGCAAATCCATTTTTTAACCAATTATTAGATTATTATCTACCTTTAAATTATGAAAAAAAACCTTCAAATTCAATTCAAATACCTGTCTACGATGAAATTGTTAAGACATCCATTCCCTTTTTAAACAAATATCCCGCATAGCCCCGCATCAACTGCTGTAAACCTCCCGCAACTGCTGAATTATTGCGTTCGTCTTAGTCCGATATGTTTCCGAGGCAGATGGTTTTCCATCCGTCATTCTTCCTCGGAGTGAGACGTCACTCGGTCGCTTCCGTCTCCGTCGGTCCCCCGCAGTAACGCGAGTGCAGCAGGCGGTCAGAACCATTCGGTCAGAACCATTCGGTCCTCCCCGTAGTGACGATGGTGGCCAGTGCGCTGAATCCGCTCCGCGACAATTAGAAAATCGCATCCGAATTTTAACGTCGCTGCGCTTTATTGGATCTGGAGTCACCGTTCAGGAAGAGTTTCACAGCGTAATCTGGTGAGGTTTCAGCAAGGCCGCGCGGCTGCTAGCTAGCTTCCGTTGCCCGCTAGTTTCAGGGAGAGAGAAAAAAAAGCTCAAGGGAGGGAGTCGTTTCCTTCACCGCCATTTTGTGATAACAAGGAGCCGGAAAAAAAAAGCCAAGAACTACATGCTTTCTGTCGGAACGTAAAGTCGAAGTTGCAGCTCGGCGGTGTGTTTCTAAAGTCGATTTCTTTTTTTTCTATTGTTGATATGTTGTAAAGGTTAGCAGATCCGTAGAGACTCTTGGTTTTCTGTTGCCTGGACGTTGTTGCCCTAGCTAACCGTAGGCTGGCCTGTGTTCATTGACTCCAAAATGCTAACTTCTTCGGACCGCTGATCTGTTGACTGTGTGCAACTAACCAAGTCAGTGCATTAACGGCTGTTATCGTTAGTACAAACGCAGGGGCCTCGGATTGCATAAATTTACCGTTGCTGCCAATGATTGTGCGGTTGCAGAAATACGACATCGGACTGTTGTTCATGATGGCTTTCTTTCACGTTTGCCTTTAGAGTTTACCATGACCAACGAGGAGCCTCTGCCCAAGAAGGTAGGTGTATTTACTGGGGAAGCATGAACACGGGGGAGGTTTGGCTCCTGGGAATTACTGATGTTCTAGCGTGGTTTTGTTCCCCACAGGTCCGCCTTAATGAGTCGGACCTGAAGACATTGACAAGAGAGGAGCTGTGCACAAGGTAAAATTACGCTACACTTGATGCTTTTGAAATTCTTTTATTGATTTTTAAGTGAAAGTTCTGTAGGTGTTTACATGCATTCTGCTCCTTTCAGGTGGAAACAGTATGATGCTTATGTGCAGGTCTTGGAGGCCAAATATGCAGACTTATGTTGTAAGTCTAACACAATTATACTTCTGTTGTTTTTTTTTTACCAGTGTGCGGAGGCATTTCTTACACATTGCACAATTTGGAATGGCCTTTAATGTACTCCTCGATGTTTCCCTCTTCACCGTTTCAGCCAACGATGTGACGGGACTGAAGGAGTCGGAGGAGAAGCTGAAGCAGCAGCAGCAGGAATCTGCTCGCAGGGAGAACATTCTGGTTATGAGACTTGCGACGAAGGAGCAGGAGATGCAAGAGTGCACAGTATGTATTGATCATGCCGTTCTTATTTTGGCAGCTGCCGGTGACCTTGCTTGACATTACTAACAGTAACACTTGTAATAAATAATTAAATCAAGAAAATATCTCGGGCTGAGAATATTGATTTCAGACATTCATTCGAATGGTTCCCTTGTAATAAACTTGTAACTTTGGCACCATAACTCATAACTGTGGTAAGTGGATGATGGCTAGTGTGAAGTAGCCATTAAGTGTTTACTCTTACCCGATTGGTACCTTCGTTAATTGCCCAGTGTACGAGAGGAGGTGATGTTTTATTTGATTTTTACACCGCGCACACTCACTTGTATCTTTTGGATCCTTTTAACTGTTTCTGGGTTATCTACTTTGGTGTAAGGTTGCCGTTACACCGCTTAGTTACGCACGCATTCATTTTTAAAAATGTGTTACGATTCAGTGGTTTTGCAACATTTGAGCTCTGCTTGGTAAAGCAAAATGTCCTTTTGGCATTCAAGGTCATATCTGGTTAGCTACTCGGCTATCCAAAATGAATGTTTCACTTGGTGCTTATATTACGTGTGCCACATCAGTCATTAACACCTGTTTGTTTTGTCCTGCAGACCCAGATTCAGTACCTGAAGCAAGTCCAGCAGCCGAGTGCAGCCCAACTGCGGTCGTCCATGGTGGATCCAGCCATCAACTTGTTTTTCCTCAAAATGAAGGCTGAACTAGAACAGACTAAAGATAAACTGGAGCAGGCCCAAAATGAACTGAGTGCCTGGAAATTTACACCTGATAGGTAAAGACAATCAAAATAACCCCCCCCTTCCAAATAAAGTCAAGACTTCCTCATGCCCCCCACCTACACTTTCACTGCAGGCATGCAGGGACACTGGTGGGGGGGAGGCTGACAAATGCTGTACTCACCCGTTGTTACAGAGAGACAGTCACTGCAAAACAATCCTGTTTTTCTCCTCTTGCTGTACCAGCTATTTATCACATAAGCTTAAGCGACAAGACAATATGGTCAGGTGACACTTGTTTCAGCTTTGTCCCCGCTTATCCCCACAACGTCCATGGACCTGAAGGAGTCCGGACTGTTCCCGAAGAGGTGGTCCCTCGCCCCCCAACGCGGATATATGCCCTCCCTGCACCCTCAGCTCACACCAGACAGTTCATATATAAAATAAGGGGGTTAAGGAGTGTGAGTCAGGCAGAGACCCTCCTGAGCCTTAACCGTTTTCCAGACAATAACCAGACCTGGTTTATAAAGACGTTTAACTGTGGATAACGCCACACACGTACCCCTCTAGTCTGCCTGAGAAACGTAAAGACTTTTTGGACAGTCTAGATACATTGCAGTAACATGAGGAAAGTTTCTAGGATCTAAATTAAGACTTTGGGAGAAGAGCCACTAGAAATAAGACTGAAAGGAGCCTGATCCTCGGTTCACTGGGGACTTTGGTTCCGGCGCGAGAGTCCATTCATCTGTGTCTTTGAGCACGGGCCCGGTCACGGTAGAGTGTATTTACATGTTTTTCTTTGCAACATGTTTCATTTGACTGGCAATTAATTTGAATTTGTTCCTCTGAAACAGACACTTACTGCAGTGTGTAAACCCTGGAATATAATTGATTTTTGTTTATATTTGTCTCCTATATATTTTATTACAAATTAATCTACAGTTGAATCTTGAGAAACTGGCTGAAACACACTGCTGTAGGTTCACCAAGTCCTGTTTTGAATCTGTATTCAAATGTCTTTAACTAGTCATGTTATGAGGTGATGGTGATGTATCGATGTATTTCTGTGTGTTTTTGTTCAATGACCCCTCGATCTCTCCCATAGCCGATCAGACCGTTCTGACATGTGCAGCACGTGTTAGCAACTGCTACCGTTCAAACCACAGCTGCTCACTGTGGTGACATTTACGATGGCAGCCTCTCAGCCCCGCAGTCATGAAAGCTAAAGGGCAACACCTTTTACATTTAAGACTCTGTGAACTTGCTATTTATGTTAATCTTTTTGAATTCATTGGGGATATCTGGACTCAGCAGGTGACAATGAAACATGTTCTAAGTTTGATTTCCTGTTTACTACTTTGGCTTATTGATTAAGTGAGTTTTTGAATGCGTCATCACAAACTCAGTATTGTTCCAAGATGCGGCGAGCTCACCTGCAGTATTCTTAAACCTGTTTTAAGGTTGAGATAGCAACATTTGAGCTTATATTTATCTTCCACTTGCTCCAGCGTTATGTAATTGATGGCTCCACAGAACTGGGGGCTGCCCCCGTGGTGCACAGGCCCATTCTCAATACTCACAGTCAAGGTTTGACTTTGATATTTGTAGTGTGTCACTGATATTAATGTCATATTTTCCTTCTGCCTTTTCCCTCGCATGCGTGTAAAGGGTTTGGATTACCGGTGGTATTTAAAGCTTTCTGCATGCGATGTTGAAAATAGTTAAATGGAAATGTGGTTGTTTAAAACATGTTTTGAATTTAAAATGAGATGCTTTCAACATTTTCTACATTTAATTCTAGAGTCAAGTGTGTGTGACCGTGATCAAGACACGTGGTATTTAAGTTGTCCTACAGGAAAAGTGGGTTTCAACTTTTTATTGAGATCTGACTGGTGCAACTAGAAAACGTGGTTTCTGGGGTCCGGAAGAGTTTTCTGTCACACGTGTCCACCTGATTATACGAACGGATCGACTCTTTGAATATTTTCTCTTCTGGTTCATTATGTGATGTGAGACTTGTTTCCCTTCCAGCCAAACGGGGAAGAAACTGATGGCCAAGTGTCGAATGCTGATTCAGGAAAACCAGGAATTGGGAAGACAGCTGTCCCAGGGACGCATCGCGCAGCTGGAGGCCGAGTTGGCGTTGCAGAAGAAGTACAGCGAAGAGCTCAAGAGCAGCCAAGATGGTGAGAAAGTCTCGAGTCTGGTGTTTGTCCTGCTCAGATTTCTTATCTGGTGTTTGTTTATTTATATTTACAAATGTGTGTGTTCCCGATCCCCCTCAGAGCTGAATGACTTTATCATCCAGCTAGACGAGGAGGTGGAGGGCATGCAGAGCACCATTCTTGTCCTGCAGCAGCAGCTGAAGGAGTCTCGTCAGCAAATGTCTCAAACTCAGGGGTCGTTACCCGGAGCTGGACCCAGCAGGACTTCCCCCGCAGCGTCCGGCTCCTCCGCCGAACCACCAACACAGCCCGAGCAGGCCGGCGCCCCTCCCGACGCGCTGGCCAGAGACTACGGGAGGGTGAGCAATGGACCCAGCAATGGCAGCTCATCCCAGAGGAGCGAGACCGCCACCCCCGGCCTGTACCGGGAGGTCAGCAGCACAGAGGAAGACTTTCCGATGTCCCCCGTGGTCTCCAGCCCCGGCGAAGCCGAGACCAAACTGTCGAACCATTCGGAGGAAGCGACGGGGAATCAGACAACTGCGGGCAGAGTTGCTGGGGCCGCAGGGTTTAGGGGCCAGCTCAGCGCAGGGTACGAGAGCGTGGACTCTCCAACGGGCAGCGAGACGTCATTGACTCAACATTCAAATGACACAGACTCCACCACCGACCCCCACGAGGACAAGGCTGCCCTGGTCACAAAGGGCTCCAGGACTGCAGGGTCACGGCACACTCAGAACGGCCTGGACGCCAGCGCCAGTGACAGTATGGTTTTGTAATGTACTTAAATGTGTCTTTTTTTTTTGTTTGTTGTTTTTTTTTTATACAAGGCAACAAATGCTTAGTGTGCAACACGGCACTGCTGTCGGAGGCGTTTTCACCTTTCCCTCTTCCTGTTGTGATTCTTCTGTCACATTTGTGTTTCTAAACAGGGATTAAAGGTGTGGGTTAATGTTAGATTTAAATTGAGTGGAACGTCTGGTTAAAATAAAACTAGTATGCTTGATTCAACTGTTAATTTGAGCATGTTTATGCTGTTCTTGTTTGAGATTGTGACACTGAAAATAGACATCTGGTGTTGTAACTCATTGTAAACAGTAAAATCACTCAATGACAGTAGCTTTGCGATATTTCAGGTCATTGTCATTGTTGGCCTGTTTTTGTTTTGTTTTTTAAAATAAAAATTGCATTTTAATTTTTCATCCGAAGCAGTGGTTCACAAGATTCCAGTGAGTTATGAGTAGTTTATATGCAGCATTCATACTATTCTGACATCAGTCCTTTTCATGTACTGACCAAATACCAATAAAAACTTTTAATACTATAGCATGAAACCCATTATTACTACAAAGCAGTAAATCTTGGGGAGAAAAATTCGCGGTAACTCTGACAATTAAATTCTTTTTTAACCCAAGCCGATAACAGGCTTTATAATTGTCATGATTTGCGTCAAAAGGAAATTACGATGCAATTTCATTAAACTAGATCATACAAGTTTTAGAAACTATGGATAAATCCAAACTGACACTTTTATTGTGTAATAAAGCAATTATTTACTGAAGTCTGACTGCAAATAGCTCCAAAGGTCTGTGTCTGGCACAGAACGCCGCTGCTCCTCCAACACGCGTGGGGGCGCTGTGGTGCGGCCTCGCCCCCAAACATTCGATTCACTGTCAGTGAATCAACAACTCATGTTGCAGTCTTGAGTCTGGACTGACAGGATCAACATCCCCGGGGGAGAACTCCAAACTTCGGCCGTCTCTGACCAACAACCCCGCTGCAACATGAGCTCCGGATCTGTGGTTATCGTGTCTGCTGCTCGGACACCAATCGGTAAGATTTAAAACTCCCCCAAAAAACTCGCACACATCAGAATAAATAAATCCACCGTCCACTGCTGCTGCTAAAATGCGCCACATACTACTGTTTGTAACGCTATTACCAAGATAATCTTTTAAAATATGCCATTTTGTTGAAACGTTTCATTAGCCACATTATTTTGCAGAGTGCAAACAGTTCAGCCAGACACGTCCGCCGATCCGTCGCTGTGATTGGTTCACTCGCCTGTCCGGCCAGTGTGTCGCTTCCTGATTGGCCAGCTGGTCATAGTGCGACAAAGCACGCCCCTTCTGCTATTGGTCACTGGCGGTGTGTCAGCACGCGATGGGCGTGTCAAGACGCCAAAATGTTTCATTATTATATAGTTTAACAGTCTTTACGTATCTCTATCCTAATAAATTGATAAATTATACAATTCAAAACTGTCAACGGTAGAAATTAATGAGGATGCGACGGATGGATGTAAATATTAGATATCAGATGATGTATTATGATCTGTGCATGGATGAGTTTGCATTTATGTTCACAATGCAGAATGTGTCTCGGTTTGAGTGTTTCTCAAGAGGTTTGTAGCAGAGTCTTGTTCTGTATCCCGTTGATAATGAATGATTAACGGCACGAGTTTGTTCCCAGGGTCTTTCAACGGCGCTCTGTCCACGGTGCCTCTGCGGGACCTGTGTTCCGTGGTGATCAAGGATGTCCTGAAGCGTGCTGGGGTAAATCCGGAGGAGGTCTCTGAGGTCATCATGGGGCACGTTTTAACAGCAGGTGAAACACCAGCGAATGATGAACTGCGTCATGTTGTTGGGGATATTATTTTAAGCTGTCTCACTGCTCTTTTTGTGCTTGAGGTCACGGGCAGAACCCAGCACGTCAGGCCAGTGTCGACGCTGGGATCCCCTACCCTGTCCCGGCCTGGAGCTGTCAGATGATATGCGGCTCCGGGCTGAAGGCCGTGTGTCTGGGCGCTCAGTCCATCCTGACTGGAGAGTCCACCGTAGTGGTGGCAGGAGGCATGGAGAGCATGAGCAAGGTTGGTTAGGAGTCAAGACTTAGAGAGAAGATGGGCAGGATGATTCTTGATTGTCTTTTCAGGCTCCTCACACCCTGCACATGAGAACAGGTGAAAAATTGGGTGACGCTTCGCTGCGGGACTCCCTGTTAGCTGACGGCCTGAACGACGCCTTCCACGGCTACCACATGGGCATCACAGGTGACTTACATTTGATCTGTGAGTGGCCGTTCCAGATGGCTAATTATTCCAATGTCATTAATCAGCTGAGAATGTGGCAAAGCAGTGGGGGGTCAGCAGAGAGCAGCAGGATCTGTTCGCCGTCCAATCCCAGAACAGAACCGAGGCGGCGCAGAAAGACGGCCATTTTGACAAAGAGATCGTTCCGGTGACGGTGATGACCAGACAAGGCGAGTAGCGAGCGTGTGCTGCGTCTCTTCATCAGATCTCATCCCTGTGCGCTGACAGCAAACATGCACGCTCAGGTGCGGTTGAGGTGAAGGCCGATGAATTTCCCCGGCACGGCAGCAACGTAGGCAGCCTGTCCAAGCTCCGCCCCTGCTTTATCAAGGACGGCAGTGGGACCGTGACCGCTGGCAACGCCTCAGGTTTGCCGCCATCCATTTGCGAGTCCGACTTACTCCAGTTAGAGATGGTAAATTTATTTTCCAACCTCAGGTATGAACGACGGGGCAGCAGCGGTTGTCCTGATGAGCCAATCAGAGGCCGAGAAGCGTGGCGTAAAACCCCTGGCCAGAATTGTGTCTTCAGCTCAAGTTGGTCTGGAGCCCGCCGTCATGGGGATAGGACCGATACCGGCCATCAGGACAGCGGTGAGAACTCGGGACGGCAATAAAACACGAGAACACTTGAAAAATACGTTGTAATGATCGCGTTTGCCAGGTGGAGAAAGCAGGCTGGCAGCTGGAGGAAGTCGACTTATTTGAGGTCAACGAGGCGTTTGCTGCCCAGTCGGTCGCTGTGGTCAAAGAGCTGGGTCTGAACGCAGACAAGGTGAGGGGTTTGACCTGCCAGTTATCGACCCCCCCCCCCCTTCAGTTTAAAACACGCCTTTCGCCTTCAGGTGAACGTGAGCGGCGGCGCCATCTCTCTGGGCCATCCCCTCGGGATGTCGGGCTGCAGAGTGCTGGTGACCTTACTGCACGCGCTGCAGAGGACTGGAGGTCGAAAAGGTGTGGCGTCTCTGTGCATCGGGGGAGGGATGGGCATCGCCATGTGCGTGGAGAGGTCCTGAGGCGTTTCAGATTGTAAAGCAGCGGCGGGGAACACGGTCGTCTACAGTTAAACAATGACTGTTGGACCACGTACGACTGTTGCTCGCCATCTTCACTGCACTGAAGCGCTCGGGTTTGTACAGCTGTATATTTAATTATTCTCCTTTAGGTGTGGAATTTCCTAGATAATTAACATTTTTAGGGACTCTCAAGTATCAACATATTCACTTATTGTTTAATCTACTGGATGTAGCCAAAATGCGTCCTGATCAACATTCCAATCAGCAGCTTTGGGACATAAATCTGCCAACTTTAACTGTAACTTTCCTGTAACTAAGCAACATGTCAATAAAGAACAAGCCGCGGTGTCCATCTTTGAAGCTCGTTTATCGATGTGTGCACAACAGCCAGCGAGCCCGAATTAAGCCATGGACTAATTTACAACCAGAGGAGCTTTATTAAGTGTCCGACAAAACTGAAAAGGTAGAGCAGTAACCAGGCGAAGTGCACAGCCTATACTAGAGCCAGAGCCACGAAGAGCTCCGTTTGTTTAAACACAGACGACCAGCAACGGCGTTTTATCCCTCCAGAGAACCAGACTGCACAGCGTCCCTGTACGACTGGCCGCCCTCCTTCTGCTCGGGGAATAATTTGATGAGGTCATCGATACGGAGGATGGTGATGGCGGCCTCTGTGGCAAACTTCAGACTCTTTGTTTTGACCGTGATGGGCTCGTACACGCCGGCTTGACGGTTGTCTCGTGGTTTGCCGTTCACCAGGTCCAGACCGATCCTGTCATAGGTATTAAAATATAGATTTTGCTTCCCAACTTAAAAGTTTCCCTTCTGCCTCAGTTTTAACTCTAAGGTCTCTGAGCGATGAGGATGCTCACCATTTGAGATTCTTGCGTTCGGGGTTAACCTGAGCTTCATTGTGGAAGGCTCGGAGCTTAGCCACCAGGTCAGTGGAGTCCTGTGCTGCGTTCACGGCCAGCGTCTTGGGAATCACGAGGAGGGAACGGGCAAACTCTGCAATAGCCAGCTGCTCTCGGGAACCCTTAAAAAAAAAAAAAAACAGTATGATTGGAGCATTTGACCAATTTAAGACTCCTAGTTCCCAGCAGCTGCATGAACATTCATCTCACCATGCTGGTGGCATAATTCTCCAGGTAGATTGACAGAGCGGCCTCCACAGCGCCCCCACCTGGAACGACACACTTGGACTCCAGCACCCTCTTGACCACGCAGAGAGCGTCGTGCAATGAGCGCTCCATCTCGTCGCACATGAAGTCGTTGGCCCCGCGCAGAACGATGGACGCTGATGTGCGTGCTTTGGTGCTGACGGGATAAATCGGGAGGACAGACGGTTGACAAAGGCACGGAAATCTCCAAAACCCCTCAGAAAAGCGTATGATAAGAAGGTGCCGCGATTCTTGTTCTTACTTTTTGACCAAGATGAGCTCATCGTCGCAGATGCGTTCCTGCACAACCTCCTCGGCCTGACCGAGCATGGTGGCCTCGAACGTCTCCTCTCCCTCCAGATTGGTTAAAGAGGGGCAGACGGTTGCTGGAGATCAGCAAACACAAACTTGTTTTCTCGGGTAATTCTATTCCACCATGTGCACATAAAAAAAAACATAGAAAAACTCTGCCGCCACAAACATCAGCATACCTCCTGTTGCCTTGGCGATGCGCTTGAGATCCCTCTTCAGGACCCTTCTCACTGCCATGGCTCCGACGTCCACAAAGTATTTAAGACACATGTCGTCGACGCCACCGGTGGTGAGGATGACGTTGGCGCCGGATGCCAGGATTTTCTGGATCCTCTCCTTGGTGATGTCAGACTCCCTGAGGCAACAAAACCCGGTATTAAATTAAAAAATAAAATACACACATATAAGCAAATAGAATTCTGAATTGTTCAGCCAACAGTAGTTGAACGACAGCTCAAACGGAAGCTGCTGTATTAACTGCTGCCGCCATTATTCTCTCCCACGCGTATCACTGTGTAAACTACTTATTCAGCATCACAGCAAATTTAAATGGGATTTTTTTCATACTGGCCGGTGGCGGCAAAAGCAAACCGACCTCTGTCTGATCTGGTCAAGCTTCTCGGGGTCAGTAATGATGACTTGTACACCCATTTTCAACTTGGTCTTCTGCAGGCTGAAGTCCAGGCAGGCAATTTTGGCATTGACAACACGTTTCGTCATTTCTGAGGAAAGAAAACGGCGCGTTAAATATCTTCTAACGGTCGCTAAGCATTAGGTGAAAGTATTGCAAGTCACGATTAAATTCATCTGTCCGGCCAGAAAAGCAGTGAAACAGTTGACAAACTAGTCCACATTCTCTCGAGGCCGGGCTTCTCTCTCCCACGCGTATCACTGCTTACATCAGTACATTTGACATAGCAGCAAAATTAAATGGGAGTTCAATTAGCTGGAGCCAACATAAAACGTCCAAAGATTGATTTATATATAATTTTGCCCACCTTGTGAACCAACTGTGCAATTAAGTGCATATCCGTTAACCAAGAAGCTCTCCTTCTGACTGCGGCCATGGGCTTTCAGCACGTTGACAGAGTTGATGGGATACTTGGCCACCCCCTTGCTGTCTACAAACTTCACAGCCACGGCAGCATCCACAACCATGTTAGCAAAGAAGTCAGCATCACTGCGGGTGGTGGATTAAGGTCAACAGATCTAAAATTCTACTCGTATAATCAAAGTTGCATTCCATGTGAGAAAAAGGATACCCCCCGATGATTTTCGAGGACATGGCTGTCTTGGCTACATTGATTAGGCACTCCCTGCCCAGGTCATCCGTGGCAATGGTGAGATTCTCATTAATGTAGCGAACTGCCTCCCTTGAAGTAAACAAAAGACAAGTTTTGGTGTCAATAGAATGCGCACACCTTGTCGAATTGCAAGTCTATGAAAGGGTTAAAGAGGAAAAACTCACTTGCAAGCCAGGCGGTATCCACTGATGACCGACGTGGGGTGAATCTTCTGCTTCACCAACTCATCTGCACTCTTCAACAGTTCAGCTGCAATGATGACCTGAACACATCACAATATTTAATATGGTTACAAGTTAATATGCGTGCTAGTTAAAAGGACGCGCAACATAAAAATAACACAATTCTTATTGTGCCATCATTTCATTAGGAGTTGCTGAATGAAGACCGCTGGACTCCTTCAGATGCTGACGGACAGCTTCTCTGTCCTGTTAGCATAGCCACACATCTGTACTAAAATGCAGAGAAGTGGTACTAAAACAGGACTTTTACATGCACAGGCCGGCAGCTGTTCATCCAACTCACCACAGACGTGGTTCCATCTCCGACCTCTTTGTCCTGCAGGTCAGCCAGTTCACACAAGACTTTAGCAGCTGGGTGCTCCACTTCCAGCAGCTTCAGGATGGTTGCTCCATCGTTAGTGATGGTCACATCCTACGCGTCAATAATAGAGATGAGTCTCATATATATCCAATATGTGAAAAGACACTGTTGCATGTGAGACTTACTCCTATGTCGTCCACTAACATCTTGTCCAGGCCAACTGGTCCAAGGGAGCTCTTGACAATGTTGGCAATTGATGCTGCGGCCATGACTGTACAAATCATAAAGCAAACGCAGTGATAAACAAACTAATATCTTAGCTTGTAATAGAGATTATATCCGATATTCGGATGTTCTGTCATTTTATTTAGTGTGGTACACAGTTAGGTTAGCCACACCCTCAGACCATGACAGCGTTTTTCTCTCCCATTAGCATAGCCATCCATTCATTTTAAAGCGAGTGGAAGGTACTGAAATGGGACCCGGCCTGGATACTTAACGATATGTGCATTTGTGGTACACATGTTCACCATGCTTCACATGATATAAACAAAAACCGCAGACATAATCTTCACGTTAAGTTGGCTAGCGTTAGCATCATCCGCACGTGTGATACCAGCGGCAAAGGAAATCGTGTATCCAGTCCGTCACAAGTGATACATTTACAATACAAAGCGCAAACCGAAAACATAAAAAATCAGCAACAAAACTCACCATTTTGAGTACGGACCGACTCGCCGGTCGTTCTCTGACCAAAAACATTTAACGGACCGTGCATAAGCGACATTTTGGACCACCACAAAACCAAGAAGAAAGGAGGTGCCGCGGTGCACTATGGGTAAACCGGTATTACGCAGAAGGTTCGAGAAGAAAACGTATCACAAACAGATATTTTATTATTATGCTAACGTTTTGCGATGTTGTGTAAGTCTAATTTATATCTTGCATTGAGCATGAGGTCAATTGGATCTCTAATCAGCCGAGGAAATACAACTTAAAAACCAAAGCTTTAAAATGGACTACATTTCCCAGCGTTTCCCAGCATCCGTTATGCCTTCTTCTTGGTTTCTGGGTGTCAGGCACGCCCCCTGCTGTTAACTTTGGTTCTGTACGTCTTTTACTGACTGCTATTTTCAAAGATGGATTGTAAATTCATGGGTCTCTTTTGTTTGCCACTCTCTTAAAGTTTCTTTTCTCAGGTTACGGTCGTCTTTGAATAAATCAATCCAACAAATATGGGTTCTCTGCATGTATTCGATGTGGGACGCGAGGGTTGCTGGATACCTCTTTGAAAAAGCTTATTATCACTAATTCTTTAGTCCCAGAAGCTGCATGCTGTCCTATTGACCTCCGACCCCGCTGACCCACTCAACTCGACTCTACCGGCAGCTTATTTTAATTAATATAATGTATTTCTGTATGTATTTCTGTATGTTCTACCAATTCTCTCCTCTACCTGTCCTCCCCCTTCTCCCCTCTCCTCTCTACCCAGCCGGCCATCAGCAGGAGGGTCCCCCTACATGAGCCCGGTCCTGCTCAAGGTTTCTTCCTGTTAAAGGGGAGTTTTTCCTGCCACTGTTGCTTGTTGGGGGTCAGGCCCTGGGATTCTGGAAAGTGCTTAATAACAATTTTGATTGTAACAGACGCTATACAAATAAAGATTGATTGATTGATTGATTGATTGATTGATTGATTGATTGATTGATTGATTGATTGATTGATTGATAAGGCAGCAGGCTATCGACCGGTTCAGAGAATCGAGGGCGCTTTGGACGAAAGGTGCGGACACGGGCAACTGGGTTTCACCTATTTTATTCTAAATTGAGATCGGGAGGAAGATTCAGCGTTACAGGTTACAGAGATGATGTTTTTATAGCTGCTGAAGTTGCTGACACACAGATGTGTACATGAGACAGGCGTTGGCCAATCTAAGTATATGTAAACAGTGGTTAAACATAAGGCAAATATGCTTGGCGATAAAGGGCTCCTGGATTTGATCCCTCGAGGATCAAGGGACGTGTCGCATGGGTACAAAATTTTACTACATTGAGATTTAAACAATAAGTCTTGTTTCAAGCCATATTGTTTCCATATTGTTTGACATGGCTTACCATCGAGGATGGAACACATATTGTAATTTAGTGTTATTGTTCCACTAGATGCAATTAACAGCCTGAGAGGACAAAAAATCTCTGATTTTATTGAAACAAAGTCAGACATGGTATGAGCAGGTTAAATAGGAGTAGATCTTGATTCTGACCATTGACTTATTTTCTGACTGCTAAACTCTCACCAAGGTTGAAGGCGGTAAGATTAGTAAACATAACTGTGATATGTTGCCATATTCATTTTTATTCTGTAATCACCACAAATACAAAGAAGAGTTTAATCTGAATTTATTACATCCAATACATTTATCTTGTTGAGCAATGACAACTAGGCAGTTAAAAAAAATACAGTACACTTAACTTAAAGATTAAAGCATTATAAAGCATACCTGTGGCATACAAGAATAATTCTCCTAAAATGTACATCTTTACAAAGTGTTTACAAATCAAACAGAGAAAGAAAAGTGCAAAACGGAGTCAACAAAGACTGATAATTCCCACCCGCTGAAACGAAGGACAAACATGTATGATGAAAAATAATCATACTTCATTCCTGTCTTGGACTTTACGCACATTTCCTGCACAACAGGCTTTGATTTTGTGCTTTTAGACGTTTGAACTTAAGTTCGTTTTAACCAGTGCGCCAAAGAACACCCAGCTTCACAGTATTTCATTTAAATTTTGTCTCTGCTCCTCAATATGAACAAACCGTTCAATAAATACATCGGACTTTATTTTTCAGCTTGGCCGTGGCTCCAAAAACAATAGTGATCGGGGTCAGAATGACGGATATAAATAAAACAAAGCTTACCGATTGACTTTTATAGGTGGGGAAAGAAAATTTCTCTGCTCAAAGTGAATCTTGGAGACTTTTTGCAACATCAGTAGTGTGAGCGTTCCATATTGTAAACAAACTAGTTGACCATTGAAAAACCAACCCCCCCCAGAAGATACAGTACTGCCTCCTTCGTGGTCCCTCTTAAAACAGTTTCAAATCGTAGGAAATTTAAAACAAAAGAATTTAACATTTTGTCGAGATGCAAAGTCCAGATAATGAACTCAGAGTCTAAATCTGATGTGTACACAGATGGAAAATAAATATTAAGCCCTATAAGCACTTCTAGAATATTCAATGTATTTGCTCTTGTTTTAAAGCATAAAACCTTATTGATGACAAAGGTTTACATAGACATTCCATTTAATTATACCTTAACTTTAATGGATCTTGTATTTAAGAGCTTATTTTCTTAATATCTGCAACCTTCTGTTATAGTTACTGCAACAACAACAAAAAAAAGAAAAATCCCAAAACAGCTGTTAAAAGTGATGAACTAGCCTGAGTAGCAAATGTGTAACGACGTGTCCTCCTACACAGGTTAAATCAGGCTAAGAAATGGAGTTTAAAACAACTTAAGAGAAAATCAAAGGTTGCTTGAGAAGGTTCCGGAGCTTAGGATCAATGATGGCGTGAGAGATTCTAGTTCTTATAACTCACTGATCTCCTGATCTACTGTATCTGTACGCTTTGTGTGCAAAAGCCCTGCAGCAAAAACCAGTTTGTACGACTTTATTATTGCCAAAAGGCTCGTGGAAAAGCAGTAAGAGGCCGCACTGTCACACCGAACGCTTTTAGACATTTAGGCGTAATCACTGCGAAATCTATTCGAAATGTTCGGAACAGTTTGAACCAGGAAGTGCTAAAGCTTCTCGCCTACAAGCTTCGACAGGAGGGAATTGTTCGCGCACATAGCTGCATAAGCACGTCTGATCTATATCCGGCTGGGTTACGCTCGATGTTGAGAGATGTGAGGCGTTCGTGGCCATGCAGCGCCGTCCTTTTATGCTGCGAGTTTATTTGGCTTTGAGTTTTCAGGCAAAGCTACTGGAACTGAGACACTGGAACTTCTCCCGCAGGGACTGGACAATCGTGGGTTGGTTGTGTTGCTGCTCGCTCCACATGTACTTCTCCAGCTCTTCCCGGTCTAGAGATCCCAGGGGGTTGCAGGAGCGCACTGGTGTGCACGGCAGGCTCCTGGACTGTGCGAGGCCCTGGGTTTGATGGTAAAGATCCGCCGTGGTGCCGACCCTCTGCGCCAACATGTCCTGCTCCTTCTCGCTTTCGTCCTCCGAGCGGATCTCTACATAGTCGTCATCATCCTCGCCGTTGTCCTTGAAGTTAGCCAGGTAGTTTTGAGTGGCGCGGAGGACGCTGAGGCCTGAAGAGCGGTTCAGGACAACTACCTGTTGGCCATCATGTAAGGTGAGGTCTGACTGTCCCTGGGTAGAGCGCTCTGGGAGGCTACTCTGCCGACCTGCGTGACCCAGACTGGGGATGTGATGTCGATTAACAGCGGGGCCGTGAGATTTGGGTCCAACCTGGTTCTTCTGCTGTTGGCTGGACAGACAGCCGACTGACTGACAGTCCCCAGCAGGAGAATTAAAAGACGGATTCCTTTTAATTGAACTGTACGGATGTTCCTCCTTTTCGCTAGGCGCCGTCATGCTCCACCTCTGGGATGGTAGGCTGGCCGGAGCGGGAGGGAAGGTCTGAAGGGAAGGGATTGAGAAGGAGGAGGTCAGTCCCTGTTGTGTGGAAGGTCCTCGGGCTACGTCCGTCTCGCTGGATGAGGAGACGAAGCTGGCCAGCTCTCCGTTACTGTAGGTGGAGTGGAGCCAGTCCTCCTCCAGGGAGGTCTCAGGCAGGGACGGGGAGGACGGCAGCCCCGGATGGCTCTGATGTCGGGTGGTGGAGGCCTGACCAGCGCCGGGACTCTTGAACATCACCTGGTCGTAGAGCTGGGAATACTCGGCTATTCTCGCACCTGTAATGAAAGAGAATATCATGTTGTGAGTTGTAGGGGAAAAAATTGGCCATCACAAGTCTGAACAGTCGTCTTTACCTATGGCGGCTCCTCCTTGTTTCTTTTCTTCCAAAATGGCTGCCAGGTCCTTCTGCTTCTTCTCAGCCCTGGCTCGGCTGCAAGAGTCGCCAGGGTCCATGCTCCTCATGCGCAGCAGCTGGTTGGCCTTCTTGATCTTCTGACTGTACTGGCGGGCCATCAAGAACACGCGGCTCTTGGACTTATCCATCAGTTCCAGGGAGAAATCCACAGACTCGCCCAGGAGGAGAGAGGGGGAGGCCAGTGGGGAGTCGAGACCAGCTAGCTCCCCCGGGAAGAAACTACTGAGGTCCTTGAGCGACTCCTTCTGTGTGCTTTTCTGAGGGACCTCCACCAGGTCGTCATCTTCTAGGCGGAAGCTGCCGCTGCTGAGGCGAGCCAGCCTGTTTCGAATGTTCTTAACAGTCCCTGGGGGGGGCTCTGGCGTGACAGGTGGAGGGTGTGGTGTAGGAACCGGGCTGTGACTCTCTTCTGAATTGAGGTCTTCATCTTGAAGGTCAGGAAGTTTGATGATTGGGATGGTAAACGATGGTGTGGAGGTGAGAGCGGGAGGTTTAGACGGGTGGGTTGGAGAAGCAACTACAAAGGAGCTCTTTGTAGGGCTGTTTTTGTTTGAGGACGACTTCTTAGGGGACTCTGTCGCGCTGACAGGGAAGGCAGCCGGAAGACGATCAGCTTTCTTCTCATTGTTCTTGATGTAGTTCTCAAGGTCGTTCCAGATCTCATCCACCCGCTCTGACATTTTGTCCTTCTTGTGGGATCGCTGACAGAATGTCTCCGAGGCAGAGGAGGAGGAGAAATCTAGCTCAGAGGGACATAGGACATGGTGAGAGGAGTCAGGACCGTCATCGTCTCCAAAGTGGAGGCTCTCTTCAGATAAAAACCCTCTGAGGCTCTCAGTCAGGTCTTGTTCGGAGGCCACCAGACTGTCCCTCTCTTTCTTTAATTTCTCATCCTCACTCATCCTATTGAGGATGACATTTGTTTCTGGAGGCTCCCTGAAACAAATGGTGTCATAGATATTTTCCTCCACTATCTTGAGGTCACTTGGGACATGTGACCTCCCCTCCTGTGTGGACGACCTGTTGCTCTCAGAAGTGTTCTCGGCCCCGTTTGAACGGTCCCTCACCTCTGCCCCTTTCAATGCATTCTCTGCCCTGCCTGCTTGTTCCAGGGAATCCAGTGGGGCTGCAAATGTTTCTTTCCGGGTCTGGCTTTCCTCTGGGTCGCGCCTGACCAGGCCCATGCTCTTCAGGTCCTCGTAGCTGATGTTGTCGTACACGTTTTCAATGTCGTCTATCGTCAGCTGCTCGGCCGAGGATGACCCGGACAGGTCGTTGCTAGAAGATTCCGTGTGAATCACGTCCAAGTTACTGGACAGGTCATCGTCAGGACTCTGTCGAGCCTCAGTAGTCTTCTCCCCCGCGCTGCTGGCCCTCCGGAGCACTCTGCCCCCACTCGGAGGAGGGTCAACCTGCACCGTAGGCACCTGTTCTACGTGCCAGCTGCAGGGACGAGCTGTCTTGGGTGAGGAAGTCCCCTCTAAACTCTCTGAGGGCACCTCGGGTTCTGCTGCACCTGGTTCAGTGGGGACGAACATCTGATAGATGTCCTCGTCATCGTCATCTGGCTGCATGGTCCTCTGACGGGTGGGAAACATGGCTCTGCGTGCCCGATGGTCCGCCCAGATGTTCCTCACAGAGTGGTCACTTTCTGTGACTATAACAGCAGGAATTGGTACCTCCGGAGGCTCCTCCACCACGTTAGGTGTCCTGAGAAGCGGTGGGTGGTGGCTTCCTTCCCTCATAAGGGATTCTCTGGCTCGCTGTGGTTTAAAACAGTCAGCTTTTTAAAAATACATAATTGATGGAGTATAAATCATCTCGATAGAGATCAATGTTTGTTACCTGAAGGTCTGCAGCACTCATATTGAAGGATTTCCATTGTTCTATGCTATCAACAGACGCCTGAGGGTTCAACCTTTTCCTGCTGCCTTTGCCAGGGACTAGTAGCCTCTTTTGACCTCCCTGGTTTCAGATTGTTCAGCATTAGCGCGTTTGGAGGGCGAGAAAAGGAACTGCACACGGCGGTGCATCAGACAGGTCAGAGGTACACTCACCATGCCGCTGTCATCTTCATCATCAGCGTCTCGCTGATGTGGTTCCTCCTCTCTGTCGCTGTGGTTGTAGTGGTCGCAGGGGTCAAGCGACTCCTGCGACTGGTTGATGAGGCTGCGGCTGCGACCGATAGTGCCCAAAGCCAGCTGGGACACCGGTGAGAGCAGGGTGGCTCCCAGACTCGTTCTCTGGAAAGGAAGCGGGTTTTGTTGAAGGTTTGTACATGTCGGCCTAAACATCACACACAACCTGTCATCACTCACCTTTTCCACATCTGTGTTTGCAGCATTTTGCTTGGCATTCTTCAGTAATTTAGACAGAGGCTCTGGGAGGACAAAATGAAATATTGAATGAAAAAATAACAGCTATTGATATGCTTTCTTTGATTGTGATTGTGATTTTTTAATTTTATTTTTTACCTTTCCTTCGTCCTCTGCGAGGAGGACCATCCTTGGACAGAGAGGAATCCTTCTTGTCTCCATCACTATAATGAAACCCAGGATGATCTGGACAAATAACAGGAGAAAAGTCACATTAGAGGTTGATAATAGGTATCAAAGTAATATTTTTTATGAAGACTGTGACGTACGGATCGTATCCATCTCCAGAATTGCCTGCTTAGCCTGGAATATAACAGGAGAGAGTTTCGGTTAGTTGTGCATTTAGCCACCAGATGGCGCCAAAGCGCATCTTGGCCAGACTAATCAAGGCTCACTATACTGTATAATGACATGGAAGCACTTTTTATAGGGCGCATTAAAGGTTTCCACTCGCAGATGGTCAAGGGCAGATGCGAAAACAGCCAAGTCAATGTGGCTTCGTAAAAATAGCCCAGTGGTAGCAGCTGGAAAGTAATGTGGTGCGGGGATGCAGATGGAGGGGGCAGGAGAGAGGGCCCGTCCTGCTACAGCAATGTGAACGCAGACTAAGTTATCAGCAACTACTCTTACCTTGGCTGGGATTTTGGCAGGGTGGTTTTCAAGTATGAGTCTCTTCAGGTGTAAGATCCACATGCGCTTGTCTTGCTGTGATTTTGCCTGAAGAAGAGAGACCAGACAACAGGTAGTTGAGCGGGTGAGAGGCTAATTCTTGATGTGATTCTCCATTATTTATGCATTTGTTTCGTAGCATGAGTGACAACATGCAAACAGATATGGGCTGGTGGACGTTTATGGTGTTTGCCGTACCTGGACCGTGTGCTGAAGTTTGGGATTCTTGTAGTGAAACACACTGAAGCTAAGTGGTTCTTTAGGAATAACTTCCACCAGCATCAGGTTGCAGCACTGCAAAACACACATTAAAAAGTCAGGCCTCGTTCCCTGTGCAAAAGCACATTCAATTTCTCTTCAGGACACACGACTGACCAGTATGTGAGCCTTGTACGTGTAGGTTTCTTCTCGTTTCTTGGTAATGAGCAGCAGCTTGTCAAAGAGGAAGAGCGTTCGCTCATTTTTGGCTCGCTGCAAGCGAAATGTCCCTTCAAGGACCAACTCGCCATAACCAATCAGATCAGGGCCCTTCCAGTTGGTCAGCAGACTCTGAATTTCCTGCAGGAAGCATCAAATTGCATTAGGATGAGTGAAGTAGCTGACCTAGCAAAGAATATATAAAAAATGCTGTTTGCAGACAAAATAGGGCCTAAAATGGGTGTAAAACAGTGTCGCAATGATTGACTTCAACAACAGGGATGCAAATAAATATGCTTGTATACGACATGGAGACAGAAAGAGCGAACACTTTAAAAATACTGCGAGGGATTAATGAGGAGTCAGGCGTGTTCGCGCTGAACGCACCTGCAGCCTGACGGCGTGCTCGTGTTTCCTCTTCATGTCGTTGATGTGCCAGGCCACTCTCTGCATGGTGTCGATGGCCTCCTGCACCACCTCGTACGTCTCCGTATCCTTCTCCATGTGGTTGGCAATCTCCTAAACACACACACACACACACAATCCCGGGGGTCAGGCATATGTATCTGCCATAGACAATAGAGCACCATAAAGGTAAACATATGGCCTCTCCAGTGGAGACTGAGAGAAAAGCTCCAGCTTAACTGCGCACGTTTATATACATCAGTGCACATGAAAAACATTAGTGTTTAATGCTCCGACACGGATGTGCCTGGACTCGTTTATCATGCTTGAGAAAAAGGAGAGAACTGTCTCTCGGGACAGACTGACGCACGTGCAGCAGTAGATGGTACTTGAGGATCCTCTGCACCGGTTTGAGCAGATAGGAGCCCAGAGGCAACGAGTGCCTGAGAGATTCCTGGCGCTCGCGGAAGAACTTGGCCAACGCCTTGTTCCTCATGCACTCTGTCAGCACAGCCACCGACCTGTGGAGGCAGAACACGGAGAGTCAGATACCAGGCCTGCTGAGAAGGCTGTGATTTGTCAGTGACGACAGGTAACAGCGAGTGACAAGCGAGGCTCTTTGCACGGCCGTGTTCCAAAAAGAAAGGGAGCGTTCCGCCATAGATGTGAGCAGAAACGAGCCAACTTCCACTGTAAAAAACAGCCAGTTTGTTTTTGGACATTATTGAGACAAGAAAGAGATGCTATAGTTCAGCTTAATTATCCTGTCTGACATTCCTGGGATGTTATGTTCTCAAGAACGGCACGGACGTGAGTCCACATGACCCTTCTCAGGTCATACTGAGACATTTGGACATTCGTAGTCTAATGTGGACAGACGCTCAAGACATGGGTCAGGTGTGTGTGTGTGTGTGTGTTATTGTGCTTGCTACATACCGAGTACCAAAATCTACATTCCTTTTTGGGAAGTGAGGGCATTTCCGCAACTTCAAATGAGAGTTAAGGCGTGGTTTTAAGGTTCAGGATGGGATTGGGCTGAGGTCAAGGTGAGGGTGCATTATGTCTATGAAAATCCTCACAAAGACAGAAGTACGAGGATGTGTGTGTGTGTGCGCAAGTCCATTAGCGCGTGCATGTGCATGACTGCATGCCTACATATTGCTGAAGTTCCACACAGGCCTGGCATTGTTCGACAGGAAACCCGACCCTGGAGCTCAGCATGACTCTGGTACATCTGCAGCCTCTGAGTGCGCGCGTGTGTGTGTGCCCGAGCATCTCCGACTCACTGTGGCTGTGCACGTGCATGCGTGTGGGTGTCTCCAATGTGTGTGAGTGACTGTCGTGTGTGACCTTGGTTGGGGTCACCAGCTGTGCTGTGGGAGAAGACCTATATCTCAAACGTCTGAATGGCCCCTTTCACTCACTCACTCTCTCTCTCTCTCACACACACACACACACACACACACACACACACACACACACACACACACACGCACACACACTAGTATTTAAATAGTTCTATGATTTATCAAAAACTCCTGAGGTGTGTGTTGTGTGTATCTTTGTCTCACCTTTCAGCCCATTTAATAACACACAATGCTGTGTGTATCCCAAGGATCTATGATGGTGTCCCACGGGACCCCCCCCCCCCCACAAAGCTGAATAAATGGTGTTAAGTATGATTGGGTGACAAATATAACAGCCCATCTGTCAGTGTGTGAGCTGTAACTCTGTCAATAGGCAGAAAATAAAAGATTGCGAGCAAATAATGGAACATAAGGGAGGGGGAACCCCCCCGAGGCACAAGTGAAGGCAGACACTGATCCTGAGCTGGAACGCATCAGGGGGGGGTTGAAAACAACAAAAAAGGTAACGCATTCATCAGCAGGTACAATGGAGGCATGTGAGACGGTGGGAGGGGAGCTGGGCAGCATATGAGGGTGAGAGGGAGCCGATAATGGGGGGGAAGGTGCGACACGGGCGTCCTCACCGGGGGTAGTTGGTGCAGTACTGCGTGTAGATGTGGAATTCTTCACTCTGCAAAACACGAGCACAAACGTGTTAATGCGTTGACCAGACGGATGGGTTTATGCTAGCTCTGAATCTGTGGTGGACCGTCAAGAACAATTTGAACTGTAACAACAAAATGATGCCGTTATTATAATACGACCCGGTCCCCCACCCTTCCTCTTCGCTGTTCTGATGATGTCAGGGTCAGTTCATGTTTACAACTCTGCACACTCGGGGCGCACGGACAATTCCTCCTCTCTGCTCCGCTCACTGCTGCTATTCAAAGTCAACTCAGCAGCTTGTGATTAGCCGCCGTCCCAGCCTTTAAGTCTACCTGCTCTCAGATTAAATGTTCCTCCGTACTGCGTCCCCGCCCCTCTAATTGAGACTTTTCCCACCTTTCACGGCCGACTTAACATCAAGTAAGGCTGGACTTGTCGGAGCGAGACTCGAATGCAACGGGAGCATTGTCTTCTTCTTCGGTGCGGCTTAAAACCAATTTTCCACCCTGGTCTTGAATCCTGTTATTTCAGTGCCCCTAACTGAAATCTATTTGCATCCATTAACACTTGCAGGGGTCACAGGAAGTACACAGAGATCAGGCCACGGCATCAGAAACCCAGACTATAATGTACACACTCAGTGTTCACATGTGTTTTCTCACATGTGATTCTGTCTGTATGTGCCCGCATGTTTCTCACATTAAGTAAATATACACTGCCACTCAGGCCACAGCGAACAATTCAACCAGCCTACAAAAACACAAACAGTGCGCTCCCACACACACACACACACACACACACACACACACATTCTTGTTTTGTCAGCCTGAGGTGCTCCGTGGGAACTGTCCTAAATTGGAGAGCAGAGTTCTCCTCCTTGTCTCCAGTAGTCTGCCACCGCAGACCAGGCCTAAGCACAACCAGATGTGCTGGCATTAATTTCTGACAACACAAGGACCGACACACACGCTTAATACACACCCCTAATATCAAACCGGACCGTGAAACCACAAGACGTATAAATGCTTCTATGGAAACTCAAATCTGTGTGCGCCACATGGTTCTGTGCACACTCTTTGAACCATGGAAATAGCAGACCTGGAAATAGCTTCAATCTATAATATAGCTCCCTTTGAGACGTACGCACAAGATTACATTACGTATGCCCAAGTGGCATAATTACCATGTTCCGGGTCTGAATCAGAGCAAACTGGACTTCATCCCTTTCTACAATATGGAAAAGCAAAACAAGTCGAACCCAAACTCGTGCATCAGTGTTTTGTTTTTGAAAAGTTGTGATCTGTCAAGATCGGGCTGGTATAAATGAGTCATAGGGTAAAAGAGATAACTGGGGCCGAAATAAATGTGGTGGTGATGGTGCCTGTGACGCAGTTAGCGTGTAGCAACTCATAAAACACATTAAAAATGCTGAACACACAGATTGCACAACCAGGATCAGAACATGGGGATAGAAAGCCAATTATCTGAGAGATAAAGGAGAAAAAAAGGTGTGAGACGACTGTGGATGTGTCTGTTCATGTGTGAGAGTGTGTGTGTGTGTGTGTGTGGTGTGTGTGTGTGTGTGTGTGTGTGTGTGTGTGTGTGTGTCTTTAACATAGCGACATACATAGTCTTGACAACCATGAATAAACTGCAGTCACACACAAAAGAACTGTAGTGTTACAGCTCTGATTCCTGTCAGCCTCACACACACACACACACACCCACACACACACACACCCACACTCACACACACACACACACACACACACACACCATCACCAGTGTAAGGGGGCGTAATGGTCAGTCATGACTAAAGATTTCCAGGCAGCCATGTGGTTGTACAACTCATAAATTTGAATTCTTACTGACAACACACACACACACACACAACACACACACACACACACCCACACACACACACACACACACACACACACACACACACACCATCACCAGTGTAAGGGGGCGTAATGGTCAGTCATGACTAAAGATTTCCAGGCAGCCATGTGGTTGTACAACTCATAAATTTGAATTCTTACTGACAACACACACACACACACACACCCACACCCACACCCACACACACACACACACACACACACACGCGCGCGCACACACACACACACACACACACACACACACACACACACACCTAAACTGTCAGGCTCACATCTGTATACTGGATGCTAGTATCTTTATCTCTGCTATATATAAAATAGATTTGGATGGAATAATGTCTGGCATGTGGTTTCTAGGGGGTAGAAACAGTGCCTGCGTGGAACACAAGTGGCTGTGGAAAATCTGCACAGTTGTGTGAGTGTGACCGTGGCGTAACAATCTACACCAAAAATGAAGATCGGCCTCCAGAGTTGATCTGAGATCAGGTTTTTGAAGTGTAACCGCGGCGGTGTCAGTTACAAGATCACAGCGGTTTGCTTAGGGATCCCACATAATTGTGCAGAATAGGCCCTGTGGGCTGCAATAAAATGAGCCCGTCTCGATAACAGTCGCCGTATTTCGGGTGTCCCAGGACCTGCCAGACAGACAGTTGCGCCGCGGAATGGAGTGTAACTGCAGTGGGGTTAGGGACGGGACGCTAAGGGGGGTTTTGTGGAAGTGCTACAATACATCAGAATTTGTAGGACATACTTGTGCAATCAGTTATTTAAAGACAAACAAGGGGAAGGAGGGGGTAAAAAAGCACTTAGCCAGAACCGATGATACCAGAGTTGCTGACTTTCCAGCTTTTGTTGATGTAGACCTGCAATTATCCCCCTTCTCCCGTAAAAGGTGATTATACATTTGGACTGTCCTTAAAATTCCTTTCCAGTGGTCTGTCCTCCCTGCCCTCCTGTTGCACTAAAACAGACATTCCACCCACCAAAACAACGCTACTACACTTCACGTAGAGCTTCCACCAGTTCTATGATGTCTGATGTGAGTTTAGAACCAGCTTGAAAACAGGGTCCAATCTTTAGAGTTTGCAAGTACATCAACTCACACTTAAGCTTCAGTGCTTTAATCACGTTTTACCTTGGACACGAAGCATTCTGCGATAGCCACCGGGTCTGCGTGGCACTTCTCAAGTTCATGAAGAAGGTCCCTGAAACACACACACACACACGCACAGTTTCAGTCATACACACACGAGTTCCCACCCGACTCCCACAATTCATTGTTTCAAACAGTGGATTTCAGAAGGAGCCACCCCCTACGAGACAAGTTAGGTCAAACGGCACCACTTCCATGAATTCAATCAGGGATCTCCCATAGGTTCGTGCACATAAGTGAGAACGGGTTGAGGAAATAAAACGGCCTCTTTTGGGAGTTATTGTTTCATGGCTGCAGCATGAGGTCACTGCGACCACTCTTTTTACTGCCCCACTTCAGTGGGAGGCCGGGGCGTGCACGTGCATGTCATCGGACCACCGTGGCTGACGCCGAAATGGTGCACAAACACAACAGCACATAAATTAAAGTGCTGCTGGCGTAACCGAGGACCCACACCTGAGTGCCATGGCAACACCCTAAACAGAAATGAGCCCAATGAGCCTGAGAGTGTTTTTAATGTAGATTTGCACATCCGGTACGTGCGTTTGTGTGCTCGTGTGAGCCGTACCTGTTAAAGTGGTAGATATCCTGGATGTTGCCGAACAGAGCTTCTTTATCCTCAGAGCTCAAAGCCAGACGGGACTGGTTGGAGATGCTCTCCAGGTAGTCCTGCCAAAAGAGAAGTCAGTTTGTTC
This sequence comes from Takifugu flavidus, assembly GCF_003711565.1. Taxonomy (NCBI): domain Eukaryota; kingdom Metazoa; phylum Chordata; class Actinopteri; order Tetraodontiformes; family Tetraodontidae; genus Takifugu; species Takifugu flavidus. Next base: position 4,765,752 of record NC_079538.1, read on the forward strand.
ACATTAAAGTTATGAGGGAGCCAGAATTTTAGAGCTCAGACGGGGACGCATGCAGACCGCTCTTGACCACAGGACGGCCATTTTGTTTCAAGATCCAAAGCAGAGTCTGTTCCAACCCCACCCACACAGAATGATCAGGTAATCCACTAGTGGCAGTTATTAGAGCTCTGCGTCACAACTGCCCGAGCGTGACATTAGTCAACTTTAAGGTCGTCCCTGTAAGTCCCGAGTGAGGAAAATGCTGGGAGGCAAACAGGCATAAATCTGGAGGATTTCCTTTTCTCGACATTTATCACTCCTTCAGCATTTCACCTGAGGAGATGATAAACGAGTCCGCCAGGAAAAGTAGGAGACGGGAGAGACAGAGCGAGGAACTGTTAGGGCACTGGTCTGCATGGAACCGTCTGGAAGCTTGGACACACTCCACTGACCAGCCTGACTCCCACAGCTACACAGGAATAAGACTCGTTCCAACTCAAACATCAACCCAGTCGTACTCGGGAGCAGGTAGGCAAATGGGTTCAGGGGGCTGGAGGCCTCCTGGTGGCTGGGGTCCAACCGTGATTAGACCTGCAACAGGGCAGGATGGATGTTTGAAGCCCTCTGATATCACCGGATCACACTGAACGGGCGCCAACGCCTCAACAAACACGAACTCACGTTTGAGTGTGTAGAAACTACACATGAAATCATATCAGTCCCATCAGTCTGCAGACGGGTTGATTGTTTCCAGGATTAACTGATATTTTGGATCCTTTCAAATTTAAAAGGAGTTTATGTCATCCTGCCGAGCAGTGGTGGAGCAGGTTGGCCCCTGTCCTGAAGTAGCTAAACTGGTTCCCGAAATGTTTTTATGAGTAAAAACCTTCCTAGTTCCTGCATGGCAACCACTCCAAACATACTTTGGGTAAATCATTAGAGAAGCTGTTCCGTGCGTTGATTTAATTTTTGGTTATGTATCTCAGTAGGAACCACTTTCTGCGTAACGCGATGCTGCATTGGCCATGGGGCCGCGGGTCTGAGCCAGCCTGACCCGCTCCGTCATCGCACTAAGCCAAAGCTTGACTAAGCTGGACAATGGGCACACAAAAACACAGCTACACTCCCCGTGAAGCACAAGACGCAACACGAAAACAAACCCGATAGTTTCTCGCGTTAACCATTAACCTCCTCCAGCACGCACGCTCTTCCTGAAGAAAAAAAAAAGAATCAAACACATCCTTCACTCTGCGGCGCTGTAGGAAGTCCACACAATCCAGACAATGCTGAGTGCAAACACTGAAATCTCATTACTCGGAATGTTTCCACAGGCAGAGCGCTGTTTCCAGGTTAATCCTAGTCAAATGGCCGCCACGATGCCTGTCAGACCTCAAAAACACGAGAATAAAAACAAAGGAAGGCGAGAAAGATGCAGAGGATGGCGAGATGGTCGAGGAAGTGTGTGTGTGTGTGTGTGTGTGTGTGGGGGGGTGATCCCACAGAACTAAAAAACATCAGAGGAGATCTTAAACACACCGCAATTGGAGAAAACACACCAGGAAAACAACAACACAGCAAGTGGAGACAAATGGGACAAATCTCCAGTCGTATGCTGCGAGTCTAGTTTGAGACGTTTCCAAGGACACTAAATATGGAAGGTGCCTTTCAAAACTCCAGCCCTCCATTGTGGCATCAGATTTAGATTTGTTTACATTCTCCATCCACGGTTAGATGGCTTCTGTAATTGCCAGGTCCCTGTATAGATTGGTGTATATTCCCATTTCTATCAGCTTGAGAGTCCGTCTGCGGTTGTTTGTTCCCTTATATACAGTTCAAGTAACCCAGATCCATTGAGCACGTGCACTGAGCGCATCTCTGCTGCTGACAGATGAAACACAGGTGAGCCCAGGGGAGTCTGGCTAAATATTTACTCTGAGGCCGTCGCACCCTGCGCCGCTGCAGGAAGCAGCATGGGAAAAGAGATTAGTGAATTAGCGGCTGCAGAACCAGCTGGTAATAGATGCGACGGTGGCGTGCGTAAAGGTAAACCATCCCTTTAAAAGCTCTGCAATGGCAAACACAATCAGGGCTCTGTGTCCACACAGCGCAGCCATGGAGGGGGGCCAGGGAACGCTCGGTACATGCAACTTTTCCCTGATGAATAATTAGCTGTCCTGTCCATGTTAACGTGGCCGTCCAGGGCTGGGTGGTCTGGTGGTCCCACGATGAAAGGTGGTCTGTGGTGTTAATGGAAGCTGGGATTACTGGAACAGCTCCTCAGCTCTGCTCAGTGTTTTTCTAACCCACTTTAGGCATTGTTATCTTCCACCTTTTTTCCTATCTCCTCCCCCCCCACCTCTAAGGAGCTGAGGGGGAGAAAGAAGGGGGAACGTTGATTATCAGTGACAGCCCGAACCTACAAATGGGAAAACTCACTGTTGCTTCACTTTGTGTTCGAAATGTGAGTTTCCTGCACTGCTTTGCGATTCTGGAATGAACTTTTTAACCCCAAATATCACAGACACGTATCATGACACTACGGCCAGGAGTGGGGGAGGGAGCGCTGTCCAATCAGGTTCCAGCACATGCAAAATAAAGCATTTCAATATGCAAATTTACCGTAGTTTAGCATCTCGCACACCATATGATGTTTGTTGTCCAAATGTTTGTTGGTTGGACAAAGAAATAAAGAGGAAGGACCTTTAATGCACCGCTGCTCAGCAGTGCCACTAAAACACCGGCGAGAGGGGGAAGCGTGTTTGTTCCCCAAAGCGAACCACAACAAAAGTCTATTTTTCCATTCGTGTCCTTCGTTACATTGAATTTTCCAAGTCTTTCAGAGGAAATGACAACATCCAGACCGCAACCGCACACACAGGTGACCTTATTGTATCGGAGGTTTCGAGTGTCACGTGTGGTAGGAGAAGCACAAAGGCCTGGGGGAAGTTTCTTATCTGGTGATTTAAAGCCCAGCGTGTCTCAGGAAAACCAGATCTGGGAGGCGCAGGTTGTGACACATTTCCTGGCAGGAATTTAATCTGTGATTTCACGTAAAAAAGCAATCTTATCTATAACATTAGCTGACAGCAACTGGTAATAAATCAGATTACATTAATATCCTTTCAGAGATGTCTCATCACGGCTGAGTGCTCCGTACCTCGACAATGCTCCTCAGGTCCTGCACGTAGGTTCTCTCTGTGTCCAGGATCTCCTGCACCACCCGGTCAACATAGGTTTTGGGTCCTTGACCCTGTCTCGTCTGCTCTGCATCTGGGCCCACCTCAGGCTCTGAATGTTCTGCCACAGTCTGTTCACTGTCCGGCCTCCCCTGTCCCCTCCCTCCATCATTCCCGCCATCTTCATCCTGGCACCCCAGCTGCCGGGCCGGCACCAGCTCCAGCCGGATCGCCCCAGAGTCCTGATCCGGGGTCCCGAGGTTACAGTGCGGGGCGGCAACGAGCGTGGAGCGGCTTCCCAGCGAGCAATGGCTGTCGCGGGAGGAGGCAGAAGAGGAGGTAGAGCTGTAGCTAATCGGCCTGTCGAGGGACGAGTCCATGCTGAGGGCAGAGCGGTAGCGCAAGGAGGCGTGGTGGAAGGACGGGTTGCGGAGCCACCGGGGTGGTATGTCGACGGAGCTCAGGGCTGAGCCAGAGTCCGGAACCTCAGGAAGAGGGGGCAAAACATCGGGCAGGTAGTTGTAATCGTCTAAGGGGAAACAACAAGAAAAAGAAAACACTGTCACACACTTTCACATAACGTGCGATAGGCACCTGGGCGCCACCGAAGCATTGGTTCCACTATGGTTGTTGCAGTACGGCGGTCATCACGGGGGTCATCACGGGGGTAATCCCCGAGCCCGGTCTAGACAGCTGATCTGAAACGTGTCACCCGTGAATTGCGTTAGTGAGCTGAGTTCATCGCCATCACGCATAATGTTTCCCGCCTTTTCGCCGTCCCTGCAGCCGCCTGACGGCCGTTGAGGCTGTTGCGCACATTTGACACGTTTTTCCCCCCCTCAAACTAAGCGTGCTGTGTGCGACGCTCTCACAATGCGGCGTTCATTCCAGCCTCACAGTCTCTATCTGTTTCACATCCCAATTCCTGACATTCCTGCTGACCGCAGTCCGGGTGACCACCCGCCAGTCGAGATCACTAACCCTCACAGATCTTCGGTTCCATCCATCCACAGAAGAGCCTGATGGCCACAAAACAGCCGGAGATGAGAGGCTGAGCGTTTTAGGTGTCTGAGCAAGAGCGGAGCAGGGATTTAAGTTTAATGAGCAGATTAATAGAGGAGGAGACGGAGGCGGTGAATGGAGGCCTTATGTTTGTGTGTGCAGCTCCTTGTGTGTTTATTTGGCTCTCAGACGGTGCCAATCTGGCACCCAACCTCATGTCTGTGGACAGAGCCGTTAAGATTCGATTACCATCCCCAAAGCCTCACTCTGGCAAAAAGAAGCTTAAGCACAAGCTCAAACCTGCTCCCCTCAACCTCTTCCAGACTCTCCCAAAGCCCCTAAACCAGGAAGTAGATAAACAAGGACAACAGAGCCTCTTGCCAGCTCAGATCAGGTTTGATGCCGATTTTTATCTACAAAGCTGGATTCACCCAGCAGCTCTGGTGCTGTATGGGATGGAGTCTCTCCGTCTCTCTCTTTTCCAGCAGCACCGGTTCAGCCTAAACCGGCCTCACTTCAAAGCATCCCTGATCACAGAGTTGCATTCAGACACATGTAATGTGAAGCGGGGAACAGGCGCAAAGACTCCCGGTACATTCGCTCTCATCTTTCCAACCCTGGAGGTCTGCACACACCTCTTTGGTGAGCAGCAGGCACGCTGGTTAAACTGGACACAGGTCGGATTCTGTCCCTACTGTCCAGGGACCAAGAGTGTATGAGAAGTACAAATTACACTCTATAGATCTGGGTTTAGCTGCATTTTAAGACGGCTGGTCCATGAATCAAAAGGAGAAGAGACAGCACCTTATATGTTCTAAACCACAGTCTTGTTACTACCGTAGATGCGGTATTTACGATATTATGCAATTTGTCCCTGGAGACTCACCCAGCCTGTTGTTCCTGGGTAGCGCAGATAACACACGTAGATTTGTTTTTTCCATTTTGACATTTGACACATGAGAAACTAGACTGTTTACTGAGGGAGTAAAGGTGTACTAAAACAAGCAAGTAATGAAGAAAATCCAAAAGATTTTGTCTGTTTATACAACTACAGTCATGTATTTTTAATATAGCACAAATATTTAGTCAAGCGTCTTATGCTGATTGTTTCTGCTTCACTGAAGCAGGCTCTTGTGTAGGAGTGTTGAATCACAACCCTTCCACTTTTAATTTGGCTCCACTTTAATGCCAAGAGACACAGGCAGGAATTTCAGCCTGCAAAACTTAAGAGAAACTTATTTTATTCTTATTTGCTAATCTTATTTATTAGCATTCTTAATCTGCCCTCTCAAGCCACGACCCACTTTTTGACGAACAAAGATGAGCGACAAGTGTTAATGGGGAAATAAGATAAAAGAGCAGCGGTTCGCTAACACACACCTTCCAAGGGACCTGGTTTATATTATATTACACATCCTGCCATTAGCAGATAACTGAGCTGAATGACAGACGCATGACATATCTACCTCATTATCATGGTAGGTAAATGTGTGTGTTTAACATATGTGAGTCTTTCATTTATAACACAATCTGATATAGGCACTTAATGATATAGATACCAGCACGCACGCACACACACACACACACACACACACACACACACACACACACACACACAGGCAAATACAGAGTACATCTGCAGTGAAACCCAAACATCTTTAGAGAGAGATTGCTCCATCTTGTTTGCCCAGCCCCTCCTTCCCACCTTCTAGCTTCATGTTTGGGGCACACCCTGGCTGTTTCCTGGGTGAACTGGTCTGACTTTTGTACATACATACATACACTCACTCACACACACATACATACACACACATACATACACACGCGCACACACACACACACACACGCACACACACACACACACACACACACACACACACACACACACACACACACACACACACAGAGTTGCAGCCATATTTAGGGATCATTTACACAGATCCATTTCAGCATAATCTGGATGGGAGGTAACTGAAGCTCGGACATCTTCTGTGTGTGTGTGTGTGTGTGTGTGTGTGTGCGTGCACGCGCAAGGATTAGGATGGTAAATGAGGGCCGTGTTTCCTGCCAGAGTGAGTGTATGAGAAAGGCCATTACAACCTTTCACTGTCTGCCTTTTCTTCAACACCCTGAGGCAGGATTATTAAGCGTTCAGCCCAGTTTGATATGTTAAAACATCAGGCACGTCTGGAAACCAAACAGGCAGGATAATGCCAAAAACACCAACAATACCTTGAGGACTTGTCATCAGAAAAAAGTTTTGTAAGCCGTTTTTGGACTTTTTAAACAAGTGTTGCCTGGATATGACTGGATTATTACTGTTCTAATTTTAACCACTTGTGACCATTTTCCATGTATAAACAACCCAAGAATAGTCAGTTATCCATACACAGGAGTTTGACCTTAAATCCAAACTCCAGATCATTATCTTCACCCTGGTGCTTCTCTACCAGTCCAGCCAAGTTTAATGACTGATGCCGCACTTAACCCGCCCACTTCTCACTTTATGCCCCCTGAATTGCTCTCGACACCAGAGTGGTCAGCAAACAGCTGTGGGCTCCTTCATCTCTTTACAGGCCCCGATGATCATCACGAGTCTCCCAAACAGCAGAAAGCAGCCTTTAGTAATGAGCAAGTGAACTTCACATGTCTCTGGTCTGGTTGGAGAGCGTGAGTGAATACAGTGACCAACAAAGGGGCAGATATGTTATGGATGAAGGCACATTGTCCACAAAGACTGCAGGCTTTGTGAAGGTGCATTCGGTCTGAGGGGCATATTGGTCTTGACACTGCTGACATCGATGAAATAAAGAGCCAGGAGGTCCAAACTGGAGACAGCCGTTTGTCTGGTTCTGGAAAGCTGAGTGTGGCTCTTCATGTCTGTGAAGTAAACAACGCGCTCTCGGTGCGGCCGGTGCACAGTCCACAAACACTCATTATGTCGTCAGACATGCAGACCGCTTATTTTCCGAGGATGTGCCAGTGAAATTCTTGTCAACATCATCGGGTGAAACATGACGTCGGCGGACATGAGCCAGCCTCACACATGACCCCATTCCTTCGTCTGTATTTCCCGTCATTTCTAGATCGATGCCACTCTGTCCAATACTTCCTACTTTCGTGTCATTATGGGTTTAAACCCCGTGTTTGTCGGGCCGTAACGCCGGCTGCTGTTCGCTTTGTGAGCTCTGCAGGACATTCCTGCGAGCTCAGACCATCCCTCTACAAGCATACTTAACCATGTAAAAATACACATTGAGGGACCCGTGCACGGCTTCAGACCACCAGTGCTCATATTAGCATTTGGAGCACATGTGTTCCATAGCACTCCCTATTCATACTCATGTTACCAAGTCACGTTTAAGGGACTCATCTATGAGGACGAGACCTTGTGTGTCCAAGCGAAGAATTCTAAGGACACAAACTCCCCAAATCTTTAATTTAAAAAAAACAACACACCATTAAAACCAGATTCTGATGTGTTAGCTGCAGAAACTGGACCACACAATTCACACACCTCACAGGTCCTTTAATCAACGCTGTTTGTCCGTGTGGGTGCTTGTTTATGCGGCAAAGGGCCAGATGGCATTTAGGTTCAACACCGTGCAGAGGTGGTTTTAAAAACATTACAAATGACTGGTGCACAAAGTTGGGGGGGTGAAAATGTGCCAGTTTGCGGTGTTTTTAAGGAGACAAGCCACAGAATGTTGGGGCGGTGTCGCATGAGCTGGACATGTGTGAGGGAAGAGGAGAGGAATGAAAGTAGGAAGAGATGAGAAGAGACGCCAAAAGGTCAGACGCCTCCCACCCTCCTCGCTTTTTCTCTTTTCTGTCTCCAGACCAGTGCGGATCGAAGTTCCCCACCCCAAGCAAACTGCCCGAATCATCAAAGCGCCACTCTATCAAAGGCAAAAGCAAAATGAGATGTTTGAGTCCCGCCGTGCTGGTTTTGCTCCTCGTCGCCCGGCTCGATTTCCGTCCCCTTGATAGAGACGCAGCCCTGATTTCAACTGACGCTAAAGACCTTAAAGTGTCATTCGGCATTTCACACCACGGCTGAGCCGAGCGGTCACGGAGGGGCTGGGAGAGGAGATGGAGTGGAGCGAGGGTAGAGGTGGGAGAGGCAGGGTCCAAGGACGGGATTTAAGACAGGATGGCCTGTTTCCTCGGGACAAACAAAGAGCTCCTAAGGCCAGGACATATGCATCAATTACAATACAGATGTTTCAGCAGCCATGTGTAAAGGAAAACAAGCCTTCCCTCTTCATACTGAACAAACCCAGGAAACATAAACCTGATCTGTGATTTAATAGACTCTTATGGCCTTCGCTGACCCACAAAACACTGTTAAAATAAACACGGACACAGCTGGGAGGCTAATTAACAGGAAATGCCCGCCCCCCTCCTCTGTCATCAAACAGAAACCTTTCCAGTGATCAAACGACAACATTTCAAAAGCACATTTATGGGTTTTCTACACACAGATCGGCACCCGGGTCGAGTGGGAATGCGCAGCATAGTTTTAGCAGACAGCATTGATGTTTAGCCTCTGTGGGAAAAAAATGTCCGTCTGCAAACTTACACCTCCCTATTTTCAGAAACACACACCCACCTTCGGGACACCCGTGCGACCCTTCCCCTTGCCCCCCCGTCGAGTGTGACATACTAGTCTCATTCTCCGGATGTTTGGGAAAACACTCGTCCTGCGGCTCTCCCGAGGACTGGACGGCTATTGACTTATTTCCTATACTAGACATGTTATTCGAATGAGCCTGCACCCCACTTTACAATCCCCATGCCCCCCATTCCTTGCACGTGAGTCCACGGTATGGGGGGCAGATGTCCTCTACCTCCCTGCACAGCCAAGCAAGTGGAGTGGGAGGAGGAAGACCGAGGGGTCCATTGTCTCCAGCACCTCTAAACCAAAGAATTTGTTCTTAACAGTAATTATTCCGCCCCCCCTCCTCCCTCCCCCCCAACTCTTCTTCGCTCTGCTGTCGATCTCGTTTTGAAGCTACCCCCCACCACCCCTGCCCTCAAGCCTCTAATTTGGGGCACAAACTGCAGAAAAGCACCTCCGCACAAGAGGACATAGGTATATGTGTCCAGAGATTCTACAGATCAGGATTCACTAGCGCACATTCAAAAATAACAACTTCTGCAATCATATAAACCGTCACATCAGCAAAAGAATCTCCAAACGCTGCAGACGCCACGATCTGAGTTTGCTCAGGGATTTAACTTGTGATGCGAGAAAGCAAACACTCACATTCAACGGCAGGGGTGATAAAACAAGCCGGGGACACTGTTCACACAGCTGTACTGTTGGGAGAAGGGTGCTCTGGAGACGCTTCACACAGTGTGTCAGCGAAAGACAAACTATCACACACACCAGTCAAAAGAGCCATCGAGACAAACAGCCGCACCGTCAACCTCTTCTCTTCTCCTCTCTGGCTTTTGGGGTGGCACACGTGACACTTTCGGGACACTTTTCCACAGCTTTCTCCTCCTCACAACACAGGGCTCCGGCCACATTGGGATTCATTTCTTGTTGCAGTTCTGACAAATTTGCATGTGAACGGCTCCGAATGGATTTGTTAAATTGGAGCATAAAGAAAGAAAACACACTCTGTTAAGGAGGAAAAAGCGTCTTCTCACCAGTAGGCATTGTGCCTTGGCTCCTCTCCAACAGAAATTAGCCTAAATGCAGTTGTCTAATGCAAAAATGTTTGCTGCAGGGTTACAGGTAAGCAGGATTTTCCCGGGCGTGCCACATATCCTGAGTATTCCCACCAATCTGGAACCAAAAAAACCAAAATTCCTTCAGACGTCCCAAAGTCTCCCAGTCATTGTGGATCCTTTCAGCCGGGGGCCAAACATCAAGTCCGAATCCTCCAGCAGGGACATGAGGGGGCACTCAACAGAATCCTGCAGCCTCTCTCTGCTGCTGCTGGTTAGATGTTTCTCTGCCTCCTTTGCAACACATCCGCTGCCTTCATGTGTGCATCTACAAAAGTGCTGGTGTGTGTTTGCATGTGTGTGCTGGAGTGAATGGCCTCTGCTCTCCACTGCTCCCTCCCAGCTGGGTATTCCCCTCCTCCTGACTCCTCCTCTCTGCCCCACAGCAAATTACAAGTACGAGTTGGGAGTTCCACGCAAAGAGCCGCCTCTGCTCGTCCCTCTGCCTTTATCTTCCCGTCCTCTCCTTCGTTCCTGCCACCGCGCCCCTTTTAGCCGAAGTCGAACTTTGCAGCTCCATCGCGTTCCGCTGCACCAGCACCGCTGTGTGCTTTTGGCGCACAGCCCCAGAGATCACACGCACGCTCGCGCGGTTTAGGAGGAACAGGGGAGAGGGTTAGGGCTGATGAGTAGGGCGGGAGCCTGCTCACGAAAAATAGCACCTCATCCGCTCATTGCTTCCCAGATCGGAGCAACGCACGTGACGTGCACGGACTCTTCATTGGTGCGTCCCTGTGTGCATGTTCTCTGTCCGTCCACCGTGGTGGGCGGGGGGTCTGGACTCCTCCCACAATCCAAAGACGCGCTTTTGGGGCACAGGTGAGTTGGCAACTTTCAATTGAATGAAGGATTAATAACCTTTAACACTCCTGACAAACGAAGAGGAAGCATGCAGCCCCTAATGCTGATGATGGTGAGAGCGGTTCAAAAGTGGTTCAAAACAGCCCCCCCCCCCCCCCCCCCCCCCCCCCCCCTTTGATCCAACATGTTTCCATCATTAATCAAAACTGATGTGAAAAGGAAACGTCTACCTACGGTGTCACTGCTGCCAGTTGAATGAATTAGAGGCATCTGCTTTGCGAGCTCCAGATTGGGAAGACGACATTGGACAGAGCGCCAGATTCGTGTGGTGGGTGCCACGACCATATCAGAAACACTTGAAGTTCAGGTCAGACCATGTTTCCCAAAAGGAGACACACGTGGGACAAAAGAACCTCAGTCATGCACTAAGGCTCAATGCACCGACCATTAGTCACCCCTCTCCACAGACAAGGACTGGTCCCAGCAGCATGGGGTCCTGCTCACACCACCCCCTTCTTACCAATACAATAATAGAGACCCCCTGGACTACACACACACACACACACACACACACACACACACACACACACACACGTAGAGTCCAGACTCCAAGAAGCATGGCCCCTCTCTGGTAATGGTCTGAGGATTCATTGAACCACAAAGCCCTTAAACCTCCGTATCTAACTACTGTTACCCTGCCACACACACACACACACACACACACACACACACACACACACACACACACACACACACACACACACACTTCATAATGAGCACCTCTGGCCTGGCAGACAGGGAGGCGGCCTTTAAATCCTCCGATCAGCCGAGGTCGATCTACTGATAGAAACCTTTAGCAGCAGCTGAATGCCTGAACACTGCAGCAGTTATAGAGAAAAAGCTCATCCTTCTTTCCTGGAGATCAGTATGGAAAGGTTCTGATAAGTTTATAGTTTCGTTAAATCATGTAAAAGTCATTGGAAATGCTGAATTATCAGAAACACAGAGAGGCGTGTGTGTCCAGCATGGACAAAGCTGCTTGATTTAAGGACAAGGTCAGGTGACCAAGTTAACATGTTAATAATGTCATTCTAGAAACCATGATGAACTTCCCCCTGCAACAGGTAAGAGCTGCACTGTCATTCTTGGAGCACGATGTCAAGCTTTTATTTTAATTTGGGAAAATGGTTGTTTGGCAGAGTGATGGAAGTCAGAATGGGGAGGGCGGGTGAGAGACAGAGAGAGAAAGAGAGAGAGAGTCAATAAACTACTCAATTCCTCATAACAATCCTGAAGTGCAAACACTGAAGTAGAGCACAGAGTTCATACACCCTCTGCTGAACTTTTACTAGTGTATAGACACACACACACACACACACACACACACACACACACACACACGAAAAAGGCTCGGAATGACGCAGAAAGGCCATGGGCTGGCGTTGGGGGTCACAGCATCCTCATTTCTCTACTTTTCTCTAAGCCCCAGACTGCAGAACTGCTGTGAGTAACGAGCAGTTTGTGGGTGGAGGGTCGCTCGTATACAGTTCTGCCCCCCCTCTGTGACCCAGTCTGTCTTGGTCATTGGTGAGATGGATCATCTGCAGACACACACTCCTTTCTTTCTCAATCTGTCAAGCACCCCCCCCCCCCCCCCCCCCCCACACACACACAGATTAATTCAGTGTCACAGCTCTTTGGCTTTTGCCCTCTGAGCTCTTCATTAGCAGTTTAGCCGCATTTTTTTTTTTACCCTTTTCAAGTCCAGAAAACGAATTCATCACTGTCTAACAGTGTGTCCTCTGTATTTGTTGTGATATGCTTGAAATCTGAAAGGAATAGAACATTTTAACTGTAATCTATGAAGTGCAAACTGGTGTGAATGTGTCATGAATATCAAATGAGAATATTAAATGAACAGCAGCGGTAAAGGGCAGCGGCTAAAGCCTGGCTAGCTGACAAGAAGAGCATTATTGTGATATAAATCTTATGACAAATGCTTAATTCCCCACTCTAAAACCTAATGGCTAGCTTGAATAGCTAGGTAATGCTCCAAATACTGGAGTCTGTGTGCATTCACACTGATATTTCTGGATTGTGGATCAGTGACTGGAGATCACTGAGGTCCAATACTCTAAATTACATGATTTATTCATATATTTAACCCTTAGTTCATGCCAAAAACATTGTTTGGTTACCTTTCTTAGGCATCAGCATCCCAGTAGACTAATTTAATCCCAGTGGAAAGAAGCCAGTTAACTCTGTTTTACTATATTGATTTCCCCATTTACAGATGAGCTTTGCAGACGCTGTTCTCCCAGCCACAGCTGACTACAGAACAAGTTTCATCTCATATTTGTCCCTGCCCAAACTGGCTGAAAACCCGGGAATATCCTCTCAGTACAGTCAGACGAGACAACAGCAACACAGAAAAATCTGCAGCTGTTGTGTCAACAAGGTCAGCAGACGCTCCTAATGACGGAGCAGGCTCGGAAAAACCAGGAAAAGTATTTACGATGGGAGATAATGTCAGATTTCAACCACTTGGAGTTGATGTTCATATTAGCACAGACAACTGGGGGGGGGAGAGCACAAAAACAGGTGGTTTCTGGGATTCATAACTTTTATTTCCTGTATACAAAAATAACTTGGCCCCTTGGATGGAAAATGGATCTGAAACGCACCAAAACTCCCCCCCCCAACCGTTAGTCAAAATGTGAAGCATTCTGGAGTCGGGTTATGTTTCCTGTGTGCAAATAACAGTTGAGCTGTCTCAGCTTTCGACTTGTATCAGAAACGTGTGTATGTCAACATGTGTGGCGGATGTATGGAGGAAACGGTGTTTGGCCTGAGATTAAAAACACAGGACGAGGGTCCCGATCCAGGAAAGGAGACCCCGCAGAGCTGAGACGGTGAGACGTTTTAGGGAAACGTGAAAATGACTTGAGCGACAACATTTTTTTCACCTCGAAAAGTGAAGTCATCTCAAGTCTGGTAACTTTGTGACTCTGAACGATTGGAGTCACACTCGAAATGGGTCCATCCCAGTTTATCTGCAGATCTGCGTCCCTTAGAAGCCTGGTGCTCCAGTTACCGTCCCCAGAATGAGGACAGACCACAAAGGAGAACACACGTCCGTGTGGGCACACACACAAGCGCAACCAGGTTAGCAGCGACCCTTCAAGTTGGATTAAACAGACATAACAAACACACCTACAGATGTAATCATTCCTACTTCTACGCACATCTCCGACCACAAAGCTTCAAAGAAATGCTCATTCGGTCTCTAATTGAGGGTCCTGAGAGGTTGAAGAAAGATTTTATAAAGTTGCCAGTGCTGCAACGGCGTTTCTCTCTCTTTTGAGCAAGTTGGGGAGGCAAAACCCTCCACAGCAAATTAAATCTGCTCAGGCATCAGTGAGGTCAAAGCTCAGAGGAGGCCAACCTGTTACTCACCTCAGTGAGACCATTGCCACAGTTTCTTCCGACGCTGGTATTCCAGTGTCCTGTCGAAGGTTAGATCCATGTCTGCGCTTTTGAACGATGTCCAGCTTCACCAGGAGCGAGACCTCTGAAAAATGACTTGGGGAAGAGCTGGGCTCACGTTGAGGCGGCCCGCTCTCTGTGGTCCTCCCCTCAATGAGGTCAGATCTGGGATAAAGACGGACACTGAGAGGAAAGGGGAGAGAGGTGAGGGGGGGGACTGATGGAAGCAATGACTGCCCACTGGAAGGGGAGGGGGGACAGACAAGAGAGGAGCTTGCACATCCAAGTAGCCCACTTCCTGACCAATTACTGCAAGACTAGTCTCTCTCCCTGCTTCTAGCTAGGCTGTTATTCTCTCTCTCTCTCTCTCTCTCTCTCACTCTCTCTCTCTCTCTCTCACTCTCTCACTCTCTCTCTCTCTCTCTCTCTCTCTCTCTATCATATGGGATCTCGGTGGGGACTGGAGAACAGCCAGCACTGCAGAGGACACAAGTGATGGAAACTGCACTGATCTGGTGTGCGAAAACACCCCATCGCCCGCTCATTTCCGTAGTTTCACCCACTTCCTGTCCATTTTTAAACCCCTTTGCTCCATCCGGTCCTTTGAACCGTTGCTTCCAACAGTCCTGTTGAGATCAACGAGGGTCTCACACCTTAGCGGATCCCAAATTGAGCTGGAATCAGGGTACAGACGCATGTTTAGCATTGTGTTTTGGGTTGCTGCCTTCTAAAATCTTTCCACATTGTCCTCTATTCTCCTCATGTTCTTTCTTTCTTCTCCTTTTTTCATATTTGGTATTAAATATTATTTGACCTGCTTCCTCCCTGCTAAACAGACTGGGAAAGTGCAGCAGAGACAATGAGGGAATTGAGCAATTCGTTGTTGTCCCAGCCCAGAAACATACATTTCAAAAAGTTGTGAAAGCTCAACACACAAAAAAAATCAAGAATTGAAATAATCTTAAATAATATCCAATAACGACCAAGCGCTTCCATCCAACTAGCTCAAGGACTAGCTGTCCGCGTCCCACTGCTAAAACCGCAAGTGGGCCAGAATGCCCCCCCCCCGGTGCCATTTTCTGTATCGGAGCTCCTCAGCTATCAGATTATCAACACAAAAGGGTCACAACAAAAACAGAGAGAGAAAGAGCGGAGATCACAGGGCTCGGCCTGCTGCGAGCGGCTCTGTATGAGCACACACAGAAAATATCCAAGCCAACAGTCTCATTGTGTGTGTGTGTGATTCAGTCATTGTTCTGCATCCTAACAGAGCAGGATGGAGGAAAGTCCCTTCTGCGCAGAGCCGCTGGCTGCCGTTACTGCTTCCTGGTAGCAAGGCTTCCTGGGATTGATAAAGGACCTCCTGGCGCTGTCGGGGCGCACACTTTCTCGCATATTTTCGCTGGTCCTTTTGAGGGAAAACAAAACCACAGGTGTAGCTGTGCTATCACATTCGCCAACACTGGCTCCTGACGCAAGCTGCATGTAACTTAATCCTGGAATGTTCTGACAATAGACTGAGCAGTTAGCCTGTGAAACGTAGCTATTTTAGCCCTGCTTCTTGACCCACTGTTGCGGTGACAAACAGGGCTGATGTGGGTCAGCGATTTGCTGCTCTTAACCTGTTATAACCACAAACACCATGCCAAACCTTTGTAACCCAACAGCAACACCTTCCACTTTCAAACACGGCGAGCTGTCACATTAGCATCGTGGCTGCACGACCAAATGAGAGCCTACTGCCGACCTATGGTGACGGTCAGGTGGGTGGAGTGTGTACAACTATAAAGCTAAAGTAATCACTTGTTTTACTGTGTTGATGATCGAATGCAGTTGTTTACTTTAAAAATTGGACCTCCTGGAAGAGAAACTGTGTGAAGCTGGATGATGACTGTGATTAGCTCAGGTAACTCGTGCTCCTCTTCTTGGCCAACAAGGTCAAACTAGTCGGGTAGGAAGTTTAGGGATCGTTAAAGTGCTGAAAGACCGTCAGAAACAGGAAAACACCAAAGTCTGAGCAAAAGTCCAAACGTGACTTGAGTATCTCGATGCCTCCCGATGACCCAAAGCAGGAAACCAACTGTCCCCAAGCGCTTCCGCTTCCTGCCCGTCCCCCGTTGTTTGTTGACAAATGACCACATCGAGCAGGAAATGACCTCGCCAACAAGGTGAGTCACGCTCTTGTGACCGCCGCGTCATCCCCACGTCACACAACATTACGATTTTATCACAATCTCCTCCACCCAGACTTGATGGACTGAAACTGTCAACACAGGAACAGGAAGTGCTAATGGGCCCTCATCTTTTGGACTTCTTTTGCTCCCTTTAGATGACTCACGAGATGACTGTATATGTCTTTACAGACAGTGAAGGTTGTGTACCTGAAGCAAGGTTGTGGACTCCTTGATCCTATGACCATGTGGCCTAATGGATAAGGCGTCTGACTTCGGATCAGAAGATTGAGGGTTCGAGTCCCTTCGTGGTTAAGTGTTGCTTTTAGGGTGTAAAGGGAATGACTGGGAATCACTGATGCTCTCTCCCACTCTACGACTTGGCCTGTGCATTTAAAAGAAGCTTTCAGGATATAGTAAGAAATGGATGAAAGTTATACTGTGCACACACATACAGCAAGTTTGCTCTGCTGTGTGTGTCTGCATGAGTACTTATGTGGGTTTGTTTGGGATAAAGAGCCAGGGGTGCATGTTGGCAGGTTCCCTTTGACCTGCGGAGGCTTTATTTCCCTCCATATTCATATTGGGTTAATACTCAGCCTTTCCCATGCCAGTGAAAACCCTGGAAGCTGAGCCCTCTCAGGCCCTCTGCTCTCTTTAGGGAACCTAAGATGTCACTGCAGACAAAAGGAGCCGTGAAACCCGTCCAACTCAAGCGGGGGCTATTATTTACTGTACCAAAGGAAAATCGCTCTTCTCCCAAAGTGAACACCCCCCCGACACACACACACACACACACACACACACAAGTGTCAGCTCCTCGTCCTGCTTCCCCGTTCCTTTCATTTTTCTCACTCTTTTCTTCGACATCGAGTCTTTACTCTCCCCTTCGAGCCCCCATAATGAAGTAAATGGTGGGTTTTGAAGCCAGTAAGCCCAGAATTAGGAGTCGGCTTTAAACTCTCGTTTTTATTGAGCCATTCAGAGCGAGCAGAAATATCTGCGCCAATCCCGACGAGGAAGGAAACGCCGCTGCCTTCACTTCTAACGCAAATGAATGGCTGCACCGCCTGTTCCCCCTTCAAAGGAGTGGAACTTTGCACCCAGAATTATGTAGTTACAGCTTTGCCCACGCTAATGATGCAGACTTGTAAAAGTACCGACGCTGAGACTGGGGACGGAACAAACTGGGGACGGAACAAACTGAAGGTTTTGTTTTGCAGGAACAGAACCAAAGTGAAGCGAAGCGACTTTGGGTCTTTTTAGGATCATGAAAATTAAAGAGGAACATTTCACACATTTTGGACCTGAAATATTAGTTTCATTTATAAAGCATACTGCAAAGTGACATTTATTACATCTAACAGCAGAACAGGTTTGAATAGTTGCTTAGCAACAGGCTCCGTGGGCCGACGTTTCTTCAAGAATCCGCTTCTGACCTCCCGGAGGTCACGTAACGGCGTCTGTCTTCTAGCTGCTGAATGATCAAAAAGAATTTAATGTTCTAATCATCCAACCGTACGCGTTACTATGGCAACAATTTAAGGATTATCGCCAGTCCATCAACCGTCCAAGGTGTCGGACTGGAACTGTACATTGTCCATGTTTGGTGTAAATACAGATGTTTGTGACACGTCTTAGGTTGCAGGTGAAGGTTGTAAATAGTGGATCCTGATTAATCTCAAATCATGGTAATGACGCAATTAGCCACCGACCTCACATGTAGCTTTTCCTTCACTCATTACATAAAGAATTATAATTACATTTTTAATCAAGGAAAAGACAAAATACGAAAAGATGACGCAGGCTTGAGAAAGATCAACTTGAGAATGCCCCCACCCACCCCCCATCCGTTCTATAAGTGGCCTGGATACATTAGATCCATGGAGAGGGATGGCTGGAGGGAGGAGGCTCCTTTATTTTTAGACCCGTTCCCTCATGCACTCGCACTATCACCAGGATGTGATTTAGAGAGGCGTTTCTAGCCAAACTTTGCTGTTTGTGATTAAGATCTTACCTTACCCCCGACAGATGGATAAAGAGCAACGATAATTCTAACTGGAAAGGGGGAAAAACAAACTCCAGACGTGCACAGACAAAGGAAAGATTGCTAGATTGCAAAGTTTTCACCATTTGTTTGGCAGGTTGCACCTGCAGAGTACAGTGTCATTTCCGAAGGAACAGTTCCTCTCAACAAACAGGATCACACACACACACACACACACACACACACACACATGCACATGCACACACAGGCAGATGTAATAGGCTATTTATACATCACTTCCTTTTATTTACCCAGCTCATTGTTCAGTCCACATCTGCTGAGGGCCACGGGCACAATGGTCAGTTCATAAAGATGACCACACAACGCACGTGCGCATGCGCAAGTGAGCGTGCGCACAAACACACACATACGCACACAAAGGCAGAGACAGAAGCCGGACAGGCCTGCATTCAGAAACGTCCACAGCTTTTGTTCTGGAACGGAGTGACAAACTTCAAAAGCTGACACCACCTGTTGCACCGTCTGACACACACACACACACACGCACGCACACACACACACACACACACACACACACACACACACACACACACACACACATGCACGTGCCATTGAGCTCGTCACTGCACTGGGGACACAGTTGGAAGTTTGGCTGCTGCAGAGGGTGGCTCATTACAGCCTGTCTGTTTCATGTCAGCTTTAATGCAACAGGAAGTCGCTAAATGGCTTTAAATGCCACTGGACCGCTCACAACCTTTGCCCCAAATGTATCATATGGTGACAGATTCACATTTTCCTCACTTCTTGGGCATTTATTGTGAGGTATTTCCTGTGGGGAGCCCAAAACAGCCCCTGTGGGATAAACAGTTGGTTTCATTTTCAAACCACAAGCCTGACCCCCCCCAACACATATCTGTCCACATAAACAAATAGCTTTTTTAAACATGTTATTGACAAAGAAAAGTCTAAATATCCACTGTGTGAGCTGGAGTCAGACAGCAACTTACGAGCTGTCTGTTTGGTGTGTGTTGTGTTTCCTCATCAGACAGATACACCCCGGGGCTCTTCCTCTCTGGGCTAACACGAGTCTGCTGCTAAATGCTAGTTATAGGGGATCAAAACACAACTTGGATATGTTCATAGGGGCTGGAATTAAGCCTGCACCTGATATTTTGTTTGGTTTTTTCCCCCCGACTTGCATATTTTCACCTCCTTGTAGGAAACAGGCGTCTGCGAGCAGCACAAATAATGATTGTTTATTTCCTGCCTTTGACTGGGGGCGTTGTGGGCTCATTTGAAACCAATGTGACATTTGATCTGTGTTTTTAATTCAGGGCCAAGTGCAGCAGTGGCAGAGATTATGACTGAGTCGCAAAACCCTGTTTTTTTATGAGAAAACTTGAAAATAAGTAAGAAAAGGAATAAGAAAAAGGAATCAAAACCAACACTTTCAATTCCGGACAAAGCTCATTTGTGGTGGGATGCCCTCTCCTAATCCTCTCCTTTTCTGGGCATTCTGTTGCTCAAGCCTGGTGCTCACAGGCAGTCGGACTCCTGCCCCTGTCCACACAGGGGTGGGGGTGGGGGTGGGGGTGTTCCCTGCCAAATGCGGTGCAACAATAAAACAAAGGCCCCACACTGGAGTAAGAGGGGGATGTGGATGAGCATGCAGGGGTGCAGGGTGGGATGGAAAGAGGGTAGAAAGTGAGAGGAACAGCTGCTGAGTGGGAGAATTGGACTGGTGAGGGAGGGGGGGCATTAAAAAGGAGAAAAGCTGGTCGTATTATGGAAAGGGTTCTTCTCTTTTCTATATAAAATAAATAACTTTTATAGCCATTGAAGAACCCCCCCTCAACTCTTTTCGGGCATCCACAAATGGACAGGCGCGTAATTATACAGTCTAGAGTTTAAGTTTAGCTCTGCAAAGCGTTTCACAAATCTGGAAAAAGTTTAGCAAAATGTCCCTAAAAGTGTCAAGATGTCCTGCTTTGTACCAGATTGTCCTTTGGCTCAGTCTGAGGGGAATTCTCCCACCAACTCTGTCACTCAGTGGCAGAACCTGCTGAGCGCTGACAGATTTACTAAACACAGGGATAGAGATGACATGTGGGGGCTGCTGTAGGCCAGGTGTGTGTGTCAGTGTGCAGGAGGGGTTCAACAGGTCAGCGCGAAATGATGTTACAACCCTAACACCCCTATAAGAGGTATTAAGACTTGCAGACCATTGTGGGAAAATTCCGATTATTTTAATCCTCATTGGCGTCGATCAGGAGCATCACCAGCAAATATAACGCTTTTCCCAACTTCGGACCTTTGACTAGCAAGAAAAAAAACAGTTTGTGTGAGAAGAGCTGGAGTGGAGCGAGCCATTGTGGGAGGCCCATATGGTTTAACCATAACCTTTAACCTTTCAGTGGTTCTCTATACATTTCATCTCAAATAAACTGCAGGTTTGGGTGATTCTGAACAGGATCCCCATAACCAATACTGTTATAAATCCATTGATTGAAGTTGAGGTTCCAACACGTCTGCATTTTACGCATTTATTTATGTTTTAATCAACTATGATTATTTTTCTTTCTTTCTTTCTGATACAATTTAAACCTCACCTGTTTCCCACTGTGCTAAGATAAACCCGCACCCCTCCTGCACTGACACTTGGTTCGGCCCGGAGGTCACGCTCCTGATGTTTGCACTGGTGAAATCCCTCGATGACGCCAAATGCAGCTGTTCAATTCAGTCCTTGTGTGTGTGTGTGTGTGTGTGTGTGTGTAGGGGGGGGGGGGGGGTGCTAAAAACAATTTGCCGACTCGCGCGTTAGCCCACTCTCATCTGCTGCACCCTTTTTTATGTACACCGAAACGAGCCGAAGTCAGAAATAGCGCCGGGCATCGGAGGGGCGGAGAAGTAGACAAAACAAATTGAGAGAGGAAAGAAGCCGGTCACAGAGACGGGGGCCTTTGGGAGGAGGGAGGGAGCTGCTGCGTCCAACAACGGCGCACATTCACTTTCTGGATCACCCTACCAGTTTTGGGTGGCCTCATTGTTTCACGGACCTCGCTGGAAGACCGGCCGGTGTCAGAATTCAGTGGTGGCGTTTCAGCAGGTGAGGGGGGGTTGAGGGGGAGCGATACTCTCAGGGGCACCTTGTCTCATCATTGAGACCAAGATAAATGGAGGTACGCTCAAAGGGTATCAATAAATAAGGCTGCGGAAGCACGGAATATAGAAAATAAAGATGGAACGGTAAATAAAATGGGTGATTGGAGGGAATTTCGGACGTATTTTCCCACTTCAGGCTGGTGACTCATCTGAATGGCCGGGATTGAAAATGTCATCCGTTGTCCTGGGACGTCCTCTGGCCCTGGTGAGCTGGTGACCACTGACCCACCCTGACATTCTCCATAGGCTTCTTGTTGTCTCCCCCCCCTGCAGGAAACCTCCTGCAACTTTACAGGACTATTACAGTGGCTGTGGGACTAAAACCAGCCCAAACCAAATGGACCCATGAGGCTGGGAGCTTGGTCAAAGCCACTTCATTGGGAGCATTTAGTAATAACATTAAATGAAGACAAGCTTTTAGCCACCACATCCAGCCACTGGTATTTTTACGCCACATGCTACTGGAGCAGGAGTATTTCAGTCCAACCCCTCCCCTCACCTCTGACCTTACAACATTTCATTTACATTACAACCTGCAGAGGGCCGAGAGAGACGAGGGGGCGTCCGATGAAACAAGTCTTAGCAAACCCAAACATGGCAATTTTGCAGCAGAGTCCATCACGGTCGTTTAATTCCAGTCTGGAACCGAGCCGCAGGCGGTACTCACATATCGCACATTGGGGTGCGATATGTGAGTACGAAACCAAAATACCTCAGAGCTGCTCTCTCACGTGACACCTGAACGCGGACTTTGATCTGGAACAATAGGTGCAGGTTTTGTTATGAGGGCCGTATATCAAAGTGGCGCGGCAGAGAAAAGGCTGCAAAATGGAGGAAAACAAAGTTCTGCCAAGTTCAAAGGGCACCTGGATGGTTCCCAAGCAAAATGCAGTAATGTTGGCAGGAGCAGCACCAGAGACCATCACTGAAGAGAGGCTAACGCAGAGAGCGGGTTGGGCCGCCGGGTCTACATCTGCAGTTGTTGTCTCTGGTTTCCTGTGACGACCTGACAGATGAACGCACATCTCATTTGGATGTAATGGCTCTCATTAGAGGACCGTTTGGGAGCAAACACCTGCACAGATGTTAGGTAACAAGCGAAAACAAACAGACTTGGTGACAGGTTTCCTCTTTGTTCCCTGTTTGGGCGGAATCCACCATCGTAACGCCGCTAGAATCTTGCTTAGCCTTCTCTTGGCGTGATTGCTGTCCTGCAAATGGGTATTAAAGCTATCCTGAAAGCAGACATTAAAACGTTTCCAAAGGTTAGCATGTGAAACGGTGAAGGCAGAGGGCCAAACTTTCCCTCCTTGTCACAAACGGTGTAATTAGGTGGAACATGTTTTTACAGCAGATCTTTAAAGGGCTTAAGTAGCGGTTAGTAGCGCAGCACAGCTCGTGTGTGTGCTGGAATGTCCTTCCCGGCTGAAGGCGCACAGACGGCGAGCGTGTTATCAGAGGTGCTGGATGGCTGCTGACAGAGCTCACACGAACCCTGAAGTGTGTGTAAGACAGCAAACCGGCCCCTCAGAACCACCCAATCATCACTTTGTTTGCTCTCTGTCGTACAACTGCACAAAGTATGAGTCCCAAATCCATCCTTTTCTGAAGGACGTTCCTCGCAGGAACAGCGGCAGTCCAAAAATATCTTTGTGCAACAGCTTGCAAGTCCCTGCATGTCCAGCTGCAGCTCCTGTCTGGCCCAGAGACTCACAGAGAAGTGTAAACACACACACACACCTGAACTTAACAGGAAACACATGGAGATATGGATCAACCTTTGGTCCTGCGATATGTGCACACTCAACTATACACACAATTGGGCGATGACAAACTGAGAAATGTGAGAATTATGACAGGAAACGACGGCGAGAGCAGCTCGTCCATCAAGCTAACCTTATTGAAATGTTGCACGATACAATGGATCACACACACAAGCTGTGTTTTATCGATTGCAGCAGCTAGAAGGATGTTGTCCGACTGCATTGTGCGTGATTGCTGCATCACTTTGCATGTGAAAAATGGTGTTTTGCATGTCTCCCTGATCGGGGCTGTTATTTGCGTAGGCTATCACGACAGGAAGTGAACCAAAGACAGGTGACACCCTGTTGGTGAGGTTAGCACGACTACTGTGAAAGCTAAGACTTGCTTTTCATGCTTTAATTGTACATTTGAGAGGCTCATTATTACCCAAAAACCTTCCGTGCGGCTGAACGCAACAGATGATGGCAGATACTGGCAGATATTGTGGTTTCGGTTCATTCAGACCAACCACGGCACCAAATCTGGTCCTACACTGGCCACAAACAAAAGAAAACACAGAAGGTGTTTGTCAACTCCTATTAACCTCTGCTGGCGCTATCTTCGACCCCCTCTTCTCAGTTGATTCCCCTTGCTTGTCAACCCCTTCACGCCTCAGCTCCTCCCCACTGCCGTCCAGCAGGGGAGGCAGCCAGCAGCAGGTGAAAGATCATGACCCCCCGCACAAAGACCGGCTGCCCATCCCCTCAGGCGGAGAGAGCTCTGCTCCAGCCTCTAGGAAAACAAGGGGTGGATGGATGTGGTGGAAGGGGGGCTATCTTTCAACAAATTAGCTGAGGTGATTCAAAATAACTAGGGTTAATGATGACTCAGCAAATATTACACAGCTGAAATGCTAACAAAAGAGGAAAATCCGTCATCAAATGCAAAAATGTGACCTAGTGAAGTTGTTAGTTTTAGGGTTGGGGTTAGGTTAGGTTAGGTTAGGTTAGGTTAGGTTAGGTTAGGTTAGGGTTGGGGTTAGGATAGACAGATGCTTTTCTTTTTAGCTGCAAACTGATGCCCTCTGACTCGTGCTGCTCTTGCACCACCTGGACCTTATAATTAGGCCAGGTTGCAGAGTGATTTATGATTATCTGGGGGGGGGGGGCACGTGATACAGTGCAGGACCAAAGACTTCCTGTGGAGCCATTCGTGTGAAAGATCTCCAGTTAAAACATCAATCGGGGGACACGGTAAGAGATCTGCCAGCTGTGGCTTCGTAAACCGCTGCGACGGTATCATCATGTGACAAACAAGAGTGAACTTTCCACGCACCCAACCTCTCGTTTTCCAAAGTTAGCTTTTCTCATCAACAGGAAATTCTGTATTTTTTTTGTACAATAAACTTACAAGAGTGCGACAGTGTTGAAAGTCTTGCTAGCTGCCGCTGAGTTATTGCAACATGCTCTGAAGTTTAAACTAAGCTGCAGCTCATTGTTTAACCAAAAGGCTGATGTCATAAGTTTGTTGTGTTTGTCTGGGCGGCAACGTTACAAAGGCGGTTGTTGGGGAATTCCAGGACATCATACCTGCACTGATGTTTGCTGCTTTCTGAATAAAAGGTAGCCTGGATTTTCAGTTCTGGATTAAAATCAAATGTATGTTGTAATATTAAATTTTCCTGTGAGGAAAAAATACAAAGAAGCATCCTGATTGGCAGCTCTGCAGGTCATGTGACTAAGTGGAATTTGCCTGTTTATCTCCCCCCGTCTTTGCTACTGTGGCTCCGAACAACATCGTTGGACTTTGCTTTGGTTCAGTGTCTGGAAAGTGTGTCATGTTGTCCTTATTTACCTCAATGGTTCAGAATTCACACATCTGATGTCGGCTAAAGCTAAAGCTAATCATCAGAAATGACGGCAAGAAGGAGCTTCAGACACCAAGTGGCAGGCCATAAATCACAGCTGACATAAGAGTCGGGGGAAAGGTCACAAAGGTCATCGCCTCTCGCGTTACGTTCTCTCGAGATAGACGAGAGGAACACCTGCCGCCGAAGAGATCCGGCTCAGCCCACTTTCCCTTTTTTGGGAGAAGTTAAAAATGTCCCCCTGCTGCGTCAATCATCGCTTAAAAAGCCTGAAGTGCCTGAAAACCTGCCCAGTCGCACCTTCGTCTGCCATCGTGCCCCTGCTGAAAAACCCGTGGAGGTGAGCGGACCTGCCGTGGGCGGCGGAGGCTCGTGGTTACGTAAAAGGGTCAGCGTCAGATCCATGACGGGGCTCTCTCCGTCCACCACAGGTTACAGAATCCATCTTGTTAAAAAGAATCCCAAGACCACCTTCATCCCATCTTTTTGAATTTCCAAACTCCTGTGGATTTTTTTCCCCCGGTTCTCGCTAGGTTCGTCCTCCCGTTTTGTTTGATAATCTTTTGTTTGTGATCTTCCGAGATTTCTGGCGTGAAGAACGAGATTCTAGATCGGCGGTGGGACAGAATCACGTGCTGGTGAGGCCTTCGATCACACCACACACAGTCCCGTCAAAAGTGCTCAGTGCCGGATTACTTTTTCATGGTACTTGATGAGACGTAGCAGTTTGCTGGGAGCTCATCTACATTCCTTTGGCAGGAAGCCGCTCATCAAAAACTTGCAAGACGTGACAGAGAACCATTAAACACGAACCCAACCACCATTCACACACATGGATGTAGCGACCAGACACCATCCAGAGTGGCCACGGCTTCGCCACAGCTTTGACCCTCCCAGCTGTGGCCTCAGCAGAGAAAACCAGCTGTCCTAAAGAGCCAAGGGCGCCCCGAATGAGCCTCGCCGGGTCATCTTACAGAACCGTTGAGAATAAACATCCTAGCACCCATAAAGTCCCTTTTAATGATTATGTTTAACCCTGTTTTCATCCCGTTGACCATTGTTGTTAGGGTTAGCTCCTCGTCGTAGGGTTAGCTCCTCGCTTCGCTGTCAGCGGCGGACCGCTCCGATTCAGTGATAACACCCCCCCCCCACTCAGGTTGCATGTCAGCGTCTCGTCTCCTAGCGCAGAAATTACAGTTGTACAATAACCGTTTTCCCTGAACGTGTGCAGGCACGCAGGGCCGTCTCCAGCCGAGCGGGAGTCCCACAGCCCACATAGTTTAGAGTTCAAGTCAAAGAAAAACTTTGATATCAGTTTTAAATCGGCTGCGGGCTCCTTTTGGGGCATCACCAGATTTAATTCAGATTTTAACGAGCCATTTTCCGCCCCTGAAGCCTAGCGGAGGTCAGACCCCTCCTGGAGGGGCCCTGAGGAAAATCCTTCCATTTCCCCCATCCAGGCTGTATGAAATCAGGAAGTGTTCTGTTGAAAACAGGCGTTTATCTCGGATCACTCGGGCTGCGGGAGACACAAAATGATTTCCTGACCGCAAGATAAATATTTCCTGCATTTAACGATGTTTATGCACGTCTCCTAATGCGCCCGCGTCCGTTCTTAGGCCCCTTTTGGTCAGGATTGTGTGGTTCTTTAAGGCAAAGCATTGTTCCCTATTACTATTGCATCCTGGAACTCTTCCCCTATTCCTAGACCAAGAGACGTGTGTGTGTGAGTGTGTGACCGGCCCGGTCCCTACATGAGTGTGAGACCGGGCCGAGATGGTGGGACAGGGTGGGCTTATCTGCGCCAGACTCCGGAGCAGACGTGGCTGGTGTTTGCTGCAGATAAATGGAGTCTGGCGAAGCGTCGCAGGCCAATGTGGGGGTTAAAAATAGGCTGCAAATGAGCGGAGGACGCAGGAAGCCACAAGAAGGAAAGATCCTCAAAGATTTACACAGATGGGGCGTCGGAAGGAACTGTTTGGACAGATTTTTGCTGACTCAGCTCATGGCCCCCTTCCTTTAAACTTTAGCATTAACACTTAAAACAGACATTTCTGACACTGCTTCGTTGCCGCCGGGCATCACTTTTACAGCTTCCCAGACAGATGGGTGCGTGCACAAGCACGTGCTCACCTTCGGGCATTGGGAGGCCTCTCTGTGGGAAGAGCGCCGTCCCGGACTGGGGAGAGACAGAGAGGGGAGACTTTAAGACTGAGGGCGCTGTTGCAGCCCGGCGGGATTAATGGCCGCTAGCATGAAGTCAAATCCAAAAAAAGGCAGGAAATGCCAGAGTGGGTGTGTAATCAAGTGTGGCACCAGCTTATGCTGATGTAGTGGGGACACAGGCACCGCTTTGATGCAAGCGGACACCAAAGAAGGAGGACTTTTTGCATTGGATACATAATCTATTCAGGAAGTGGAATATCTTGCCGATGACCATCATGCCCCCATGTTTTGGTTTCACCCTGTTGCCCCCCTGAGCGATGCAAGAAAGGGCCGCGCGTCCGTCGCTGCCTTTACAAAAGTCTGTCGAAGAAGACGAAGCGGTGCTGTTTCTCCACGTCCTGCGCATCAGCGCGAGTGATTGCATAACACGGAATTTCTGAATGCGCCGGTTTCACCTTCTGGGAAGAGAAATACAAAATATCAAGATTGTAGCGAACGGGAACAGAGATAAGTGGAAGTTCCCGCAGGGTTGTTGGTTTTATGCGGGGAAAGAGCCACACGCCACCTCAGCCATCAGCGATTGACTGTTTAAACATATTTTCATGACATCACCACACCATGATGGCACACGATGGCTTCCTGATCTCACCGAGAACTCGCGGAACACGAGCTCTGCGGGGGGAACTGGATTAATCATACACTGAGCTTTATTCCTGGTGCACGAGGGGTAGATATTGAGTGTGTCTGTGCTCCGTCTCGGAGCAAACTACAGCTCAGTTTCACAGAAATCTGAAAACGCTTTGGGTAGCGTGTTGTCCTTCTCCGTCCTAAGTATGGGGAGAACCTCGACCCCAGGTGGAGGGATCCGCTTCCCTCATCTGCCAGACCAAGACTTTGAGAGCCTGATGAAGGGAGGTCCACATGGATGAGCCCCAACAGATACACATCAATCAATTTTCACACTGCTGTGGGTCTTATATGTTCACTTTATTGCTGAACAACAGTATTGTGATACAGGAGCGGGGAATTAGCTTGTCTGAGCTGGGTTTAGCATCGCATAAAAATGCAACTGAATGTTACAGAACTTCAAACTCAAGTACAGTTTGTGTTTCTGTAATGGCAGCCCAACGTTAGCTGGGTGGTTCCCTCACACATCGAGGTGACATTTTTCAAGCTAATGAGCTTCATATTTAGAAGGCAGGCATGACAGTGAAGTAAAGAGTCGGACTCTCGGTGTGAAATCACCACCATGTTGCAGAGATCTGGATGGATTTCAGGAGTTTTAATAGCTTTGTGTCCTTGTTCCAAAATGCATGTTACCTGCAAAGTCTTTGTGAAGCGCTCTACGTCACAAAACAGACAGCACATACAAGACTCTCAAGCTTTTTCCAGAATCTTCTGTTAAAAACCAAGAAAGCTCAGACGTCACCAGACCCCTCTGCTCTCTCTCCTCTGTACTCTTGCAGGCGGATGGAACTAGGCTGTCTCTTTGCTAAAGTTAGCCATGCAATTAGTTCAAAAACTAATTAGCTATGAGAGGAGCAGAGGAACGGCAGATTTCCCCAGTGTGTAAAACTTGTTTCCCAGCCCTGGATATGAGTAAATGAGGTCCTGGCGGCCGCAGCAAGTATGTCCAAAAAAGAAAGAAATAGTAGTTTGATGTTTGTCGCTTTTTTCTCCTCTAAATTTAACAAAATAAGTAGTAACAGAAAAAGTAGATTCAATGTGATATGTGTTCAGTATGTGTACTAAAGAAACAAACTTGTCCACCATTTTGCTCCTTCCATTATAAATGTAGTAATCATTGGTGCCTTTGGTAGCACAGTTCATGCTATCTACTTTACCCATGATGCATTGTGCATGTCGAAATCTCTATAACAGACACAGATTCTGTAACACTTGCTAAAGTTATGAGCCTCATTGTCTCAGTGAAAGGAGTCTCAAGCTAAGACGTTTCACATTTGAAGTAGAGTCCAACACTAAAGACTGCATTGTAAGCGTGCTTCAAGTGACCCGCTTTTTCTCCTGCTGTTGCTCCACTTGCTTAATTTCATTCAGGTCCTGTCTGTTTCCACTTTTGTCTGGAAAAAAAACAAAACGCTGCATTCCCACATGCTTGTGTTTGTATGTGATGCTAGCCAAACGTAGCAATTCACTGGAAATTAAAAAAATAAAAAGTCAGTCTGAGCTTACCCATGAGGCTTGTTGGAAAGAAACTGAAAGCCCAAGAATGTGTAAAAGGACACGAAAACAATTCAAGCTCTGTGGAGGGAGCGCGGCGCTGGCGGCCGGCTAACATCAGGTGCAGCGAAGACTCCCCGCTACGGCTGGGTGAGCGGCGGATCGATGTCATGTGGATCACTTATCCCGAAGCGAGCCAAGTGCTTCACTTGACTGATGCTCTGAACACATTAGGGATTCATAAAGGAGGCGGGTCAGGTGGAGGTCAGCCTGATGCGTTCAATTACGTCCCCAAAAATGGCTGACCTAGTTACCTCTGAGGCGCATGGATGTGCAGCAGCCGCTAGCAGCAACGAAACCGCATGGCGAAACAGTTTCTTTCAACAGGTGCCAGTGAGAACATAAAATTCTTTAATCTAAAGCAGAAATACAAAGAGGAGTGTTTAAACTCTTCGCTGGGGTCGAACGAGTACGAGTTTCCACTGTTCCACTGTCAGCGGGGAGGAAATTCTCTGGCACCGAATGAAAGCGGTGGAAGCGTCTCTGGAACATTAGCGATTCATGCACTTGTACTCCCCTGAAGGGATGAGATCAGGAATCACACCCATTTACCAGAAAAAGGCTGCTTCTCCAGAAGTCCGATCGAGACGTTAAGTCTGTTTTTTCTGGTGTGCTGCTGAACAAAAGCATTCGGCCTCCTTTTTTCAAGGGATTTAACTGTCAGTATCTCACCGGAGGAACTGACAGTTAAAGAATAAGCTGCTCAGTTAAGTAGTTACCCCTCAGCCATTTAACCTTTGAACGTCCGATTTTGAACGGCAGCGACTCAGACGTCAAAGATCAAAGCAGATCAACGCAAGATTTCTCCGGGGAATCATTATTAGATCTATGTCACCAAGGTTCCTTTAATTTCCTACCAAATTTGTTCAGACAAAAAATCCCATGCAGAGATTTTCAAAGGTCAAAGTGACGTTGTGGGAGAAAAAGTGGTTATTTTTGGGTCCTTCAACGAAACGGACCTTGACAGAACTCAAGTCGTGGACATTGACTTTACGGTTTCGTGTCCGCCAAGTCGCTCATACATAGTAGCATTGATCACAGCACATAACACCAATAGAAATAAGTTAAAAACTGTTAAATCGCTCTTGGTCAACCAGGCAGGAGCTCCTGGACCATTAACCAAATTCTCTTTGGGATGGACAGGATGCGTTTCCTTTGCTTCTCGTCCATATCTGAGCCACGGAACCGCCCACGCAGGTGACCCACCCGTCAACAGTGGGTTTCACTTTGGAGATGCCATCATGGACCGAGTAGTAGGAGGAACAATGTCCCTAAAGATCCAGATGGAGAAGCATGAAACATCAGGAGAGTCCCTAAAAACCCTGTTCTGGGGTTAAAATCACCCCCAGGGTCCCTGGGGGTCCTGGAGGGGAACTACTACACGTTCTTGTTTTGATCAGATCTGATGGGTGATGAGGGAGGACAAGATTAGTCCCATCAACCTCAGCTGACCTCAGATCAGAGTAAATAGGCTTTTCCTGTATCTTCCTTTCTTTTTCTCAGCACTGGTGAGGCAACAATACAAGCTCGACTAATACATCGAACCCTTGATTGGAGGAGGGTCCAGGCCTGGTCAGAGAATGAGGGGCTCACTGGGATGTCGTGAGTGTGTTTCTGTTGAACCCCCATGATTGAATCTATTTTCTGAGGCACCTATGACACTCATCTGGACCACAACAATGCCTCCTTTCTCTTCTCGGCCTTACGCTCGGCTGCCCTCCCTGAATACGACCCTGGGTAAAATAATCCATACCCTTGAATACCCCATCCCCCGCAAAACACACACACATGTTGGCCGATAATTGGTCACATGTGAACATTTCCAGGCAAGAACTGATGCAGAAAAGGGCACAAAAATAGATGTTTTAAACATCGTCAACGTGAGCGCGAATGAGACAACTGAGACGGACAACACCGCCCCCGTGTGGCCATATTAAATATCGCTCAATTTTGAAAAACAAGCTTTTTAAACACGTAAAAGTGGACAAAAACTTAGCTTAACTTTTAAAACTTTTTCGTAGTTTTTTTTTTTAACTTGATAAAATCAGAACATTCAGAATATTCACCTGGCAACAACTTTCTCTTTGGTCCTGAACCCACAGTTCCTGTGAGGTGGGCAGAGCTGCGGTGGTCTGGGTAGGATCTCCACTTCACACACATTTATCTTCAGTCTGCATGCTGTAAGATCATGGAAGCTCTCTGTAAAGAACAGCAGAGAAAGGTAACTGAAAATGTCCTATTTTTAAAATGAGCATCTGTATTTACAGCCCCTGTAATAGGTTATTGATCATTGTATGTAATAAATGGCAATTTTAGGGATATTTTTTCATATAATTTGCTTGATTAATTCCATTGCTCACATCTTTTATCATATGCAGCATTCTCTTTGTTTGGCATTTCTAACATATTGTTCAGTGCATTGCATTTTGGAAAGTGAAGCCTTTTAAAAAGTCAAAATAAAATAAAAATAGAATTTTGAGATTTGCGTCTCCTAGTTGTATTTTATCAACCCAATATCAAATTGTGGAGAAGAAGCTTTATTCATACAGTCTGTCAGCTGAACCGGCGTGGTCAACCCCTGACGTTGGCCTCCTAGCACCGGGTTTTCTTATTCTGATAAGAGTGTAAAGGTGGTGAGGTCATCGCTTCAGCTCCTTATCTTTACACCCATTTAAAGGGAAGATTCCAGCTCTTTGGTTCTGAATATTAACACGTGCACTGGAGTTTCTCATTACGATATTTTCCCATGTCATTTTTTTGCACATGTTTTGCATTACAAT
Source organism: Takifugu flavidus (assembly GCF_003711565.1). Lineage (NCBI taxonomy): Eukaryota > Metazoa > Chordata > Actinopteri > Tetraodontiformes > Tetraodontidae > Takifugu > Takifugu flavidus. The sequence goes on from NC_079538.1 coordinate 4,798,073, forward strand.
GTGTAAAGTGAAACATATTTATCACATAAAAAGTGCAGAATAAAACATTTATTATGCCCCAGTTAACATTGTAATTTAGCTTATGGCGCTACTGTGAATCATGAAATCTTGATGCTGGAATTACTTGAAATCTTAAAACCAAATGTTTTTTAGGTTGATGAGCCCCTTATTCATTTAAGATAAATACAACGCCGCCTTGTTTGTGCTAAAACTAACCAGAACCTTCCGTATTTGCAACAAAAATGCAGCGAGAAGTGAGAAATCTCATCTAGACATGAACCTCTCATGAGGTAACCGGGCGAGTTGATGGAGACGACCTTTAACCCGTCGGCTCAGACAGAAACGCAGTGACTCACCTGAGAGCAAGGAAGCAGCATAATCTAACACCCCACCTGTCGCCTGGCAACGCCAGCGAGGCTCTGGACCGTGATGTGTTACTCAGGATAGACGCACAAAATGGATTACAGGACAGCACGTCAGTGAGAGGGCATCTCCAGCCTGACACACACACACACACACACACACACACACACACACACACACACACACACACATACTCTCTGTGAACCAGATTAGCACCCAAGAAGCTTAGGCTCATTATCAGCTGAGACACAGAAAGGGCACCTCGGCATCTTTGACATCTCTCCTCATCTCTCTAAAACGAGTGCAGCCTGCTGAATGACTCCATGTTCTTCCAGGACTCCCTCTGAGTGACTGGAAGCTCTTGATCGCAGCTGCAGTGCGATGGAGTCGAAGCCGGACTGTGAGCCCGAGGCCCAGGATCCCGACAACTCCCAGGTGGGGACTGTGGACGCGTCTTGTTTGGATGTGACGGTGGAGCGGCTGGAGCAGCTGACGAAGAGCATGGAGGTGCTGCTGTCCGACGTGGAGCAGATGAGGAGCCACTGCAGCCACCGGGCCACCGAGCTGATGCGGGCAGCGTCCGACCTGAGGCAGCAGCAGGAGGAGCTGAAGGAGAGTTACTCGGATCTCTCCAGGCAGATGCAGGACGTCATGGATTCGGTGGACGAACTCTTCAGCACCAAGAGCGCCTTCGAAGCCAAAGAGAAGCAAGCGCAAGAGCGCCAGACGCCAACTCTGAGGGGGGAAGGCGTCTGACGGACCGACGTGGGTAGGGTGGAGGTGTCGGCTGTGTGGGTCAAGAGGTGAATGTGGTGGTTGTTAAGATTGTTTTTTTAACGCCACACACCACGATGAGAGACTTGCGAGGGAAAACGTGTCGCTTTCATTTTAGATCATCATGTTCTCTCTGTGTGTGCACGTGTGTCTGTGACCACCAATAACTTAGCACTGAATTGAAAGTGTTTTTCCTTCCCCATCACTTAAAACAGACGTATCACAGTTATTTCACGTTGACAGTTAAATGCACATGTGAGTGGAAACCTTGTTGGCCTCCACAGTATTTCGCTTTTGTCGGGTTCCTGTTGGTATTTCTTCCCATTCAGGCAACGTACCACCGTGGTTTCTCATTCAAATACAGCTAAATGCAGCTTCAGGGCAATTTCGCAGCCACAAACTATTTTCTGTCCATGTGTGAAACGGACGCGGAGATGGTCGTTTAAAACTCTAAACTTGGACTCTTACATAAAGGCCTATTATTGCTTTGACATTTGGAAATAATGTGTGCAACCATTAAATCATGTTAATTAAAAATATCATGTCATTGGATTAGAGTTTGTTCTGTCAGAGTGCAGTTTCAAGGACAAGGAGCTTTGATCACAAAGCAATCTTTTGTACTATGTAACATTGTATTACTACTGTACTATGCTGTAACCTCAACTTTAACCTTCCTCCCACCCTCAGAGATGTAGCTAAAACATCAAGACTCCATTAGCTTGTTAATGCATTCTGAACGATAGCCCATCCCAGATCCAGATTAATTCAGCCCCCTCTCTCCAACCATCCTGATTCTCTAACCAGAATCCGGAGTTCGTAATCTGCCGCCTCAATCCTCCACAATCCTTCCATCAAGGCGTACCCTCTAAGCCTAAATTCTTCATGTATTTTATACAAATATATAGAAAATGTAAAAAATAAGCCGTAAATATATTGCATCCACTTAGTAATTTACAATTTCATAGATTATATTTGGTTTAAAAATATTTGCTGTGTTATATGTTCTAGCATGAAAAACAAAGACATTTCGACAAACAAGGTTTGACAAATTCATCGATAAATTTTTATTCGGTGTCGATTACGGTCGGACTTTTACATTGAAAGCTGTTGTGAAATTTATTTTGAAGTCACATCTACTTCCGGAATAAAACTGTTTCCGTTTCCGCTAAAAAATCTTAAACCGCTCCATCACTTGCGAGTAGAGAATTGTTAAATAAGAGTTTTTGCCCTCAGAAATACAGAAAGTGTATATGATCAGAGGATGGTAAGCACGCTTTTTTTTTAACATTAGAAGGTCAAATTACTCTATACGCTCTTGAGTCTACTAAAGCGAAAGTTGGCGAAAACATTTTAATATAGTGTGTATTCCATTTTACGTTCTCCTAAATAGGCCGTGTTTAAAATCAATAAGCAATTAACTTCTCTTGAGGTTTTAATGTGAACCATTTAGGGAGAAAAATTTAGCATATAAAATGTATTGTTATATAACAAAGTGAATCTTTAAATAGTCGTTAAGTGTTGACTGACCGTCATTTTCCTAGTTTGTTGTCATTTACGATGAATTTATGAAGTCCCATTGCTAAAACAAAGGGTCAAAGTAACAGTCTAATCTGCAAATACATGTTGTGGAGTTTGTAATTTATATGCAGTAACTAATATTATTGTTTACAGTCTCACACAATTTTGCTCGTCCAGCCCACGAAGAGACCGGAGGGCCGCACATATGCGGACTATGAGTCAGTAAATGAATGTATGGAAGGTGAGCCTTGGGCCAATTTACACAGAAATCAAAAGGCAGGATTGCCCTAATAATGTTTAAATGTAGCCCCGGAGAGTAAACATATTTTGTTATCGATGAGATAACATTAGCCTCATTTGGTTTCAAGGATATACCAAAATAAAGCAGACACGTGACAGTGATACAACATAATATAGGACCTCATTTTAAGACCAATCTTCTTCAAATAACCTTAAAAAGCCTGCTTTTGATAAAGAACAACCACAGATGATTACACGCCTGTCCAAATTTAGATTTTGTTCCAATATCTTCTAGGGGTTTGCAAAATGTACGAAGAGCATCTGAAGAGGATGAATCCAAACAGCCCCTCGATCACCTACGACATTAGTCAGTTGTTTGATTTTATTGATGACTTGGCAGATCTGAGCTGTCTCGTGTAAGTACAACTCACCCTGCAACTAATACTGCATTCTGTCTGTTGAGCATCTTTTTAAAGGAGAGTATCATGGATTATTTTATACAGGTACAGAGCTGACACTCAGACATACCAACCATATAACAAAGATTGGATTAAGGAGAAGATATATGTCCTGTTGCGCCGTCAAGCACAGCAAGCCACATAGAAGCACATCGCCGGTCATTAAGAGTTAATCACAGTGGTGAGAACATTGATCCCTGTCTTTCAGATTGTCGGTTTGAGTTGTGCAGTTTCAGGCTTAATATTATGTGCCTGTTCTTTGATTTAGGAATACTGTAGTGTAATCATTTCTATATAGTTGTGAATTCAATACCCCATTGCCTGCTGACCCTTACATTTAACTGATAACTGTTTTTTTTTTTAACTGTTTGTTTCATGTCATGCACATCTTCAGTTATACACCCCCACATGGATTTATATAAAATAAAGAAGTCCTTCTGGATTGTGTCCATTGTGAACTTGTGTACAATTACCCACGTGAATGATTTTTATCTTTTCGCTGATAAATTCTCATAATTACTTACGGACATGTTTTAAAAAATAATCTGAAAATAAAATAAAATCTGAAATAATGTAAGATGCGTCACTGAAGTGCACACGAGTAGCCGTGTTCGTGTGTCTTTAAACGCGGCGGGCTGCCCTGTTGTTGCTGTGCTGGAAACCCCGTAGTGACTGAAGGGACCCAAGATGGCGGAACACTCAAGGGGGGAACCGTTAGCATTTAATTGAGCGACATGCTCCGGATGAATGGCGGATAAGGTTATAATGTAAAGCGTGGATGTGAAATAATTACGCGACTGCATCTAGGCCGTTTGCAATATTTCTGGGACGTATGAGCAACAGTGCGGAGAGAATGGTTTCTCCGCGGCCCCAAGCCAGAACATGGCGGAACACTTGGGAAGAAATAGCAGCTAACGCTAGCTAGCTGGCGTATTTTTTACAGTTGCTTCTGGGAACAGAGGCGTGTGTGGGCCATAGATCTGAGTAATATTTTCTGTTCCCACCGTTTGTGAATTTTCTTGAAGGTACTGTTAATTCTTGAATATGTGGCATACATGTAGTTAGCGCGTTAGCTAGTCAACTCATTCGCTTGCTAGCCAACGTCTCTGGGAAACGTTGGCCGCCGCCGTACATACTGTACTAGGCAATATTTTGAATTGTAACTTTGGTTTTTAATAGGAATATACTTTTATAGATCGGTTCCTGGATTTGGTGGGTTGTGTGAGGTTGACTTGTAAATTAACTTTAATTTACATCTGCACTAAGATCACTCTAATTGAGTGTAAGCTGATTGGCGCGCGTTGCTCGTAACCATAACAAGTCAATATTGGGTTGACTTGTTTAGGCGACCATATATTTTTCACTGCAACATTTATCAAGGAAGTGACCTGGATATTAAGGAGTGTTGAATTTGAGCTCCTGCGAAGAACTGCTTCCCTGGTTGACCTCTGGGGTTTGTTACGGGAGTGTACGGTCGAGCCCGGAAGAGGTAAACCCGACTTTTAGAGCCAGGATCCACGGAGGGAAGCTGCCTTACAGCTTGTGGCCAAGATGACGGACACTCGTCGGCGAGTTAAAGTCTATACCCTCAATGAGGACAGACAGTGGGACGACCGTGGGACCGGGCACGTCTCCTCGGGCTATGTGGACCGGTTGAAAGGCACATCTCTATTGGTGCGAGCAGAAAGTGACGGTAAGTCCTTTTTATGCTCGACTCTTTTAGAAATATTGGCCAGTGGAAACCGACGCCAACCGCTAACCATGCCCGCATAGTGAAGCATTAACCCAGCTTCCTCACTTGATCTTTGTTTTTGTTCTTGCAGGGTCCTTGCTGCTGGAGTCAAAGATAAATCCAAACACAGCCTACCAGAAACAGCAGGTACGCCAGCGCTCATTCCCTCTGGAGGTTACCTGACAGCTGGCATTTACGTATCTGTGAACAAAATGACTCAGAGTTCGGAGCAGATGCTAGCAAAATGTTCAGGAAATGGGCAAAGGGACGGACGACGAAAATTTGGTGACGGTTCAGATTCCGGCGGGACATTGACGTTCCGTAATCCGAAGATCAAACCCAACGGGCTTTGATCTAAAGTGCCGTTGCTCTTAAAGCAACTTAGAATGTTATATATGTGCTGTAAACTGTCACGTGGTGAAATGCCCTGCATGGTGGTCTGTGCTCTGAGTTTTTCTAGTTTTGAATGTGGTGTCCTCATTTATTCTTTTTACTGAATAGTTTTTTTTGTTTTAGGATACATTGATAGTGTGGTCAGAGGCTGAAAATTACGATTTGGCGCTCAGCTTCCAGGAGAAGGCTGGATGTGATGAAATCTGGGAGAAAATATGCCAGGTAGCTACTGTGCCGTTTTTGGGCTGCTAATAGTTTCACCGTGTCCACCCAGTTGACATTTGCATTATTTTGTCATCATTTAGGTGCAGGGGAAAGATCCATCAGTGGACATTACCCAGGACGTAGTAGATGAGTCGGAGGATGAGCGTCTTGATGAAATGTCTTCACCGGGTTTGGAATTACCGCCATGCGAACTGAACCGTTTGGAAGATCTGGCCGAGCTTGTGGCCTCGTCTCTACCGTCACCTCTGCGGCGCGAGAAACTGGCACTGGCCGTGGAGAACGAGGGCTATATTCGCAAGCTCTTGGACCTGTTCCACGTCTGCGAGGATTTGGAGAACAGAGAGGGACTACACCACATCTATGAAATCATTAAAGGCATCTTTCTGCTTAATCGCACGGCACTGTTTGAGGTCATGTTTTCTGACGAGTGCATCATGGACGTCATTGGCTGCCTGGAGTTCGATCCAGCGCTGCCCCAGCCCCGGCGGCACAGGGAGTTCCTGACGAAGACGGCCCATTTTAAAGAGGTGATTCCCATCTCTGATCCCGAACTGCGTCAGAAAATCCACCAGACATATCGAGTGCAGTACATTCAGGACATGGTGCTTCCTACGCCCTCTGTTTTTGAGGAAAACATGTTGTCCACGCTGCACTCCTTCATCTTCTTCAACAAGGTGGAGATTGTGGGCATGCTACAGGTGAGAGATTAACGCGTTTTAACAACATCCACAGATTGTCCGTCTTTTTAGCCGCCATGTGACAGGTACAGGTTACACGAGGACGAGATTGTCCTTCGTCCAGTGGAGATTGTCTGCTTGTCTTTTACGATCATGTGATCATTGTTTCTGTGCTGCGACACCTCAGCGCTGTTTATGAGTGGCTGTGTCCATAGAGACGGAACAGTGGCGTGTAAATCAGTTACAGCGTCATGATGAACCTGCAACTGGCGCACGCGGCTACGCATCGGCGTTGATTAAAACAGATCGGACCTTTCTTTGGGTCATCGTGCAGTTGAGGTGTGTTAAAGACCTGCATGTCCTGTTCACCTCCACATCTCTTTCTCTCCCCGTGTCAACGTCAGGATGATGAGAAGTTCCTGAGTGTCCTCTTTACACAGCTAACAGACGAGACTACAGATGACGACAAACGGCATGAATTGGTAACAAAGACTTGTGTGCGATTTCCTGATTTCCTCGCTAACTCCCTCTCAGGACCCACCGCTCATCGAGCTGTGCTGATTTCTCTTTACAGGTAAATTTCCTAAAGGAATTCTGTGCATTCTCGCAAACGTTACAACCTCAAAACAGAGATGCCTTCTTCAAGACATTGTCAGGCATGGGCATTCTCCAAGCCCTAGAGGTCATACTGGTGAGTTTAAACGTTCCGCGAGCTTTAATAAGATGCCGAAAGGCTGCTGAAGAGTAAATGTTTGGCCATGGAACAGGGAATGGACGATGTCCAGGTTCGTGCAGCAGCAACGGACATTTTTTCATACTTGGTGGAATACAACCCCTCTATGGTACGAGAGTTTGTCATGCAGGAGCCTCAGCAAAACGATGACGTAAGTGCAGCGTGGGCCAGAAGCAGATGGTTCAGGTGAATGCAGACGTCAGACATCTCACCTGTTGTCATTTATTGGCCCTCCAGGACATCCTTCTGATCAACCTCATCATAGAACACATGATTTGTGATACAGACCCAGAACTGGGCGGTGCGGTGCAGCTAATGGGTCTGTTACGGACTTTGGTGGACCCGGAAAATATGCTGGCAACAGCAAATGTGAGTTTTGTCATTTGACTGATGATTATTAGAAATAAATACTTGAAAGCAAGTTTTCATTTTAGTGTGTCACTTTTGAGTGAACTTTATTGTAAATTGATTTTGAATTGGTGATTAGACGACTTGTTAACATAGCACGATATCATAAAACAACAGCACAAATCCCTGTTTTTATAACTGAAGTGGCTTATTTATTTCTCTTGTTTTCAGAAAACAGAGAAAACGGAGTTCTTGAGTTTCTTCTACAAGCACTGCATGCATGTTCTGTCAGCTCCACTACTGGCCAACACCACAGAGGAAAAGCCTAGCAAAGGTATGGAACACTTACGGCTGTAAACGTTGGCTTGGTTTTCAAATGCTGCATTGGGAAGAATGCAAATGTCTATTATTGCTCCATCAGATGATTTCCAAACATCCCAGCTGCTGGCCTTAATATTGGAGCTGTTGACGTTCTGTGTTGAGCACCACACCTACCACATCAAGAACTACATTATCAACAAGGACATCCTCAGGAGGGTGCTGGTCCTCACTGCCTCCCAGCATGCCTTCCTGGCACTCTGTGAGTCCCACAGTTATCCCGAGATCATTCCCACCGTCCCTCTTTGAACGATTCATAGGTTTTAGGCTCCTTTTCATCTGCTGTCCTCCTCTCAGGTGCTCTGCGGTTCATGAGGAGAATAATTGGTCTGAAGGATGAATTCTACAATCGCTACATCATGAGAAATTTTCTCTTTGAACCTGTGATTAAGGCTTTCCTCAACAACGGCTCTCGATACAATCTCATGAACTCAGCCATCATTGAGATGTTTGAATATGTACGAGTGGTGAGTGTTGCACTTTCGGGGTCTATGTTTTCCCTGGTGGTAGGGCAAATCACCCCCAATACACCTATATTATTCCAATAATAATCCCAATACATCTATTATATTACTGCCTCCAAATGTAAACAGTTAGCTTCAAACACATATAAAAACTAATAAAGCTAACTGTTATACAAGTTTGTAGCGTCTCCATAGAGTAACGCATCTCCTTTGTCTTGTCTTAACTTCCTCCACATTCCTTTTCCTGCACACCCTCCGTTGCTACCAGGAGGACGTGAAATCTCTCACCGCTCACATAGTAGAGAACTACTGGAAAGCCCTGGAAGATGTGGACTATGTCCAAACGTTCAAAGGTCTGAAGCTACGTTACGAACAGCAGCGAGAGAGGCAAGACAACCCCAAGCTGGACAGGTAAAAGCCACTTTTGACGTTTGTTTCATTTTAGATGGATGCTGGTCAATGGAAAGACTGTTTCTTAAATATTGTATCTTTTGTGGTACTGAACATTAGATTAGCATTATGTGGGCTCATGTGACATCGGGGGCTAATGTCCTTACCCGGTCCTCCAGCCTAATGCCTATTTAGTTGTTAACTAGAGGCATAAGGTTAACGTATTTGATGCCGTCCCCTCCAGCATGCGTTCCATCCTAAGAAACCATCGCTTCCGTCGTGATGCGCGGACTCTGGAGGACGAAGAAGAGATGTGGTTCAACACAGACGAGGACGACCTGGAGGACGGCGACGCGGTGGTTCGGCCCTCTGACAAGATGAAAACAGAAGAAGATCTCATGGAACCCATCAGCAAGTTTATGGAGAGAAAGAAATGTAAGTGTTTTCAGTGGCCGGATAGTTCAGAGTCGGCGGTGTCCTGAGAGATGAGAATATCTGATCTGTGTCCAGTGAAAGAACCAGAGGACAAAGAAATCCTGGCCAAATCCAGCTTTTCAGGCAGGCAGAACCCCAGCTTCAAACTGGCCTTCTCTGGCTCCACCAAAACCAGCCTGTCCAGCCCTCCTCCCTCTGCCCCGCTGAGCCCAGGCTCTCCAGGATCCCCGGGTTCTCCAGGCTCTGGAGCACGAGGCTCTTCCAACACAGCTGTAACGACAAAGGTAGCTCAGCCATCGTGCTTGTCTTTCGTGCTCGGAGGCGAAACCAAAATGCTTTTTGATTTGAAGAGAAATCCCAAGTGTGCGATGAATTCAAGCGTGTGTCTGGTCTTCAGGGAGGCCTGGTGGGCCTGGTGGACTATCCCGACGATGATGAGGAAGAGGACGACGAGGACGACGGGGAGAGCAAAGAGGACTCTCTGCCGCCCACAAAGAAGCCGAGACTCAGCTAGTGAAGCATGGTTGCGTTCAGCGTGCGCTCCACTCGGACGGCTTCGGTGCGTAAACTTTCCACAGGAACGATCCAACGGGTCAGCAGACTGACTGAATGAAGGAGCGGACAGCCGACGCAGCCGCCTCCCCGAACCCACTGCATACAAGTGCCAATCAGGAAATTAGGAGAGAATTCCTGTCTGAAGTTTAACGGACGTGTGAGTCGGGGGAGACGCGGTGACCCAGCGCACTGGGACAGCTGCGGTCCGGCTGGTGCTGCTGACGTACCGGAGGAATAGACCTCACACACAAACATGTTCCTGCAGAGTGAATTTCCAGAGCCCGTGGGCTCGGACCATAACCCACTATCCCCCGACCCACCCCCCCCCCACTCAGGGATGGACTTCACAGCAGCCCAGACGGTTGGCCAATTAAGACCCAGAACCACCACTTGCACCCTCTTCAGAATTCACATCCTTGTTTCTTTATTTTCCTTCCTCCTCTGCTTCTTCTCCTCCCGTGTCTGTTGCGTTGTGTCTTTTTTTTTTTTTAAGTTAGTGCATAGGACCAGATGGGGGACAGCGCGCTGTCCTCGCTGTCGCTTTGATGATGTCATCAGTGTCGTCCTCGGAGGACGTTGTTTTTCGGGAGAGGGGGAAAAAGCCAGCATTTCCCTCATGGGTTCGTTTTTGTTTTCTATTTGTCTCCGATTCTCCTGTTTTTGTAAATGACAAAAGACCTGCCTTTGAATGTTCAGGATGTTTTCAGTCACACTTGAACAGGTTTTTAAAGACCTCAGTAGGTGAGCTAGTTTTACCCTTTTTGCCCTTTGAAACTGCAGATTTTTTGGAGAATTTGTAATCCCGTCTTGATTAAAGATTGAGTGGAATTGAGATTTGATGATTCATTTCATATCTTCTCATTTTTCCTCGTCCTTCAGTGTACGCTCGATCGTTCCAAATGTTTGGGACCACTAAAATGATCTTTACTATCAGACTTCCGTGCTTAAATCCTCAAATCAGAAGTATTTTCCTGTTTTTAATCTTTAGTCGAGGGAACGACTGCACCATATTGGTTTTATTGATCCAATGTCGTTGGGTTAAACATGGCTAACACAAATATTCCTGGTCCTGTAAATGTTTTCTTTCTGTTTTTTAAGTAAATTTGTGAATTCTTCCAAAGAACAAATGAGTTTTGTTGAAACACTGTCTACAAATACATGATCATTATATTTTGTTTAGCTCTGACTCGCTTCTCATGTGTTTGGTTCGGCTCGTCTTCTCTTTTCCATGAATTAAAGCACTGTTATGTCGTTGGTAAAGTGAAATATACTGTTTTTATCACCCGATTAAGTCAGTTTATGTCCAATATACATACAGTCGTCCACTAGGTGGCAGCATCGACGCACGAAATAATTGTGGCGCCGTTTAAGCAGCGTAGTTCAAATCAAAAAACTTCCACTTTTCCTGCTGAGCCATAAAACACTTGTAACTTTTGTTTTTCTGTACATCTAAATCTGTTTATATTTCAATGGGGGGGGGGGTGAAATATACCCCCCCCCCCCCATTCAACAGTATTAACTCCAATTCTTTAGCTGGAGTGTCATGTCTCAGTTGTATCCTCACAAAAGGTTTTGTTGCTTACAAGGATCGAGCGTAGTTTAAGGAAAATGTCGGCGCCTCCCAGCGTATGTGGTCGCCTCGGTGGGGGTTTGAGTATGACTCAAAAACAAACAGAATCAAGGCCACCAAGAAGTCACTGTGTTGTCTTGCCAAGTGCATTGTGGCCTTCAAACACTGCCTATTAATTAAAAACCAACAGAAGAGGATCACTCGGCGCTCAGTGTGCAGGGAGAGCCGTCACACAACGCCTATTAAAGCTTCCATTCACATGAAAGCCATCTCCAGACAACGGCAGCTTTTCAGGAGCGGCGCTCCCTGCCAGCCTCCGTTTGCTCCTCAACAGGATTGGGGCATTTAGAGTGTGTGAGTGTGTGTGAGATCTCGCTCCCTCTCTGTGCCACTGCAGAGACCAGCCTGTTCCTGGTGCCAGCCACTTCTTCCCCAGGATGCCGCCTCCACTCCCAGTGCCAGGGCTCTCGCCCTGCTCTGCACGTCAGTATGTCTGCCAGATTGAAGAGTCTCCATCGGTGACACGGCCGTCCAGCTTCCTGTGGGGCAGCTGAAAAGCTGCTTTGACAGCTCTCTTGATTGACCTGGTTCCATCTCCTCATTGTCTAGACAGCTGGTTGTCAGTTCTTTAAGTTTCCTTCATCATCCTATCTCTCAAACAGATTTTGCAACACCGTTAACTGATCACTGTACAAATGATGATTTATTTATACCAAAAATAAATCTTGGCTTTATTTATTTATAATGGAATGCCGATTTAATTGATCCATTATAAAAGTAAATTTCGCTTTTAGTTTGGCCACACGCTGCAGTATTCCGGGAGGCCTGTAGGCGGCAGTATAGACCACTCGGAGGGTGAATGGCGTTTAAGTTGGGGCAAGTAATTAATCAAGTAAACAGCTTCCCGATTCGTTTCTAACACCAACGTGTTTGAAAATAGTATAATTTTAATCGGATCTCAATTTATACCTCCCCACTTTTTTTTAAAATTAGAATAACTGATCAAAACAAGACAGCGATCTATTATAGTAACTCATTGGAATCCCCGTCACCAGACCAGGGTCCGAAATAGGAAATGAGACACACGTGCGCTTTTGGGAAACCAAAGTGAGGTTGTCAAAACAGCCGTACCGAGTCTACCAGCGGGTTTCCCCGCCGAGCAGGGCTCCTCTGCGGACAATGACCCGTGTATCCAAGGTACAAAGTGTTCTCTGTGGCCGGGCCGGAGCGCCCCTACATTTATGGGGGTGACTGGCCGTGCTCAGCACAGCATGTCCGCCTGAGCGTGCGTGATCAATCATCGTGGTTGAAACAATGGAGCCGTGTGAAGAGAGAAGGCTGCAGGCCCGACCCGCCCCTCGGGCGTCCACGACGGCCCGGGTCGGCATCCGTCGGTAGCGAAATGAAAGGGAGGAGGCAAACGATCATCGGCCACATCTGGTCCACATCAGGCGGAGGTGAGACGTGGAGACGAGCACAAGTGCGCCGTGCTTTTTCATGGACTCCCCTTTAATGTCTGACAGATACCTTAAGTCAAAGCTACAGTGTATCTCCTCCATCTGTGCCCGAAGGCTCACATGGAGACCTGCTTCAATGAAACAAGCTCTTTAGTCTTTGGAATGACTCGGGCCTCTCTGCCCATAATTGCCTTGAATAATTTTCTGGAAACTGCCCTGTTGCAAAGGCATTTGCCCTTTAAATACATTAAAAGTGTTGGCAGAATGACCCACTCCAGCCTTCTTTGCTTGGTCACACAAACAGGTTTTTCCCTTTACCCGTCCTAAATGAGTCTTGCATTGGGAGAGGTCATAAATAAAGGTCAGGAGATATTTCCTACACCGTTAGTATGATTAGTTTTAGATGCCCTAAAATCTCAGGCAAGTGCAGGAGGAGAAAACTGTCACCTCTGGAATCTGCATATGGCGGTTGTCAATACTCCGGATACAAGCGTTCCTTAGCCTGCATCATAAACCAGCAGCAAAGCCCACGCTGCCTTTGTTCCTCTGGAACGCTCTGCGGTTCCTTCATAATCCCTGCAGCATAAATCAAAGATAAGTAATGAGCTTTCCCAGGAAAAGGTGGAAGTGGAAGAACATGGGGTTGATCTGCAGTCGCTAAACGCTAAGTGGCCGGTGTTGTGCTTCAGAGCGGGGGCACAGGAAACACGCGTGTAAATGCATGGCTTCTTAGGCTGCGTGTGAAATGAAAATGTCACAGTGATAAAGAGTGCACCTTCCCTAAACGAGTGTGTGTGTGTGTGTGTGTGTGTGGGGGCGTGCAAGATGGGTCGGAAGTAAAGTTGTGAGCCTTGCTGTAAATCCACACCACGAGCTGCAGACGCTAGATCACACACATGCCAACACTTGGGTCTGTTCCTCGGAGCAGCATATGTGGACGGGTGCATATTTATGTCATGGAAGTGTATGTTTAGTGCTATGTGAAACTTAATTCTATAAGATCAGTGGGCTTCTGGGCCTGTATACTTTTCTTTTATTTGCCTCTTTGTTCTGAAATGATGCAGAGCACCAGATGAGTAGAGAACAGAACAGCTTCTGTAGAAGAGAACACAAGCAGCAGCAGACATCCAATGTGTTAAAACCCCCCCAAAAAGGTTAGCTTAGGGTTCTGAAGGGCAACGCACACACCACCATGCCTGGCTATTGAATTTACCTCACGCAATGTAGTATGAATGAAGCCCTTAAAGGTATCGGCTTCCAGTCAATAAACAGGGGAATTGGCTGCATGGTTCAGCAGGAGTTGAACATGTGGGACCAGTCACAAACGCACACACTGGCGCTGCCCCGGTCACCAGTCGGGAGACTAATGTGTGCGTTAAACTCAGCGTTCAACTTCACAAATCCATCCACCGAGTCAATGGCAGTGCCTTGGTGGGCTTTGGGCTCCGTCCGGTAACACAAAACTAATCAAACTGAGCCCCCCCCCTCCAACCAACCTAAATGTTGTTTGACATTTTACAATTTGTGTCCACTTTTGTTTCCAGGCAGGGAATCCAGATCAAACGCATTGGCCTTTTCCCGTCACTCCTGATGACTCCCGGTTTGCTGCTGTGTGAGGCTGTTCGATGGCGGCGCTGTGGTGCGTGTCCTCGCCACTCCAGGTGTGTGTGTGTGTGTGTGTGTGTGGGGGGGGGGGCAGTGGCCAGTCATTTACCTTTTCCCACCTCCATCTCTCTCTCTCACCCTGAATAACTGTCATCCTGCAGGATGCACGGCATCAACGCTCCTCTGATTCAAGGGCACTTTTAAATCTTACCCCCTTTCACACACTTGCACCTCATCTAGCTCCCCATTGCTCCCCTCGTAGACTCGGGGCATGTGGTTTTCCTGGGCAGGAGATAAGAGAGACGTGTCAGCCTGTGGTACTGAGCAAACACATCTTTTATCCCGCCCCCCCCCCCCCCTCCTTTGACTCCTCTCGCCCTCTCCGAGGAGCTAAAGGAGAAGAGACAGATCTCCTCGTTGCTGACGAAAAAGCCTCTCCTTCCTCCTCCGGTGGGGCACATCAGAGGCATGTGCTCCTCGCTTTATGAAGGGAAAAGTGGTCCCCCGCCCCCACAAACTCTGCTTCCATTTATCTCCGACTACCTCACCCTGGTCCCCGTGCACACGCTCACATGTCTGCGGCACATGCACGCATGCACAGGCTGGGTTCGCTTTGATTCCTGATTGCCTCTGGTTTCTGCGGCGGCTCGATCAGGTTACTGTTCAAACTACGTGCCGAGCGAGGCGTGCGCGCCCGCCTGAGCCGTCCCGGTGTGTGGAAGTGTGATGAGAGATTCTCAGTCGGCGTTGAGAGTGGCGCTGTGTCGGGAGCTATTTTTAGCACAGGCCTGAATCCGTCCCCCGGCTGACAGCGCCGTTCCGTTATCGTCGGGCTGCAGCGCACGACTCTGCTCTCGCTGCTATGGGGGGGGGATTCTGATTCTATTCTGAGGCTTTTTATAGGCTCCTCTACTCTGCATACATTCTGTGACTTAGTCAGTGTGTCAAGTACTTGGGGGGGAGGGGGGGGGGGATATTTCCCGTAGCTGGACGACATACTTTCATTGTGCACGGAAAGGCTTGACCTCACTTGGCAGACACACCCTGCAGATTGCACTTCACACGTTATTTCCCCTCCACGCCCTGGGCTATAGCGCCCGCCATCACCCTGGCCCTCGCAGTCCCATCCTCATTACAGACCAGCGTAGCGCCGGCGTTGGCAGGGTCACGATTGAACTGCGTCGACTTGACCTTTGATGGGTAGAACCGCGTGAAGGGTCAGATGGTGGAGCGGCGCGAGAGAAGGCTGTGGAGGGGTTCGATTCCTTGAAGGGACATTAACCGCGAGGGCCTGAGGAATGGCCTTGTCCATCACAAGTGTGTGAGTGTGTGTGTTTACCTTGCAAAGTGTGCGTGCGCTGTGATGTCTGCTGGTGTTTTTATTGCACATGAGCCGTATGGCAAAAACAAACCTGGGAAAATGATCCTCCAAACACCAAGTTCTACTGTAACCCCCTTAACATCTGACCTGAGACCGGGGTGATGTTCATTCAACTGGTGTACACGGAGCTCTTGGCACAGGGAAGCTGCGTGTTGGATCACACACACACACACACACACACACACACACACACACACACACAGAATTTGAGTGTGTTTTTCTGTGTGAAAGTAGCAAAAAATGCCATCAGAAATGGGGAGACCACCTCTTCCTGTTTCAGTACCCAGCTCTTACCGTTCATGGAGATGGCAGTGGCGTGTTTGGTCTGGGTTAAATGCCCGATCCTCTGGTCGGGTTGCTCAGCCTGATGCTGGCTGAGGCGGGCTCAGTGTAACTGGTGCTGTCTGGCCCTCTGGGTGGTCAGGCTGCTGAAAAGGTTTTGGACTGGGTCCAGGATAAAGTCCTCAGTTGGCTCCATGGCTCTTCCGGAATAGACTGGCCAAAAAAGTTGTCCATTTTGTATTGAGCACTTATGGTACTGTAAATACTTCACTTTCAATATCCAGCTCGGAGTCTAACTGCTCGCTCTGACTGACACTTTCGCCGAATTGCAAGTATTTTCCTTTCGTTGCTGTTTCTCCATTTGCAGTGAAATTTGTTTTACTTGTAATACTGTAAACCTTCCATAGAGCTCAATTAAGCAGGAGTTTGGTCTAGAAAATTCAAAGAAATGTTCCTTTTGGTTTTACTCTAAAAGCCCTTTGAGGTTTTCTGGAGTTTTCAGTTACAAACGACATCTTTTCCCTGGCAGCTCTCTGAATCGGAGAGGAAAAACAAAATCTACTTGTATCTCCCCATTAATAATTCATGTTATTTTTTGAGAAAGTCCATAAAGGCAATTTTAAAGAGATTTTTAATTTATGCAACTGGGACTGTCGTGATTTTCAGCTTGAAACTACAATTTAGCGGTTAAGATTTGCTATCGCCAAAATCACATGTACTCTAACGATAAACAAACAAAATAACAGCCATTAAAATAGGATTGAGCCAAAGAAAGCATTGCCATTGATGAATGGAGTCAATTATCCAAGCTCTGGCCCTGCTCCATATGTAAGGAATTGTAAACTACAGTTGTTAGCATGGCCGCCGAGGGACACGAGCTAAGACATTTCTATCTAATCAGCTTCAGATCACACTATCGCTTCATATCCATTGTCTTTGTGTGGTCTGTTTTCATATGCTGACTTGTAACTGCAAACTATTGTATCAGTCTTATCTGTCATCTGCCTCCAAGTCTCAATCTTATCAGCTCCGGCACACTCTGCCCGAATACTACAACCTACGGCCTGTAGCGGGCGGGTCAAAGTTCGCCTGTTCCTGGGCTCACCCCTGCCTGACCTCTTCTGATGGGATAGCCCACGCACACAAAGGAACCCCAGTGGCCAGTGGAACCACCCCAGTTAGCCCCAGCAGGGACTGATGGGAGAAAGGTTTCCGGGTCAGGGGTCAGCGGGATGCCACATGCTCGGTCATCTGTCACAAGGCTCACTCATCTTGGATGACAGTGGAGGGCTTTGAGAGGTGCCCTGTCCTCCGTCAGAGCCCCAACACTCACGAGTGGATCTGGTTCTTTCAGGCTCCTGGCGATGAGAAGTAGGGACGTGTTAAACTGGAGGGAGTCTTCATGCCATGTCGAGCTTACAGCAGTTTTTTGTTGGGTTTTCTTTCCACAGGATGCTTACAAATCGGCTCGAAGGATTGCAGACACGTTTCAGTTCTGTTTTCCTGTGACTGTCTCACAAACGGAGGCGACAGACGCAGTATAGGGTCGAGGTCAGCGTGTCCAGACGGGATGCAGGGCTCAGTTCCATGGCAGAGCGCCGCCGTCACTGCTGAGGAGGTGAAACCTGACTCGGATCGATGGGTTCACCTCAGCTGTTGTCCCTGGAGGCCGCTCACTCTGGCTCACTGCCTCCACTCCCTGTCTGCCTTTTCCTGCAGCTTCACTCTCTACGGACCTTCTCGCATCTTCTCTTTCCCCAGATCTGGAGAGCGCCACGCTCTGTGCCACCAAAACAAACCAGGGAGCACAAACAATCCAGAACAAATAATATATCATTACCCAAAAGATTGAGTTAAGTCCTCCTCTGTGGCCAACCCCCCCCCCCCCCCCCACTTTACTGAGTGTTCATCTTCCTCTTTGATCGATCTGCGGAAGGAGCTCCTCTATCTTCCTGTTGCGGACGATCAAAGTGTCTGAGGAATGTTTTTTAATTCATATGGTTCCAATGTGTGTGTGTGTGGGGGGGGGGGGGGTGCATTAGAACATTATGGCTACTATACAAACTCCCAGGGGAGGCATGCTGCAACACATGTGTGCACTCTACATATTTGTAAGTGCACATATGTGCAGAAATATGCACATGGTAGAATGAATGGGCTCTTGGCATTGATCTGGTTTTCGTTTTGTACCATCGGAAGTCTTGGGGATGGGGGGGCAGCGTTGTTGTTGCATTGAGGGCAACAGTTCAAGCAAGACACACAAAATACAACCAAGATGAAGAACTGGGGCAGGTTATGACAAACATATTTATTGTGTTACCTCTCCGATGCACAGAATCAAATGGCTACAACAGAACAGCCGAGTGGAACGCTGACTTTTGCTGGACGAGGGCAAAAGGAGACGTGGTGGATCTGTGCCTTCCTTCCACAGGAAGTCAATTAGTGCTGCTGACGGGGCAGACTGACGGATGTGCTGCGCAAACTCCACGGCAATGCTGCCGGTCCTCGTTATTATCCAGCCTTCACTGAGTGGAAAGGATGGAAAATGGTTAGAAATTAGAATTAGGGGGAGTGGCCATAAACAAGATCTGCTTGGCGAGTGAGGGAGCTCATCAAGGTGTCTCTCTGTGCCCCCAGACCTGCACCTGGGGAACACTTTGCCCCGATGCAGCCGTGACTACGTCCCTGTGTTTTGGATATGAAAAAGGAGAGCTCCAGCCAAGAGCCTTTTCCTGTAAACGTCCTCCTCTGGGTGAGAACCATGAATCCCCCTCTGGCAGCATTCCAACCGGAAGCACAGATCACGTCCAGTCAAAACTGGCCAGTGTTTGGTTTCCACCACGGAACGCCACTGGCGCCCGGCTGTGTTTGGGATAGAGGGGAGGGCTTCAGGATGAGAGGGTGTGATACAGGTGAACAGCGGACCTCTTGTATCTAATTTGTTAATTTTCCTGGAAGTGAGGAAAACCTTGACAACCTAACGTTTCTAATGGAGAGAGGCTTTCATCTCTCAGCGCTGTAATTGCCCCGCCAGTGCCAGTTGCTGGGGCCACATGAACACACGGAGGTGCCAGGCCTTCTCGACACATGTTACTATGCTTTTGTAATGAGTTGAAAACTCCCATCTGCTCTCTGCTCCCCTTTCTTCTCTGGGTCAGTGGATACGAGCCATTAATCATTACCTGAGTGTGTGACAGCCAGCTTTTGATTGCAGGTTGGATCCCAGCGCCTTTGACGACTTTCTCCGGCTGACGTTGCTCGAGGGCTGAAGGCAGGAAGGCTGGGTGGTGTGTGTGTGTGTGTGAAGGGGGGGGGGTCGTGTAGAACGGGTTGAACACACATCACAGGAAGCATAATTGGCCGTGAGTGAGCGCTTACTGGATCAGCAGCAAGTGCCCTGACTGAGCAGTGTGTGTCAACCTCCGTGTACCCCCTCCAAGCAGCCGGAGATATTTTTTAATTCTCCTCCAACATCAGCCCTCAGGAATGCCCCACCCACCCCCACCCCCTCCCCACCCATAGATACCATACTTCAGGCCCTGCTCCCTTTCATTCACTCTTGTTCTGCTTCCCATTATCTTTATTTGAAATGCAGATCTATATTGACTCATCAGAAACACATGTTGGCGGCGTCCCTGCGTGTGTGCGGCCGGCGCATGCAGAAAGACGTGCGCGCCCACAAACATGCAGCGCACGTGGCTTATGTACTCAAATTCACTTATTTTCTGTATGAAATGTGATCTGAATGTTCGCTGTAAAACGGGCCCGAGGTGCACTCCGGAAATACCTGGACGTATAGACGGACGCGCGCCGTTTGATCCTGCGCTGCCAGGTCACCAGAGTTCAGAGCCTTCACAGACATTCCTGTCTGATCACAATCTGCACCACGGAATGGTTCCGCCTGCAGGTACAGTAGATCAAGTTGGTTACGAATGCACAACCAAGTTGGATCTGGTGGGACGCCTGCTGAAGGGGGCCTGCTGATCAAGCACAGGCCTGTCTTGGCTTCTACCCCAGTCTGTAGTCTGATGAGGGTGACTCCGTGTTCTAACGGCTCCTTTGATTTCCTTTTTGCCACGTGACGTGTTCTTGGAATCTCAACAAAGGAATATAGCAGTGATGTGTAGAGTCCTATTAGGGTCCATACCAAGGCCCCCAAACTGCTGGTTTTTAAATCTAGGTACATGTTACAGGACAGTCCCCCCTCCCATTGGGAAATAAGGCATCTCGGAAGCAGCGGGTTGTGTTCATCCATAAACATTTGGCTTCAGGTAGAAATGATCTTTTTCTGAAACAGAAAGATACATGATGACAGGCTCCACATGTAATAGGGAATAAAGACAATAGCAGGAATGTGTTGAAAGGGTTTCCTTCGCCTGGACGGAGAAGAACTTTTTGAGCACCGAAAGGTAAAGTTTTGCATTTTTCTTTCTGAAAGTCCACCAGAGGAGAGGCTGTTTCCGCCATCATGGCAAATTCCTCTGCAACTTTCACAGCGTCGGCCCGACAGCGGGTTGTCTTTGGGGTGGTCGCGCTGAAGAGGCCCCCTGTTTCATAGCTGCTCAGGTCCCCTCCTGCCATGCTTGGCTAAAATAAAGAGGCTCTCTGTGTCCTGGGGTGTGGAATCAGCGATATCCCACCATTCCTTAACTTGTGGTTCCAGTCTCCTCATGAACTGCCTACATGTGTTCCATATCGATGAGCTTTTAGTCAAGTCAAAATAGTGGGAAAATACTGAAGCATTGTTCATTTATTAACCGTTTTTCTTCACATCAGACAAACTATTTTGCCAAGTTTTGTTGCATGAGGTTGGGCAGATTTGCTCAGTGGCCAGCAAATAAACAGGTTGTACCGGACAGTGTCCCAGCACTCGGATTGGCGGGACTGTGCCTCAATTAGCTTCCAAAAATGGACACAGAAGCTCGATTACCACATAAGTTCAGCACCAGGCTCCAGTGCCGAGGCTCCGTTCGAAATGCGCTCCCTGATTGGGAATCATTGTGCATCGGATTAGCATGTGGTAGTCATCTCCAGCCAATTAGCAATAAAGATGTAGATAATCGGTGCCCTCCTTTTGTTGCCACGTCCATTATCCTAATCGGGCCAGCCGGAGTGACGGCCGCGCATACGTGTGCAATAAGTCGACCATTGTCTTTGTGAACCCAACTGTGGAGAGGAATTAAATATTGGTGGGGGCTGTTTTATATGTTTTTTTCCTTCTTCCTGGTGCTGTGACAATGCCAGGCAAGGTGAATGTGGGAGAAGCCCTCCCACATTAATTTCCTATTATCGCTTCCTTTGTCTTGTACCTTTTTTTCCATTCTCTTTCACACTTCCTTGTCACACCCCCTTACTCCATCATTCCTCTCCTCATCCCTCTCTGCCTGTAATTTCCTGCTCTCTTTGTCCTATACATGCTATAATACGACAGATAAATGACGTCAGTCTTGCGGTTGCACTCATTACTGTAATAGCCTGGCGCGCTCTGCTCGGGGAGTGGTGGCCAGACATATTTTTTCTTCTGTAGCCTGCATTGCTGGTGGCTCATCTCTCTTTGTTTGTCTGGCTCTTTCCCTCTGCTACTGTCTTTGTGCTTTTGCTCCGCAGTCTGCTGCTTCATTGCCGGTGTCATGCGTCTTTGGCTTATTTTTAAATCTTGCCACTACCGCCTTGGTCCCTACGCCCCTGACACCTGCATGCCACCCCTGTTGCTGTCTCTCCTGGCAGTTGTTTGATTGATATGGTGTCTTCTCTTTGCTGTCCAGTGCACTAATGATGATGATCCTGTGGCCTGCTGTGTATACTCCTTTGGGAAGTGTCAGTACCAGGGTGGTGTGTGTCCGTTGTCGTGGAAATATCAGTGGCGGCTGTTGAAAATGGAATCTCAGAGCCAAAGGAAGGGCAGTGAATCGACCGCGCTGTCTGCACGGGGCTGTCAATAATGAGCTTGTAGTGCTTAGGGACTGATGAAAATCCTAATTTGAACTTAATGGCCCCCGTGGAGGAGTGCAGGCTTGGCTCCTGTCTGTGGGAGAGTGAGATAAAGGACACGGCCACAGTCTTTAAAGAAGCCCAGCGCAGATTCTCATGCATCTCTGAGGTTTTCCTGTGATATAGGAGAAGGGAGGAAGGCAATTGAAAAGAAAAATGTCGAGTCGAGCCCCCTCAACTCTCAACGGGGCAATGAGAGATGATGGGTGGTGACAATACACCCTTCAACCAAAAATGTGCTTCCTCTCCTCTGGCCCTCCACCTCTTGTCTTCAGGCACCCCCCTCACAGCTGTCTTTACCACGGGGCCCTGGCTTGAGAACCTTTTTGGCGTCTCCAGGACCCCAAACACGCTGCCCTTCCTGATCTGAGAGCTGTCACCCCAGGATACTTCAACCTTTGAAGCCCCACTGCTGGGGCTCTGACCATGAGCCACAGGACAGCACAGGGAAGCTGCACAATTCTTTTCAAATATCGTGGCCTGTAGAACATCTTTGATATAAACCCAACATGACAACAGCAAATTACAGCCGATGAAGGGCAGAGGGGCCCGAGGGAAGCTATCACAGGGTGGACAACACAATGACGAGCACAAAGCTACTGTCCTGCTGCATTAGCTGTGTCTACTTTTTATTTCTCTTGCCCTCTCCATCTCTCCCAGTTTTGGAGGCTTTGTTCCCTTGCTGCTGTCATTACCTCTGTCAAGTTGAATAAATCTGGTGGGATCATGTGGACGAACTGTCAATTATTGATGTCGTGTGAATGTTAGATTTTATGTGAGCTTTTCCCAGCAATGTCGGATTAAGGCCTCGCTTTATCAGTGCCGCACTGAGACGATTGTTTGTCTGCTATTGATCAAAACCAGGCGTAATCAATAGTTTCCGTCTCGCTACAGTGGTGGAAACGACTGAGAAAATGGCAGCAAGGCGGGAGAGACGGCCTGACGCCGTCTGGTCCGTAACATTCTGATCCCGTGAAACCACTGAGGCATTAAAATGAACGCTGAAGGATTTTCATAACCTCCATCATTTTCGCCCCCTCCCGCTTAATCTTGCAGACTTTGCAGAGGGTTAACCGTCTGCTTCGGGAGCAGACCCCAGTTATGTAACCCGCTGATAGAGTTGTTATTGGGGACTGATAAGGGCATGTGATCCCCACGGTGGAATTAACGCGCCGCTCCCTTCAAACCCCCCATTTTTCTTCTCACTCAAAGCAAATTTCTACTAAAAATCTTCAAGCTGTGGCGGAGGCTTCAAGTACAACAAAGACAATGCCATTGTTTTACAACCCCCCTCCCTCCCTTATCCTACCCACCAAATTATAAGTACCCCACTGGGCTCCAGAAAAAAGCCTGTCGGCCTCAATTCCCTAAAACTCTACGTCTAAACTGTCTCTTTAGATTGCTGTGAAAAGAAAAATGTTTCTCCTGTTTTTGTCTTCAGCCTTTTGTTCCCCCGGGCCCCCGATTGTCTTCTAATTGATGGCGCTTTGAGGTTTAGATTCATCGTTGATTTTCCCATGCTGTCGATGGGCTGTGCAATGATTGAATGGAAAGGGCGCCAGGAAGGTACCGACACAAACAAACAGAAAGCCGACATGGCACCAAAGTGAGAGGAAACAGGATTTGAAAGCTGCAAATGAACCGACTCCAGCGTTTCAAATATTACCCCCCCCCCCCTCCAAAAAAAAAGATGACAGTGAGGCGTACCTTAGAAGAGGAAGGAAGGAGTGTCTGCTCGTGCCTTTACCTGCATCCTGAAGGTCACCTCTGCTCAGTCTAGTGTGGCAGCGGGTAGGTGCCCAGGGAGGGCTGCAGAACTGAAGAGTAAGCACAAACAAAGACAAGTGACCCCAGAGCCGGTGCCACTTTTGTCTCGGAGCGGCCGCATGTTCTCCTGCATCACATTTAGAATTTCCTTCACGTGACAGGAATGCAGAGTTGGTTCCTTTTGTGTACAGCTGAAGTTCTTGATTTTCCACTTTAAAGGACACATTAAAGCACGCGTGTTGTTTTCAAGGTCTGCGAGGACAATCTCCCTCTGTAAAAATAGAATATCTCACTCTACCCTTTCTCTGCCACCTTGTGTTTTCATGAGACTCCTTTTTGTGAGCGAGGACCTGTCCCCCGTCTGACACGTTCCCAATATGAAGAAACGGCGCGGATTTGCATGAATTTGCCTTGCTGTTGATGATTTGCATATCCATTGAAGTTGAATATTGTCATATTTCATGGGTCCCAGCATCTTGCAGCTGCGTTGAAAGAGATGAATTAAAACCATTTATCTGTTAAAGGTCCTGCCGTGCCTCAGGACGTCTCTATTTGTCTTGGTAACGGTTGACGACAGGAAAATCTCTCAAACGCCATCGCAACAAATTTACTTTCGGAGACAAAAGAGCCCTGAAAATCTGAGCCCGCATCTCTGCTTGGGAAGCATTTAAGGCGCTGACACTGAAGACGTTCTGGGCATCGTCTCGCCGGGCGCACCATCCGCACCGAAACCTCCTGTTGTTTACACCGCTCCCCTCTTTCTCTCCCACCGCCCCCCCCCCCCCTTTCTCTTGCATAATAGCTGTTGTGGCCGTGAGCTAGTAAGCAGCAGCAATGAGCTCACCGCCGCTCATCCCCCGCCCACCCAGCCTCGGCTGGGTTTACTGAAAAGCAGCCAGTATTTCATCATCCTCGCCGTCTCCACTCGGTGACCCTTCCTGTAGTTATACCTGCGCTCCCCTCACGGTGGCAGCCCAGTCATGCGTTTTCCCCTCATCTCAACCCAGACGCTTTGTCCTCGTTGACTGTGTGTCTGCTTGTAAAGGCTGCCAGGAACACCAACCGCCTGGAGTCTGCAACGCTCTCCCTCTCTGGGACCGGCTTGTACCAGTAGACACAAGCGATAGAGAAAGGGAGGTGAAGACAGACAGAGAGAGTGTGGAAAACAGGAAGCAAAAAAAAGGAGGGGAGGGCACATTTAAAGCAGGGTGGATGTATATATGGCGAGAGAAACAATAGGATGCTCTGGGACCTTGTGGGATTTAGGAAGCGGTTATATAAAACGGACCGGGAAGAGGAGACAAAGAGCGGGACAAATATAGAAAAATCAGACAGGCAGATACAAAGATGGATGAGGTGAGGAGGAAAACAGGGGGAAGAAAGACAGGAATAGTGTTCTGTTATAGAAACTGTCTACATTTCATCAGGCCACCAACATGTGGTGGCAGATGTTCATGCCGGGCGATGATGCGATATCATTTTCAGGTATCTGTTTTAGGCATTGGGTAGGATGGGGAAGGATGGGGGCTGCGACGGGTGTAAAGGTGCCATAATTGAACGTGTAAGCAGGAAGGAGAAGGGCTCTTAAGTCAACACCTGTCGTGTGCTGAACCGTGTGTGCGTGCACGTGTAGCTGAGAGAGAGAGAGAGAGTGGGGGTAAATGTGAGGAAAAGGGCTGGAATGCTGCCCAATCCCTTGGGGGATGCCCCCCCTTGAATCGCTCTCTGCTCCCCAAATGATACCTCATCTCTCTTATATAACCATATGATCCTTGTCTTTGTAACAAAGGCAGGCACGAGAGGAAGACACAGACAATGTGCACACGCACGCTGCACAGTCAGGAAAGGTGTTGGAGGTATTGTTAGCGGGATAGAAGATGTTGGCCCATGTCCAGGGGAGGATTATATCACTTCCCTGTTGCTTTCTACTTCAGTACTGGGAAATCTAGTTGAGCCCCAACTGTGCCAGAGCTTCCCCTCGCTGGCACCTCTGCCCCGCCAGCTGCACATCATCATGGGGGATTCAGGCCGGTTAGCGATAGAATTTATTTACATCCTCGGTGAGCACACATGTTCCTTCTCATCACCGTCATCCTTTTCACATCCGTCCAGTATTTACACACTTGAGGGCTTCAACTGGAACTTTGAATTCCATCCGACATTTTGATCTGCTTTGCTGGAAGAGCATTGAAGAGTGTCCATGTGATTGAGATTCTCCTTCCAAGATTTGAACTTGCAGGATATTTAACTCATATTAAATGTTTCTGCTCATATGTCGTTTTTATGTGCTGAAAGTTCTGGTAATTTTCTGGTGCTATAATGGCAATGAATAATAAATACATAAATAAATAATAATAATAAATAAAACCATTTGGTTCCAAAGTGATACATATCGTTTTCAGGCATTAGTCCCATAAAAGCTGAAGGATCCCAAATAAAAAGCGCTAAAGTGAGCTGTCTGGGCACTTTCACTGCAGCGTGACCCTAGTGTGGTGACCTTTGACCCACCGGGTGTACGCACAATGGGGTGCAATAAAACACCAGGGATATGGTGAAGTGGTGGAACTCCCCAAGGTCAATGATTTTTATGGGACGGAGAAAGCAAAAGAAAGCAAGTGGGGTAAAAAGAGCTGAAAAGGATGAGAGGAAAGGGAAGTGGTCGTAATTTTTTAAGAAAGAGAAAGTCACGGAGGAAAAGGGGCATGTGATCGCCCACCCACACTCCCCCCCCCACACACACAGAAGCCTACTTTCCTATTGTTTTGGTCGACTCGGGACCCCTGAAGTGATTATGAAATTTAATTACAATACCCAGGGGGTCGGTATGGAAATGAGTTTCCATGTTTCTGTGTCACCAGGAGCATTTAGAGGAAAAGACCCCAGAGGGAGACGCAGGAAGTGCTCGTCATGACAGCTGGGGCATCATCCGATGGGGCCAACGCTGAGCCTGTGACGAGAGCCCCCTATCGTAGAAAAGGGCGGAGTGAAAAAATACCCGGACAGAAATGAGGGCGACAAGCTATTCCTCCCGCCTGGCAAACGCGCAGATGTGTTCCGCGCAATCCAATCACGTCTCTTGAACACGGAATGTGCGTAGCTGCCATAACGATATACGACATCAAAGTCTGGGCGGTCGTAAACTCCAAGGGATTGAATAACCCCTCAGATTAGCACTGTACGTCATGGCAACCGCCCCCGCTCAGGGTCTCAAGCGACATAAACGTCCCCATACGCCGAAAGCCAGTGGCGAGCTGGACCTCACTGACCGCGTGGTGGATGACGGTGCACGGGCAAATGTTTTGCTATCCTTCCTTTGTTTGTCTCGCGCCGGCTCTTTAAAGTGCAAAAGGTCTTTGTTTTGGATGCGGAGGGTGTTTGACTTCCAAGGTCACGGAGGAGCGGTGTGAAAAGGAGCAGCTGTCAACTCCACCAATGCCCTTGACCTTACATGTCAGTCGTGTCCTCAGTTGAATTAAACATCCTGTTGGTAATTCAATCTTCATTGTCAGTCCCGGCTCTTTATTGAGTTAAGACATAAATATTGATCCAATTGTGGTTTTGGTCGGATTTGTGGTTACAGCTTCGCATCATTTTGCTTTGCTGTTGGGGACCGTCACACTTTGTTGCTGTTTAAAACAAACGAGGTGGTGAGTCATCCTTTTAATTATCGGAAGGGCCAAATATGATGCAGTGTAAGCTGATTTATGCTCTATTGTACTCAAGAGTAAGTGTAGTGTAGTGGGTGTAGAACCAATTACAGAATAATGAAAAACCTTTGGAAATTGTCTGCAGATCGTCTGCATTTGTCCTCCCGCCTGTCTCGACACGCGCACGTGTGCGCACACACTCGGCGGGAGCCACCTCACGAGAGTCTAATCCCGCCCCTGAGCCAGAGAGTCGTGGTTATGCTCCCGGGCAGACTTGTGCCGTGTGCTTCTAATCATATTCAGCCGTAAGCTGATGATTTTGGCATTGCTGATAGGCACGCTGCAGTCCGACCTCGGCGGCAGGAAGCACGGGGAAAAACTCTTTGCTTGGAAGAAGTGACAGTGCCACTTTTCTAAAGATGTCCATTTATGAGATCTTCTCCAAGAACCAGATTCAGGCAGATTCAGGTTCAAAAGACTGAGGCAGGTCTGATGGAAAGTACTGGGTGGAACCCTGCCAGAGAAGATCCAGCCCATGATTGACACCGGTTTCTGCTATACAGTGCACGCTTGCAGGTCAACCCGCAGTCGTCTCAAAGCCACGAGTAATTCTTTTGATCAGAGGAACTTTTCCAACCGCAGGAAGTTGCAGCCTCAGTTGTGTTTCCACGGCTGTTATTCCTCCTTGCTCCTGAAGCAGGATATTCTGATGGCCCACTGACTGCCGGGCCGAGTCATCAGATGATTGTTTTCATTCTTAAACCGTCAAAGTCTATAGTTTCCTTCCACCAGTAGGCTAAAAAAAACCCCAGGGGCATTTATTCTGCCGTCAGGCGCAACAAAGAAATATAATTCTTAACGCCGCAAAACTTTTCTTTTTTTATCAACTGGTTTTTCCTCTCCCCTCTTTATTCAAAGAGATCATTTACTTAACTGTTGACGGATGTTTTAGGCATATTTTACAGGCACTACCGGAATAGTTTCCTGGTAATTGGAATATTTGTTAAATGGGCAGTTTTAGCTAAGCTGAGATGCAGTTGACAGAAAAGAACAACCAATACGTTTCTATTTGCACTTTTAGGTTGGAAAAGGACTAAAATACTCTGTATTTTTACTTTTGTGTAAACTTTTTGTTATACCTCTATATTTTGGGCCGCTTATTTGCCCCAAAATAGACCTTGCAGCAAAGAAATCTCTCAAACAAAGGTGGCCAGGTGCCAACACATTCATATATTTATCACACAAGGTGGATTTAGACATAGACCTATTGCCAAATGTGAAGGGAATTTTGTCGGTTGGAATCATTTGGGTAAGCGCGCAAATGATATAACATCCTCTTTTTCTGTCAGTGTTTTTGATTGATGGGTTAAAGGGAGTTTTTCCAGTCCTCCAGGTGACTCAGGTGTGCTGTTTAACGGTTGGCAAGCGTGTTTGTCAAATAAACCCCTCCCTCGATCAACATTTGTGGAACAAAAAAGGGAGAGGGAAAAAAGATCCACCCGTGCACGTCTAGGAAGCGAATCCAGTTGTAATGTGCCAATGGGAGAGAGATTACGGAGCACCGGAAATCAACTGTCAACAAACTAGAAACTGATCTCTAATCAGGCGTGAAGGCGACTCACGCAGGTCTCCTTGTTCCCTGCTCCTGTGTCGAGGTGGTGCGCACGAGTTAATGAAGCTTTTCTCACATTCAGCAGCAGGACCTGATCTGCTCATACCCCACACAGTTGCCACCGTGTCCTACACCCTATGGGTCCTGTCCTCTGAGGAGTCCTGTTGAGGGGGGAACCAAGGATGGGGTCATCCATCGTCACCACTATCACACGCAGGAAGTCAGCTGCACCGTAGCTACATTAGCGTCCGCACACGCGCTCACCGTGTTTTTGCCCTGCCGCCGATACCGGTAGCTGCTCGTAGGCAGCCGAGTCCCCTGGCTCCACAACTCATCCCCTCTGACACCACATCGCCACACGGGCTTGAGTGACAGTTGCTCTGTTTGTTTTCCCCTTCAAGATGAAGTCCATTTCCTGTGCTCCCTTTGTTTTAGACTTTAGATTTAAAAAAAAAAAAGAAAAAAAGAAAAAGATCTCCCTTTTAAAATGCCATGTTTACATTGTGTGAGTGCTTTGAGGGAAAGCACAAAGCCGCCACACAGTGGGTGGATTACAAACTTGGACCGAGTTTCAAACAGACTGAATTCATAAACACAGAATTCCCCCACACTCAACTTGCGGGTCCCAGCCTGTGTGCACATTACTGCGGATCAAACACACACCATGCCTCTCCTTGCGCTTTGATGCCGTGCTGTCAGTGTCTGAGCTTGCATTGTGTTTGCGCCTCCTGGTGCACTTTCTTCAGTTTGTTTTCACACTTCCCAAAGTTTTCTGTCCGCTGACTCGGCAGCTTGTTCTGAACCAATGACAGACGCCTTTGCAAGGGTACTAAAAGCCTAAATGACCACAAAGGCATCGCATTCGCATCGGAAAGCAAACGCACACACGTCAATCCCAATGTTGGCGCCCCACGTTTGACACTGGTTATACCCTTAAAAATTCCCTTTTCTGTGGGATGATGTCATATGGGATAATCGAAGAGGGAACGTTTTTAGGTTGTATGGATGTTTGTTGATTCCACCACAGGAACTTGCATCATCACACCTTGACGTGCGTCCCTCGGTCAGGTGAATACTGGCTTCATTGTCATACTGAGGCACGCGAGCTGGGCTGAATTGGGATCTCCGTGTCCTGTCTAAAGGACTCCGAGCGCCTGAATACCCATTATGTGCCAGCTGTTTAGAATGAAAAGTAATTGCAGTGCTGGCAAAGATCCACAGGGACCCCAGTGCTGCGGCTTCACCCCCCCACCCCACCCTGGGCGTGCGGCCAAGCCCTCCCGCGTGCTGCCTCCCTGACCCAGCTAACACCACCAATGGTACCCCACCCCTCATCCGTCCTGCCCACATCATCCCTGGAAACGCTTCCACCCATCAACCACCAGCCCTCTGTTCCACATTCCGAGAGGGGGCACTGGTTAAATCTAATCCCATAATAAGACTCTCAGCTGTCTTGGAAAAGAAAGAACTTTCCTCTAGATTTTGCTCTAGACTTCCTTTCCTCTTTCCCACCCACCTTCCTTTTCACCCCAAGTGGAGGCACGATGACACTTTGGGCCCCTTTGGCCAGCTGCTTTTGTCTTTCTTCAGGCTTGATTTATCCGTTTGCTCCATCTTTCGCTGCCTCAATCAGTCTGGTTGGTTTTTGTAAGTGGTAGCAACGTCTGTCGTGGGTCTGAGGGCCCCCACGCACACACAGGGCCACACTTTTGTGAGGAACCACAAGGTACACACACTCATCCTTGTATTTCTATCTTTGTGTGCTTTACCCAGCTCCTAACCCTGACCTAAACCCAATTCTAACCTCAACCTTAAAACCACGTCTTACCCCTAAACCAGTCCTTTGAAGTTATGAGAACCAACTGAAATGTCCTCACTTCCCCAAAATATCCTCAATCTTCTGGTAGAATATCGATTTTCGTGATTTGTATAGCAAGTGTGTGTGTGTGTGTGAGATTATACCATCAAACTGCATGAGTCATTCCTCCCAATGGCTCAGTTGAGCTGACAACGGAGGGAAAAGCTGGCACATGGATACATCAGGTCCATTTCCATGTTCCTGTTCGTGTCATCCTCCATAATTGACCCTGCTCGTGTCCGGAATATTTTGGCTTCATTATTGTTCAATGGCAGGAAGCTGAATTGTGCAACATTCCTTCCAAATGCCCAGATTTGATTGTGGCCCTTCTGGATCCTCATCAGGGACCTTTTTGCTATAAAGAAGTAAAAATACCTGCTCCAATAGCAAAGCTTAATTATGGCCTCTGAAAAACACTGAGAAAAAAGATGTTCCATTATTTGCAGGTTGATTATAGGTAAACCCAGTTCTGGAGGTTAGATGGTCATGTTGAGTGCAGGTCTGAAGCGTGCGTTCGTTAGCATGCAGCTCGGTGGAGCATGCGTCCAGTGCTGAGTGTGTCCGTGTGGAAATCACTAAACTGGGTTATCAGTTTTAGGAGCATGGGAAACTGGAACAGCCCGAGATGCACACACACACACACACACACACACACACACACACACACACAAGAGATAAAGACTGGGGTACCAAAAGGGAAGCAGAAAGGCTTCAAATATAAACTAGAATAATAAATGAATTCTGGCATCAGAACAGTAAACATGCTGCACGCTTTACTTAAACGGACTTTATAGCTACATCAGGTTTTGTCTTTTCTGATTCCTGGTGCTATAATCAGCTCGGCAGTGTTTAAACTGCATATTTATTCAAGTGAAATGGATGGTTGGGGGGGGGGGGGGGGGCTTTGCTCTTGATCACCGGCGGTGGAAAAAACCAAAACAACAGATGGGCTGCGTAGTGTCTTTAACCTAGATTCTACCTCCCTAATCCCGTCTCTTCCCTACAAGAATGTTCAAGCTGGACGTGACGCGCCAAGTGACTATTCCCCGCTCAGTCAAGTTCAAATCCGAATGAAGTGGCAGAAACTGTGCCCCCCCCCCCCCCCCCCCCGAAGGTTGGGTGTAGGATTTTGGGTGGAGTTTTGCAGCCTCTAAGTCTTATTGTTAATGAGCCTTTTGTCACTGCGAAACACACAGGACAAGAATATGCAGGATTTGCTGGAGGTCAGCAGTTGGGGAGTGTGTGTGTTTGTGTTGGGGGGGGGGCAGACAGTCAGCTGTCAGGCTGGAGATGGGAAGGCGTCTGTCAGCTGATGTACTGAAGTGGAGGGGAGGGCGGGGTTGTCTCAGTCAGCTGAAAGGTTTGTGTGTGTGTGTGTGTGTGTGTGTGTGTGTGTGGTGTGTGTGTGTGTGTGTGTGTGTGTCAGCTGGCATAACATCATTAGTGGATCCTTATAAAACCAGGTCAGGAGTGGGATTACTAGGCCCAGCTTTGTTTACCCCCCACCTCCTTCGCTGGACTTCAAAATGACCACATTCTCTTTCATTCTGAAGTCGTTACCCTGTCGTGTTCCCACCTTACACCCCTGCCCAGACTCGCACATGTTTCTGCTTCCTCCTCGTGTCCCGCCGTGAGCTGTAGCTGACGTACGGCTTAGCAAATTCCGTCTTTGCCTCCGGCTCTCTCCGTTGCTGACGCGGTGAGACCCCCTCATCCACCAGGGTCAGAGGAAACATGTCGAGAATTTCTGGGTCAGGTCAGAGGTCATGCTCGGTGCAATAAATTGCTTTTTAAATTGGTTGATTAAAAATCCCCAATTAGGCTCCTTTAATCTGTGTCAGGGCTCAGTTTCTACGCCAGACGGGGAGAAAATGAGCAGGTGAAAGTATCTCGGAACGCGAAGTCAAAGGATTACAAATGTTTAAATTACAAAATTAAATTGTAGATCACAGCAGAAGATATTTTAGATTCACAATTGGATGAAAGGGGGAGTTGCTTCATAAAATACAAGAATAGCTGAAGGAAACTTAAACAGGAATTGCCTTGATCCTCCCACTGTAATATCATCCACACCTGTCAGCCATACATTCAAATTATACTTAAAATAGCTCCGATTACTGTGTTCAACTCTCCTCATTCATGCCGTCATTTACATCTAAACGCGAATATGCCTTAGAGCTAACTAAAGCAGCTAACTTCCATACTCGCATTACACCACAGAAGCGGCTTTTTATGCCTTTATTGTGTACAAACATGTAAACAAGCTTCTTCAGTGT
This sequence comes from Takifugu flavidus, assembly GCF_003711565.1. Classification (NCBI taxonomy): domain Eukaryota; kingdom Metazoa; phylum Chordata; class Actinopteri; order Tetraodontiformes; family Tetraodontidae; genus Takifugu; species Takifugu flavidus. Next base: position 4,831,202 of record NC_079538.1, read on the forward strand.
GGTTTGAGGGTGGAAACAGGCTGATGCATGTTGATGCAGACATAAAAGCCGAGTGGATCCAGACCATCTAGATGGTGACACTTGAGTTTTTGCTGTGTTAAACATCGTCTCATGATAGAATATATAGCTGCATCCCACTCTGGCATCTTGAAAGCTTTTAGCTCAGTTGTTACCGTGACTTTTCCCTGTGTATTGAGCTTTCTCCTCCTCAGACCCCCCAATATTTATCCTCCTGGACAGCCGCTGATGGCTGGTCAGCTCTTTCCTTAATTCCACCTGGGATCGATACAGTCCTCGGGCTGACTCTGCAGAACGGGAGCCAGACGCAGATCGATGCGTCGCGCAATGAGATCAGAACCAGCCGTCGCTAGGGAGTCTCCAAGGTTACGCTGTCGCGCAGGGTGTGATCTAACAGCATCGGCTCATATTAGAGACGTACGTAGACACGGTGGACAGTGCGTCTTTCAAGCTCCGAAGGTCAGACAGGTCTGGCGGAAAGACGAGTGTGGCAGAAACTGACTGTCCTTCAAAAAAAAGGTAGAATGTGGGAGGAATCAAAGGTCAAAGAAACAGTTTCACACATCACAACGCTAATTTTCCCTGTCGCTTTTTAATTTGTCCAAGGCAAAATATTAGGGGAGGCTGGTAATCCATGATTAGCCAATCAGTGAGTCCCAGTCTGTGGTTTAATGAGCAGAGGAACCCGAGGGACAGACTGTGCCCATGGAATTGAGCTGTGACAGAGGTCAGGGCCAAATAATAATAAAGTTAGCTGAATAAGCACGGGCCGTGAGGTCAAAGGTCAAGGCCTAGTCCAGTGGCCTCCTTGCTCTCCTAACAATGATGGATTGTGAATTTTCACAATTTAAACAGGCTGGTTATTTTAACGACAGTCCAGAATGTTGAGTCGTAGTTGCTTTTTCCTAAAGGTTGCAGGAAGTAAATGATGTTGAATGTAACAAAATTCAACAACGTCATACTAACGCACAACATTTAAGGGGGTGTAATGGTAGCGATACGAAATAAGTTTAAAATAGCGTTGTTAGATTATTGCTACCAAACAATGTACAAATGCAACTCAGCCGTACTTTTGTACTTGGGCAATAGACCAAGCCTCACTAAAATGGCGTTAAAACTTAATGACTTGGCTACCTTTAATTTGAAATCTCTCCCCGTTCTTTCCTCTCTGTTTGAACAAGCTACTTCTCTAACACTGTAAAGGGTCTGGTAAAGTGGCTTAAAACTGTTTCAAGCTTTCAAAGGCAAAGCAAAGTCAAGAATCCAGGGAGGAGCGTGTAGAAGGACGAGCGCTGAAATGTGGAGTGTGGGTGAAGATGAAAACCAGTGTCGGAGAAAGAGGAAGGAGAAGGAGACAAATGTGAGCTGCGTTGGCGGGAGTGCGGGCGACTTTATTGGTGTCATGAGAGGATTAATCAATAAAAAGGTGAAAAAAACTCCTTATTTTAAGAGCCCCATTACTGTAGCAATTAAAGGGGCCTTCAAAGAGTCGGGCTAATCAGCGGTTAAATAAAGATAGGAGCAGGCGGCTCTTTGGACAGTCCCCGTAATCTAACACCTCCTGCTGTGCACTCAGTGGCCTCTTTTGCTCAACGTGTCCGTGCACACACACATCCATGTGTGTTTGTGTGTGTGTCCTCTTTTCACTCACACATGTTTGTGTACAGAGCCCGGACGTGTTTCTGACAGCTTGTATGTGGTTAACAGACTCTTAAAAGGCAGATTAGCCAGTTTAAGCTTCCTCTCCGCGTCCTTCCCTGTCAGTCTCTCATATTTGACCTCTGTCTAAACCAAAGTGAGACAAAGCAGATATCTGCATGCAGCTTATGCATTGCTGTTTTAGCAAAGCAATCTATCCTCTGTACCCATGACCTTTCCGCTTACCTGCCGTCTTATCTGCCGCACCATAGACTCATTCGTCATATGTGTGGGTTCTCACCATGATAAGGACCTGGCCAGTGAGTCAATACTTCAGCCTTGGGTCTGTCTTCACGAGCCTCTCCCTGCTTAAAGAGGCATGGGGTAGACAGAGCAGATAGCAGGCTGAGCAATGAGTTTGCTTTAGGCACACACAGACCAAGACAGACAGGTGAAACAGGGTCTTTGCACAATGTCATCGGGAGCAATTCGGCCCAGTTAAAGTTTACAGGGCGGGTTCCTCTAGCTCAACCTTTGGTTGTGGAGTTCAGTCTTAATTCAGTTGCACAAGTCTAGTCACTTCCACAGGAGAGCTCATCATCATCATCATCCTTTACACATCGTAGCCTCGTTTTAAGCCTCAAAATCCAACATCTGTGCTTCTGATTGCTTGCTTGAGGAACAGACTCCAGGACTTGGAGACCATGATTGACAAACCCACAAAGGACAGCTTTACAGTGTTTTTTCCTGCACGTGCTTTCTTGTCAAAACCTGCAGCTCACAATTAGCCACACTGACAGTTCAGACGTTTTACTCGTGGAATAGCTCAACGCGGCTTTGGCAGCTAGCTTCGTGTGGGTGGGATGCTGATGTCCGTCGAACCCACGTTGTTGTTGAAGCATTTACACATCCGTAGTTCACTAAAACCCGCAGCATCATCTGCACACATTTTTAGTTGCAAGTTTTGTGCAACTGCGTTTTTAAGTCTTTATGGTTATTAAACGTGGGAGCTACGTGTTAGCGTGCAAACCGTTGTGTTCCACAGGAGTCTCTCAATTGCAGCAACAGCACTGGATGTTGCTAACGCTACAGCTAAGACAATCCGGTTATGGCAACAAATGCAACACCAGAGGGCTAAGATGGTCTAAGGCAGGGGTCGGCAACCCGCGGCTCTGGAGCGGCTCTTTGGCGCCGCCCTAGTGGCTCCCTGGAGCTTTTTCAAAAATATGAAAATGGAAATTGTTTTAATATAATTTCTGTAGGAGGAAAAACATGACAAACATTTTTAAAGTTTTCCAATGCTGTATAAATGTGTATAATAAATATTTCATTCTCTCCAGGATGCGCTGCGGGGAAAATAAACATTTCATCATGAATGCTCATTATGTATTTGTAACCTACTTATCATTTGGAAAGTAGGCTAATACACCTAATATAAACACTTACAGCATGTGTTGCCATTATAAGCCCTATATAAGCCTTTTAATTTTTTGCGGCTCCAGACAGATTTGTTTGTTTTTTCTGGTCCAATATGGCTTTTCCAACATTTTGGGTTGCCGACCCCTGAGCTAAGGGCTCCAGGCTCTAGATACACACTTACGTGGTCCTGTCTTTCACACCTGTGGTTGTACAATTCTGATACTGCGCTGTCATTCCAGTGCTCCCCAAATCTTTCTATCTCCCCCTCATTAACCCTTGACCCCGTGCCCCTTCACCGCCAACATTATCAGCGGGCTCGTTAGGACGGCATTAGTGTCACAGATGGACGCAGTGATAGGGCTTTCACAGCTGGATCAGGGAAAAGCCAGAGAGGACCTCAAGCCGTTTCCCCCCCTTTCTTTGTCTTCTTTTTTTTATCTTTTTCCCGGCCCTCTCGGCCTCTTCATGCTATTGTTTAGGGATGCCTCAGTCCTGACACGGAGGTCAGAGGTCGCTCGTTCACAGGAGCTATTCCGCTCCTTCTCCCTTGATGCACTGTCACCACGATTCACCACTCACACCGGTCTCTGTCACTCTCCCCGGACACAGCCGTCACTCATGCTCGCATGTATGTAAATAGGCAGAGCGGCGCTTGCAGGCAGACGCCAACTTTCATCGCCCTCGGACAGCCCCTCACCACCCCCCCGATATTCAAGTGACTGGAGTTGGCATATAATGTCAAAAGTTCACATGAGATAAGGGTAATATTCCTCTTAATCATTTCCGGTCTTTTTATTATATGCGATTTTGATCAAATGATTGGTTTAATGTTTTACGAGCAGTTAAAGCCCAACATGGCCAGTAATCGCTGTAAATCTTTTGCAAAGTAACACGCCTGTGTTTGCCAGCGGTTCTTTAGTCGAAGCAGTGCAGGATGGGGGTAGTAAGCTTCATTTTCCACTGCTCTTTTTCACATCCTCATTGCTTTCTTCAAATTGCCCCCATTTCTTTATTTTCTCCCTAAATTAAGTTAAAAAAAATTGCGCTTCCCGAACCTCTGTCAAGCTCAGCCACAATACTTCAAAGGGAGCTTAAAGTCAAAGCTACATGAGGAAACTCGTGCAATCTTTCTCGATAAAAGTGCAGCAGCCTTGGTCTTCTGACCCACATACGACCATTAAGAAGGCCACTGCCCACATTCCCATCACCAGCAAATAGCTCTTTCTCCTAATCATTAACACATAAATAGAGAGTGTGTGTGTGTGTGTGTGTGTGTGTGTGTGTGTGTGTGTGTGTGTGTGTGCGCGTGTGTGTGTGTAAAAAATGCTCGTGCAGACATAACAAGTTGAGACTCATTTAGGGACAGAGTTTAAATTGAGCAACACACTGGCTATCAGCCCTGTGTGGGGTGATATTCACACATGCAGATGACCCTAAATACAACACGAGAATCCGCAAGGATCACTTCCAAAGGAATCTCCTCATGGATGGTGAAGCAATGGAAATACCAGAAATAGGAATCCTGAATTTAAAATCAATCCTAATAACAACTGAGTAAATGGTCTTAGTTCCATTCTGTGAGTGTGTGTGTGTGTGTTGTTAAGACAACTTGCCTCACTTTATTTCCTTGTGTTTATAGCTCATAAAAGTGTAAAAACATAAAAGCAGCTGTCAGAAATCTTATTGTGATTTTTCTCCCTGCGCCCTGAAGGCTGTCCATTAAAAAAAGAAATAAGAGAAAGGGAAAGAAAGAAAACAGCAGGTGAAGAGATGAAAAGGGGGCGAAGCCCTGACTCAATGGTATCAGGTGTTCAGGTGTGTTTGTCCACAGATCAGAGGTGCGTGTGCTTGTGAACGTGCATGTGAGTAAGTGTGAGAAGGAGCGCAAGAGGCTCTCTGGTCGCTGTCGACACGATTGGCTTCAACTCTGTCAGGTGATGGTGCCCTTCAAAACACACGCCAAAGGGGGCCGCCTGATAGACCGCTTTGGCCTCAAGGTGACGGCTAGAGGTCAAAGCTGAAGGAACGCTGGCCGGAGGTCCTTAAAGAAGGGGTTCAGTCAGACAGATGTCTTGCAGTGCTGTGTCCAAGCCTTTATCCTTGCATCCCACAGAATCTCCCACTGTCAGAAATGTAACATATGAAATTTCTGCTGGCTCATTTGAATCACTTTGATCATTTATCTAACGGCTTTTGAGCAGTTTTGTCCCGTCTTCCTTGTATCTTAAAGCTTATTACCGCAGAAAGTAAGGAGTGGCGGTATTTGTCTGATTATGAGAATGAATGAATAACTTCCTGCAGCTGGTAAAGAGCGTGGGCGTGTAAGTGGGTTATCTAGCCTTGGTGGTTTATCTGGATCAAACGGCGACCCGGGCATTAGCTTCAGACTCTGCTCTTTTATCTGCAGTGCTGAGGATGATGATTGTGTTCATGCAGAAAGTATGAGCAGCAGCCTGTTTTTAAGGAAAACCCGTTAAGGTGGGGGATTTGACAGCCAGATATTCTCACGCAGCACATCTCCAGACAGTGATGACAGAGCTGCTGCGGTTTGATTTGGATCAATCAGGAATAATACCCATTCAATAATTAATCTTGGTGGGGTAAGAAGACTCTTGACGGAACCTGATGTATCCCCTCAGCATGTGTGTTGTTTTAACACACAACAGATGTGGTGTCCATATAATGAGGACACAACCCTTGAAAGAGCTCTTTTTGACAGCCATGCTGCTGGGGTTCTTCATGCCTTGCTCGAGGCTAACAGCCACTATGGATGGCGGTAGAACCTTGGTTTCTGCCATTATTCGGCCACCTCTTACACTTCCCGAACCGCTCTGGATTTTCCATTTTACGTGATTGTGGTGAATGGACGGAGGACGAATTTTCCAAAAACCACTGCCAAGAAATTATCAGCGGTTATTCTTTTCTTCACGATGAATCAGAATAATCTCTCTTTTAGAAAAGATTTCCTATGTGTGGGTGTATCGGACCGAGTTTCCCTGAAGGAAAGGGCAGTTACTACCTTGGAAAGGATGCAGTGTTGCAACAATTCATTTCGGAAGTGACGTCTGTTTTCTTTGACCAGATATTCATGGTCTTGGCATTTGGAGCGTCAACAGCTTGAAATCCTAACCTCCTCCTTTTACCAGGAATGCTGATCTAGACCAGTGACACATGCAGCTGTTGCCAGATTTACTGCCAAATGACTCTCGGATGTCGGAGGATGTTGCCCATTTAAAGATTTTGGGATATCTGCTTTCTCATAGAGCGTTAGATGACTAGGTTTGATTCTGCTCTAAATTCCCTGGAGTAAATGAGACACTACAACAAGCAGATCAGGCATGTAGCTTAGGGTAAAGCCAGGAAACAGGAGGAGACCTCTTAAATAGCTCTATTCTGCTGTAACCAAATCAAAAGCATACAAATTAAAATGTTTAGCTGCTTCTTGGTTTGAGGTTAGCTAAAAAGGGTGTCTCTCTTCTGTGCTGTTGGGTTTATGCGTAGTTGTGAGATACTTGGCTTAAAGATACAGATTGACAATGTGTCTTCTCCATGATATGAAAACGGAAGACAAAATATCCTAAAACGGTGACATCATCCAGTGGTGATGTCATTTGATGGGTATGTGCGACGCCCAGAGTTCTGATCGATACATTTAGTTTTCTGACCCATGCGGCTCCCTGCAGAGGTCTCGTTCTTGTTCATAATTTCTTCCTGTTGGGCTATCACATGATAAAATGATTAGGTTATTCAGCACTCAGTTTTCTGTAGAATAATGTAATCGATGTGAAAGTGCAAGTATGAATAACCTAATTTCCCTGATTCTAGTCTTTGTCCTAAGCTAATTCAGCTTTCTTTATAATAGCTCATCTGAAATCTCCATTCAATTAGCATGCAAATGCTGAAAAATGTCAAAAGCTTGGCTCTCATGCCTTCATAATAGCCCAAAGATATGAGCGGCGATTTGAAATATCAAAGGTTACAACCACAAAAGAGTGCTGCCGTCGTGTGAGGCACCTTTTCTACCACAAAAGCTTGAACCCATTTTTGGTGGTCTCAACCAGCCCGGCTCAGTATCCCTCGTGACTGACATCTAAATACCTAGCCATCACTTGATAAACAAAATGCTGTTTTTCTCTAAATACATTACAAATTTGTGTTAATAAATTATTACTCCCAAATGAGGAAAAACACTATTTTTCTTATACATTAACAAACATACACGCAGAATATTTAGGTAATCCGTAAGGATGGAACAAACCTTGTTTAATAAATAATCATATTGATGACATGGCGATGGCTGCGCTCGCCGACTCATCCCGAGGCGAAGAAGGTTAAACTGAATGTCGCTGGGAGCCACCACACTTTCTCCAGTCAGGAAGCTGGTTCTGATACTTCCCCGAGGGAAGCGTAGCAAAGGAGCAAAGAAGCCCCTCTCTCTTGCGAGGGTAGCATGCAATGGAAAATGGGCATTAGTCTGTGGTTGATCTGCAGTTTCAGGGGACTTCCACTCTCAGATGAGGGTGGCCTGGCCTCGCTCTGGCTTCACAATCACTTGGAGACAAACAGAGCAGGTATGGATTAATGTAATCCACCCAAATCAGCTCCCTGGGTGACGGCCATGTACCTACATATGCATCCCCCCTCAGAAAACTGACACCATGATTACATGAAATGCTCTTTCCTCGTAAAAGTCTTACAAATCACACTCACCGCTCTTTAAATAGGCTCACACACCTGCATACACCTGAACGTCACTCAGCACCTTTGACAAAGAGAACGCCGAGAACCAACCCAGCAATTTGGTAATATCGCCCCTATTGAGCATTTAATGAGTACATTGGACAGTTTACCCTGGGCTTATACTTTCCTGTGCATATTAAATCACATCATGACGTGGTCTTTGAACTGACATTTTCTTGGCAGATACATGGATTTTTCTACCCAGCCCCCTCCAATATACAATAGAATCCAGGGATGGTAAAGATTGGGGGGGGGGGGGGGCGGTAGGCAGACGTTTGATTTGCTCTTACCCTTTCCCATGGAAGATATCCCTACGCTTTGATGTGTTACCCTAACACCCTCCCTCTTATGGCTTCCTTAGCAGTGAGGTGAGGAATGATCGTGCACACACTTACAGTCTTTTGGGCAGGGTGAGGCTGTGATTAGCTCCATTCATGTGTGAATGCGCATCTACTGTATGTGTGTAGCCCCCCCCCCCCCCCTTGGGGATCCTTTTATTCGAGTCATCCTGCTGCAGGGATTCGGCTGGCTTTTGGGAGATTTGATCACTCTGGGAGTTTAAGTGAGCAAGAGGAAATACCCCTAACAAGCAGATTGAGAGTATTATTAGCGTTTTGTGTTTTTCCCAAAGTCTTTAGTTTATGTGTGCTGCAGCCTGTTCTGGTGAGTCACATCCCTCACGTAATGACACATTATCCTTCAACACAAAACACAGTAAGCCTCTGCTACTTTACAGCCATGATCAAAAGAGTAGTCATCATGTTGTTTCATCAGTCTTATCCTCTAACGAGTCCCAATCATTGCTTTTATGACAAATCTCAAGATCCAGGTTATTGCTTTCATGATAAATCCTAGCTGTGTAGGGTCTGGCACTTGAAGGAATCGTTAACCCACAACATCTTTTTGGAATGTAAGAGTTGTGTTTGTGTGTGTGTGTCTGACAGCTACCTCAGGTCCTTGCATTTCTGCTCCTGATGAACTCCTAAACTTAAGGTAACAAGGCCACCTTAACGAGGACTTTACCGTTTTGGTCCGGCAGTATTATAGTTCCCCCCTGCCCTCCGCAGTCGGACACTAACGAGACGCCAAACACTGACCTCAACAGCGGCTCAAATTAGATGTAAATTGTGCCTGATTTTTACAGGGGTCCCTAACACGATCCAGATCCCCCCACCATTGCGGCCAGTGGGTCAACGGCGTGAGAACGTCTCGCTCTCTAACGACATTTGGAGTGGTCGATGAGAGGGGTCGCGGGTAATGGTGACCTCACTGGCCTACACTTCTCTTCCTTCTAATTAGAGCGCTGGGCCAGATCAAAGGAGCCAACCGCATCGCAGCAGGAGAGCTACTGAAGAAGGAGGGAGGGCAGTAAAGACGAAAAAGGAGGAGGAGGGAGAGGTAGAGACCTTTTCTATAGGTAATGGGCTGGGGGGAGGATTCTGAGGGGTTTTCATTAGTCTTGGAGGTCAGTGGGGCACTCAACCTGTATGTAGGGGTATGGAGCTTTTTCTGGGTGGGTGGGGGAACTATTTGTTTGAAAAGGTTGTAAGCAAAGGACTTTGGCAAAAGACAGAACACACCAGTATTTCATGTGTATTCTAGAGAGCCACACACCTCTGCTGTCTGCTGGCCTGCACTGTGTCTTAGCTCAGCTGCATAGACAGACCCAGACACACAGGAAGTGGAACATTTGGCACTTCCTTTCTTGTATATGTGTGTGGCTAAAGCCCCCCCAGCCACATATGGATGTCTTGAATGGATGTACACACACACACACACACACACACACACACACACACACACACACACACACACACACACAAATCTCAAATGGAAGCCACAGGCAGACTGTCACACAATAACAAGGACCAGATTACATCTGTTTCCCCGGTGACTAATGAGAGCACAAGCAGGCTGGATTGGAATATATAATTGAAGGTATCCACTTGGGGAGGCTAAGGAGATGTAAGATTGTAAGATAAGAGACTGGGACAGAGAATTCCAGGAAACTGCTGCTGACTTACAAATCATGTTGTGTCTTCTTGTGACAAAATTGTAGGAACTAATCAATGTCAATGTTAACTATTGAAGACATGCTGTCAAACAATTATGGACGTGTTGTGAATAAGTCTTGGTAAATATAATAATGCATTGGTCTATTATTTATCATTTCTTTCACCTTCAGTTCTTTAGTTTTCATCTGAGAAAAGGTGTATGACCAGATTACATTGATTGCTTTGAAGCAGACAGAGAACGTTATGTTCGACCACATGTAGAGATGACATCATGTCCTCTGGAGTCAAATTTCAAGACGAAGCCCTAAAATGCACAGAATTTTATGAAGGCTTGAAGGCATTGTTCATTATATTGTTTATCTCTTGCCCCCACCCTCACCCCCCCACAAACAATTTTTAAAAAAAGTGTTCTTTTGCTATAAGCATATCGTTTTTATGTAACTGGTGGTGTGAAACGTGGTGAAAATAACTAGCGCAGCACAGTGTCGGTAAATACCTGTGTGCACCCTATTGGTTTACAAGGTTGGTAAATGTTTACGCGGGGAACAATGAACAGTGAATCAGCAACGAGAGGGGGTGTTCGGGGAGGTCAGAATTTTGGGAGCTTCCCGTAAACGTGGGGTACGGTTGTGTCCTCCCTGTCACTCACCTGGATTTATCAGCAGGAAATCTGGAAATGGGGATGACATTCCTGCCCCCTCCAAGGACCCAGACGGGTCACGAGAGCAGACAAAGAGAGCCACAGTCGGAGAGGAGATGTGAGCTGACGGTGTTCCGGCTGCCATCTCACACTTTGTCCAAAGATAGCATCTTCTGTTACGTTTTGTGTGTAGTTATCCAGACAACGGGGAGTTCTGTTCATCTAAAGCCCAATAGTGAGTAAAAAGCTGTTTGTGAAAATAAAAACAACAGAGGCTTTTAGAACCAAGCACACCCCTCGGGGTGAACCAGTGAACTATGTGGAGCCCCCGACTATTAATGTTGACATGTTCACTGACCTACTACATCAATACACACGTACACAGGCATAATTGGTCCACTATTTCAGTGCGAACAGGCTCTCCTATCAGTTGTTGTCTGATATGCTCTGATCTGACCCCAGTATGTGCCAATGCTGCTCTCTTCTTGTGTACGTACCCATCGGAGCACGAGGCCCCCAGCGGGCTCGCTGACCCTGACATGAGCTCCTCCACAGGACCCTGGGGGGGGGCGAGAAAACACTTCTTTCATTTGTGATACCAGTGATCAGCCCGCAAATCACCGATGTTGTGTCCTCAGACAAAGAATCACATTGTGAGCATTGCGCCTTCAGAAGTGATGCCCCGAGGTGAGGTATGTCGTTTTATAAATGTCCACTGGACACATTCAGACATGAGAACAATGTGCAGCATATTCATATATTATATAAAGGACTTTTTGATGATCTGAAGTTGATACAATAGACACTCAGTTAGCTGTGATTCCAAGTAATGAAAAACATCACATGTCTAAACATTGTAGATTTTTTTTTTTTTTTTTTAGCAAACTTTGATGTGGAATCAGTTACGCTGAACTACTGACAATGGAACCAGTGTCACAGATTTAAATGGTGTCTACATATTAGGGCTGTCAGATGCAGTGTGTTCAGTCAAGATGAATCCAGTTGCATGATTAGTTTATTTAAACCTTTCAACACAATTAACATGATTAACATTTCATCAGTCTGACAGCCCCAGTTTACATTATTCATGAGTGCAGAAGCATCGAAAAACCCTTTGATTATTTCTGCCCGTGTCGGACTGCTCCAATCAAGCACAGAAGTTCACCATACCACTGTCATGGGCTTATTCTGCCATGGAAGTATGGTGGCCAACCCACCAACAACCTCCTCTCCACACCAGCTCATTATGGTAACAATTATTGCCGTAATCAGTGTGCCAAATTGCAGACCGATACTGAGGCCTTATTGTCTGAACGGGAAAGGCGACGACCTCCTTCGCGGCTGTCCGGTCTCAGTGCATCATTTCGGGCTTGACCCCTGTGCCCCTTGAACCCCTCCGCTCTCTTCCCCATCACTAATACCTTCCTGTCTCCATTATCGGGATGTGGAGGTCAGGCTGTGTAAAGGTCGGGGTTTAGGGGTCATGCTGTCATTCAGGCGGGCTCTAAAAATAGGTGTTGTGTGATTTTAACCGCGGAAGAGCTTGTAGCGATGGCCCAGCGATGGCGTTGAGTTATGTGTTGTCATTAACCTTCTTTACACAGCACGGCACGCCCTCCCAAACGCCTGCACGTGTACACCAGAACTGCTTGGTGTATATTGACTGAACAACCGTATAGACAGTTTGACCTAAATACCAAGTTCATTGTTTGCAAACCAAAAAGCAAACTGACTTGTAGGAAACAGTTGTTTAAACCAGCCCACAGGAATCTGGTGATAATAGCCGGCTAGAGAGGTGTCCAGGCTGTTACAATGCTGAGAAAACTCCCTGAGGTTGGACATAGCGGGATTCTGGCTCTGTGTACAGGGCTGGCTGACGGATGATGGCTGGCACTGTAGGAATAAACCACTTACACCGCCCTGTAAATCAGAAGTGCCCTGTTAGCGTTCACAGGGTAAATCAGTCACATCCCAACTACCACAGTCTGCAGGAGCTGAATGGACCTGCATTGTGGCCCGCATTCTCAAACAGTGTCTCACCTGCACTGAGGCGGCAACATGACTGAAAGACGCTCTCTTCCTGTTTCTCTTGGCTAACACTTTCACCTCCTACCTCTTAGTTTTTCATCTCTCCAGACGGCCGCAACATGAGAAAGCTTCTTAAGGCTCCGCTGAATTACCCAAGGTGACGTTACGTCATTAACTGGCACGCAGGTGATAAATGGCGCCCTGTGTTTTAAGTGCGCGCAGGTATGTTCAGTGACCTAGCTGCTAAGAGGAAGTCGTTTAGCTTTCATTGTCTGGTTATACATGCTTGGGATTCTCTGAGAGGGATATCTGCAGTGAAACAGAAATCACTCAACAGAAAAGGAAGCAAACGTTTTCACTGGCTTTTATAAAGCCCAGTGCAGCACACGCACAAATATGCGATTTCGCGTTGCGGCAAAATCTATAGAGGCCTTGTATTTGTTCTTATCTTTCTGCCGGTAAGCAGCGTCTGCCTTTTGTGAGTCAAATGAAGGGATTCATTTTCTTTGAAGACAAATGCGCACTAGGCTTGAAATTAGCTATGACTATTGAATGTCTTTCACCGCCAGAGGGTGGGGGTAGCAAATCGTATTTGACATTTCCCTGAAAGGGAAGAAAAATGATAATAAATCACACCTGCGTGAGGTTGTCTTCCACTTCTAGAGGATGTGAAGTTTTGCAACTGCCCTTATCTGCCTCTATAAAGATTCCTGCGTCATGACCCGGAAACTCAGGTCTGTAATAAGACCCATCGAATCATGTGATTGATCACCCAGCACCCCCAGAGACCAGAGCATGCAACAGGTTGGATGGGCTGCTGCTTGCCAGTGCTAAAGATGGTATGTGGGTGTGTGAGAAAGGAGGAAAAAAAGCAAAAAGCAAAAAAGATGAGACGGCGAGAGTGAAAGACGGGGAGGGTGCTTTTTTTTTCTTTCAAGAGAGAGATGACAGATGGAAAGAGGGGCTCAGACGAGACAAGGGGAGAAAAAAAAGAAAAACGAGACTAAAGAAGCTGACATCAAGAGGACGAGAAGGTCGGACGAGTCAGAAAGAGGGATCGGTGACAGAGACCCCATTAACCTGCAGCCAGGTGTAAATCATATGAGTCTGGGCCTCATTTTATTCAAAAATTCTACTAAAATAATTACGCCGATTCTCATCAGTGCTCTAACAGCGGCTAATATCCCATCCTCATAACAGTTACCTTGTAATCACAATACGCTGAGGGGCGGGGGGCCTCCGTTTTGCATACCTGACGTCAAATCAAATATGCTTGCAGCTTTGGCGGTTGCAGACAAGTGGCTGCACGTGCACTTGAGTGGGTGCAAGGATACAGTTATTGAGTGCTATCAAATATTCCCTCCGTCCCTCAGACGTGTGTGTTTGGATCAGCTATAAGAGTGGAAATGTGAGTGTTCTCCCAACTGCCAAAGCGTCATAATCCCTTCTAATCCGATTGGTTTCACGCATAAACTCATGTCTGCGGGTGATGAGGGACGAGGAGTATGCAACATAAACTCTCCCCAAGACCACCTTCACACCTGGCGCTTTCCAACTTCCAGTCGTCACGCTCGACTGAACGGAAGTCTGATCCACCGATAAGGATTGTGGCTCTCCAGCATCGGGGCCCAACACACACAAGAAGCTCCATGGGAGAGAAGGCCAGAGAGGGAACTGTGGGAAAACAGCAGCGGGGTTGCTATGATTGTATTCTTGGGCAGGTTTATGGAGGTGGAGGGTTTTGCGCTTGGATGGGACAGGTGACAGAAAGATGGTGGGGGAGGACAGAGCCCAAAGCTGTTTTTTTTTCAGGTGGGAAGGGCTGATTGATTAACGGTTTCGAGCCCCCAGGGGACACGTGGGTTGAACTTCCTGTGCTTTCCTTATGCGTTGCCGGTCTCAGTCCTTTAAAACAAAACAAACAGTAACAACATTCAAGACCAATAGTTCGTAAATGCTACCTAAAGCGGTTATTTATGTTGAACAAAGTTTGCTTTGCCTTTGAATGTCATTCTCAATGGCTTTGCTGGTGGAGGGCTGCATAATTATTTTTCCCTGCAAGGCCTTTTAAACATTATTGGTTTCTTTTTTTTTTATAGATGTAAATGGAGTCGGTGGTTGGATGTACAAGTCAGCCCTGCACCCCGTGAATGAAAAATGTATTTAAAAGATTCTTTGCATACGTTTAAAAAAAATAATAATTAAGGAACAATAGCGCGTTTGTGTGCGACTTGCAGAGCAGCATGGATAAGAGGCGGCACGAGGACGAGTGGTTCGAGCAGAAGTTGTTGTGCAAGTTAAGAAGGAATGCAAAGTGTTTGAAAAGATATTAGTTCGAACTGGCAGAACATTCCCTATGGTTGGCTGACAAGAGCGGCGGCGGACGCCAAGCCTCGGCTCTCCCGGCGAGGCCCAGTACTACAACTGAACAGAATGTGCTGTAACACACACGTGTGCCGCCTGCACACACGGACACACACGTTTATTGCCCAAGGGCCTGTTGACAGCCTGCTCGGCGAGAAACGCAGCATGGATTGTGTGAAATCGCGTTCGGTGCACGGTAGTTGGCTCGGGATGTACTAACATTTATAACAAATGAAATTGTACTTTTTTAAAAATCTTTTGTTTAATTCTATATGTAGCATCTTTAATAGCAAAAGACTGCAGACCAAGCGCATGTGGGAAAAATTTTAAAATCCCAATTTTGGGTAACCATGGCAACAATACTGCCAGACACTATGTGCGCTGAAAAAGCTGGGCGTGCAGATGGAGCAGCCGAAGTGTTAAGGATGCAGCGATACTGATACCAGTATAAGTGATGGTGGAGCCAGTTAAATAATTCCAGTTTGTTCTGCTTGTTCTACTGATGCAAATTTTCCCATTGTTGATTCGTTGCAATGTATAAAAGTTGGATGTGATTTTAAATCAAATAATAATAATAAAAAAAGAAGCAATTAAAAGCTGCATCTTAAATGTACTCACAGGGAGCAATCAGGCGGCTGAGACACGTTTGCGGCCTCCACGTGCCTGCGCGGGCTCACACCAACATCTGGGTGTGCTCCTTATGAGTCACCAGAAGAGGAGGAACTCCTCCCAGACCTGGATCAGAGCATTGACAAGATCCCTAGCCAAAATTCCAAAATTCCAACCAACTCAGCCCTGAACAAGAAAAGGCCACAGATGAGGGATGATGACTACTTGCGCTGTGTAGGGTAGCGTCTGACGGCTGTTTAAGATTCACCATTCAGGATTTGATCTCAGGCATACGGGCGTGTTTCAGGAATCCCGATAATGACGAATAAATGGTTGCAGATGAAACCACTGGGTCTCTTTTCGGGCAGGTAAATAAATAAGAAAGGGTGCATTTATGCATCTTGCCCAAGCAGAAGGACGATGCTGCAGAGTGGTGCTTTTGGATCCATGTTTAACTGGACATTCGCCAATGATATGCGGAGGCTCTGGACCAGAGAATGTAGCAACTCAGTGCTTTTTCCTTCTTCCATGCAAAGAAAACACACACACAGACACACACACAGCGGCACTTCCCTGGAAATGTGCTGACACGTCTGGCAGGCGCTCAGTCTGGTGCCGTCCAGCTGCTCAGCTGTGACTGTAGCTGTAACTAATGTAAAGACAGTCCTCACCCACGGGTGACCAGAGGCTGGAAGCAGGTGAACAGGCTGTGGAAGGATGAGAAACTGTATCTCAGAAGTGAACCTGGAAAATACACCACTGTCTGGACAGGATGGCAAACTAGACAGAACAGGGTCTGTAATCTTGCTTCCCTTTTATAAGTTATGCTCTCTTTTACATTTTGGTTTTTGCCATTTTAAGTGCAGGAGACCCAGTTTTTTGGGAGCGCTGACAGGGGGCAGGATTTTAATGCTGACACCCAGACTGGAAGTCAGACATCAGCCTTTTTTTTTGTTTTTGCTCTTGAGTTGTTTGGGTTGAGGAGGGAAAAGTGGGTCAGTCCACAGCACCCCAGGGAAGCAGAGGATGGATGGAAGACAAACATGTATGTGAGTTCAGGTTTGATGGGCTGAGGGGGGGTCTGAGATGAGCTGGAGGGGGTGGACTAAAGTAGAAGAGAGGAGTTTTAGCAGCATACTCCATGGACCATGTGTCCTCATGCAAGAAGTGTAAACTCTTGAACCCTGATTTTCCAGTTCACATACTGGTTTCCAGTGGTTTCCCTTAAATTGTTGTTTTTAAAGATGATCAGAAATACTGTGCGATTTGTACAAATTCTAGTGTTTTCCTCTCTGAACTGAGCACCATTTATGTGTCGTGCTCCAAAAAAATATGTAACAAAAATAAGAGGCGCAGCAAAGAAAACCAACAGGAAAGAAGAGGATGAAAGATTTACAAAGGGCTGTTCTGAAATAGTAATGAGAGAAAATGGACCCAAGAGCTCCCTGCTTACTTTGCTCACTCCCTGCCTCCTGTCTCCCATCTCTCCCTCCTATCATCCCTCCATCCCTGGTGTCTGTCCCGGTCATGGGTTCCCTCTCTGCACCAGCTTCTGCTGCTTCTGTTGCTGGACAGCAGGGGAGAAGAAGCCAGAAGGGCCGAGAGACGTGGAGAGAAACGTGTGACCAAAAGACAAGTCCTGTATGAAGCCATCAGTGTCCCTGTTAAGCTCCGCTGTTCCCTCCACCGTCTGTCTTCCTCACTCTCTGTCTGGTTACCAAAGTGTTTATTCAGCCTGCCATTGTTTCCCGTCTTCTCGTTTTCAGGGGGGAAACTGGGGGAGCACAGCGCGCTCCGCCGCATTCACAGAGGACAGTAGGAGCAACCGAAAATGAAAAGATGTCTCTGGAGGGGAGGCTGTGTGTGGGTGCACATACGCCCCCCCACTGCATACGCCCCAGTAAGTGGGAGGATATGGCAGCTTTCATGCCAGCGAGAGGTGGTGGCGACTTGGTGAAGAAATGGAAAGAAGGGGCCTCTCTGAACCGTGCCCCCACTGATTGAGATGTACCCCACACAGGCAAAGCCTGCTTCGGGGTGGATCTGAAGAGGCAAACGCCGCCTTCAGCCTCTGGAGAGCGCCAGTCTGAGTCAAGAACCTGCTGGGACGCAGTGTGGGCCTGTGGAGCTGGGGTTGGGATGACGCCCCAGTGGATGGAATCTAAAGGCTGTCACAGGAAGACGCGGACGTGGGAATGGGGTAGCGCTCCGAGCCAGGGTTGCCCGGGTTATGGGCACAGGGAAAAGGCATGATATTCTCTCGCTGTCTCTCTCTTTCGGGGTGCATTATTTTGTGCGTCGCTGCACCGCTGTGGGGATGCGCCAATCCCCGCCGTTCTGGTGTCTTCACCGCTGCCCTTTGATGACCGACACACTCGCCCAGCATTTCGCTGGAAACACACACAGATTCACAGGCGCAGACAGTGGAAAAAGTCTCCCGCGTGGCTTTGGTGTCAGTGCCGCTTTCCTTTTGATGCTTTAGGACACACGCACAAGCTAAACTTTCTCGGTAACGTCGAGCAATCTCCTTTACGCTGTTGCCTTATGATGGGCTAATCACAATAGTTTGAGAAATTATGGCTGAGCCGACAGATTGATTGTATGTGCAGTGAGGTGCAGTGTGTGAGTGATTATGTGGATCTGGTTTGTATTAGGGTTCTGTCGGGGGATATAAGGAGGTTACTGTACTGCGAGCTACTGAGGTGTTCTGGTATCCATTTAGATGAATCAGCACTGATGACTGAACTGCTCAGAGACGGGGCTCACCTAAATAAGTACTACTCTTCCCTGATCAAACAAACCACCAGCAGTGACCTCTTTCATGCTCTCTCGCTCTCTCATCCTGCTTTTTTTCCTCCACTCAGCTTTTTTTTCTCCTCTGCATTTTCCCTAGAAACACTTTTGTTTTGGGGCTGTTTTACCAGTAACTCTTCCCAGTTTTCTAAAAGCATTTAACTGCGTCCCGCGATCCTCTTCCTTGGAAATTGCCACCTGCCACTCGCAATCAAAGTTAGACGGACACTTAAAGTTTCCAGATTATGGGCGACACAGAAAAAAAGGAGTGAATGGGGATGATGAGAAGAGAAATGATCCATTTTTTTTTAGAGAAAAGAGAGAATCAGGAAGCAATTTTTTCTTCTTGCCTCTAAAGTTAGCAAAAATGATTCAAGTGGAACTTTGAAAGCGGCGTTCAGCCTCCCAGGTGGAAATGTTATACCTGCGTGTGGGTCTAGAGTGACACAAGGAGGAATGGGGGGATGAAAGGCGGTCTGTGGGTAAAGGAGGCCAGACAATCACTCTAAAACAGATAATTGGCCAGCAATGGAGCTGTCAGAGGGCTCCCTTACCGTTACACAATGGTATGTGTACATACATGCGCGTATGTGCACATGCTTAGCATACGTGGAGGGATGTCGGAGTCTTTATGCGCCTCTGGGGATTGGGTAGATGTCTGTGAAGACAGACGGAGAGAGGGGAAGGCAAACATTAGAAGAGAATTGGTGACTATTAAGATCATTTACTCGCATTTATAAAGACCCCGGATGCTTTGAAGTACCGCATAATAGTCTCGATCCTCCTTTCAAAGAAAATCTCTGAACCAGTGTGTGATCTGCCATTATGTCTCGCTACCATAGTAGCTATCAAGTAAGAGTGATTACTGAAATCGAAAATGGTTTAAAGCGGACGGAAGTTTGATGCCACCAGCACCACCCCGATAAGATTCACGTACTTTCTATTTTGTGAAATTAACCAGATTCCACAGAGGCACTTTGTCATGAGAATCATTAAAACATTATTAAAGTGGGCATTAAAAGAACCTGTGAATCTTAAACATTAACCTGGAGATTTAAAATAAAACCTCGAAAAATTCAGCTTCAATCAATTAAGCGAGGAAGACTGGAGCGATGGATGGATGGATGAAGGGGAGAGATTGACAGTGCTAATCCCTCTTTGGTGGCCTGGCTTCCCTTCAACACAACAGGTCCCATAATTACCTCCTCTCCTCTGGCAGCTCACACTCACAGCTCTAGCAGCAGGGAACTGACTAATACTCTTCATCCCCCACCCCCCCCCTCTCTGACATACACACACACACACACACACACACTATTCTGATGTTGGATCTGTCTCAAGCTGGTGACACGCAGCAAGAGGACAGAGACGACAGTGTGGTCGCTTTCAAGCGCTTTTTATGAAAACCATTCGGCCGGCAAAAGGTGTGGCGACGTGTCTCGGTGGGTCGACCCAAGTTTATTTTTCTGTCTCCTCCCGTCTGCCTGCCTCCGCTGCTCCTCACCTAATTAACACAGTCACACAGCCAAGAGTGTGTTTGGCGGGAAACAAAGATAACGGTTGTACTTTGAATATAACAGTTTGTGCATGATATACTGTGGTGACTGTGTGTGTGTGTGTGGTGTGTGTGTGTGTGTGTGTGTGTGTGTGTGTGTGTGTGTGTGTGTGTGTGTGTGCGTGTGCGTGTATTAAGTTTTGTGATATTACATGTCATTTGTGCGTAGAGAAATTACATCTTGCACTTTTTGGCCTAAATCACTGATCAGAAAATATATAATAATATAATATAATATTATCAACTTTTATTCAACTATTCCAAAGTTTCACTTGTGCTGAACACTTTTGACGCCGTTCAATTGCACTAATACCAAAATAAACACTTTTTTGTAACCAGCTCTCTGGCATTTATGTGGGACATGTTTGATAGTTGCAGTTTAATAAGAGAGCAATGAGTCATTTCATCTTCTAAATGCTCCTTAGTTTGATTACTGCTGTTTTTTTTAATCGAATGAGAGAAAAATCAGTATTTCTTTATGATTGGTTTATGTTTGATCAGCAATTCCTGCAAAGCCAAACCTGAGTTTTCCTTATCTTCATAGCCAAAGAATTAATTGAGTCACAAAAGTGGAGCGCATATAAGGCAATGTCACTTTTAATCAAATGTAATTATGTAATTGCATTTAAATGAGCTCTTTATTGAGCCAAGTCGTGGCTAATTAAGACACACTTTATGTGAATTTACATTTACATGTGCTTTTTTTTCCCCATTATCTCGAATCCACCCCCAGCCCTGCCTTTATTTGCACTGAACAGTCTGGATTGAGGCTATTATACTGTCAATATTCAAGTGGTTTTTTTTAAATTAAGATTTTATTCTTTTGTTATGACTAACTGTCCTCTTTTTTAATATAAAGCTGAGACAGACAAAGGCTCTGTCTGTCTGTCTGCATCTGCAGAGGTGCATCATCTTCTCCCCTTTAGACTCACTATATTAATAATGGAGCACTGTCTGGCTCCTGATAGGCGCTAAATAGCTTCTGAACATGATGTGATGACATATTTCTGAATCGATATGGACCACGGTGCACTTAAGCCCCTGTGCACAGTTGCAGCCTCAGGATTGTTGATCCTCCAGTGCTCAGAATTGATTTCCTGCTACTTATTTTATTTGTTGCATCTTCCTGTTATACCTGACCACTGAGAGCTCAGCGCAGCCTCAGCCGCACCAGCTTTCTGAGACATATTGATGCTCTGTAGGTGCTGTACGTGTATTATTGTGGTGTTCTGACCCGCAACACACACACACACACACACACTCCTACACACAGACCTTTTGTGGGGTCCTTGCCAGTTTTTTTTATCATATTCTCACAGTACAACAGAATACAGCAAAACACAGCAACTTGATATGCTGCATTATTTCTATTTGAGCAGATTTTATCCCCAAATCTGTTTCCAGTCTGACTTTTTTAGTTGCGATTCTTCTGATGTTTTGCAGATGACGACATTGTTATGTAACATCTCATTTGCATATCAAGGCAAATGGTTGACTCTTTCTGCAGGGCTGTGTCTGTTAGGGTTGAGGTTAAGGGTTACGATGAGGTGTGTGTGTGTGTGTGTGTGTGTGTGTGTGTGTGTGTGTGTGTGTGTGTGTGTGTGTGCGTGCGCGTGTGTGTGTGTGCGCGTGTGCTGGGGGTCAGATGCTGAGGAACAGGAAGAAGCACCACATGCTGATATTGTGTCATTATGATGATATTTGATATTTAATGGTGGGAAAATGTCATGGTTACACCAGTACACCGAGCTCTCTCGCCAGCGTCACCATCTCTCCAGTACTCAGTTACTTCTGGATAAGATAGCATCCCTGGTTACTCACCCAGTCTCCCCTCCTCCCTCCCTTGTCCCACCCACCTCAACCAACCATGACCCTCCCATGGGGGTCATACAATGACTGTCATGCATATCATTATTGCTGGGGCCCCCCTTCCCTCTGGGGGTCCGCTCATTGACCTCCTGACAAAGGATGAAAGTGTCCCGTCCGAGGGCGGGGGTTGGCCGGGCCGACGTTGGGGTGAAGAGCCCTGCGTCCTCCTCTGGGTCGGGATAAGACCCAGCAGGGCTTTCTTCACGCTAATAGGCACGACCCCTGAACCCCACACAAAGAGCATCACTTCAGGAGTTGTGGGCACTCAGTGTGGGAGAGCTAGTAGGAACCAATGGAAGCAGGCTGGGGGCTCCAGGTTCCTTTGAGACAGTCGGACCACTGACTTTCCAGAGTGAAGAAACAAGAGGGAGGAAAAAAGACCAGGAGGAGAGGAAGAAGAGATAAGGGGAAGATTTTGTGTTTTTGTTTAGGGGAAAGGGCTGGTTGCAAAAGTTCACAGGGCTTTTCGTTTGGGGAAAAGCCTTCCCGTCCTGCTTTCTTTTATTTACCCCTAATGACTGACGGTGCAAGGAGCATTGCGCCTTTCAGACTCCTCCTTAATTACTTGTTGCCACTGTGTTGCAAGTGCTCATTGTGAATCGACTACAGTATCTCCGCTTGTGTTCAAGCATCTTCGCCGCTGTCGTGGTCATACAAATCTATTTGAAAAGGCAGCTGGCCTCGTCTTCAAGATGCTTTGAATGGCCAACTGTCCATCACGAAATAGATCCGACTTATTCAAATAAAGATACGAAAGATGTAAATGACTCATTTTGACAATGGAAGCGGTCGCAGTGATAAAAACACATTTTGCATATTTCAAACCTCATTCGTTCATTTCAGAAACCATTTGATTGGCTTTGCTTCCTTCCCCCGCTCAGACCTGCAGGTGTATGGTTATATAGCAGCAAATATATACAGTATTAGATTTCTGGTTTGGGAGTACAGTAAAATACAAGCCTCAAGGTTGAGGGGACACGGCCCCGGTGGGGTCGTATATGGGAAACCGAAGGCCCCTGCCGGCCTCCCTGTTTCAGCTCCATTGATCAGAGGGGAGGAGTGAGAGGGGGCAGGAGGGGGTTACTGTACCTGCAGGGTGCTGGTGTGTGTGAGAAAGAGAGAGGGGTCCCGCTCTTGGTTTTGCCCTAATCCATCCACAATACCCCCGCGCTCCCGCTCAACCTTCGATCCGAGCCTGACAGCTCCCAAAACAACTCGCATCAACGCAGGAGCAGATAGAAAGAATGGAAATTTATGTCGATGTAAAGCCAATAAGAGTCCGAATGCTTGCTGATTTAAATAATATCAGCTCCATCATGTCTTATTTGTGGCATCAGACTGATTCTAGCTCCCAAGTCAACTGTAACCCTGGTGGGCTCTCACCTGTGGAGCTAATCTCATTGATCATTACAGTAATTAATGAGACCCTAATGAAGGCCTTTTAAACTGGGCTTCAGGTCATTAGCTACAGGCTCTGCTCTCTGCTTTTGCCCACCGTGTAGCAAGTGGTGGAATTTCAAAGCTATGGGGGGGATATGAGAGCTTAAAAACAACTTCCCACAAGAGTGATGCGGGTTCGAACTGGCTGAAATGTACTACATGAATGAACAGTAGAAAATAAAGGACTTTACCTCGTATGGTTCGCAAAAACCACAAACCCGTTCCATAAAATCTAGAAACTCTACTCTGTGCTGCTCTAGAGATGCTGCAGAGATGAGAGGATAAAGCATTTGCCAAATTTTTTATCTCCGTCTCTCATTTCACACACATTCTTACACACACCAACATGGCCTGGAAGAGTGTTATGTCAAGTACCTCCCATCATGCTTTGTTCCTGTGTAGTGAAGTGAGTGAAGCGAATGGCAATTCTTCATTCCCACCCTCCACTCCCACCCTAACTTTCATCCTCTCCTTCCTCCTCTCCTTCTCACCCCATCCTCCTCCTCTCCACTGTGGAGCTGTGCTAATCTGCATTGAGGAAGAACCCCCCCCAAGCCCTTAAGTTACCCCCCTTGTTCCTTCCTCTTCACCTTAACAGCCTTCTTCTTACTCTCCTCTGTTAGTTTTCTCTTGCGTTCACTCCCACCATTTATTTTCTGCCTCATTTCAGCCATATTTTCCCATTTTCAGACCGGCTATTTCTTTTCCCTCCCAGTGACTCTCACCTAAGCCTTGACATCCTTCCCATCTCCCCGTCTTCCTCCCTGCCATCTGTCACTGCTAGCCACTGTACCGATCAATCAATCTCCATTTCTTGCATTCCATCGCTCCTCTGCAGCATCCTATCGTGGATCAGAAACAAAGCGGGCTCCCATTATCCTCCCTCGCTACAACCCACCCACCCACCTACCCTTCAGCTTCCGACTGGGCCTGGCTGGTTAATCTTCCTGAGGCGTTCAGTGTCTAACTGACCCCCCTGATGCTAACAGACAAAGAGAGGCCTCCCTAATTCTCCTTTTCTCTCCTTTCCCCCACCCCTTCACCGCACCCACCACTTACATTCTTCTTCCACAGGGCCCCAAGAACCAGCGGAAAGGATTTTAAGTGAAGAAACACCCCCTCCTAGCTTCTGTCTTCCATCCCTGCGGTACCCCCACACCCATCTACAAAAAAAACCCTGCACCACCAAGGCTGTCAGGGTGGCCCTTCCTTCTCCTGTGCCTCCTTTGTGGCGTCCTGTGTACCCTGCTTTTACATACCCCCGAACCTTAGCATCTGCCCCATCACACCCCCACCCAAACGTGCTCATGAAAGGCCAACCTGCTGAAGAATGTTGTTTTTAGCTCCTTCCCTTTCTCATTGAGCGGGTGATTGGTGATGTGCCCGGTTTTGTTGCCTGTATCAATGGTGCCACTTGATGACAATTTGGCGGGCGAGACGGCCATTTTTAATCAGACGTTAATTTATTGTGCCGCAGCCTCGCCAGGGTGACTTTGGTTAAGGCAATGAGTAGGGTGTTGTGTAGCTTTTTGTTCCTTGTTTTGTTGGGGAGTGTGGCTAACATTAATAGCGTGTAGCTATAGTCCCTTTCTACAGGGGCCTCCAGTGACACTAAGCCTTCCCTGGAGTAAAAGTTCCCAAAAGACGTCTGAGGGCACACACACACACACACACACACACACACGCGCGAGCGCACACACATCAGGGTTATCGGTGTTAGACCCGACAACACAGGGCATGTTTGACATAAAGAAAGAAAACAAAACAATCCTCCATCCCCGTTGTTTTACATTATTTTCACCAGGAATTATTGAACTACTGTATGTTATGGACGCTTGGGTATGGAAGATGTTGATGTTTTTGATACTTTCATTTATTAAAGAACCTCCATATTTATTGTAATGCCTTAGTAGGGGGTCACTGAGCCTGTGTGACCACCACGAGAATAAAAACAAAGAACAGACTGGAATTGAAATAACCTGTTTAAATGCATTTACATGTAATTCAAAGATGCGAATATTAAAAAAAAGTAGGTAGTTCAAATTTGGTTTGGAGTATGTATGTACATAGTAATTTATGACTAAATCTGTGACTTCTGCTGTTGTAGCATTAGCTGCCTCAGTGCTGGAGCTTATCGACCTGCCACATAGGCTGCACAAAGAACAATGGATTATAGTAGAGAAAACCAGGTGTGTCAATCCGATTTCTCATAATCAGCTAACTGCCGTTATCTGCTGAAGCGTATCACATTGTGCTGTTTACACAATCACTTGAATAATCTGATAAGTGAAAAAATCAGATAGTGATAACAGTTTAATGGTCGGACAACCAGGCCGACTGATGGAGTGGAATGAATGAAAAGCCAAATTTAGATGCAAAAGTACAACTGCTTTATCTGCTTTGCCTCTCTCTCACCTTTAATGATCATTTTTCAATCCAAGCAGAGATTTAGAACACATCAATTTTCAAAAGTGAACCCGGCTTAACGC
The DNA here is from genome assembly GCF_003711565.1 of Takifugu flavidus. Classification (NCBI taxonomy): domain Eukaryota; kingdom Metazoa; phylum Chordata; class Actinopteri; order Tetraodontiformes; family Tetraodontidae; genus Takifugu; species Takifugu flavidus. The sequence goes on from NC_079538.1 coordinate 4,856,819, forward strand.
TGGTGAGTTCCCCATTCCCAGGGGAGACTTGGACACTTGCTTTCTCACACACAGCTTGTTTGAAATAGCTCAGAATGCCGGTGCTTGTGTGATTAACCCTGTCTTAAAATGTTTAAATAGACTCTGTCAGCAGGCCAACTAGTTGCTACAGCATGTCATGCAACACATCAGAGGACAAGGGATCCTATGGTTGTTAAGAATGCGATCCATGAAGGTGGGGCAATAATCCGCCTTCAGAACAGAGCGAGAGTTGTTGAGCAGCTCAGATGGTAAAACTCGACATTCAGAGCTGCGCACGCCGTCTCTACATAAAGGCATCCACAGTATCAGATCTACAGAATTTGCAACCCTGTCAAACTGGGTGAGGAATGAAAAGTATGGCTTCAGGCAGAAGCAGCTCCCACCACATGCACCCGAAGGTGAAAACCTGCACACTTCTATTGATTTGCCAGGATGCATGCTGGGAAGCTGTTACCTGCTCGCTAAAACTTTGCCTTCCGTGTATAAAATTTGACCTTTCTTCATATTGTGCTCCACCTCCCCTGTACAATCTTCCTCCATGAGTGCAAACTTGCTCCCATTTGCAGAAGGTGCCAAAAAAGCGGCATTGGTGCATCGTTCCTGTGGGTGGACACCTGGACCCACCGCCTGGTGAAAATGATCCCGCTTCAAATGGCGGCATGAGCGATATCCTTAACACCACCCACTCAAAGCAATAAAACAAGTGCAGGGGAGGGTGTCTACAGGCGTGTTTTACGAGACATGAAAGCAAAGAAAGGTATGGACCAAAGATGAAAGCTTTTTATCAATGAGCATTTCTGTTGTCCTTAATTAAAAAAAGAGAACATGATGATTTTTTTTTCTCACCTGGCCTGAATTAGATCATCAATGTGCAGCTGAGGTATGTTTAGGGTATTTACATAGATTGGGGTGCAGGCTCCACGGGGCCCCATTCAGGTGAGACAAAAAAAAGAGTCGGATATGAAGTTGGGAACCGAATATCCCTCCTTTCTGAACTCAACCTTGGGTCAGCGTTGGGTCCAACACAGGCCTGTGAACACTTTTCAGAAGACTCCTGACAAGTCAAGGCTCTACGCGCAGAAATCCAGCTGCTGGAGATGCACGTCCAGTTCACATTTACGGCGATGCCTGCCAGCTCCACGTAAAAGATCATTTGATCGCTTCAAAAGGTTTCAGCCATATGGACACTCCAGTCATATCTTATCACTAGTGTTTATAAAGCAGTGCAGGGAGATCAAGTGTAACTTTCACAGTTGATCATCTATGAGTAAAAGTAAAAGTAAAGTGATCTTGTTTCCCCTGCCAAGTCCATGGGAGAGTGTGTGTGAATAAGAATGCCCCGAGCCGCCTTCTGATGGATAGTTCAGGAGTCTCCAAAGAGTAGTTTAGGAGTCGTTTTTGCTCCAAGGATTATCTCGATAATCCAGAGGATGAACAGGAGTTTTCGGAGTTCAAACTTGAGGTTGTTGGCGAACTGGTCCTCCATGTTCAAAGCCAGCACACTTCCCCAGAGCTTGGCCAAGTCGCGCCACAATTCCAAACCTCCGGGACTGGTGATGGTTGTTTTTGAGGAATGACAAAGGATACAGGAACTCACCTCTGCAGCTGCATCCTGGATGTGAATTACGTCACACTAATGGTCATATGTTCGCTGTTGTTTTTTCCCCAGTGATATTCCAAGTCCTACCAAGCTTATTTTTCCTCTATTTCTAATTATGTGATAAAGCAACTATAAGTAATACATTCGTTATTGGTGGATATTAAACAGCCTCCTTTTTTCTCTGCTATTTTATTTTAAAAATAAAAAAAATGTTATCATTTAAAACCCAATTTCTGCAAAGATTGCTCCTCTGTTCTCATTACCCCACACTATACATTTATCCAGGCTTGTCAAGCTCCTCTTGCTGATGTTTGAACCATGCAAATTAAGATTTTCCTCAGTTCTCGAAGGCCCCACCCATTAATCAAACTGTAATATTAATTTGTCCCTAGCTTCATTCTTTGATTCCATCATCGCCCTTTCATATTTCTTTACCATTTGTTCCGGTCCAGAACTCAGCGAAGCATATCAGACACTCGTAAAACATGATTTTCGGGCTAATATAAACCTTTTATATACATAAAATCAGCATTTAATGCCTGCCCACATCTGATATGAGGCATCGGCTTTGAGAAGTGGAATAATTTTAGGCTTTCAGTGAGATAAAAGAATGATGGTGGGAACTGTATGGAGAAGCAAGCATGCGTTTCCCATATCAATCAAGGCCTATGTATGGCGAGGGTAGTTAGCAGCTCGTGATTGTTCGGAGGCCCTTGGTTGGGGTTCCAGTGTATCCTCGAGCTCTGTCCCTTTTGCTTGGCCCAGTGGGGGGCGAGGTGGTGCCTCTGCAGCCCCAAATCCAGCCCACGTTCATGCGTCCGTTCGGATCTATCACTGAAGTGCGAAGTTGTGGGGCAAGGGCCAGCCTTTGTCCAGCGCTGCATTCTTTGGTCCCATTGTGTCCCGACCACAACCATTTAGGGGCTTTAAAGGCTCGTTTGCACAATTCCTTTTGTCAGCGACCCTTGGCATAAAAAAGCAACAGTGCGGCGGCCTGGGGGTCATTTTTTTTTTAAAAAGTGTAAACTTATTTGTTGTTTATGTTCCTGTATTTTATTAAATACAGGAGCAAAAATCTTTTTTTGGTTGTTGGGGTGGAGGGGAAGTGGACATGCATACTTTTCTCATGGCACCGTGGTACATGTCGTAATGGGAATAGCGATAGCGGCTCAGACACATCACATGTTCTCATTGAGTAAAACAAATGCTAGGCATAACAAGATATGATGGACCCCCTCCCAGCGGCCTAAAGGAAAACAGCTTCTTATCGGGAATATTTTCCTTTTTCTCCACATTCCTGTTCCTGAGCTGTGAGGGGTCCTTGGTTTGAGCACTTGTTTTGACTTTGATAAATTTGATGGGCGCATTCTGTTACATAATCCAGACTCCTCAGCATCCTTGGTGACATCATAGTGAGTGGTTGGGATTCTTCCCTTAATTTGATTTTCATGCTTCACCTCCTTCTGTGTCCCATTATGATGGACTGCTACCTGAAGAAGCTGCCTGTGCTAAATGCTTCATACCACACAGGGTTCCTTCTCACGTGGGATATTTGTCAGGAACTTTTACCAAGAAATAATGTAACCTGCACGTAACGGTTTCTCAGATAATATCTTCATATCAGTCATGGTTCCATCAAACAACTTACTATTAATGTAGCATGCTGCATTTTACATTCACCAGGTGGCAATTTGTGGAAGTTTAGATTTGTGGACTAGATTAGAGAAGAATTCACTTATCTTGTCTCCTAATCCGTCTTTGGGACGATTTCCAACAGGCTTATCTTCCAAGCTTGTTATTTCACATCAATATAAATTCCTTCACGTGTGATGACAAAGGAATATCCCAACATCCAGCAAGATTTATTCATGAATTTGAGGTGATGGACTGACTGACTGCAGAGCAGAATTTACATGCAGATGCAGGTTTTTGTGTCGTCATGGCTGCATTGTGGTTGTTGTTGTTTAGCCCGGCTGCAGTATGCATGGATAGCCAGTCCCAGAGACTCGCAGGGAGGAGTAGATGCTAGCGCACTAATCTGATGCTGTGGAGGACAGTTGAAGAGACTCCCAGTCTTTAAAGGCACATTCTTATCACCCTGATTGGGTTTACCGCTGAAGCAGAAACCAGTGCATTCTTTCCTATTGTGTTCCAGTCACCAGAAGAGCTGGAGAGAAACAAAAGAGACAGAGCGTCACAATCTGGATCCATTGTTGCTCATACAGTTACCAGCAGAGTCTGTTAGAAACTTTTATTGACTGATTTAATGTTCGGCCGCCAGGAATCTCAAGAACCAAGTAGTTTATTATTTGAATTTGTGGATTCCTGATCATCTTCGGTAAAATCAGGAAGACAATGGGGTGGGTGTCTTGATTTCTGGCAGCAGAGGTCAAAGTTGAAGTGACCTGCAAAGGTGGTGATTAGGCAAGTTGAAAACAACCAGGGTTGCTATGGAAGAAGGCGATGGTATTTGAGTTAAGTCCAGGCTTTTGCGCGGAGCTTTAAAGGCGGCCTTCAAAGTTTCAAGGCGCAGACTTTGACAGAAGATTATTCAAAATGTTTGAAATCACATGTCGAGGCAAATGTGAGCGGGTTTGTTTTTCTAGATCTATACAGACATGCGTTTCAGTGTTTGATGTGTTCTGTTTCTTCTAACGTGCCGTTGTGTTAGCTCACCTTGCCAAGTTTGCAGATCGTTTCCCAGCTGCCAACTTGCACAGGCGTGTTCCCGCGTGAGTCAAAGGGTGGTATGCGTGGAGGGGAGAAGCTTAAAGCTGAATCCGCCAGTGCGTTGACTGACTCAGGCTTTGATTGCTACCAAATTCAGACAAATACACAACGAAGGGTCGAATGCGTCGGCACACAGAGTAAGAGGTGGTGCTGCGCCCTGTGGAGAACCTGAGCAAGAGCTTGCACTGCTGAGGAGAAGACCTCCAGTTCCTGATGACACCTGACCCCACTTCCTCTGTAATGTGCATCATCCTTCTCAGCTGTTCCCTCCATTTTTGTTCTTCTTTTATTGTTTATTATGGCATGAACAGCCTCTTCCAGAAGCAAACCACAGGAAGCTCTTCACTCCCTAATTATATGCACATCAAACCAGGGTCGCCAAAGAGACGCAGACCATAAATCCAGGCCCCCTCCCCACCGCGGTGGTGTGATAGTTCTTCAGCTGCCTCTAATTGGGGCTGTAGGTTCAAACTGCTAACATATGACTTCCTTTTCCTTCACCAACTGTGTGTCTACCTCTACCAAGTTCACAACACACAGACACAAGGGCAGAAACAGGAATATACCCTCTGATTACAGTGTGGTGTGCTTTGGGGATTTGGCTCTGAAGTGGTCTACCCTGGCCCACTCTTACCACACGGACCCCCTGGTCAACAGGAGCTCACCCATTCTGTCAGAGTGAAAGAAAGGGATGTGGAGAAACAAAGTGACAGGTTGCAATAACAACCACAACCACAGTGGAGTTAGAGTATGGCTGCCTGGGTGAATAACCAAAGACTTATCGGACCCGGCAGGGCCAGATGTTGCGTGGTTTACACTTGTCTACCGCTCGTGACTCAAATGTGCGGCGCTCCCGTATATTCTTTACATATTTTCTAACAAACGGGCTTCCTGGCGAGGCTCGCCCCCACCGGTGGGTTATACGTCGGGGTCATTTGCTGGTTCCAATTAAGGACACTTTAGTGGATACACAGCTAAAAAGATGCTTGTGTGTTAAGCTGGTGAAAGATAATGAACCATTTCCAACACATGACCAACAGAGTGGTGGCAGAAGAGCCTGGATAGAGCGTAGGGCCAAAGTGGCTCTAAGACCTGCCACTGCCATGTAAATTGGACCCTTAGAAAGTGAACAAGCTTACCTATTGTCTGTAATGGCCTCTTGTAAGAGAAGCACCCACAGTGTGAATTTGTGTTTGCATTAAAGCTCCAGGGTACAAGCATATGCACTTCCTAGCTCCCCCTAAGTTTACTGCATTCTGCAGGAAACACAATTAGCCCTATCAAAGTGAAAGGAGGGGGTTCTGGAAGGGGGGTGGAGAGGACTGTGTTTTTATGAACATGGGTGGTGAAATAGCAGCATTGTGACAGCAGAGGATATGAGGTGCTGGGCAGCAGCTTTTTGATGTGGAAGAGTCTTTAGAATGCATCTGACTCTTGTTAAAGTAGACCGACGTACAATTAAAGATATATGGCCCGAGACAGCCATGTCATTTAGATACATTAGCGGATTAGATTTTAAAGGGAGCTGTTTAAAGGATGGCCAGTAAATAGTATGTGGCACTGTGTCCTGTTATGTATGCAGTGAATTGGGTTTGGTTTAAAAGCTCGCTTTTTAAAAGCATGTTAATGGATGTCTATTAAAGCGAAGAACTTTAGAGAGATAAATTATGGGTCTGCAAACTTCCAGCTTTGCCGATCTTGATTATGAATATAACGTCATATGTATTTTCAGACTGTTTGTCCTGTTTTTGCTTTGTTTTTTAATTGGACATTTTTGCCTTTTTCTTGTTGCTTCTTTAGCCTCTATGTGCATAAACAGTCATCTTGAGCAGCTGGAAGAGTTTGGAAGTGACTAACATGAACCTTCCACAAAAGATTATGGCTTCAATTTTAAAGTAATTCCATTTCACACTTTGGGACCCAGATAATCCCCTTTTTGAGGTTCATAAATCCTGTACATTGTAGGAATCATTAACTATACAGTAAACTGTTGTTTTTGTTCTGGTTTTAGTTAACCTGAAGTGATTAACTTTTTTAAAATTAGATGCATATCCCAGTATAGATCTGCTCTGACCAGTCCAGCCAGCTGGCTGTGTTGGGGTGGGGGGGTCGCTAATGGACCATTATAAAGGAAAGGGGGCCATCTATTTAAAAAGTTATTGAATCAGGAAATTCCTCAAACTCTGGGAGTGTGTGTGTACGCGTGCATGTGCGTGTGCACGTGTGTCATTGCAAGGCTTAGCTGACCCTATCTCATACCCATGGATGGACTCAAAGTGAGCTCACTGGATGTCCCTTAGTCAGCACATTCAGGCTGGGTGGACAAAAGGTCCATTCTGCCGACAATAGGGGGCACTTAGACCATCACATACCCTGGTTGACTCCAAGAGTGGGGATGTTTGGGGGAGGTAAGGGAACAGAACGTTGAAATAGGGGAGTTTGGAGCTTTAATGGGAGACAGGCAGAATCTAAATAAACAGAAAAAGCAGCTGGGTTGTCTCGTAGATCTGCCATGACCTGTAACTATTCTGCTGCCCCATTGTGTCCCTGACCGTCCCTTTTTCAGTCATAGACACAACATAACTATGAAAAATCAACTCATTATCAACATTCATTATCACAGTGAAGTCTCTGAATCAGTCTCCAGTTGACTCAGTTCTGCTGCACTAATACACCCAACATCACTATGTCTTTCCTCTAAATCTCCTTAAATATGCCCTTTTTTCATACCTGCACCCCTGTGCATGTATAGATGACCCTCTACAGCTATGGTGAACCAGATCAGCTAACCTCCACATGAACACGGGCTCTATGGGACAGTATGGAAGACACATTCATCCTTACACTTGGCTGTTTTGCCCTTGTATCCCTCCCCAGCTCCCAGACACCCCCCCCCCCTTTTTTTTTTTCTCGAGTCCAAATCTAAGGCTGATACTCTAAACTCGATGAATGACATTGATCTTAATCTGCGAAGAGTAAGGGTAATTTCGGTGTGTGTGTGTGTGTGTGTGTGTAAGTAGAACAGAGAGGAGGTCAGGGGGTCTGGCTAGAGGGGGAAGATGATCTCTGCGTCTCCAGCGGGGCACAAAGCGAGGGTGCGAGCGACAGGAGCGCTCTACCTTACAATGCGCCCCGAGGATCGTTAAGCGATTGTGTTACAGAGAACAGGTGAACTGCGTCTCTCTGTCCCCACTTTTTATTTTTTTCCCCTTTCTATTATGATTTACAGGGTTATTCTTCTTCCCTGCTCCCCTCCCCCCATAACTTGTGCTGTTCTTTTGAAGGTGACGTGCTCAATGCCATTGTACCTGGCCCGCTTTGAAGTACCTAAGTCTTAAATGATGATGAGACAAGGGGAGCGCTTTTCTTTAACAGCCAGGCTGAAGGAGGCTCTTGTTTCTGACAGGTGTCTTTTATAGAAGGGAGTGTGCTGGACTTGTGTTTTGTTGGGGATCGGGTTCCACCCCTCCCCATCACCTGCTAATTGAATAACATAGCTTGCCATCTGTGGAGATTTACTGGAACAGACCTCAGTGGACTGTTTGGATTATAGAAAAAAGATGACGTGAAAATGAGTCACATAAATAAAGAGCCGCTCCAACAAAAAGTGACTTCTTTATGACTCAACGTTGACAAACTGGGCTGCTATGACCGGTGTTGTAGAGGCCCAAAACCCATAGGAGCAAGTCTTCAGGTATCAATTAGAGGTTGGTAGTTGTCTTTTATGAGAAATGTAGGGTTTTGACTTTTATGGAATGCTTTAAAACCCCAACTCGAACCGCTTTTGGTTACTCTTCCTGTCTAAAGAATAATCACGTTATTCATTTTAAATAAGCGATGTGTTAAAAGCTTCCATAAACTCCCTAAAAATAACTGAAGTGTTTTTGTCCAAACTGAGCTCTAAAATCCCCTTAACTTTTCACCACAGTGAGCAGAGTGCAAGATTGCATTTTATCTCCTCTTGTACCACATCTTCTACATAGCAATTTGCTCACAGTGGTTCGACCTAGTTTTTAAAAGGTGGTTCAAGGGGAGTGTGTCAATGAGAGCCTACTCCCACTCGTGCACAGCGAGTCAGGATGAAGCTCTGACAGCCTCCTTTCATGCAGAAACTAATCAAATCAGCTGTTATCTCTTCATTAACTCCAGCCTAAACAGAACATCCCTGCTCTCTGAGTGTGTATGCGTGTGTGTGTGTGTGTGTGTGTGTGTGTGTGTTGTGGTTCAGGGTACATAGTGAGGACCATAATACTAGTTACTAATGACTAGCTACCTGCAAAAGGAGAACAATTTGGTCCCCATAACTTTAAAGGGCAGTTTAAGGGAGACTTTAGAACTAGCCCTAACCCTGAAGGTCAAGTTTAGAGTTAGTGGCTGAGGATTGTGTTAAGCCAGTGAAAGTCCTCAGAAAGACAGAAGTACAAGAATGTGTGTGTTGTCGGGGACATCCAGTTCTTCCTCATTGCACAGTTACATCATAATATTTTTGGCTGGTGTGGAAGCTCAATTGTGAGGGTATCTGGGCATGCGGTACACTGAAATACATTTTTTCAGTATTACTATGATTTAGTTGCTATGCAACTAACTGTAAGGCACACAACCATTTTAGTGACATGAGTCAGTTTTATAGTATGAAAACTTAAATTTGACTCACAACACATTTCCTTTTTTTATGGGTGGACTTAAAAGATGCCTTCCTGCCCCGATAACCACCCATCCGTAAATTGGCTTCAAGGGCGAGGAGTCACAGTGAGAAATGGAATAAAAATGCATTGTCTTTGTGTGTGTGTGTGTGTGTGTGTGTGTGTGTGTGTGTGTGTGTGTGTGTGTGTGTGTGTGTGTGTGTGTGTGTGTCCAGCCCTGGAGTATATCTAGATGCAGATAGCAGCAGTCACACATACTGCTGTGGGCCAGACCATCTGGATCTGACCCCGGGTGGGAGTCCACGCGGATGGAGTGGTGGAAGTGCGGGGGGGTCGGAGACTCCTGTGGGTGATAGGGGGTAAGATGTTGCAGGGACTATATTACAGGATGATGGCTGTGATTTGGAGACGGGCAGAATAAATACACCTCCTCCTCCATCCATCCGCCTGGATCTTGTGGTATGATGGAGGGATGTGGGGCCTGAACACACAGCTGTCCTCAGCCATTATCAGTGATGGATGAAGCCAGAGCAGAGCATCAATGGCATACCTGCTGCTCACTCATTTGAATACGTCCGTGTGTTTGTGTGTCTTATTTATCCTCGTGTGTGGACACAGAGTGTGAACGCAACGTGTATGTGGAGTATCCAAATGATGCAGATTAATCACTTTTAGAGTTTTAGACAACCGATTAAGGGGAACAAAAGAGGAAATATGCTTCTTGTGGCTGTTTGATTGGGTTGTGCGTGGGCGAGGGTTTATCAGTGCAGCTGTTCCAACTGCCAGGCCGTTTTAGCTTCCTCCGATAGCGCTACCCATGACACGGTGACACCGGTGACTTCCTGCACCGCTATATGCTATTTTCCAATCAACTAAATGACTTTCACACATGACGACAAAGGAAAACAGGTCAGATTAGGACATGTTCAGCTGTAGCAAACTGCTGGCATGCAAATCATCAATGTCGGCCAGGTGTGACGACCCAGATACTGTTGTAGATTATTAGCTGGGTTCAACAGCTCCCCCACCCCCGTCAAATCTGTCCAGAAATCCTTCTGTTCGGAAAAAAGTTCTGAGAAGCACAATGAACTTTGTGTCCTATTAATAAACTAATGATGTCAGGCCGCCTGTTTCCTTTTCACATGAGTGTGTCAAATATAACAATGTACAATCCTGGGAACAAAATTGTCATCATTTTGGGAACAAATGGTACTGACCATGAAAAATATTGATTCATTTGTGAATGATCGAATTTAGAACTTACTTACAAGTCATCTCTTTTTTTACCATCTGGGAGGTACAGTTTTTTGCTCCAGATATGGAAAAAAAAGCCCCCACATTAAATAAAGTCAAAGATGTATTTGAGAAATGTTATTGAAGGAAAGTCCTGGTGAGAGTTACCTAATCTAATTCCAGTCAGAGATGGTGACGGGCTAGCCTTTACTGGCCGCCAGCCGCCCCAGCTGCAGCTACGACGGACTTTTATACCCTTGTCAGCACTCAGGTTAGCAGGATCTTTCTCTGAACAACGTGGTAAACCCTGACTTAAGTGCTTTCCTCTTTGTGAATCGATGTCCACCGAGGTCGTATTGGAGGACAGTGAAATGTGCTGGCGCGGCGTGGGAGGTGGAGTTGTTGAGTAAGGTTGGTTTGATGCGAGATCACTTACAGAAGTTGAACGCTGCAGATAGTGCAGACAGCTAACAATGACCAATGCACTGGTGGATTCAATTAGAAGTGTGTGTTTGTGTGCGCGTGTGTGCTGCGGTCAAATCAAATTCAGTAATGTGCTCTACTCCTAGTCTACCAATTAAAGTAATCAATGCTACGCCTGAGTTACCACGGCGTCGGGGGCTGCAGGCTCAGGTCCCGTTAGCCTGCAGATACCGAGTGCTACTACCTTCCCCTTATAAAGGGTGAAACCATCGCCCGTACGAATCTAATTCTGCCATAATTAACCTTGCGTGTAATCCTCTGAGCGTGCTGACGGATGTCCGAAATGCTAACTCAATCCACCAGCCGAGGTTTTACTGATAAGATTAGTGTGCACAATGCCATTGTCTGACTCAACAGCTGTCAAACAGAAGAGATGGACTTAAGCTTCTAATTACATATGTTAATGGTTTTATCTTCGGTCATGTGCGAATTATGTATGAAGAGACTTAATTCAGTTGTCCTAATTTACCCTAATGGAAGCAGGAGGGTGCAAAAAGGTAGACACATGATGATCCATATCACGTTTAAATTCCCATTTGTTTGACTACTCTCTGGCTGAAGAGATATCCTCCAGTTCAGTATGGTTGCTTTTAACTGGCACACGTTGGGCACACGGCATAAAATCAATCCTATCGTTTCTCTTGATAATCGGTTACCAAAATGGGAGAAGAGCCCTTAAAAGAGGTTAATGTTTTGTTCTCCTCGTAAATGACCCCGTGTGTCATCGTGACGCTGAGCTTTGTGAGTCTCGTATTACAAAAGGTAACTTCTCGAGTACAGTTGCACTTGGGGCTAAATGGGGGATGGGGAAAGAGAGACGGTCGTCGTGTTCTAGCAGGTGACAAAAGGGTGAGTCCGCCCTTTGACATTCTGATAATTGGCTTTGATTTACATCTGCGCTGCGTTTCAAAGCAGAACATCACCAGAACTGGTTTGGTCTAGAACTCAGTGATGCGTCATAAACAAGTGACAGTCAGCCAGATGAGCCTGAAATGGAATGTTCGTGGACCAGAGACACGGGAGGCATTCTGCCAGAGGCCAGTGGAAAGCTGCATACAGAGATTAAAGAAAGCTCCCAACGAGACGTATATCCCCGATCTCCCATCAGAAACCAGCCCTGACAGTTCAGCAGCAGGTGATTTGTCCCTCGGATCTCTTTCACTGGTTCTGAGATGCCACCCTCTGACCCCTGCATCTCTTCCTCTCCCAGACGAGTGATACTGACGGGTAATATTGAAAGATGAACCACCCTGTCGCTTCACTCGCTCTCCACGACTCATTAACCCGATTTGCACTGAGCTTTGTCCCACATTTGTCAGCGAGGCGCCCGCTGCGGACTCTGTCGCCCCCGCCTTGCCCCATCGCACTTCCAGCTCAACATCAAACCGACAGATAACTGTCGTCCAATCCGATCACCCCTCAAATGTCAATACCTGACGCTTCATTGAGGCCTTTCTTTGCCACAAAATGACCCGCTGATGCTTAAACAATTCCCAATTGGTCAAGTGACGCTCATACTTTCTGGCGTGTTTACGGTTTTTAATTTGTTCTGCACGGACATCGGTTTGTTGGGGGGAAATGAGATAGAAACATGCCAGAGCATCGTATCTTGGGTGGGGCATGGAGGCCGACTGTTTCTGAACAGGCAGAATGGGCCTCAGCCACTTCCACTACCTCATCACACCCTGCTTTTACCCCCCAATTCAAGCCTTGTGCAAACCCCCTCAGGGCATGCAAAGAGGGATTTGCAAGGTAAACAGTCCTCACCGAGGCTTCAGCAGTGCATGAGAGGGTCAGTGCATGAATGAATGGACCGGTTGGTCCGATGAAGTCAACCAAGTCGTTTGTGAACCGTTTATTTTTGTTTTGATGACACGGCACCCCGTGGGTGCCGCGCTCGCTCGTAGTCATCCACAGTCATGGATGACCGTGCTTTCTCTTGAGCTTCTTTTTGCCTTCTTTGACTTACAGCCATGTGTGACACGGTCATCTGCCCAGATCGCTCAGGTCACAAATTCACAGCTCTAAATCCAGATCAGCTCGTCGATGCACACTTTGCGTTTGGGCGAGTCCCACAGACAGTAAGCAGTGTAAATTAAGGCTCAGACGATTTAAACTTCAGATATCCTGTTTGCAGCTCAGTTGCTAATCTTGAACCCAGATTAGATGTGTCTGATTTAATCTTTGGATAGACATTAGCACACCTAAAATGTTGACTGTGGTCTGGCCTGTCAGAATGACCAGTTAATACATGACTAGTTAGATACATTTCCTCGAAGCAGGACAGTTTGGCTCAGACTATGATCGTTGGTGAAAGTTAAGAAGAGGAAGCTACTTTTAATTACTGTAATTCTGATAATGTACGACCTGGAGCTCGACTCACTCAAGGTAATTTGTTGGACAATAGAGACCATCTTCTATGTGTGAAAGGTGCCGATTTTAAATGTGATCACTCATGCTCTTGTTTTTATGAATAATATTAGAAATTGCTGTAGAATCAATAAATCAGGAGGTACAGATCTCTCTCTGTGCCACATTCGTTGTTGTGCCCTTCATTTAATGACAATCACGCACTCTGCTTTTGAGGAATCCATGTCGACCTGTACCGTTCTGAACCATGTGGTACCATTGTGAAATTTGCTCCTATTTTAACACAATCTCAGTGATTAAACAGTTACATATTGCCTCACGTATGTATTGGGGTTAAATGTTGTCACCACAGGGCTACGCGGAGGCTGGAAAGTTTGCGTAGCCCCGTGGTGACAACATTTAACCCCAATAAATACTTCTTTCATTGGATTTAACAAGAGACCAGGACAGCTTCCCATCTGGTCGTCATTCAGCCTCGAGTGTAGGTGCTTGATGAGGCTGGTTGGTTTATACCAATTTGGTGACAGACAATGTTTACCCGACCCCAAAAACCATTTGTTATCCAGTTTGTCTGGAGGGTACTCATGAATCAATCGTGATTCAAATGTACAAACACAGAAGCGCGCCAGTGATTACTGCAAATAAACATAAGCGCACGGACACGCACACACTTGGAGATTACATGAAAGCTATTTTGGCTGCACACTAGCGAAGCCGTTCTACACAAACCACTGCTAAACTCACACTCACTCACAACACATAAACAGACACACGCTGAAAAGTAATGAGGACGTTAAAATCTGAAGGAAATGTGTATGACTGTTACATATTGCCTCACATTAAAGAGGCATGCTTCAAGTATGAGTCCCAATATTTACAATAGGCTTGGTTGTTTATACTGACTGTAATAAATGCCTTATCTCCAGAGCTCGGCTTTATAGCTGTGATGAAATGCTGATAACACATTTAGTCGGAAATGTACATGTGGCTGGGGGGGGGTTAAAGTTTCACTTTGCAGATAAGAAAGTTCTCCACGCTGATCAAAAGAAATGTGGCAACTGGTATCTAAGTCAAACACACATGCCGTCGCCATCTGATCTGCACCGTCTCCGCTACAATAACTGTCAACGGCACATAATAATGCCGCTAACCTACATGCCCTCGCTCGCTGTTTAGCGCTGCCAGACAAGTATGTAACAGAATATAAGCACATTTTGGTTGTAATATCCAGACAGTCAGTTCCTACAGCTTCATTTTTAACTATGACATTTCATAGCAAGTCCATCTCGGGGCTCCGACTGACAAATCATGATGATCACGTGACATTTCACACAACGGACTAATCGCCCCAAGTTGGTCCCAAAACAATAGCTTCAAGGCAGAGCGCTCCTGCTCAGTGCCTACACAAGAATTCCATTCAGAACCCGTATAGCCCGAGGATGTGGCCAGCTGAATTAAGTGAATGTAGTGGGAGCGTATGACGACTACTCCCACTACTAGTTCATCCTTTTGCTTCTTACACTCATGTCTCAATCACGATGTCCTGTATTTTTAATTGAACCTCTCTCATTTTTTGCTGTCTTATACCTTCCCGCTCGTTCTTTTGCTTTTTCTTTCTTTTTCCTTGGTGCTGTGTTGTGCAGCCAAAGCCAATTCTTCCTCAGAACACGTATTTGAAAGGCTATTCATGGATTCCTCAATGAAACCCAATAACATTACTCAGTGTGTGCGTGTGTGTGTGTGTGTGCGTGTGCGTGTGTGTGTGTGTGTGCGTGTGTGTGTGTGTGAATGACTAAGAGAGAAGGAAAAAAGAATGAAAAATAAAGAGAGGGAAAGGTATTCCGGGGGCCAGGCTACAGTACCATCTGTATGCAAATCTCCTCAGACTTTGGTAAACTTTGATCAAACACTCAGGCCTTTTCTCCCTCTTCCCTCCCTCTTCCCTCCCTCTCCTCCCACCCTTTCTTTCCTCCTTGTCCACTCTCAGCTGCAATTGCTCCAGCTCCGCAGCTCTCTGCTGCTGCTGCTGCATGTTACTCAGACAGGGCGGTGGGTGCCCTCAAGGAACTGCCCCTTCATCACATGCTACAGACACACATTGATGTTTTCTGCCCCAATACTCTCCGATACCCTCCCCGTGTCGGGCTCAGCCCCTCAACCCACCGACACCCCGACGAGCACCATTACTGAACACCTGCGACCCCACAACAGATGGTGACACACACACACACACACACACAGGCGCACACACATCCCCAGCGATAGCGGGGCTCTTGGCAAACAGAGGCTAGCGTGGCGTATGGTGATGGGCATGGCTTTGTGCAGAGGTTGGGCACATTGCATGCAGCACACACTTGTGTGTGGACACACACAGCACCCATTGTTCGCTCCATATGGGGAGGTTAACCTTCTGAATAAAGAGTCGGTGTCCAACAGGACGACAGAAAGGTTGTAACAAGTGTCTGTCAATTATTTGCCAGTAGTAATTAAAATCATCAGTCAGATGATGGGACACGTACACAGAGAACAAACTTTAGCACATTAGGCGCTGTGGAGCTTTAATGTCCAACCGCCAATGGGGTGTAAGCCCATTAGGAGTTGTGTCATGTGTGTCTGAGCAGCTCAAGCCTGGCAGTCAGTGGGCAGGAGGATAATGGGTATTAATCAAGGAAAAGCCACAGCCATATGTCTGTTTAACATAGACAATGGTTCCCTCGCTGAAGCCCAGCTCGGCTCCAAAACAATTAGCCTCATTTCACAGAGTAGGTAGCCTCGCTGTAGGTGAAGCGTGTGAGCATATTAATGCTCAGTGAAGAAGGAAGTGTGTGTGTGTGTGTGCGTGCGTGCGTGCGTGTGCGTGTGTGTGTGTGAATGACTAAGAGAGAAGGAAAAAAGAATGAAAAATAAAGAGAGGGAAAGGTATTCCGGGGGCCAGGCTACAGTACCATCTGTATGCAAATCTCCTCAGACTTTGGTAAACTTTGATCAAACACTCAGGCCTTTTCTCCCTCTTCCCTCCCTCTTCCCTCCCTCTCCTCCCACCCTTTCTTTCCTCCTTGTCCACTCTCAGCTGCAATTGCTCCAGCTCCGCAGCTCTCTGCTGCTGCTGCTGCATGTTACTCAGACAGGGCGGTGGGTGCCCTCAAGGAACTGCCCCTTCATCACACGCTACAGACACACATTGATGTTTTCTGCCCCAATACTCTCCGATACCCTCCCCGTGTCGGGCTCAGCCCCTCAACCCACCGACACCCCGACGAGCACCATTACTGAACACCTGCGACCCCACAACAGATGGTGACACACACACACACACACACAGGCGCACACACATCCCCAGCGATAGCGGGGCTCTTGGCAAACAGAGGCTAGCGTGGCGTATGGTGATGGGCATGGCTTTGTGCAGAGGTTGGGCACATTGCATGCAGCACACACTTGTGTGTGGACACACACAGCACCCATTGTTCGCTCCATATGGGGAGGTTAACCTTCTGAATAAAGAGTCGGTGTCCAACAGGACGACAGAAAGGTTGTAACAAGTGTCTGTCAATTATTTGCCAGTAGTAATTAAAATCATCAGTCAGATGATGGGACACGTACACAGAGAACAAACTTTAGCACATTAGGCGCTGTGGAGCTTTAATGTCCAACCGCCAATGGGGTGTAAGCCCATTAGGAGTTGTGTCATGTGTGTCTGAGCAGCTCAAGCCTGGCAGTCAGTGGGCAGGAGGATAATGGGTATTAATCAAGGAAAAGCCACAGCCATATGTCTGTTTAACATAGACAATGGTTCCCTCGCTGAAGCCCAGCTCGGCTCCAAAACAATTAGCCTCATTTCACAGAGTAGGTAGCCTCGCTGTAGGTGAAGCGTGTGAGCATATTAATGCTCAGTGAAGAAGGAAGTGTGTGTGTGTGTGTGTGTCTGTGTGAGAGAGACACACACATTCAAACCGTGTTTGTCCAGTGAGGACAGGAAATGTAAAACTGGCTGTGATGTCCATGTCCGAGTTGTTGACTTGTTTGGGTTCTTCTGAAAATATCACCTTTCCCCGTTTGGAAGCGAACGCCTTCTGTTCACCGCTCTACGGTATTTTGTTCCAGTAGTTGTTTTTGTCTGCGAACTTGTTTTCATCCTATAACCAAGCAATATAAGCCATTTGGCAGATGGTAAGGGGATGTCCCATGAGAGGATATGCGCACGTACACACACTCTACTGTGCACAGTAAGTGCATACAAAGACACCAGACCCACCAGGCTCCTGTTATGTAATCCGCCAGTTGCCCCCCCTCAACCAAGAGGCTCAGCCTTAGAGCCGTCTCAGCTCCAAAACAAAGTCGTCCATCTTCATATAGCTCTGTCCATTACATAGTGCACATACTTCTGGCTCATTTTGGCCCTGCTTTTATGGCAGACTGGGGGGGGGGGGTCAATGTGCTCTGGAAGCGTAAAAACTAGAGTGTTTGATGGTTCTGTACTGGATGATCCATGCTTTTAAAATAAAGGATGGTCTGTTCTACGGTCTGACGCAACCACTGGGCCCATGGTCGAACAAGGATTAATCAAAGTCATCCACAGTGTGTGTTTTTATGTCTTGTTAATTCTTTTTCGCCATCCTTCTGTGGACACAGACTGTGTGGCTACTCCAGCCGTGGCAACAGATTTTTCTTTCAACCATCTCCAGAGAACGCCTGGCCAGACTCCTGAGTGGCACATATTTGGGTTCAGGCCCGGCGCTGGAGACGCAGGGAGAGGGTGGGGGGAGGAGGAGGAGGAGGAGGAGGTGGCGGAGGCCAGAGCCATGTGGCTGATGTTGGTAAACAGTATCCACCCTTGTCCTGGCATCATAGCAGCAAGCGCGCAACGCTGGAGATATCAGGCGGCAGGGCCACACACAGACCGGGACAAAAGGTAGACCCGCGCGCAGACATTTGCATTCATACACGTGCACTCGCGCGCACGCTTGCAGGCAGAAATACACAGACAAATAAAAGACTCACTCTCGGTGTCTGCCACTCAGCAGCTGCTCCAGTTTCCATGGCAACGGCCGGAACAATGTAGTAGGAAGGGCCGACTCGGTGTAAGAGGGAAATCGAAAGAGGAGAGAAGAGGGAGAGTGTGTGTAGGTGTGTGTGGGTGGGTGTTAGAGGCTACTGAGGGGGAGGCAGCCGCGGGGGTAGTCAGACAGAGAGAATTCAGAGGACACTCTCTTTATTTCTTTGTCGGGATGAGTCTTCGGGAAGCGGCAAAACAAACAAGGAAATGTAGGAGCAGACGGAAAAATAAACAGAGAGAGGAGAGCCGCACGCGCGGCTGAAAAATATCACCGGGGCCACGATGAGCGTTTTACAAAAGTCTATTTATTTTTTCAGAATGAGGTATTTCAAAAGTGCTATGAGTTGCAGCACTAAATGTACATTTTAAAAGTGGAAAAACCCCCAAAACAAACCCCATCTCATATCTGTTTACCCAGTTCTATGCACCCGATTGTTACAAATATAAACAAAAGAGGAGGAAAGAAGAAGTCCAGGTACATGATGATACAACACATTTTGCTGTACAAAAGAATTATTCGAGATATAGAAGGGGAAAAAATTGTCGAGATAAAGTGATATCTACCAAGAACTCATTTTCATACGAAAATATAAGTATCAAATTTAGTATGTATCAGGTTCACACTAAAAGCATAAAGGTGTGTAGAATTAGTAAGATGATACAATATAAGAAAAAGCAGGAAACAAAAAAACAATATATTGTTATATTACAAAGTTTCACAACTCTCAAAAATCGAGGCTTTACAGTACTTTAAAGGTATATAAACTTCCAGTCTAGTTATTGGCAGCTTCCTGACATGTATATATATAAAAAACAAGGACAAAATGTATTACAAAACAAGGCAGATCCGAGTGTATTTTTGTCTGTACACTATTGTTATATACAAAAGTGTCGGCTAGCAAGGTGCACAGGTATACATCCACTGACTTGGCTGGAGCACCAGTGTGAGGGAGGAGTGAGAGAAGGGAAACCTGTAGTGGCATTGTTTTTACGTGACCCATAACGCTTCGGCTGTCACAGTCTCTTCAGTTTTTGCAGTGGTAAAGGCAAAATAAGTGTGCACTGCTTTCTTGTACGTGAACTCTCCAAGCAAAGTGCCCTCTGACACCCTGTCCCTGATTTCCAGGCTGGTGTCACAGTGAGTACAATAAAAAGAACATCACAACAAGGTACAAATAGAAATGATAGTTAAAAAGATGACAAAACTGGAGGAAGGAAAGACCAAAGCGAGGAACATCCGCTTTCCTTCCTCCTCATTTTCTCTCTTTCTCTTTTGTCATATTTCCTCGATGTGACTGGATTGAAAAAGTAAACCCTAAACATTCTTAACGTCAACAAATGTGCAAAAAAAGTGGCGGCAGTGAAAGTCCGAGCATCGTTTCCTGCAACTCCTCTGCCAGGTGTGTGGGTGTGTGTGTGTGTGTGTGCGTATTTGTGTGTGTGTCAGCATCTGAAGGTAAAGTCCTCTGAGATGTTTGTGTGTGCGTTGTGACAGGTATGGAGGCAGTTGTGCCTACGCTTGGGTGTATTGGCCTGCTTTACGCGCATCCGCGGGGTAGTCCAGGGTCTGTGTGTGGTTCTGTGTGGTAGTGGTTGTCTGTTAGCGAGTCCTGGCCTGCTCCAGCCTGCGCATCAGCTGTTGCCTGCGCGCCTGCAGCCTGTCCTTCTCCTGCTGGAGCCTCATCTCCTCCGTCTCCAGCGAGCTCACGTACTCGGTGGCCTTCTTCAGGATCAGCACCTTCGCAGCCTTGTCGTTGTGCGCCAGCTCCGGCACGTGGTCGCGCAGCGTCAGGAAGCTGGAGCGCAGGTCGTTGCGGCGCTGGCGCTCCAGGATGTTGTGGTTGCGCCGCCGCTCGCTGTCCTCCGAGTCGGAGCTCCCGAGGACTGCTGTCCCCGCTGGCGCTGCGCCTGCGGCACGCCCGACATGCCGATCAGCGAGCTGCAGGACATGGAGGACGAGGAGGAGGATGAGGAAATGGTCCTGGTGGAAGGCCGCGAGGCATCTGACGTCTTTTGCCTCTTTGGAGGCGGGGCGTGGTCGTCGTCTGAGGCGTACGGAGACGGAGCGGCGTAGTTGTGCTGCTGCTGGTGCACCGAGCTCCTTCTCAGGATCAGCTCCTGGGGGCCTCGGCTGACGAACCTGCTCATCCCGCCCGATCCCGACGCGCTCCCTCTGCTGTCTTGGCTCTTGGCGTGCACAGATATAGTGGCAGTACCTGCAGCCATGGGCGACGCCTTGATTATGGCGCGCCTCTTCTCTACTGTTACGACGTCGATCTCCTCTTCCTCCTCCTCCTCCTCCTCCTCCTCTTCTTCATCGTCATCATCCTCTTCGTCTTCTTCACCCTCTGCATCGTTTTCATCCTCGTCTTCTGGAAAGAGAAAATGGAATGTGAGTGACTCATTGTCTATGACAGAGGTATGTCACCTATGTACAAGTGAAAGGTAGGCGTGTGTGTGTGTGTGTGTGCATGTGTGTGTGCGCGCGTACATAGGAACAATCATGACTATGTGTGGGTTGGTGTTGCTCAGTAGAAACCACTTAATGTTTAGTGTCAGTCATTCCTTAGCTAATCTACTCTACAGGCGTTGACATGTTCAGTCACAGTGCCGAACAGACAGACGGGATTTCTTTCATTCTCCGGCCCACGTTCATAAATTCTTCTAATCTCCCCGCCGGTGAGAAGATGTTTTCAATCTGCTGCCGCGATGATGACAGCGCGTGAGTTCACTTTCATGTCACGGGCATTAAGGACTTTAATTTACCTGACCTTCTGATAGGAAAAAACCAAACTGAGGAGCTCTTCATCTTAATACCTGTGCCAGGACTTATCTCCGACGGGCGTCTTTGAAGATGACAAGAGTTGGCCAATGGTGGGAGCGTGAACGTGTTATCCTTATCAGCTCAGGAGCATCTGAAGAGCCTGGCATTTTACAGCTGACGGCTCGGAGCACAGACGCATACATGCAGAGTCTGGCTGACACCGCCACAAAAACAATGCCGGCCCAGCTGGGGGTCTGAGGAGGGGGCGTGGCCGACTGCCATTTGATGTTTCACCTGCAGCCCGCTCATTGGAGCTGGGTGGCAGATGGAGGCGGGGGCGCACCGGTGGAGAAAGCCAAACAAAGCCAAATTTATCTGTCAGCTTACATGTGTACAGCTTGTTCCTGGTTCCTTTTGCCTCCTGTTAGCAGCACAAACTTTCACACCCCCGTGTGAAATATATGGCGGCGGAGGCGCGCGCTGGAGGGCTGTTGCACGCAGGAGGTCAGTGAGGCAGGCGATCGAATCACCACCCTTTTAAGCCTCGGACCTGGAGCGGTGCCAAGGAGACAGCTGTCGAGATGGAGCACTTGTTCAAAGCTGTCACCCCCTAACAGAGGCAGCCGGGGCCCTCCTCCGTCCCCTATTCTTCGGGGCAGAGGAGGTGTTTGGCAAGGCCGGCTGAGTCTACCCCCTGTGCCAAGTTGGGCGCCTTTTGTACTAATGTTTCACAGCGAAAACAGGCTGATAAGGACCCGTGAGTGTTTGTTTAGGAAACTCAAAGGCAGTAATAGATCAGACATAAAGTCTTAGAGCGATTGAATACACACGCTGATCATTTCCAAATCTTTAGAATCTTTTGGAAGAAGTGCCCGTTCCTCAGCCAGAGCGCGCTAATTGTCCCTTAATCCATGTTGAACGGCAGCATTGAAGGCACCAGAAACACAGTTTAGCCACTCATCGCATCATGGAACACTTTCATCCTCTACCTCTACTTTTAGAGTGCTATAAAGTCAATGTGTGTGTGTGTGTGTGTGTGTGTGTGCGCGCGCGTCCGTTTTATCTGCCTGGGATGCCAGGTGAAAGCAGAGATGCGCACGCTCCCATTTTACTGCCATCTGCTGGATGAAGAGCTCGGTCTGATTACATAAACCGTTCAGTGTGTCACTACTCCCGCCTGCGCGTGCGTGCGTGTGTTGTGCGTGCGTAAGGCCATATGAACCATGCAGCACCAGTCGTGACAATAACAACGATAACAAGGTGTCATTTGCGCTGTTTTCATGTCAACGTTCCTTTATAATTTAAAGAAGCATTTAAAACAACGGCTTTATTGCAACGTAACAAGTCTTACCGGAGTCGGAGGGAGCACTCGTGTTGGTTTTGGGTGCGTTCACTGTCCCCGATGAGTCTCTGCTGCCGGTCTTTTTGTGTACCGGAAAGGGGAAGACAATTGTGGGGTCCACGCACTCTGACACCGAGCTGCGGGTCACAACCTCGGGCGCCTTGACGCACACGTTCTTGCCGCCTCCGGTGGCAGTGGAAATAGCTTTGCCGAGTTTCTCCGTGACCACCCGTTCCAGCTTTTCTCTGGCGGAGAAGCCGCTCCACATACAGTCCTGGAGAATGATACTGTTGGGGTTTGTATCCAAACCGGAGCCGAACAGATCCCCATCATCAGACGCCCCCCATATATCGTCCTCGGGAAGGAAGGTGAGTTCTGAAGCCCAGTCCAGTGGGTCCCCTAAGCCGAAGTCCAGAGGGTCTGCTTCCGGGGAGGCAGTCGCCGGCTCCCCTGGTAGCGCAGCGCGGCTCGGGGAGAGGGGCGGAGTGGGCAACAACTCGAATTTCTTCCAGATGTCCTCTCCCGGTGGCGCAGAGTCGGGACCACAGAAGTAGAAGTCGTCCTCATCCGGATAGAAACACGGTTGTAAGGAGTCAAACTCCAGATCGGAGTTTTTACTAATGATCGCCGGCATTCTATCCCACAATCAGGAAAAAACCTGGAAAGGAACAAAAGACATTTCAGTCTCCAAAGAGCAACAGCGGCTTTACCATTTTCACCCTGTCGTGTGATCTATAAAAACTGAGTAAAGGAGTCAAAGCCCACACACGGCTTCAAACTCACTGCTCTCTGCAGTTTGTTTTATTATTATTCCGCATTTATGAGCGTGCGTAAATGTCACCGTGACGCACAGCCGGTGCCAAAACATCCACATGGGTCATCACGAACCGTATAACAGGGGAGATAAATGTTTTCAGAAATGAACACAAATGACAACAATGTAACACAGCGCATGTCAGCAGGGGGAAACAGGGGGTTTCTATTTTTAAGTCACAGCTGAGAAGATGCTCACCTCGTCTTGACTCGGGGCGGTAATGTGCGAACCAAACGGTCTCGTATCTCTCGTCAGCAACACAGACACCAGATTTGGAACAGTCATCCACTTTGGGAGCACGGACAGTCCTCTGACACACATTGTGGCGGCTCAGCGGTGTTATACGCTCAGTTCTACGGGAGGAAACTAGACTCCTCCCCCAGGCTGAGGGGGTGGAACAGACGGACTCTGGGTTTGTTGCGTCGCGGGAGTCAGGCTGCCTGGGAGCTTTTCTTTCAAGGTGAACAGAGAAAATAGCCTAAACACTGCTGGGGGGAATTGCAAGCAATAATAATGATAATAATTACAAAAAAATCCGACTGATCGCAAATTTAAATTTCCCATGTCCATTCAGCGTATAAGCAGGCCAAGTAACCCAGGGTCTTTCTCACAGGGAGCAGCCTTAAAACCACTGCCCTGTTGTGGATCACAGGATGACATAAACCGGAGTGAAACATCATCCACACGATTTCACATGTTTGCTGTCTTCCTGCAGCAACCATGTGATTTCATATGATTTTGGGAGCACCAACTCAAGCCGTGCAATTAATTCCAACGTCACCATAATATGACGTAAATTGTCACGCATTCGTTTTAGTTTTTTTTGTTTTGTTTTTTTTGTAATTCAAGCACATCAGTTCGTGCAGGCTCCGCCAGCTCCGAGTATCATTCCGTCTTTTGTTTGGGGACCAGCAGCATCCCTGGATAAAAGGCTGGCTGCGCCCTCCCATGGACACTCTAAGAACTGCAGACGCACACAGAACAGACAAAGGCTCAAACTGAAAGACCCCCCACCTCCCCGAAAAAAATATTTGAAAAAAAAAATCCCGTATGAAGCAACATTCCCGCAAACAATAGGCAGTTCAGAACAGACAGGGCAGTTGCAGCCGTCTGTTGGTGGACCAAGGGAGCGTGTTACGTAACCGCAAGCGGTGGTTGGAGCTGGAGTCACTCCCATTCCCTTTTTTTCTAATGACAGCTTAGGAGGAACTGCGCATCTGTAATTATGCAGTCAGGCACAGACGAATACACACACAGTCCGCGATATCGAAATATTCAGGGAGACGTTTACACAGCGGATTCCAGCCAGCTGTGAGCAGGGAAAAATGTCCGTTTCCAGGATTTCCAGCCAGACAATAGAAGGTGATACAGAAGAAGATGAAGAAAAGCTCTTTCGGACCTTAAAGATGTACACGCCACGTCACATTATTATTATTATTATTATTATTATTATTATTATTATTATATTATTATTATTATTATTAACTACAATAAATCAGCTGTGGAAGTCCCTCTCCCACTTTTTCAAAATTCAACTTCAAACAACCACATTAAGTAAAAAGTGATCAAGTGCAGCTGTTTGAGAGAAGGGAGTTTCCTCCTGCTGGCTACTCTGCTCCCAGGAAATAAGGGACATGGTCTGGGAGTTAAATAAGAAAAACAACCCAAAACTACAAAACCTTGACTCTGTTTTATTTTTTCTCGAGCCGCCGCTCACCCCTCACTCCCCAGCAGCGGCGGTTTCCTTCGGAGTGGGAGTGAGAAAACAAGGAAAAGTGCTTTTGTTGTCGCTCAGCGTGGATGGGATGAGGACAGGAAGCTGTATCCGATGCTCATTTGGGTCTCAGCATAAACACGAGAGGAAAAAAAGGCACATGGATGGGGAGGAGGGGGCGGATCTGCCTTGGTATTTGCTAATATAGTGGGAAAAATCCTCTCTAAAGAAAGAGAAAGGGGTTGTTTTCACACAGGCTCCACATGCTCATTGATTTGATAAAGAGGCCCAGATGTTGATACGATTGTCCTAATCTGATTTAGGTTCAGATCTGTAAATCTTCTGCAGCACTTTCCCACCTACGCCCATCAGCGTAAAATATGACCCGTCCCTTCTCAGCCAACAGCTTATTTATGAAACAAGTTTTGGAGTCTGCTCTTTAAAAGAAGACCGTCTGATGACCGATGACAAAGAAAGTTCGACAGGAAAAAAAAACCCAAACAAAAACCCCCTCAGACTTGGAGCGCACGCTGGCGTCTTTGCCCGTTGTTTTGAATGGCAGTTATGGCATGTCCAGTCTCCCCTCCACCATTCGCCGCTGGACCGGCTCATGGATGGTTGGGCAATTAGGCCAGTTTTGATAAAAGATTCATAAGTAACCCCTGCGGACGGTACAAAGACTGGCACCTTGTGACGCAGTGACATCACGAGGGGAGGCGTTAAGTCCCCGCATAATATTATTTGTTGTATGCGAGTGTGTTTGTGTGTGTTACACCTAAGTTTTGGGCCTGTTTTCAGTGTAAACCTCCACATCATCACATCCCCTTCGCTCAACTGTCTTATTTACACTTTCAGCATGAACTTTTATTTTGTCTGAAGTTGGGTTTGCAAAACTCTGGCAACACTTGGCAGCACATGAACGAGGATTGCAACACCTCTGACATGCATCATAAACGCAGCCCTGAGAGCAGCCACTTTCATTTTCATTGACAGATTAAATACAGGTCTTTCGCATTTATCAAAAGAGCTTTTATTAGAGTAATAATGAGGCTGAAAAGACTGCAGCACATGTTGCTAGGCAGATTTTATATTAGGGATTCAAGAGATGCTGATGTTGATGTAAATCAGGTTCCGATTAAAGTGTGTAGACGTTTGTGTTTGTGATCGTCACTCAAACACACCTCAACCAGCCACCGTCGTGTGTGTAAACCATCAAATCTCCTCTGTTCTTCCTCACGTCCAGTCCGATTCTGCGGTGGCATCTTCCCCTCAGATGACCCGACAGCAGAGAGAGGCCATGTTTTTCTGGTCCGCATTATTACGCTCCGGCCATGGCGGCGGCCACGTCGCGGTGCGTCGCCCCCCCCTTCACCTTTACCTCCCCCACAACTAAGACGCCTCCCCCACAACGGTTCAAAGGCATCACAGCATGTAAAATGTCCTCATTTCACCTCCTGCCTGTGTTTTTAGTGATAAGCGGGACCCCTCCCCGTCCCGGTTCGGTTGTGTTTATCACCAGGAGAGACTGTTTCCATCCCGAGTGTCCTGGTGCGACATCTTGGTTAGAGCCCAGCACTCAAACCGCCGTGACTCCTGGGTGATTCGGAGCCATAAAATCTCTGCTCCGTCTGTTCGTCGTGGTCGTCGGGGTTTGAATTCCACAGACAAGATGCATCCCACACAAAAAGTTGTGAGTGCGTGAGAGTTCCAGGTTTCAGGTGTTAGGACCAGGCACGCTCGAGGCTTTTTGTTTTGACCTCAAAACTTGGTATCGAATGAATTTGCAGCGATGACTCAGGCAAAAAGTAGCTCTCAGCGCCGCTGCCAGAGATTACTTCAGCAGCCTTTTGCAAGAGATTTCACCGCGCAGGATAAAGCTGGAGCGAGTTGCGACAAAGGGCTGAGGAATTTGGATGAGAACTTAAAAGCGATCCCTGAGCTGAGCAGCTGTTGTAAGACACATCCCAAAGACAAATGCGCTCCGGAGAGGAAAAAACGCTCTCCCGCCTGTTTTCCCATCAGCTGTAGTTCGGGAAGAACCAACTGGAGAAAGTATTTTGGCCTTTGAGAGTGCCAGACGTGTGCCTGTGTGACGGATGTGGTTACTGTCTTGTTAGATCTTGCCCTTTGAACTCTGTTTGAGTGCCCAGAGGTCTAAAGCCGCACATGCGATGATTCACTGAGAAAATAAACATCACTTTTTCCGCTTGCACAATGCTTTATCCTGTTAATGCAGGATCTCAGCCGTACACCATTCCACCCAGGTTAATCCTTCCACCATCACAAGTTTGCAATGAAGACCTACAACACATGCACATTACACTCTCCCTCCCACACACAGACATGGGTGGAATAAACAGTCTGCAATCGGTCAGCAGACACCGCCACTCAACCTTAAGCTAATGATGTTAACTAGCAAAATCTGATGACATGCTAGCCTCTAAACTATGTTTTCCATATGTTTCACCTGTTTTCACTATCATATCCAGCTTATCTGCTACAGGCCCATATTACTTGTGTGGCTAATGCAGGTATCACCACTCTTGCACAATCAAAGTTAAACGTTTTATGTCATTAAGCTTTGGTGCAATAAAACAAAGACGGATGACATGTTAACGTGACGAAACATGAATGAGATCCAGTACACGGGCCAGTCTGAACTGGCGCCATCATTTAGAGCAGTGGCTGCCACCCAGTCCAACAAGGCCCGCAATTCAGTTTGGTTTTCTGGGAACTGGGACCCTGGGGGAAAGCAGCTGGAGCCACGTAGGAGCGGGTTGCTGACCCCTGATTTAGAGGAGTGGGGCGTTTGTGCCAACCACCCAATCATCAAGAGAGCAGATGTCACTTTTCAGCTCTTAACACACTTTATAGCAACAAATAACTAATTGAAACAGCACAATATATAAGAATTCCATGTAGAACTTTACCAATAGAGGGTGCTCTAAATGCTTCAACTTTCCCTTTGGGGCGTTCATGCATTGACTATGTAGACCCTTTGTTGTACTTGAAGGGATGGTTGACATAGCAACTCGAGCTGTCAAACGGCCCTCGCACCATTGGCAGCATCGGTGTCACCTCATGAATGAATGAGCATGTTCATTGAACATTTGCAGGAATACGGGAGGGTGAAGAATAGCAGCCTGTCATACGTTTCCGGTACAATAGCTTCAACGTCTATTATAATAGCACCTGTTTGAATCCAGCTTTATCTCAAGGTGAGCCAGGATACGGGTTTGCGTCTGCAGCACCTTTGAACATTTGCAGTGGAGGAAGTGGCAGACACACAGATGGGAGGGGGGGAAATGCTGTAACGTGTCAGAGCAGCAGGTAAAGAATGTGTTAACGGATTTCACGCAGACGGCAACCAGGCATCCGCGTTGCATGGGAATTATTTCAGATGTGAAGATATACGCGCGCTCTTGTCCTAATGCAAAAGTATAGATCTGAAAAGACAGATTATCATGAAGGCAGCATGGGTGTGTACTCGACTCTATTGAGTCCTGTTCTATGGATTTGTGTTTATTTCTTCATTGGGTTGCTCAGTGGTAACCTTCAGCAGCTCCCTTTGGGGTGGGGAAATGAAAGATAATCGCGCATCAGTGTTGTTGCACGGATCACATGACCCATTTTGGATCGAGTGACCATGAATCGATGACGGGCCCCTTGAAGGCGAACATTAGGAGGCGTGGTGATCAAATGGAAATCAATGCGAGTGATGGATTAACGGCGTGGGCACCAGCAACGCTGGGAGGCCGCCAGAGCGGCCGGCCTCACTATGAAAACGGAAGAACTCCACCAGCTGACCTGGAGTCAGTTAAACATTGCGACACAATGAGAAACACCACTGCGGCTCTATTGTCCATGGCCTGGTGTGCATAAATTCCGTGTTGCCTCGACAGCTTTACAGACCAATTGTTTCGTTTTCCCCCCCCTTCTTAAAACTCTCTTTGCTGAAGTTGTGTAGTTGTGAATAAGGGAAACGGAAGCTGAGGTGGGGGCCAGTCAAACAGGCACAACAGCAAATGTATTCAGAAATGTCCAACCTGTGCTCGGTATTTGCTCCAAAGCAGGGCACCCTGCCTTACCTGACACAGATATTTTCATTTCTTTGACAAGTTAACTGGCCACACCTGAGCCAGTGGCGCAGTTGTTTGCTGAGTTTTGATAAAAGTCCAGATAAGCCATAATGCAGTTGGTATTATCATAACATTAGCAGCTGAGATAAAGCCTATGTGGGTCTGAGGGGAAGAGAACCACTAGATAGTGTCGGCCCAAGTGACTTGTTTATTGTGATGGACACCGATGAAGCCTCTGATAGCCGAAGCTTTTGTTTAGATTCTTCTACAACCCACACTGACTCATGAGAACACATGCAAGAACTCCATCCTCCTAAACAGCATGCTGCACGTGCACAAACTGTGATTTCATTGAGCTCATTTGCTCGTCCTTTAATCTGCATATGGGCATGTGCACATAGCCCAAGAAGCCAGCGACGTGCTTGTCCCTGCTGAACTCCGCAGAGTCCTCCCGGAGGTCAATGAGCTCTTTTTAGTGTTCCCCTCCTCCTTGCTCTGCCTGGCTTTATCTCCCTGCATTTGTTTTGATCCTCAGGGGTCATTAGCCAGATTAAATGTTTGTCTGCTCACAAAAGGATGGTTAATATGTTTCAACGCTTCCATTTGTCAGCTCTCTTGTCTCTTGGCTCTGTAGTGTGTGAAAGGGGAGCTAGCTCGGCATCTCAACTGGCATTTCAAGACCTACAAGCATTTCAACACCTCAGACAGGAGAGGCCTTCTGTGTGTGTGTGTGTGTGTGTGTGTGTGTGTGTGTGTATGTGTGTGTGTGTGTGTGCGTGTGTGTGTGTGTGTGAGTCTCCGTCTTCCTTCTTTCTTGAGGGCTGGGTTCCCAGCCGCCTGGTCGATATATCACCCCTGACATCATCAATGTGCACTTTGGAGAAAGAAAAAGGAACGTTTCACTTCCTGCAAACATGCTCCGTCCTGTCAGTCCGCCGCAGTCAGATTAGCATGAGTTACGAGAATTAGGAAGGGGTCAAAAGGAGAAGAGCGGCGAGGTCCATTCAATCCAGCCGCAGTAACAACGAGCCTGCGAAGCGAGAAGGAGGAAACCGAGGCTGTAAATTTGAGCTGAGCATTTGTGGTGACAGGAAGCAGTTGCTGTTGGCACTGTTTTAGTGATATCGCTGGTGATTTGCTGGAGTCTGGTCTAAACAGGAAGTCGGTCGTCCAGAAACATGGCCGCCGAGATCTGCGGGCAAACGATCCATTTGTCTGTGCGATGAGTGATTCTTTCCTG
This sequence comes from Takifugu flavidus, assembly GCF_003711565.1. Lineage (NCBI taxonomy): Eukaryota > Metazoa > Chordata > Actinopteri > Tetraodontiformes > Tetraodontidae > Takifugu > Takifugu flavidus. The sequence goes on from NC_079538.1 coordinate 4,886,905, forward strand.
CTGTGCCGGACGTTTACGTGCCTCATTCCTCCCGCGACTTTAGCCCTCAGATGTGTCACAACACGTGTCTTTGTCTGGCAGGTCCAACACTTTACATCTTTTAAGGTTAAAGTGAGGCACCGAAAACCGAAGACCATTTGATAAATGGCTCCCAAAACATGGCCTGTCCCGATGGTTAATGAGCTGTGCGGAATGTTTCAAATAAAGTTAGACGTGATGTACCTTTCCTGTCATGTGCAGCAGCACATACCAGCGCTTGTGTTTATCACTGTGTGTGTGTGTGTGTGTGTGTGTGTGTGTGTGTGTGTGTGTGTGTGTGTGTGTGTTTAAACACCTCCCTGTAAAAAGCCGAAATGAGATGTAAATGACTGCAGGAGGTGGTCTTCCACTCTGTCAATGGAACACCTCCCCATGTTTGAAGTCCTGAATTTTGGGGTCTGGGGGTTGTCATAGTGATGCTCCTTCGTCCCCCTGACTGTCTCTGGAGAATTGTCTTTGATGGGTGTATTGACAAGCATGTGGCAGCCTCCTTTTTTTTATCCCTTTCACGTCGTTCTCCCCCGAGCTTTTCCTCAAGGAGGTTCCAGAAGCTGAGACTGCCTGCCACACCAAGTGGCACCGAGGGAACCTACGATTCCGAGCGGGAGACAACGTCTCTCCGCAGCATCAAACGCATCTTTTGTACGACAACTTATGCAAAGTATATTATATTTAGACGCTTTTGTTTTGGAGGAGCGATTCGATGTTTTTTGAGGTCAGGCGAACTGAAATCTGGAGACATAAATAACTCATGCATGCCGCGCGGTTGACCTACATCCAAGCGTGCGTGTATGCATATGCATGTTGACGGGCCACCAAGGACAGTCGCTGGGGGAGCAGCAGCGGGCATCGGTGTCAGTCAGACCACCAACACGGTAATCGGCCAGACAGAGCGTTCTGCTCCATCTGTCCAGGCTGTCTGCGACAGCGCCGTTGCTTCAAAATTGTTGGGGTTTTTTTTGTAGGAAAAAAGAACACAGTTGGAGATGAGAACAAGGGGAAGCTGGGAAACCATAGTCGCACGGGGACAAAGTGCTCCTGCAGGACCCCATTGGCCAAGCAGATCCCCTCTCCTGTCATCATTGATCATGCTTAGCTGCCAATTGATGTGAATCTGTTAGAATGGAGGTCTTTTGTGGATGAATTCCTGACAGGCAGCAGTAGCCTACAGGCTTCTGACCTTTGTGCACTCTGCAAGGTCAACAAGCCCCCCTTTATTTAAAAAAAAAAAGTCCACTACCCCTCCCAGTTGCTACTCCTAAGACTTCCATCATGTGGTCTTCTAATCAATTAAGCTGCATCTTACATTCCTCTTGTGTGAGGTCACGCCAGCACTTCCTCTGGGGGATTTCTTCTTCTCTGCCGCCTTCCTCTCTCTTCCTCCTCTGATTCCCAACCCCCCCCCTCCCCAATCAGAGCACGCATAGCGTATTTGATCACCAAGCTTTCATTTACTCTTTGCCTCATGCGGAGAATCATTCATGATGCAGGAAACGAGGGGTGGCAGACGTGCACCTGGGCGGGAACCAGCTGAGCCGCGCAGCAGTTTCTGCGGAAACGCAACAGTTGGCTTTGAAAAGGGAGCGAGCGTTCCTCAACTGCTACAGAAATGACTTGGATGGAGACCAGGTCTGATGGTTTGACGGCAACGGGCTCGTTCCTGCACGCAGTAATCGGATACAGTTGATGGCTCTTGCACGTGCACATTGTATAAAGCCAGACATTACAGATGCGCGTGTCATTCCCTGCGTACACTAAATGAGCCATCATTAGTGAAGCGCCTAATACAGGAGAGTTCATTTAGTCAGAAGATTTGCTAAAGCAAAGCTGCAAAATTAGGTAACTTGAAATAAAGCAGTTAATTCTGACTGCGCTGGAGCGTGAAGGAGCCCCTCCGGGGGCATTTAAGGCCGCCTGAAATTCAAATGTAAATGAGAGGTTAAGTTATTGTAAAATCAGGCTTTTGAACTTAAAGTAACCTCTGAGGACTGGCTCCTACAAATTGTCAGAACAGTTGCGCTGGTCTGCAGAAAAAGCCTGCGGAGAAAAACAATAGCTGCAGGCCTGGTTGCAGCTAGGCTTTGGCATAAATCATATACCTCTGAGGGGAAACCAACCTCATTTTCCCAGAAAGTCCACCCAACTTGTATGATATCACAGAGGAAGTACTGGCACAGTAAGGCATGGATCAGATATGCATCTGAGGCATGGACGCGCATATAAATAAAGTCAATTGTGTCTAGGTTTTGTTTTGCGGACCAATCGCAAGTGGCCGGACGGCCCGATAACGAGGATCGGCTTCGATTGAAAGATATCCGCACTGCAGTGACGGGTGTTGGAGATGTTCCCAGGTGAAGACGACTGCAGTGTAAAGAAACAAGACATAAACCGTGCATGTTCAGCGCCCCCTTACTGGGAAAACACAGCTTAATCCTCAAATGTGTTCCTACCTTCAAGTCATTCATTTAGTTACCAGCTCAAAACAGCTCCACCCAGGTTATACTCCACTCCTGTTCTCTGCATAACCACCTTATACTGAACTGAACTGTACACACTCAGGAGCAGCAGTTTGCTTGTTGGCTGAGAGAGGAACCAATCCGCCTGGAAAAGATGGCTAATTGGAATAAATCTGCAGGTCTCTGGAGTTGCATCGCTGCGGATGTCGCACGCTTTAGTTTCCAAACACCCATCTTTGTCTGTGCTGAGCTACATGGGACAGGTCCTTCATGAATAATAATGCCTCAGGAGTAAGCTGCTATTCTGCGCAGACGGGTACAAACCAGGAGTGTTGTCAGGAAGGAAACGCGTTTTCAACACTGTCTTTTCCGGCGTTACTTCCTGTGAGTTCCAGGTGAGCTAAGCTAGCATGCAGCTCTTTGTGCTATTGCTGTGATAAGCTTTCCCTGGTGTGGGGGTCCCATATGATTTACAGAGACCTCTAATCACACTCAGTAATCACACAGCTAAGTTTAACATGGGGGATCAGGGAAATCAGACACAAATCAAAGGCTTTGTTATCTGCTTCATGCTTATATTTTAGATTTTGGAACACCACGGGGATCTGATAAACATGGATAAGGAGCAGGTTAAAAACATCTGCATGCCTGCCGGCCACAAAGCAGCAGGGCAGACTTTACATGAAGAAGTGGAAGCGGGTTAAAAGGGAAATGTAGACAGAAAATTAGTGTGTGTGTGTTTCTAGTAAACAACTTACTTGGAAATGGGATAAAACAGTCCAAGTTACTTTAGGGACCAATTGTGTTTGGGAGGGATAAAGCAGAACAGGAAGACGGATTGCCTGAGGCAGCCAGGACTTTCGTCAGATCCAGGTCAGTTAGTAGTAGGGGGATGGTTTGTAATCGCAATAATCAACGTGATTAACGCGAGCCCTCCTGCAGCCACACAGGCTTGGGGCTGCCACCCAGGCTCTGGCCTGTTTGGCCGTATGTGTGTGTGAGGATCATGCTTACAGAGATGGCTAAAGACACCAGGCCTGGACTGTGACCTTAGTTAGTATATTTGACTCCAATTTGTGGGAAAAAAAGAGAGTCACTTCCTCTTCCGCTGGGACAGAAAATCAACCAGCGGTTCGCAGCAAACAAAGAGTTCCCCCGGGAAACAAGTTTCGATGATGCATAAACATGTTAGCTTTAGCCAGATTTGCGTGCATGCTTCTGACCTCCACAGCACAATAAAAAATTCAGTGCTTGCCCCTCTTAAAAAAAAAATGAGCAGCTGGTGGAGGACCAAGCCCTCCTCATGGCCTGCAGGATCTATATTCCAAATCCGGTCAGTGAGTGGTGATTTGTCAATGAGTCGGCATTCGCAAGTATCCATCTCTTCGTGTCTAAACAGGCTGTCACTCACTGTGCTGGTGCTTCCTGTTTACCTGTCCCGTTGACCTCCCCTTTGGAGAGCCACTGGTGCTGAGTGCTTGGGGCAGCCCCGAGGACAAGCACTGACACGGCCAGCTTCAAAGTTAAGGCAAAGTTTACCCAGAGTTGAGCTTCCACAGGCTGCCCCGCTGTCCACCGCGTTTGTGTGTTCAGATAAGAAGGCTGCTTCCTGGTCCAAACATACCCAGACAAAAGGAAAAGAAGAGCAGAAGGCCAGAAAAAAATGGGGCCGGGAGGTAAACAGTGAAGTGCTATCACAGGTATCATTGTTTGAAAAGTGACTCAGTCGTTTGGAAATGCTGGTGGTTGTGCTAAAGTTTGCGCTAGGATTTGCTTAATGGATACCGAACGTTGTTCATTCATTGCTACTGAATACAATAGGCTTTGGTGGCATTAAATTTTTAATTCCATGTCAGATTCATGGTGGTTTTACGTAATGGCCCGCCAAGTCAGTTTGGAGGGGGACAGAAAATGTTGTGAGCCAAGCGGTTGGGGCTGAGAAGGTCAAGAAGGATTTATTTGACACTACTGGTCGATAACAAAGCATATTTAAAGAGGAGTCGGGGCTTCAAAGCGCTAACATCACTAGTTCAGATTGAAACTGGTACAAATCGAGTAACTAAAAGGATGTTGATGTCCAACCTCATCTTGCTAAATAATCCATTGAGATTTGTTTGGATTTCAGATTTAAACTGCTTTATTTTATATGGAATTTAATTTAGATTGTGGTCAGAGCTGGAGTTGGAGCTGGTGGAGCTAGCCACTTTACCCTCCCTGACTTTGGTCATTAAGAAACGCCAAATGGTGCATTTAGAAGTTAAAACCAGTAGATGTCTGGCCCCAGTATGCGACCATCATCAGATCCTATGGAGTCCGAAGTTGACCGCCCTGTGAACTGGGAACATAATGGCCGTTCTGTTTCTGCCATCTCTCAATGTAATGGTACTGTAAACCAACAGACCAACAGCCCCTTGAGCCACATTGCCTCGTTGCCTTGGTATTTCTACAACAAATTAGCGAGCCAAACTTAAATATTGGCTCGTCTGTCAACGTGATGGGTGAAAGGGAAAAAGAGGCAATTTAGGACTAATGTATTTCAATTAGTGGCTAACTTTTGAAGGAAAAACGGACTTCCGCACTCACAGACTTGGGTCATCTGCGGTGGGTGTTTGGGGTTAAGGGTGACTGTAAGAATAAATAAGGCCTTGTGGCTATTAGCAAATGAGCAGTAATGCGTGCTGAATGGTGCTGATAATGATGCAGTGGACAGGACAGTGGAGTTTGATTGGACTTGCTCTGTGAATGGGCTCTAGTACACACAGGAAGCGCTTGTTTGTTCCATGCAGCGACGTTTCCCGTTGGACCGGCTGTGTGGGTGTGTGTACGTTTTCCACTGTGATAATCAGGACAGGCGTGTGTGTGCGCCTGCCTCGCTCCTTCATTTTCCTCCTCGGGCTGCCGGTTCAAAGCGCCGCAGTTCGACAGGGCGGAAGCCTCTCACTCCCAAGGATGAGATCACCGTGCGCCCAACCAGGGACTTCCTCCCCACACAGGAAGTGGAGGCGCAGCTGAGAGGGAAAGGGCTCTTCCTCTGCCATCACCCCCCCTCCCGTTCCTGCTCTTCCTGCGTCCTCCTCCATGATCCGTGTTTTGTCTCAGGATCGGAGAAACGCATCGCTCGCTCCCGCTCCACTCTCTGACCAAGCAGGAAGTGCGGGCCATTTTGTTTACATAACTGAGGTCCTGTCTCCCGCCAAAGTCGCATAAAGACCTCTGGGAAAGGGGATTCCCCAGACTTCATATCCTCACATTTGTGAATTGCACATCCATCACGTACAGAGAGACGTGTTGGGAGAGAGACCTAGAAGGGAAGAGGAGAGAGGGAACAGAGGAACATCTGTGCCAGTGTTGATTGCCCCTTCCTGAGATGTTTTTTTTCTTTTCACTCCACTTGCAGGAACCACCAGACGTGTAAAAAGCCCCCTGTCATTTGAACTTTGCGGCTTTTGACTTGAGCATTGTCCGTCCCCGCATGATTCCAATCGTCAACATTTGTGGATTCGGGAGCAGGAAAATATGAATGCCAGTGTTGATGATTTTACACTGTGTCTGCTTGTGTCGCATTCTGGGGGGAAAGATGCGTGCTCGTGACGTTCATGTGATGATGAGGGTCAACAGAGAAAAGGTTGTCTGAGCCCCCCCCCCCCCCCATCCCGTCCAGAATACTTGAGACTCCCAGTAGCCATTATGGCACGATTGGAAGCTTGTGAGTTTGTGGAAAGGAAGTGAGTATTTATCCCGCTGGAGGCAAGACTGAAAGAAGCCAGTGCTTGTGCTATGTGTTCTAAATAGGCAAAACCATTGATTCCCAATCATGAACAAATACCATAACCAATTAATGAATATGGAATCTTCAGTGAGTGGACTTTTGTGTCTACTTGTTTTCAAAATTGTGCAGGAAGGCCTTTTTCCCGTTGTCACTCTATAGTCAGTTAGTGTTTTTGCTTGCTGTTAATGGACCCGGGATATTCTATGCCCTTGTTTGCCTTGTTTTTAAGGAATTGCCATGAAGGTGTTGCTCCCTGGTTACCAGAAGAATTGAATCGTCTATCGGCTGGAATGGCCACTCATAAAACCTTCCCTGCATCGCTGCTGTGTCTGTGAAATGTTTGCATGCAGCACGCGTGTCCCTTCAGTTAACTGGGGAGCCTGTCCCGGTTGTGACTTCGCAGCCCCGCTCACACAGTGGAGTGTTTGAGTGGCTGCCATAAGGACTGATGGCCTCAGGATCTGTTGTTGGAGGTCAGTGAGTACAAGAGGTGACAGCTGTAGAAACGCTGGGAGCCTGGTGCAGCATGAATACTGGCGATTATAGCCAGCATCACATGCACACACACACACACATGCACAGGCCGATCTGATCCTTATCTAAAGAATACATTGTTTAGAGGTCGCTGGAGCACCGCCTCACAGGATATACTACTGTTAGTACGTGTGTCTGCTCTTTGATTGTACAACACACCATCAGAATGTTGACGACTGGTGTTCCACTCCTGACTCTTAGGAGACTCCTCGATTCGCGTGCACTCTCTCTTGCGTGGGTGGTGTTGGAATCAAAGAATTTGCTTTAGGTTTATCTTTTAAGTCACTGTCACTGTGTGAGTAATGCTGCTGCAGCCACGAACAATAGATCCTCTAAAATTAAGAACATACCCACTCCGAGTGACTCATCTGTACTTGCAGATATCTTTTCTTATGAATGTAGTGTCAGAGGTCATGCAGCGGGACTTTATGCAGGCCAGATCATAGAAAATAAAGATTAATGCTATTCTGTTTTTCTTGACTGGACAACATTCCAGGTCAATCCAGGGGAAGTTTATGATTAATAAAAATGCTTTTGATTCTGGGAAGTACATAAAAGGTGATGGTCTTATCGGTAGCTGTGGACAAACATAAACTTTCGATAAACTTTTGATTCTGACCATTTTCTCCTGAAGACAGCCGGAACTCGGCATATGGTCCGTCTCCACGTACTGAAAGGGTATTTTAGCCTTTTAAATGTGAGACCCCTGGCCTCTGGGGAGGGTCTGGAGCCGCTGACCAGGATGCCCAGCAAGAGGTGTTGCAGCTGGGACAGTGCTCTGGAGAGATGCTGTGGTGTTGTGGGGAGCAGCTGTTGTGTTTTAGACTATCAACAGTATTGAAGGAGGAGTTAGGCCTGGTACGTGGCAACCTGAGCCAAGTCAGCTCTGAGGTAAGGGGGACTTTAACTGACCCCCCATATTTGTTAGAACCTTACTTACACATACAGCCAGAAGATTGCAAGTCTGCTTCAACCCCTTCATTGCTATCACCGTCAGGGTTTTGGATCTCTTCAGCCCCCTCCTCCCCTGTCCTCATTCTCATGGGAACTTCACTGCCTTTCATTGAGCCGCCTGGTTCACCTCTCAGTGCTGGCCGCTCTGGGGTAAACTCCAGAGGTCAAAGGTCACAGGATCACAGGCTCCACAATGCCTCAGATTGTTGATTGTTGATGCTTAAGTGGGTGCTAAGAGGAGGGGTAGACCTCAGTGTGTGTGTGTGTGTGTGTTTTCATTTGTATTTTCTTGATTGCGCTTGTATTTATGCTTGTGCGTACGATCGCATGTGTGACCTTGAGTGTGTCCGTGGCTCTCTTATTTTTCCCCTTGTGCATCCTGACAGGTTTACGGGTGTGCTTATGCAGACTGACACATTGTGTGCCGAAGGAGGAACCTGATTGGCCGGACCACCGTGTTAGATGAAACTTGATGGACTGCAGGCTCTCTAAGCTCCTGTTGATGGGGATTTGGGGGCCTGTCTTTGGGGGGGGGGGTTCAATTTCCTCCCCCTGCTCGCCTGTGCTGTTTGGATAGCTTGGCTCGGGATTGGAGGGAGGTTGTGTGACACTCCAGTTTACCCAGTCACTGAGAGTCTCTTGAGAAAGTGGTGTCTGATCTGTGACACACCATGACTCGACACAGGAAGAATGTGGCACAGCAGAAAGCTGTCAGTGTGTCTGTCAGCCAGGATCTACGTCTGTCTCTCAGCACTGACTGTCTTTATGACAGCCTTTGCCGATGAGCTTCCCCGTTCTTCTTCTGCAGGCACCACCAGTCCAACGACAAAACGACAAATAACTACTTTATGGAAATTTGTTGCCAAGTGGATCGAACTTGTTCGGCACCAGCTTGTGTGATCAGGGTGCTCAACGAGGAGGTTCAGGCTGGTCAGTGGTTGTGGTAAGAGTTGTAATTGGTACTCTGCTTGGCGTTGTGTGACACCATTTCCTGTTTGGAGATTAAGAGTCATAGAGAAAGCATGAGGCACATATTTTATTGGGAAGCAAGTGTGGTGCTTGAACCAGAGATAAGGAAACAGAACACTGAACCACATCCCCTTTACTCCAAATGTACGTCATGCAGCTTGGCAGAAAGAGGCCTTGTGCACCTCCCTTCGGCTCTACCTTTTGAGAACCAGTTTTCAAACACCTCCTCATTCATCAGGTTCATGCCAAATCATTGTGTTTTAATAGTTACTTTTAAAGATTGTGGTACCTTGCATTTTTTAAATTCCCACCGAATAACTAACCTGAGGGCAACAGAGTCATTTAAAGGGGCGTGATGAGAAACAGAGCGGCATCCGTTAGGTGACTCATATCCAGTGTGGAGCCTTGTCTTTTGATAACATGATGAGTAAATGCTAAACCTTCTGTTCTCTGTAGCTGTTGCTCTTCACCCGCAAGATGATTCCATCACCTGGTATTATAGAAAAAGCTTCTCATGTCTTCTTGATGGCGGTTTGCAACGGTGGGTGGCCCCTGCGGATGGATGGGTCAGGCCTGTGGCTGCCACCTCTTGCCTGCTAGAGGTGACAGAGTGAAGGGGTTACACAGATGTCAGCCCTAATCACACATTAACTCAAAAGCAAAGATGGCATCTCCCAGTTGTAGCTGGAGACTGAGCAATGTTTGATTACCTACCTGCACTGCACTCAGGAGCCGGATTGTGCAAATATTCTCACGATTCTGGAAGGGGGGCCATGTTACACCTCATCAGGAATCTTAATTACTTCTGTATTGTTTGTCTTGTTTGTTTGTTTATCCTCTTGGAAAGCTGTGATAGGGATCAGGGAGGTGTTGTCATCTAATTGACACCCAAGCTGCTCACCTCCTCATTACCTTTAGCTATCTCTCTCTCTTTCTCTCTCTCCCTCTTCCTCCCTCTCTCTCTCACCTAGCCGTAAAATGTAGGAAAGTCTTTAAAGCCTCACCCGATTTTACTGTGTCGTCCACTTCACCGCGCACAGATGTTCAGGGATGCTTCCTGGGTCATGCGGCCCGTTATTGTTCTTGGAAAACCCCTCTTGATGAAGACGTGTGTTGCCTGGAGTCTCGTTCTAAAATTAGCGGAAGGAGCCGAGAACAGGAAGAATAAAAATTAAACGTCGGGTCGCCTTACAAAAACACATTTTCTCCAGCAGAGCGTTCTGCTGTTGGCTGACCCTGTTAATGGCTCAACAGTAAAACACCTGTGATCCAGAAAGGCATTCGGTTCGAAAAAGTCCTTCGTTAAATAGTGACTAAATGCTAATTATGAGCGGCGCGGTCACACAAAGCAGCATGCGGAACATAAATGTCGGCTGGTTGCTTTCAACTTGAAACTCATCCGGTCTGAGTCAAAGGCTATCATCACGTGACTAATAATTCCAATGATTACTATAATGAAGCTCTAATGAACTAATAAAGACGAATGAGTTCCTCTCGTAGACTAATTGTTTCAGTTCAGCCACAAAACAGCAGTAAGTTGAACTTGTTTTACTTGTTTGGCAGCAGTTTCTCGCAGACAGCTCTAAAAACTCACAATAGTGGAGTAATGAAATGGATTTCCTCTGTTTTGGATGATTCTATGAAGCGTTATTCCACGACAACCGAGAAAATCCGACCGAAGCCGCCCCATGCTGTGACTGAGGATATCACATCTGCAGCCTGTGAGACGGCTTTGTTAGAATCGGATGCCAACGGCATAAAAAACTCTAAATCAATCCACTTAAAAAGGATTTCCATATCTAATGACGGACGCTTTTTCCCCGGAGTATTTTAAGACAACGAAATCCACAAAGCCCAAAAAAGGAATGATCATTTTAATTTCATTTTGTTTCAAACATTCCAGTATTAATCATTAATGGCCAATCAATTAACTGTAGCTCCTGATTCATTTGCCTTCGATGCACCAGTGTAGTTCCAGTGAAATCAAACGCACATGTATCCGCTGTGACAGATGACTGATGTTCACAGAACTGTTGCACAGGACAGACCGTTACATGTTTACTTAGAAACAGCAGCGAGCAGAAACCCCAGCTAGGCCATGGGTTTATGTCACTGAAAATACATCAGGAGACAACAGATGGCTGGTTTACAAGAGCACAAGTGCCCGACATCAGCTGCAGGAATATATGAATGAGATAAAGAGTAAACGTTTACGCCATCATTATCTGATTTCTGGAGTTATCCGATTCTTTAAGTAAATGAGTGACGGAAGCCGCATAATATGACACGTGTTAAGTGCAAAACACCGTGTAAGGGAAAGAAAGCTGCTGAAAGTCGTGAAAACCCCCCTCTGGAGAGAAGTCTTTCAGCTTCCACATGCCCATCATAACCTTAACGTTCCAAATGTACCAGTCTGTTATCACGGTCAGTCTTTGTTGTTGACAGCTCTTAGATAAATTACACTGATAAAAATATCTGCCGAACTCATGTGGAAGTGTCATCTGTGGTCACATCTGATCCCATTTACCCCAATCTAAGTGCCCTCACCACCCTGTCCTCTACCTCCTGCTCTGCAGCCTCTGTCCCCCTGAAACAGTGGTACTTGTCAGGACTTGTCCTTTGACCCTTCTGCTCATCTGGGACTCTGAGAGCCAGGCAGGATATTAAACTGCAAGCAGGTTTGTTTGGGGTTGGTCTCCCTGGAAAAAAGACAAGAAAACTTCCAACCCCCCCCCCCCCCACCCCCCACCACCACCACCAGTAAAATGTCCACACATTGAGTCAAAGCTGCAGGCATTTTAATTATTTTATTTCCTAAAACATCTGGAAGGCCTATCCTAACCTGGGTTCACTGACTAGTCCTCGAGTGAGTATCCAAGGGTTTTTGCGTAATTGCAGATTAGCTCCATGTTAGATAAGATGTGACGGAGGATAAGAAGCACAGCTTCCTTTGAGATGGACAGCTCGGCTTATCGCGCCTCTGCCCCTCTTTTCCCATCCCATTAGTCTTCCGTCTCATCTGCTCCCCTCCAGGTGTAAAGCATAAGACTGGGCAGAAACCAGATGCCACTGGTGTTCCAGACGTTGCTCACACCTCAGGACTTCTGCTTCTGCTTCGCCCCGAGAGGAATATGAAAGCTAGGAGCGCTTCTCCAAGGCTTATCTGAGCCTTTGATCTATATTCGTTTATTTGGGCATATATCAATCAGCCTCCACCTTCCCCGACCCTTTTCTTCCAACCATGACTTCCTGTCCGCCCATACTACCCACTTCGGCGGCTCACGCTGCACCGGCACTTCTGGATCATAGGTCAGGGGGCAGGGGTCGAGCCGAGAGCGTCGTAACGATGTCCAGACTCGGGGCAACTGACCGATCCTGCTGAGATGTGCATGAGTGTGTGCGTGAAGGCAGTTAAATGGTTGAAAGGAAACTGTCCATCAATGTGAAATCTGAAAACAATTTGACTGCATTAGGCCATTTAAAGCGTCTCCACTGATTTCCCTATTGGCCTCTTGTCGGTGCACTCACAGACACACACGCGCACACACACAGCAGTGTGTGTTGCGGAGGATCAATGCACAGAAGGCCTTTCACAATTATGCATTCACATGTCCATTTGATTCTTCATTTACACATTTGTTTATTCATTTATTCCTCTGCCTCTGACTCGCTTTTATCCAGCTGTCACCGTGCAAAAAAGTGACGAAATCTGACCTCTGCGCACGCATCCGTGTGCTGTGCGCATGCCGCCCATCGCTGTGGTCGGACTGCAGCACGGAGTGTTACCAGGTCTCCGCGTCTTTCTCCCCTCTGTTCTTTGTCGATTGTCCGGCTGCACATAATAACGTGATTGATAGCTTGTTTGCTTTTCGGAGATGTCAGATCTGCAGCAGACCTGTGTAACATCCACATTTCTGGGACGACTCGGGACATGGTCTACCTGAACGAATGGGCCTGCTTGGTCCAGTCATCGCCCCCTTCTTCCCCCCCTCTACTGGGGATCATGAATATATTTCCCTGTGTACAGCCCGTGTTTATGCATCTCAACCCAAGGTTGTGACTCACACCCTCCACTGGCACAGTTTGTCGACTTTTGCTCCACGATCAATGCCCTTTTCCCCCCTGTCTCCGAAATGCCCTCGGATTGCTGATGCGGTGTTCCCCCGCCCCACTTCCCCATCAAAGAAGCCCTCCAGTGCTTCCTTTAATTGTACCATCTAATCTGACTTAAACACAAGGCTGATAATAGTTCTGTCTGTGTGAAGGTTAGCATTAGAACAGCCCCTGATTCCTCCTAGCTCTCTTATTATCCCCTCAGCCTCAGCCGCAAGAAGCTAAAGCTCCGACATGCTCGTTTCAAACGCTGCCAGTTGCTCTGTGACTCATCTAGTTTGAGAAACATTCGAGGAGAATGGAGCCCCTGTTTTGGTATGTCAGCGTGCCGCTATGGCTCCCTGACAGATTGCCGTGAGACGTGAAGGCGAATCTCCCCTCCACACTGTGTGAGTATGGAAAACACACACCCCTTCACCCCAAGCTATGCAGCTCCACCGAGTTCCCATGGAGCTGCTGTGACCGTCCAAATTAGACGGCATATTTGAGGTGAACGGGCATAAAAAGAAAGCTGCAGTGTAAGACGTCCTTAAAGGTAAAGATGATATTTTTACTGACCCTGGAGCGCTCATCATTTCCCATGTGTCAAATTTTAGCTCTCTTTTTTTTAAACAACTGCAATATGTAAGTAATTATCCATCGTCTGTTAGGTGATACTGACCAGGAACAAAGGTCGCTCATTTCCTCTCAACTTGTTTTTGCTTGGGTTTATAGTTTTAAACAAGCCGGCTTATAAAAATTAGACACATTCTTACTCTAAGTACACGATTGATGGCAGCCTTTTGACTCATTGGAGCAGAAAATGAAAGTGAAACTAGAGTTTTCATCCATGTTAATATATAAATAATCATTTTGCTGCTGTGTATCATGATCTTGGTCTCTGCATCTGGGAAAATCAGTGGCAATATTACAACATTTGTGAATATTTACACTCTAGTTTGGTTAGTGGTGTTTACTGTGGGTCGATAACATTATTGTACTGTGTGTTTGAACAGGCAATCATGCACATCAGGAAAGTATTCAGCACCTAACTCCTAAATCAATACATGTGTTTAATTCTAATCATCCGCTGCCCCTCTGATTGTATTGATCCCTCAGTTTGCTTATCCTGAATCACGCCATCTGTAGGCGGGATTAGATCCGTGCACAAGCGCCCACATGTGCCCGAGCAAGTAAACGATTCGGTTTGTTTGATGATGAGGAAGGAACTATTGTATTTATTGATCCTCCTGCCAGGAAGGGCAAGGTCTCAGGGTCACCTGTCACGGAGCTGGGGCAGACGATGACATGCACACACTTCAAACGGAGCCGACGGACCGTGCAGTGGCCAGACGTGGTCAGCTAATGAGGGTCACGAGGGAGTTTAGGTTATTGCCCCAGTGCAGCGTTTGATCGCGGTCGAGGTTACATGAGGTGATTTTTCAAAAGACCGTCTCTGTTTCCAACAGGTTAAACTGGATTTTAATCTAGGATTACTCATCTGTAACCTTCTATGTGTTTGTCTTAGCAAAGAAAGTTCTCCAGGACTTTCCCAAGTTCCCCTGAACCCCATCAGCTGGAGGCGCGAAAGGACAGAGTATCTGGCCCGAGCCTGACGGTGAATGTAGAGTATGCCGCTGACACAGCCTGAGAAGTATTCCTGCTATGCTTTATGCCATTTCCGCGCTGCTGCATTCTCACTTTGACATTTTGCTGTGATAAGAGAAATGCCTTGAATCCCACACACATCCACAGTGAGTTCTGACGGCCTCGGAACACTGGATCCTAACTCCTACTCCTACACTCCCCCATACAGTAAGACTACCGCGCAGGCCTCAGACAATACTCGAATTCAACCCCGAATGCTTGAACCCTATTCACACTTCCTATCGCTAACATCTGCAATGCTAATGACTGAGTGGCTGTGTGTGTTTCTCGCTGGCCGGAAAGTTGTGTTTTCTCTATGCGTCTCTGTCCTCCCCCCCCCCCCCCTTCGAATTTTTCGCCCGTTTCCTCGGCCCCGTAGCTGCGTAGGCGTGGACGCAAAGCCGCTTCAAAGCTCCGGACGTCAAAAGCAGCCGTGTGGCTCAGCTGTGTTGAGACCGCGTAGCACCAGCTCGGTGGTAAATGTCATCCGAGAGATTGTTTACAACATTTCTGTGCGGTTACTCCATCAGAGGGCTGCTCAGGCAAAGGCACTACAGTTCACACTGCTGCGTCATAACCTTACTCCGCGGCAGCTTTATGGAAACCCGCAGGATTTATTAGGCACGCGAAAAGCTCTTCATCAATTAAGAGCACATCCTTTCCTACATATTTTCCATTTTCGCTAATTGGCCTCCGTCTCTCTGGCGGTATATATTTACACATCTCGACACACTGGCGGCTTTCTGAAGACTTTGTTGTCTCAGTGTCAGTTTGGACTTTCCTGCCCCAAACCACTGGCGTTCAGGCAGCGAGGAGGACTCCTGGCGGCGCAGGGCCGTGCTGGAGCCGACTTCCTGTTCAACAGCTGGAGCCTTGTTCAGCCGCGGCAAAGGCTGCGCTGCGATAATCTCCCATGAGTCTTTCCACATGGGTAGAGAAGCCGGCGTGTCGCACCACTGTTTTTCCTGCCTTCCGACAAAGAAGAAAAGGTGATTGTGTAAAGACCTCTCAGCCCCTGTTAGAGGTCCAAATGTGTTTGTGTAGCGCGTGTGTGTCCCAGTGTGTGTGCGAGCTGTGAATCATTTTGCTACCAGGATGAATGCATGAATCAGCCTTTTCAGTAAGTATGTGAAACAGTGGCTGGCTGAGGTGCACAGATTGGGAGCCTTCAGCTGTCACCAGCTGACCTCACCACAGACACACTTTGTGCTCTGGAGCCAAGGAAACAGGGCTTCTCTCTGTCCGACCCCCCTGTGGAGAACACTTGCACCTCAGTTAGTTATCCTTAGATAATTCAGAGTTGTGTGTGCAAGTTGGAGGGGGCAAGCATCCATCTTTTTTTTCCTCAAAATCTCTGTTCCCATCGTTTCAGATCGCTCCCCATCCCCCAAAGCCCGGCAACCTTTGGCTCATCACGAGCCCCACGGCGCCCGGGGGCACAGGAACTGACCTGCATGGAGGTCTCCTCGGGTTACCGTGGGCTACCCAGAGTTTGTGCGCCGCGGTAAAATTCTGAAGGGTTATTAGGAAATGTAATGGCGGTTAAAATAGTGGGAGTCCGCCGAGAAGGTAACTAATCCAACCTGTGATTAAGGGGATAACAAAAGAGGAGAAGCGTGCACGTTTCTCGGAAAGCTGTTTTTAGATCAAATGGAGTGAATTTATTGCCCACATCTTTCCTGCACAAAAAATCTTTCAGGTTCAATAAATGCAATTCTTCCCTTGAAGGGTCGACACATGCAACCACAGAGAGGGATGCCTTTTGGGTTTCTATTCTCAACCGCCCTTCCAACTGAGCGGCAGATGACACACGTGTGGCCATGATTGGGCAAGACAGCTGCACACAGGATGTACAGAGGGCTTTGATTGGCCTTGGCAGCTGCCCATGCCGGGCTCAGTTTTAGTGCTTGCTAAGTGTGTGTCCGTGCACGGGCATATATATGTGTGTGTGTGTGTGTGTGTGTGCATTATCAGTGAGGTCACCCCTTTACCACACTGCAGTAATGCTTTTGAGCTGATGTTTATCCGGCTAATCAAATTACATTTTTTACCGCCGCGACCATCAATGAAGGAAGGACGGAGTGGGTCGTGAGCGTCCGGGGTCTCCGTGCACAAGTGAGCGCACGTTAAAGATGCTGATACAGTTTAGCTTTGGGTCGAGAATCATTTGGAAGGTGTGTGACACTTTGGCCCCTTTTTACGCCTGGAAATAAAAATGGTTTGGGGTCACACACAGCCCAAAGGATGTGTGTGTGTGTGTGGGGGGGGGACAGCCACTGCAGCCAGTCGGCACTACATCATTCCTCATTAATGCAAAGAAACTATTCAACTGACTTTTTTCTCTGCCGACCATATTTAAGGGATACAATTAATATGTGCATTACGGCAGCATTTATGCAATATCATAACAATTTCATCTCACTTGCAACCCCCCAGAAGACAGAAGGAAACCATGTGATGCATCGAATCCAAATTCAATCACCAGTGACATCACCCTTTAAGTCTTCGCCTCAAGCGCATTAAGACGACCGCTGCGTCACCTCTGGAGGGGCATTTTTACTTCCGCAGCTGTACAGAAGGGGGAAATGTACATCAGCCAGGAACCAGTTGTGGAGAAGAGCCTGCAGTTGTGAGGAATACAATAACGCTAAAGAGACCCCAGGAATGTCACATATGTGCACATGTGCAGTTTTTTTTTTTTTTAAAAACGAGTCCTTATCACAACTTAGGAGCACCGACACTGAGCCAAGAGCGCTCATCCTCCTCCTGTGGTCGGGCTTGACCAACAGCTGAAGGCATTACATAATTGTGCTCCCACTGAGGACCGTGCCACCACTGCGGTGGGAGGGGTGCCACTGTGAGGCCGTGGCGCAGATGGCGGTCCCTGCCTGACCACACCTGCGAATCATTTGGACCCAAATTGTTTATTTGGTTTTCCTTAAGTGCTACCAGTGTTTCCTCTGTGCATTTGTGTCCCCTCTACAAAAAGAAAATTCAGCCCCTCCACCGCAAATCCTCCACCCAAAAACGACACGACCCTCCGGGCGATCCACAGATTTCCCCATGACCACCAACAAAATGGGGTCCAAATTAACCCACAGGACACCTTCCACCCTCACCCCCCGCTTTCCTCCAGGCTGTCCCAGTCCAAAAATGTGCAGAGCTCGAACACAAAGAGGTAATTCAAACAAGCTCCGCAGAAGGAAGCGCGGAGATGCTGGGGCGTGTTGGGCTTCTTACTCTTCATCCATTTGAAAGGAAAACCTCACTTCCTGCAATTCTGCATTTATTTTTGTTTGTTGTTGCCAACACAGAAGACAAAGCTGCCATCTATTAACCTCAGTGATCCTGTCGACTATCTAAATAGCAACGTGGGCTGGCTTGTGGTCAGAGTTTATGGTTGCGGGTTTTTCTTTTTAAGCTGCGGCTCACATGCTACACACACTAAAAGATGTCTTTGGCTGTGGCCAAGTTGTTTTCCAGATGAGTACTTCTCATGCACTCTTCGAAATCAACCTGACGCATTTAATAAAGAGGAACGAGCCGTGTTTACCGGCACTGACCTGGCGGAGGTGCTAACGAGGCCCCTCTAGTTTGCTAATGAGATAACAAGGAGGCTAATGAGGCCCCGAAAGAAGGTCATGATGTAATAATGAATTACCCAGCACACACCGCTGCAGTAATATGAGACATGAACTCTTCTGGGCAATTAAAATGAATATGCAATAAGCTGTCCTATTATACAGTAACTCTGGTGGGAGCCTCTCTTAATAGGGGCTTTGGTGATAGTAAAAGGATGCTTTATTGTTTTTTATCACAGAAAGGAGGTAGCACAACAAACAGGAAATGAAATAAAGATGTGTCTATTGTCAGCTGACACAAGAGGCAGCACAGTCGGGGCAATTAATGACAATCAGGGCTCTCTTTCCTGCTCTCAGAACCTGTTCTCTTCAAAAAAAAGGGCTGTCAAAGAGACCTCAAGCCCACATTTTTCCAGCCCCTCGACTCCACAGTGACAGAAATCAATCACATTTGTTTGCTTCCATGCACTGTCTGCACATTGTTTTGGCATGTGTGTAATAACGCCCTTGTATTTTGTGCTGTCTGGGCATGATGTATCTTTTTTTTTTTTTTTACCCCGGCAGTACTTATTGTGTTTGTTTATGCGCCATGCTTCTGTGTGTTGTTACCCAGAGTGACACCAAAAACCAGAAACAGACTTCTTGACTCTTAGTTGAGCTTCAGACGTTCCAGAATGTCCGTCCACGTCTCTATAACTCGGCTCTATAAGCACGTTGAGATGATCAGTGCGTGTTGCTGTGTGTTTCCTGATGCATGCGGGGGTCTGGTGCATGCTTTTCCTTTCACCTTAAACGTCACAAATGCACAATGTGTAGGTTTCTGTCATTACGTGTGCCGTCCATGTTCCTCAGCATCTTGCTATAATTCTGTGGAAAATTCCCAGATTGCCATTGTGCAGGCTTAGAAAGTGGAGAGGCTGTAACCAAAGCTCCGGCTGTTTCAGCCATAATCCCTTGTGCCTCTGCCTTGCATTGCCTCCCCATCAAAGGAACGCTGATTACTGGGAGCTCCGCTGGGGAAAGGGCTGCGAGTTGGGAAGTCAGCAGAGAAAAGGTGGGGCAGACGTGCCTCTGCAAAACGTCACCGCGACCACTCAAGCATTTGTTATAATTCCCTTTTTTAAACAAAGAAATTAGGCCTATTTCTGTTATTTTCTTTTGATACCTTTGAGCTGTAGCGACGCTGCATGAAATGATGTTGATTCTTGGACGTTAAATGACATATTTTCACAAAATCCTTTAAATGAAACCCCAAATTCGACATTTCTGACAGTTGTTTGGCGGCGATGTTAAATCTTTTACGGTTGTCGATCAATGTCTGAATAATTATAGACCTGGCAGCATTACAGGATGGACAATAAACGCAACTTACTTAATCTTTTGAGATATTCAATGTTTCATTATCAGATCAAAAAATCAAATACATCTTCTTTTTAGCCATTGATTCATGTTTGTAGCAACACTTTTATGATTAAAAATGACTCTGAGACAGTTATTAAGCAGTCACATTTGTGGGCTCGCGTTTTATCGGAAGTTCATTATTTTGTTTTTGAAGCCGTGTATGGGTGCGTATCCGACATCTGATTCTGACAAATCTGACAAAAATCGACCTGACAGAGCTTCATGTGGCAGCACCATATCATCCTCGGGGTTCAGTTTGGACTCGGCTGGCCTTTGTTTCCACTGGAGGACGCGTAGGTCAGATGGCACAAGCTATGTCAGGTCAGTGGCACAGCGTGTCCCAACGGATGGGCACCAAAGTGAGGGACGGCACAGTGCCGCTATTGACAGCATAATGGCGGATGAATGCATGCTACACAGAACCAGCCGGCATTGAGAGAATTTGACCCAAATGTACACAGAATAACATGAGACAGACTCGATGTCGCCTGACTTGTGAAAGGGAGGATAAAGTATTCAAAACAGAGCACAGCGAGAGTAAAAATGTCTGACTCACTGGAGGCAAAGGCCAGGAAGTGAAGCATCCTCACTGCGCCTGTGTTCATGTGTCTGTGTGTGTATTTTCAAAGCCTGAAATAGATTAGGGAGTGTATCCGCACATTCTCTGCTCGTGTTTTTAATCTTCCTGTCCATTTGTCTATCATGTCACAGTGTGCCACTTCCTGTCTGTGTCGCCGCGGTGATGACTCCGCAGCCAATAAAAAGTCAAACAGGAAACTCGGAGGCCCGCGCTGATTGTTACCGAGGTGTCTGCAACAGGGAGACCTCATCGTACATCCGCTGTTCCTTTTCCCTTTTTATAACACACAAGCGCACGTCCACACACAAGCTAAGTCCATCTAAAACAAGCTTGCATCTATGTTCATGCAGACACAGGCAAGCCACTACTACAGTATTTAAACTGCTGTGAGACTGTATAAGCATGTGATTGTGACAGCAGAGAGGCAGGAAACAGAGATGCTGCATATGTAATGGAAACATCCCATCCCAAAGTCCGGACCCAGAATGAACGAACGTCTCTTTTCGCACAGTATGAAACACGGCGGTGCAACGACACACAAGAGATTCAGGGAAGACGTCAGTCACACTCAACGGGCTGTAAAAGAATGCTAAATTTAGCAGCAGGTATTTTCCCTCTTTGCATCTTCCACGTCTCCAACGTGCAGCTGATGGCGGTTTAGATGTTCTGTCTAACTGGGTCTAATGATCTGACAGGAGCCATCTGGTGAAAAGGCCAGGGCCTGGTCTCTCACCCTGGAAGGAAGTGGAGGTCCTGAGGAGCTTATGGGAGGGCAAAGGGGGCAGGATGTATAATGGGGGTGGGAATGGACTAATTCATTTACTATCCATCACTGTTTACAATAATAGGAACTAAAATATGGCACAAAGTGTGATCTTTCCTTTCTTCAAAATATAAAATCGGGCCATATTGTGCTGTATTTAAATCACTGCTGCTGCTTTCTGATGTTCTGTTAGCATTGTGCTAAAAGCAGAAATACGTGAAAGCCTCCTCTGTGTCTTATTCACATGCGCTCTCTTTGTTCGGCTGTCTTCTGACGTGTTTTTACACAGTGTGCCATGTCACAGCTCAACTGTGTGCCAGCTTCAGCCACAGTCTGCCAGAAACTGTGCCAAACCTCAGACCAGAGTACGCACCGGCGCCTCCTTTCTGACGGCACACGCGTATGTTCATTTGTACTTTCTGCGCAGAACACACCCTTCCCACACACAGATCCTTACCCAGGGATTAACAAAGACACCACCTTCCTTCAAAAAATGCACTGGAACACACTCCTGCAGCCAACAACGGTCCTCAGTTTTACCGACTATCGCACTATTGCCTCCCAGCAATGATATGGGTTCAATCCCGTTACAGTACAAGTGTGTTGAGTTCGTATGCTCTCTCCCCGTCTGTGTGGGTTTCCTGCGGAGGCTCCAGTTTCCCCACCATGAAAAGCTAGGTTAATCAACAGTGGCGGTGCTTATTGACCTCCAACCGGCATCAAGTAAAGTCTTCTTCTTTTCCATGAAAGTAAAAGCAGAGGAGTGTGAGAGTTGTCAGTTTAACCAGCTTAGTGTGTCCTAATTAAAAAGTCTCAGAGGTTGTTTCCTATTTTCCCAGGCAGGGAGAGGCTCTGGAGTGTCCCTGCATGCAGAAGCTTGTGCAGAGCGCCATCAGATCTGGACAAAAGGCTGGGTTTGTCCTTTGGTTTCGATTCCAATGTTTGAAATCACAATCCCACAATAAAAACGACTCGTTGATTCGGATCCAGTATCGTGGTGCGCACCGGCAGAGCAAACCTCTCGTAGATTAAGGAGGAGCCGACTGAGGCCAGCTGACGGTGTTTTTGCCAAGTGTCACAACCTGCAATAATAAATGAGTGGAGTTTTCTAATTTGACTAAGGATTCTGCCAGAGGTCAGAGAGCATCACCTCTGAGCCTTTGAGTCCTTTCTTGGGAGGTCAGCAGAGGTGAGGCCATAGCCACGGGCGAGCGCACACAAACGCAAACACATGAACTCACACGATCCGGCTCCGTCGGCTGATTTACAACAAGGTCGGCGCAAGGATGTTTGCCGCTTTCATTGCTTTAAATTCCCATTTCCTGCAATCCTCAGATCACACCAGGGTCACCTACATTTCTCGGAGTCGAGGCCATATTGCGCTCGATATGTCCCGGGGACCGATTAAGTGAGAGGCCCCTGCAGACAAGGACGATCTGAGCAGATCAAAGCTGCTCATTAGAGGCTGTATGGTTTTGGCGTTTTTCCTCACAACCGCTTGCACACAGACTCCGTCCCTCCCTTGTGGCACCCCCTGACCCGGTGAACTGTGCGTGTACAGAGCCCAGGCGGAACTAAACGGGTGGCTCCGGCGGCGTCATGAGAAGAGCTCGCCGTCATCCATGCAGAATGCGTGTCAAGGGATTGGGTAACTGCAGCAGGCGGGGAGACTGCAGGCAGCGCACACAGCCCACATTGTTGAAACAGAAGACATCTCACTTACACCAGACAAGCATGTAGTGTGTGCGCGGGGGTCCGCGGGGGTCCGTGTGTGTCGGCTCATGCACAAGGATTCCTAGATCTGAATGCATGTGTGAGCATCTTCTCCTGTGTGTCTGTCTGTTAAGTGCATTTGTTTGGCTATTTATGTCCATGTTGGGGAGAATCTGTGTGTACATGCCTCGTCGTGTGTTTGAGTGTGTGTGTGTTAGGCCTGTGGATATCACCCCCCTCCCCATCTAAACCTAAACATATTTAACTGAAGCAAATGACCCCCATTACTCAATGTGCTACAATCAAAGGTAAGAGGTCGCTCTTACTCCAGCGTGTGTGTGTGTGTGTGTGTGTGTGTGCAAGAGCATACTTGCATTAGAGCAGGTTTTCTGTCGATTTGTTTAGACGGAGAGCAGTGTGAGTGTGTTTGCGTGCATGCATCCAAGCGTGTGTGCATCATTTATCACCCACGCAATGTTTTCTCTCCTCTCAGTATTTGTATTTACCTGCAGCTCTTATCTGAAGTGGCCACGCAGGAGGTCAAACCCACAGCGTGCTTTACATCTAAGCCTGTCCGAAGGACAAATTGTGTCTCCCGGTCTGTCCCGACCTGCTCCGGCCGACACCGGCAAAGCTGGGAACGAGACGTTCGGCAAACGCGTAAAGACGGAACCCAAACGAGTCCAGCTTGGAGCGGTTATACAGGAAAGAGTTCTGGTTTGGGATCTCGATTGGTTGTGATGGATACAAGCGTCCGTTCTGCTCGTTTATCCGCACGTTCCAGTTGCACCCTGAAATTGCTATTGACTTTTTCTAACAGGATCCCACGGTGCTGCGCTGCGTACCAATGAAAGGAACAAATAGAAATAATAACTGGGGGAGATGAGCATTAATTTTGTGTAGATGATCGAATAAAACACGATTCTGTGGTATGAATGTAGGAGGAGTTGTTTCCCGTTTCCAGTGTGGGTGGTTCCATTATTGCCTTACAAATACTGCCAATAAACCCCCACTGGAAAGATGCATCATCATCATCATCATCATCATCATCAGTGGCATCATCGGCGTCTCCGCCGCCGCCACCATTTCCCCTAAGCACTCAAAGACGAGAGTCATGTCGACAGCGCACCGAACGCCCCGTTATGGGTTTCCTGAGTCACATTCCACCAAAACGAGCCAGCCGACGGATGCCCTGCACAGGGCGTGCATTCCCGTCTGTACGCTGATCCCTCTTCATACTCCTAAGTATTCCCTGCACTTTGAAAACATCCTGGGATGTTGGGATCGGATGCCCTGCCGCCTGGCGACTGCTCGCCTCTCTCAACCAGCTGGCTCCCATAATCACAAGCTTTGAGTCGACACCCAGGAATGCCAGCATTCCCCTGGATATGGGTCTCTGTACTCGCCAGCGCTGCTGTCAGCATGAGTGAAGGGGGCTCGGGTTCGTCATCAGCTTGGGTAATGGGATAGACAGATGTTTAGATGTGAGGGATCGGTCCCCGTGGGGGCCCCTACAGTGGTTCAGCCTGACAGAAAGCAATCAGCTTGATGTGGGGGAACAGAATACCGTACTGTACATTCACAGAAAAGACTTGCAACATGAGACAGGAGAGACGGATTTATTGTAGATACGGGGACGGATAAGGAGGGAAATTAGCTGCCGAGAGGGTGAAAAGACTTAAGGTACCGCGGAGTAAAGGGAAGCGAACACAAAACAGATGGAAACGGGAAGAAAAGAGAATAAGCGCGTTGTTCTCTTGCAGAAACCATCCGTTCTGAAAATGGAGTTCCGGCGTTTGAATGTTTTTTTCAGAGAATTCTTGGAGCGAGGACGGGAGCACGGAAAAAAAATTGGGGGAGGAGGGAGGAAGGGTGGGTAGGAGGTGGATAAAAATGAGTCACGCTGGCAAGAGAAGAGGGGGAAACAGCTGAGAGGTTTTTGAGGTGCGTCTTTGGCTCTGATCGGGCTTTTATTTTGGCTGCAGTAAGACGATACTTGCGAGGAAAAAGGGTTTTTCTCTCTTTCGAACCCACCACACAGTTTTCTCCTCCCCTCTCACCCCCTCCTCCCTGTCTGTCCCAGCCAAGGTTTCTTTTTTTTTTTTCTTTTTTTTGTCGTGGGAGGTGATGTGAGTGTTTCCACATGTGGTGGGCCCGTGCTACTAGTTTGGCTCCACTGACTCCACAGAAGCAGACGGGCCACCGGCCCAGGGCCCATCATCTCCTGATGCTTTACTCCCAACAGTAAAACAAAGTTAACAAAATGAACAAGGACGGGAAACAAGGAAGAGGTTCATTGTCAGTATATTAATTTGTCATTATTGCTTGAAAAGTTGCAAATAATAAAGCTCATCTACTGCTGAGACAGCAAATTTCATCTGCTGCTATTTTTCTACTTTTAGTTTTCATATAATTCATACTATATATTTTAGATGGCATCTT
This sequence comes from Takifugu flavidus, assembly GCF_003711565.1. Classification (NCBI taxonomy): domain Eukaryota; kingdom Metazoa; phylum Chordata; class Actinopteri; order Tetraodontiformes; family Tetraodontidae; genus Takifugu; species Takifugu flavidus. The sequence continues at coordinate 4,911,845 of NC_079538.1, forward strand.
ATTCTTGGCTTGTCTCCCTGTGCGCTAGAGTTCAGTCATCAACTCTACCCCCAAAAACTCATTAATTTCATTTAATATCATTTCTTGATAATACGATATTCATCCCTATAATACGCCATTTATGAAGTTCATTCAGTTTTTTTATTCAAAAGGTGACATTGAAAAAAGTAACACCGACCAGTGAGTAGTGTGAAATCAATGTTGCAACAAAATCCTGCATTTCATGCATCCTAAAGTGCATCACCAATAAATACTACTACTAACAAGAACCACAACTAGCAGTAGTTGTCCTTAACTGTAGAATATTTGGCTACATACTGAGGACCAGAATCCACATTCTACCAGCAAAGTGGGGTTCATTATTGGGAGGTGAGGACATTTTGGCTGGTTTGAGGGTCGAGACGTGATTTTAAGTTTGAGATTAGAGTTGGGTTAAGGCTCTGGTTCTGGTTTGGATGGTTAGGGTTAGGGGGCAACGGAATGTATTATGTACATATGTATATGCATATGAACGTCCTCACAAAGGTAGAAGTACAAGGGTGTGTGTGCATGTGCTTGTGTGTGTGTGATAAAACGGGTTTTCTTTTATTACTGTTTTGAACAGAATATTATTGTTTTGGGGACTGAAGGTGGCTGACTGTGATGGAAGTGGCGCAGCAGGCAGGGAGGAGGGAGCCCAGAGGATCACACACACACACACACACACAACACACACACACACACACACACACACACTCCTCTGTCGTCCGTTAGTGCCTGCCACCGTCACAGTGGGGGGGCTGTGGCCTCTGGATAGCCTGAGAATGGTAAAGGCTAATCCTACAGGAATGCTTCAGGAATGTGAAAGTTGAGTCAGGGATCGAACAAGAGAGAGGTGGAGAAGAAGGAAAAAAGGAGGACTTAAACCAAAAGAGTGGCATTCAGGAATGAATTAAATGAAAGAGAGAGAAGGAGAAAAGGGGGGGTTCAGAGAGAGTGAAAGAAGGGTGATGTTGAAGGAAAGGGAGGGGGAGAATTCAGCCTGAAAAACCTGAGAAACAAAGGTGAAAAAAATGGGATGAGAGAAACAGATTGGCAGGAGGGCTAATTGCAGAGCGGCTGGCTGTAAGATAAACGGTGGGATGCCCATCTCCCTCTCTCTCCCTCTCTCCCTCTCTCCCCCTCCTTTTTGTTTCCACCAGCATTTACAGGAGTCGTTATGGAAACGGGCCAAAACTTGCAGGATTGTTTTCTCTTAAAGATCTCTCCTGTTCTGCAGGTGATCTGCCCCGATGGTTTCGCTGGGAAGAGCGCGGAAGCTTGTTGTTATGACACAAAAGCTCTTTGTGCAGGCTTTCGTAACAGTGGCAGTTGGGCGGCTGCTGCTGCACCTTAACTGCTGGGATGAGTCCCTGCTTGTACTGACGTCCTGGTTCCTGTTATGGGTCTTCCGCCTCACATGCACGCTGCGATGTATCCCAACTGTCACAGAGCGACACCTTCTCCTTTTTGTGTATTGAGCACACAAAGGATGCACCCCCCCTCCCCATCACCGTCAAATCCTAGGAAAATGTGCAGTCTCTTCTTATATCTTTGTAAGATACCTTGAATTACCTGACCGACAGGTGTGTGTGCCTGAGCGATTGCCAGTGAGGATAAGAGCATGTGGACGAGAGCTTGGTGACCCTGAGGATGTGTGATTTTCTGCTCAGTCTTGCTCAACAGCAGCTACAGGTTCAGTTACAGTTAAACACAAAACACAGCTTAAGGTAAACGCACCTGCCATGTTACGCTTCTTTTTGTGTGTTTGTTTCGTATCACCCCCGCGCACAGGTGTGGGCGGAGTTACGTCGACAGACGTGCCTTCAGTCGATTTGGAAAGAGCACGTCTTCCCTTTTCAAATGCAAATACGTGTAAAACAGATGTTCTGAAGGTCTACTGAAGCAAAATAAAAGAGGAATGAAACACCCATGTGCACACATTTCCATCAGGATCCGATTTGGAAGATTAGATAAAGAATCCTGCCATTACTGCATTTTGAGCCTTTCCCCCGAGATGCTAATTTGTGGTTTTTAATGAGCCATTTTTTTCCCCCTCGTTTGGTCCACTTCCAGCTAGTTGGACCTAAATGTTGGGTCATATGCAGAGTACTGTTGAACCAAAAGAGAAATCTAGTATGAAATTAGCTTGGGCTCCTGCCCGAGATGTAGCTGCTAATGATCGAAAAACAAGCCGAAATGTCGGTGGACAGAATTATTAGTTTTGTATGAATTATAAAGATAGGTCATTCATAAGCACTCTGTGTGTGTGTGTGTGTGTGTGTGTGTGTACTCAGGAAATGCTCTCATCGGTAGCCTGACTGGTTCTGTGTTCCTCTGTGGTGATCGGAGTCCCTCGGAGACAAACTTCCATAATCACTCAAGGACGGATATCAGACATAAAAACAATACGGGGGGACGGAGTGGTAAATGGGCAATGGTTGAAACTGACTGAGAGTGAGTGGGAGAGGAAGAGAGCAGATGGAAACTGAGGAGTGATGAGAGATTTTAAGAGGGAGGGATACTGGGAGAGACAATGGAACAGACAGGGACACACAGAGTCCAGCCGTTGGCGGAAGTCCCCTAATAAAAGGTTTCCTGTCTCGCTGAGCATCTCTAGACGCCGATGGCTTTTCAGAGCGGCCCGCTTGACACCAATTAAACCTGCACTGGGACTAATGCCCCCCACCGGACACAGCACACAGCCGCTCGCATGATGGCTGAGGACCGGGTGAGAGGACTTCCTGTGCAGACGTCACGCCACGGACACACACGCACCGGGCTGAGAAGTGTGTGCGGCCGTTCACATACGGATGCAGTGGAAGCACAGGCGATCAAGCAGATTCTTTTTTTTTTTATTGATGCATTTTTATTGCTGTCGTTTGAAGAGACGGTCCGCTCTGATCCATCTTCTGTTGGCCATCTTCTTCTTTCTTCTTCTTCTTCTGTGAGAGAAAGTCTGTGTGTCTAGTCCGACACAGGACGACAACATCTCCTAATTCTGTCTCTTCCAGGTTTAAGAAGCTATAAAAAGCACGCATGCGTGTGACTTCCGAGAAAAGTTCGCAATTTGTGTGGCCCTTTACCTCCCACAGGATCTGGGATGATGTAGCTCGGGATAAAGGATTGGACCAGCAGATTACAGCAAAGGGGGGGAGGCAGGGTGGGAGAAGGGGTGTGGGTAAATTGGAAATTGGGCCCAAAGCCCGGCGCAGCATGCCACGCTCCGGGCTTCATTCAGCCCTGCTTCAAAGAGCCCTGAAATCTCTCCAGAGCCACTCAGACAAATTATAGTAATAAACAACAAGTCAGCCACCCATCCCCCCCGGGGCAAAACCAACGGCCCAGGATCCCGTTGTCCCGGCGACTGAACCCTGACCAGCCCGCCCAGCCGCTGACCGTCTGTTTCCGACTTTTGTTTGTTTGTTTGTTTACTCAGAGACACCAGAGACGGCAGCAGCGGGGAGGTTATCTTCACAGAGCTGGGGCCGAGAGGAGTTGGAAAAAATAAAGCCTCCAATTACATGTGATTTAGTCCATCCTGGGGTATTATGGGGATGCTGGGTTTGATTGGGGGAGATAAGCCGGACTGTGAGTGGGGTCTAATGAGGAGCCGGCCTACGGGAAGACTGGGTGTACTTTCTACCGTTGTCTCCTTACTGTAAAATGTCTGGGAAAGTGTTTTTATTTCCCCACATGGCCTCCAGGATGAGGCTGCCGCCCACCGTCACGCTGAGCGAGGCGGGTCGGGAAGACGGAGATCCGCTCCGTCCTATCGGCAGGTACTCAGACAAGATCTACATCTGCATTTAAGGATCTCACACTAGATAAAAATCCTACTTTGTGACATTTACGTGTCGGAAGGGGCCAGTTTGTGACAAGGAAATGAAATATCCGAGGAGAAATCTCCATCGTCAAGGTGTGGAATTTGACGAAGCGATAACTCGGCGCCGTACTGTAGTTCACACGGGACCGCCAGCAGAAAAGCTGTGAGTGCTCAGGCGAGGAGTGGCCGATCAATCACGGTTCTCTCCTTTTATCTGGTTTAGCTAAGAGAAAAGCCAGATAAACACTCTCTGGTGCCGTTTCTCCAAGGTCAATCCCCGCGTGACACCAAGGCCTCGCCGGAGATCCACCAGAGCTTTAGGTGAGGCAGGGCGAGAGATGCGCCGGCGGAGGGAAGAGACAGATAGATTGAAAGATGCAGGACCAAACGTAAATGTTTAAGTTCAGGAGCTGGGGGGGAGGGTACTTCCCAGGGCCCTGCTATTGCGGCTCACTCATCCTAATATCAGACAGTCATGGGAGGAATGTCAACAGCGCTCACCTCTAACCCCACACGTGAAGGCATTACAGTGGAGCAGTGACCCCCCGATTCTCCTCACGGCGACCTCCAGGCAGCCCTGCTCTAATGGAAATTTTATGGATGGTGTTCCACTTTATAGAGACCGGAGCCTGACTGGGCAACTCTGGGAGCCAGATGTGTTATGTGGAGAAAGTAAACCAATTATCCTGAGCCAGAGCGGCCTTTGGGTGCTTCTCTCTGGTCCAGGCAGTGATGTGTCTGTTAAGCTTCCCTCTCAGTTGAGCTAGGACGTGGAAAAAAAGAGGCGTAGCTCCTCCACATACTTTACCAATATTGTGCTGTTAAAGCACCGTTTGAGTCTGACAGCAGGTGCGTTCTCCGCACTCTGGAAGTGTGAGACAGCAACAGTTGTTGCCGCAGCTGCTTCAGCAAGGCGCTCTTGTTTTCACTCGGACCTGCCCGCACCGGGGCACCGATCCCGCGGTGATGCCGCCGTCCAAGTCCTCACCGTCTGTCATAACAGACAGCTGCTCTCAAACTACTTTACCTCAACTGGCTCGTCTTCCTCCCTTCCAGCAACTGGAGAAGAGAGAATGGGATGTCAGGCTGTCGCGGAAAGGTGGTCGCCGTCGTTTATGATATATGGGAGTCCAAGAGCAGGCACCACCTAAAAGAGCCTTTAGGAACCTCTTATTGTAGATCGGCATTATTTATAAAACCTCTTCCGCTTTGCTGGAATTCTGTCTAGCTGCAGCTGAAGGAGGCTAACGCTAATTGCAGTGCTATTTTAATCAGACTTCTCAATGAATTTATAAACATCCATTTCACAGACGTTCTTGATGCTGCGTTCCGCCAGTGAAACGAATTCACCGCAGCACTGAAACTGAATGATTGCAGAGAAGGTTAAAGAGGAGAGGAAGTCGGGCCTCTTAAGTCGACTACTGTAGCGCCCGGAGGCATCTCTGCAGCCCTACCACATCATTTTCCCCACGGCAACATTTTGCCATTCACGAGACAAAGGCGGCACCCACAAAGGGCCAAAAAAAAAGGAGACAAGAAATCAAAGAGAGAGAGTCAGATGGAAAGTGTGAGATGGCGTAAGGACTGTTGGAGCAAGACAGACAGAGACTTAGTGCAGGGTGAGATAAAAGGACAAGAGAGAGAGGCAGAGAAAGAGAGGGGAGATCAAGTGTCAGGTCCACTATGGTCCATTTTGCCCAGAGACAGCTGCAGTCACAACTGACAAATCCAGAGGGGCCCCTTCTTCTATAGGCCCCGGGAAAGCACCGAGAATTATCCAGTGTCTTAGCCCTCTGCTCCTTAGGGAACGTCTCTCTCTCTCTCTCTGTCATTCTTCCGTTAGTTTGGAAGAGGAGGAGAAGGTCACGGCTAGGTCCACTTCCAGTGCCTACACATACCCCCCCGTACTAAAACATGGCAAGTCCTGCAAACAGTTCCCACCTTCCTCCACTTCCTCCATCAGTCCACTTCTAATGATTTGTATGCGTTTGTGCTGGAGGGATGTGGAAGGAGGTGCGTGTGCGTGTGTGTGTGTGTGTGTGTGTGAGTGTGTTGGGGGGAAGGAGGGGCAAGTGTGAACAGCTGTTATGTATTGTCGTCTGGGGCATGATAATATACCCACGCCATTAGGAGCTGGACTCGGCTAACATGTGTACGTGTGTTGAGGTGGGTTTTTAAAAACAAGCTGCTCCCAGTTCAAAGGAGGCCACAGATTGCTGGCAAAGCTCGCCGCCCGCTGCGCCCGTAAAGACGGCAGAATAAAGTGAGTCAAGTGAAATGAACGCGGCCCACCGCCGCACAGGGCAGGCTGCGGATATTACTGAGAGAAAGGGGGCTCTCAGCTGGGGTCTGACGGGGGGGGGGGTGTCAGTAGCTAAAAGGGTGAGAAAGGTAGAGGCAGGTTTTGATGTTTGGGAAGGGAGTGCAGCGGGGGAGCGCATCGTAATGTATCTATTGAAGTTCAGGCCTCTGTGTTTGATACACAACATCTGTACCCCATTTCCCCTCTTTTCCCCCAACTGTGCGCCCTCACGTGTTCGTGCACAATGAGACGCGGGGCCGTAAATTCCCTCGCCCCCTCTCCATCTATCTCCCTTAAAGTCTGCTCTTCTCCCTTTTAATCTCTTTCTCTTCGCCGTGTTCTGTCAGCCACCCACGCCCTGAACGCCCCCCCCCTTCCCCCCTCCCCATTTTGATATAATGCGGCGGCGTGGCGCTTTGCTCGTCGCCGTGCGCCTCAGGTTGCTGAGTTGGCTGCACATGCCGTGTCATAAAAAGCTTGAATGAATTGATTTCCTCTCTCTAAGAGGGGTCGTGTCTTCTGCTCTGGTTTCCGACATCCTTTTCTCACCCCCCCTCCCCCCCAACAACGCCGCCTCTTCCCGTCCCTTCCCAGTGTGGCCTGCTATCCAGATCCCTCCAGCGCCACTTTGAGTATTGCAGGAGAGTATCGGTTGGCCCCCGTCGGGTCCACCGGGGTTCTGGGAGCAGAGCAAATGAAATATGGTAGCTGTCGCATTAGGAAATCCATTGAAGTTAATTAGGGCCGGTGTTCTCTGCGGAGCCACATCTGCTGCTGTTTAGGCGCCAACACCCCCCCAACACACACACACACACACACACACACGCAGACACTAATATGGGGAACAGGAGGATGGGGGTTGATGCTGATGGGGAAACTGGACCTGGTGTATTGAGTGGTACCGGCCACCAGTTGGCTACAGAGAGTGGCAGGGACGCCGGGCGGCCCAGAGGTCGTGACCTCCAGGTAATTCGCAATGGTGGCTGCACGGACATTCGAGTAATCGATACGGCGCTGTTATCAGAGCTATCATCCGGCTAAGCCGTTGTAAAACCACGGAAACGCGGCTACTCCACACCCACGCACCACAACATCTGATACTGACCGGTCAACTGAGGTTTCCTTCAAATATTACATTTCACTACCCACATTTCTGCTCCGGCGAATGAGAACGACCACGTCGGAGGCGGTTGGTGGTGAGCCGCTGCTCGGTAATGCGGCGCACTTTAGTGACGGTAGCTAAGACGGAACATTCAGAGGCTGGACCGGCTCAGGGGGGTCACGTGAGGATTTATGGTTGGGCAGCTGAGTTGCATCATCAGGTGTGTGGGCCGGAGATTGATAACAACAACCAAACAATGGAGACAGGACAAGTAAACTCAGAGCCGCTACGCCGTCGGTAGTCGCGGGGGCTCAAAGGAGAGTGTTTTGTCAGGGAGTGACAGACGCGGCAGGGTCAAAAGTTTAATGGTTGTGTGTGTGGAGCGCGGCGACTGGCAGGGTATTGGCATGTAGACAAACGTCTCAGAACTTCCTTGAACGACCGGTCACAGCTATTCAATCGATGGGTCAGACCGGTTCTCCGGATCGTTGGGGGGAACGTCCAGATTTTACGGCCGAATCTGGAGCCCACAGACGTCTCGGAGGTTTGTTTTTGTATCGGGCTCCGGTCAAATATTTGAAATTAGCTTTCCTTTTTGTTGGTTTGAGCCGCTGGAAGTTCCAGATGGGGCACGGTTTACTGTATCAAAGAGTGTTTGGTAAGCTGTCAGTCACAGGGCAGAGCTGATATTCCGCTCGTGCCGCAAAGAAAACCTCGTTCATTTGATTCTTGGTGGATCGTTTAAAAAAAGAATTCCGCACCAATTCTTCGGCAGCTCTGTATTTTCGGAGCGGCTTAAACTTTAAACTAGGGTCCTTTGGTCCTTTTGAAGCAAATGTATGACTATAATTGACTTGACTTCATTGTTTTCAGCCTGAAGACCACTTTTGCATTCAAACCAACACATTGTTTTAAGTCTTCGTCCACAAATCAGCAGGAGAAAGGCGTTGTGGTGGTGGGGGGTGGTGGTGGTGGGGGTGTGTGTCTCTTAACCTTTTGTTAAACAACAAAATAAGACACCCTCGGTCAGCAATGGCGGGGGGCCGGTGCCCCCGCTGAGGTGGCTGATCATTTGTCACCTACAGTTCAGCTCAGGAGCATGTTCGCTGCTCCATCCATCTTCACTTTGAATTCTGTGTGTGTGTGTGTGTGTGTGTGTGTGACACCATTTGTCAATAGTTCAGAGTGCATCTTCCCTCATTCGTCTTTGGCGAGCAACTTAAGTGTGCATTCTTTGCGTCCATCTCAGGTCATTAGTGGTCAGCGGGGGTAATGGATGTGTGGGGTGGGTGGCTGCCGGGACAGTGTGAAGAACTCTCTCTAACCATTACTCAGTTAGAGACCGCCGTCGTCAGGTAAGTGGTGCAATGGATCAGGGAGGCCGCCCTCCATCGACCAGCCCGGAGGCGGGATTAACAGTATTTTACGTGCCGCTGTAGGTGTGGAGGCCCACGCCAGAACACTGCTTTCACTTTCATCTGCTTAGGGTGGAGAGTTTATCATCAGGCCTTTGTTCTACGTCCAGGGAGTGTGTGATCAAGCCTGATTTGTGGCATCAGCCATTCTGTGCCAGCCGCGCTCCAATACAGCAGGAGTTCAAACGGAACTGCTTTTCCTGTTAATTAATGCTGATCATGATCACGATAAGGCATCAGTGTTTCGCTATATATGATTTGTTTCGTTTAAGCGATACATCACGCTCATTATACCACAGCCAAGACACGAATAATGTATAAGGAGCGTATATCACGGCCTGAAGCAAGGCTTTTATAGGGACCAACAATTTTAATATCAAATAAGGAAACAATCTCACGTTGTTTCTTCAAATTAAAAAAAAAAGCCCCACGAGGTCACGTGAAAACAAAATAGAAACAAAAAAGAGGGATTAGAGCTTTGGCTGATTGGAAGCTTCTGTTTTTTTGACATTAATGATGGTTTCTGTGGACTGTTTATCCACTGTTTCTGAGGAGGCACCAGGAGGAGCTGGGGTGGACACTGGTGAAGATGCTAGGTCCATATAGCCAAACTCACCGAAGCCTTCCTGACAGGACCGTCTCTAGGAACATCACTAAAGTGCAGTTTAGACATCTTCTTAACGTCCATCAACACACTCTTATCCTCAACCAGTCTACAAAGCGCTTCATCTCCATTCTTTCTTGTAAAGACCGTCCTTCAGGTTAGTGACACATAAGCTAGGAGTTTGTTGTCTTAGCTCAGACGCGGCGTGATATCAGGCACCACTGTGACATGCAGGGCTAAGAACCAATCACATCGCCCGAATTCACCTCTTTGTTTTATAAAGTTTGTTGACCTTGTTGACCTCTGGGCTCTGCAGTGTGGTTTTCCCCCCACAGGCCAAACACAAACACGTACACCCTAAATTTCCCCCATAGACATGAACGCTTCTCGGTCTGCTTTGGCTACACACGACCAAATACACACTCTGTCCTCTCAGCTGTAGTTTGATACGGACTGTATAAAAATGAATGTGGGCAGAAGAAAGAATGAAGCTGGCAGTGCCCGGGCCTGAGTGTGTGTTCTGCCTGCATACTTGGCACCAGATCAAGGCGATCAAGGAGAGTGTGACTGTGTGTATGAGTGAGTGTGTGTGTGCATTTTTAGCCCCTCATTAGCAAAACTGCAGCCCTGCACTCACAGTATGAACGCAGCACTCCTCCTCTTCCCCACACTCAACTAAATGAGGTTAATAAACTGGAGCTTTTACTACCATCACCAACACCGTCCCACCAGCCTCCTTCATCTCTACCTCCACCCCCACCCTCCCCTTCTAAGCCTCCCACTTTCTTTCATCTCAGCTGAAACACTTTCTTCCTCTTTTCCTCACCTCTGTTTTTTTTTAATTGTCATTGTTGCATGGTGAAAGCTCTGGGATTTCCTCCCTCCATTTCCCAGGACAGAGCTGCAATTACAGCTCAGGAGAGAAGAAGACCAGCTGTGCGGAGGGAAAGACAAGGAGACGAAAGATGCGGGCGCCCTCTAACGGCAAGGGATGGAATCACACCTTTATTCCTCCTCACCGTCTTTGGGACCTCACGCCTCCACCAGCCAGGGTCACCGCGACCAAACAGGAATCGTAAGAAATAGTGCGTCACATTACAATCCAATCAGTCGTGGCATAAATAAACCTGAGCGGGATTGCAGGAACAAGGAGTGATACCGGGAAAATGAGAAGAATGCCTCAATCAGCCTTGGCTGCTCTTATCTTGGGCTGCATGTGGACAGGGACATCCTTAAAGATGAAAACACACACACATATTATGGTGGAGGACATCTAAACATAAAGGGCCAGATCGGACAGCTGCGACAGCAATACGTGCTGGAATGCTGTCAAGGCCGCACCGACGTTTCACGTGGCACCGCGACGGACGCACGCTCGAATCGGTGTGTCAGCAGAGGTCTGGGCCAAAGGGACCCGACACCATTGATCGTCCAGTAGTAACGGGAAGACAGAGGAGGGACGGGAGCAGTTACCGATGTCGGCGAGTGGACCAGCGGTGGTGGCGTGTGCATTAGGGGTGTTGAGAACTTCAAGAAGGCCATCTGACTGGATTACCCTCAAACAAAAGCTTTCCTTTCACTGCAGGTCTGATCACAGCGTTCCTCGTGATCATGTGACCGGGGGCTGGCCAATTATGAAAGCCCAACCACTTTAAACCCCCCCCCCCCCCCCCCAATTTGTATGTTCAGGAAGAGAGAGAGAGAATGGTCGCGGTTTTAAACACCTCGTAACCAGAACATTCCATCACGGTCGGGAGATTCACCATCGCGGACGGTGGCGTCGCCGCGCTCTGAACCAGCGTCATCAAAAATGTCTCCTGATGTGTCGGATCCGGCACATCAGCTGCTGGCTCTGTGACATTCCCCAGCAGCTGTTGGGCCATCGGGTTTGCAGTGTGTGTGTGTGTGTGTGTGTGTAAGAGAGCAGCAGGAGCATGACCCCCCCCCTCAGCCCTTTCCTACCCCTTTAGGCCTGTGGGACAGTTGGACAGGAGCAGACGGTCCTGTCGTTTCACTGCAAACATATGGTGAAACTCAAGTGTGTAATTTACCGAGGACTACGGGTGGCCCAGCAGCGAATACACACACACACACACACACACACACACACAAACTGACAGGGTGTAATTTACCTGGGGCCTATGGGTGGCCCAGTATCCCGTTGCACTTGTCATACACAAAGACGGCTCAAAGGACGCTCCCACTCCCCATCGGAGTCGGAGAGAGTGAAGCTAATTTCCTCAGCTCTGCTCACTAAAGAGGCAGAAATCACACGCTGACAGAGATGCTAGAGATCAACACGCTGGATGGACGAGAGAGGAAAACTGCGTTTGGGGAAGCGCCCCCGAAAATCCCACTCGTGTGGGAGTCGCCGCACACCCTGGATCACATCCTCTCCGATTCATCAACCTGGCTCCTTTTCAAAGCTGGTGCGATCCTCCCTTTCAGAGGGGACAGGAGAGAGATGAGGGTCATGGGAGCACGGGCGAAGGGGAGGAAGACGGATTAGAGGAGCGTGTCCCTCCCTTCATTCCTGCTCTGACCTTCGTAGCGGCGCGACACCGGAGCTAGCGTTGGCCCACCGTGCTGTACAGCCAGTTGTCACGAAGGGGCGGGATCGTAGACTCCTCGAATCCAGCACGCTTGATCCCGGGTGAATGGAGCCTGTCTGGTTCCATGAGAGGACTGACAGGGAGGCTGTCCTCTACTGTTGGTACCGTTTGACTCGTCTAAGTCAGGGATGATATGACAGCCTGTCTGCTACCTCCTCAGTGTGTGTGTGTGTGTGTGTGTGTGTGTTTGATCTTGGTCCCCAGCCGAGGGGCTTTAACTCCACTCCAGGTGCAGAGAAGTCAACCTGAGGCCATGAAAGGCGCATACAGTTGAGATCCCGATCGTGAAGCACTTACACACACACACACACGCGTGCGCTCGCACATAGACAGGAAGACTCCCTGAAGCTTGAGTAACTCTGTGGCGTTAAACTGGTTTACCAGTCCAGTGGAATGCTTGGGAAGACTTGGCCAGCGCGTTAGGATAAACATCTCGGGTGGTGCCTCGACATGTGAACATCAATCAGCCTCAAACGTCTCTAACAGAAATGCTGGGGGGGGAAAACGGGAAACACCCGGCTCGTTTTAAAGTAAGATACAGATGGGTCGACTGCAGACAGAACTGGACCGAAGGCCTAAACTGGGTGAACAGGTGCAGAGCTGTCGGCACGCTCGAAACGGTCCGATGTGGTCGATTCGAGCCACCAGCGTGAATTTCTTAGAAGCCTTTCTCCCATCTGTACCAGGAATCACTTTCTTCATTCCGCCGCTTTGCAAGACGGGAAATCTGTGTGGTCCATAATGAGCTCAGTAAACATCTGCTGCGCTCGTATTAGAGGCCATTTTCTCCGCGTCTCATCCTGTAATATGGAGAAATTAGAGTGCAGGGACTCGTTCTGCGTATTTATACACACACACACACATCCAAGTAGAGCAGACATAACATGAGGAGTCCAAGTGTTTTTATACTACCCAACTGACGTTCTAACATACCATCTCAGCACCACAATTTTCCATCCACAACAGTAAAACACAACCGGGTGTCCTTGGTGAATGGTCTCCCAGAATTCCAGGGTTATTTTGCAAGCCCAGCGTCCAGGAGTGTGTTCCAAACGAAAACAAGATGGGGGTTTGGAAATCTGAACCAATAAAACCTTCAAACTTATCATTTTATAGTAACAGGACCTTCACGAAGGCAGCAGCCTAACAAAAGCTGACTTGTGCTGCGATCTGTTGATTAATATGTGAGTAAATGGCGCCACCTAGTGTCGATGGTTGGTATTTCATACTAACTACAGGTTTCTAACTGGCTTGAAAACAACTGTGAAGATAAATCCTGGGTAGAACAAATCTAAACTTTGAAAGCTTAGAAATCTTAGTCCATTTTATTATACAAATACATGGATCAGCACTTTTGCACCTGCCAAAAATAAACAACAAGAATTTAAACTGTACAAACTGTCAAAAAACCCTAAACAGGCTGACCAGGCTCCGTACTGGATGGTTCTTACACTTTATGGGAACTAACTGATCAGAGTTCCAGTCTTTCATCCTGCTAATGGCTTCTTGCTCATTTCCTGCTGGACTTCAGTGTAGATCTGCTCCTCCAGCTTTGACGTGTCGTATTCCTTCAGCATGTCGTACTCGAGCCAAGGCTGCGCCCAGTTCTGAGCGTGCTCCATCTGCTCAGGGCTCAAAGCGAGGTCGAAACGGATGCCCTGGATGTTGAACCTGGGCCGCTCCCAGCGTTTTGACCACGGCTTTGGCCGCATCCTGACCTTTAACTGGTAGACACGGACATTTTCACCTCAGCACCACAACTTTTACATATGTTACAACCAATACCGTTCGCAACCTGTATGCTAACAGCTAAAGATATTTAAGTGTTAACTACTAGGTAATTACTAGCTGGTCTAATTACTAGCTAGGTTTCCTAAGTTTACAGGCTCACCTTGTTGACAGGCACCTCGTCTGTATCAGAAATGGGCACGGGTCTCATGTCTGGATCCACTGTGCTGTACTCGGGCAACGCGTCTCTCAGGTACATCAGGTTGTCGTCCAACCGCTTCTCCAGCTTCAGCACCTCGATCTTCTGAATGCGAGGGTTGTACATTTCGTAGCAGATCTCCACGCCTGAGTCCCACCCAAGCAGAAATCATTAGTGGCTCAAGTAGTAGGACGGAAAGTTAAATGCAGTAAATAACGCTCACCTTGGTTATCAATGATGTTCCTCAGGACAAACGTGGCTCCCAGCCCGTTTCCGCCCCTCTGGATACAGATGCCAACGAAACGGTTTGTTTTCCCACTGGCATTTTTATCAGCCATGGTCACGGCGAGGATACTCCCTTAAAACAATCCGAATTTCTCATTGCATTTTTACAGGATGTGCCTTTTTAAAAATATATATACTGTATGAACTTTATTTCTCCAGCGTCAGGCTCAAGCCTCAAAGTCAATCACAAATGCCGCTGTCCCATTTTAATATCCTCTTGTGTCTTTCTGGAGCAAGTGTTTGGTAACGTTCCGATATTTTGGGCGATCCCAAGTGATGGAGCCAGAGACAGACAACACCTTTCTTTCACATAAAGTAACAAATCCCAGACGACACAAGGGAATCTTTAAACATCCAGCAGGATTCATCAAATATTTGTATAATATGTGTAAAGGTGACACCTTCTCATGGCTTTGAGACATCTTACAATGAGAATATAGAAAGTTCGAACGGCTCTTTTACCTGCGTAGAATTCAGGGATGTTGAGCACTTTCCTCCTGCGAATCATATCTTTCCTCTCAATGAAAAACTTTAAGGGGTCTGTCCTCTGTCTGGGAGGGATGAACTCTGGGCTCAGAAACCTTCCGAATGAGACACAGCGACATTAAAAACACGGGGTCATTTAAATGGGACATGCAGCTCTGGGTATCAGGCTGGAAACAGAATCCTACTTCCGCAACGATGCCACTGCCCGTGTTTTATCTACAATAACAGGTTTGGATGGAGGGACGAATTTTGGTGGCTGCTCGGGGTTACTGCCCGCAGATTGACGACCCTTGGACGTAGACAGAAACCCTAAAGATAGACAATGAAGAGAATGAAAGTCGTCAGTGTTTTCCACCTCGCAGTTCTGCTGTCGGCACGCTGCTGCCACATTTGTGAGTCCAATACGAGACGTCTTCAAAATCTGACACTCGTCGCTTAGCTGTTCATTTTGACTCACGTTCATTATGAAGCTGGGTGTTTCGTAGTAGCCGCAGCGAATGGCGCAGTTTATCGAGCCCTTTGGCGCAGGCTGCCATGTTTGACCTTCTGTTGTCGCACAGAGGGACCTACGGAAGCCGCGTGGGAACAACGTCATCGAAATGCGACGAATTTTAAAAATGCAGTAGAGTCTATTGTCCACAGGGTGGCGCAACCCCTCTGTTATACGAGTAGAGTTCAACAAAGAAAACCCCTCATAATTGATCAATACTAAAATAAAACTCACAAAGAAGCCTGCAAGATGAACACCTCGTGGTGTTGTTTCTGATTTGCTCTGAAATATTAGTATTGCTTCTGAAACAATTTTAGCACAATGATTGTTGATGAACGATTATTATAGTCAAGTCATAATAAAATGCTTGAAACTGTAAATTATCAACAGCACAATGATTTAGATTCACCGGTACGTTATGCCTATGTACATGCTATCCATGTAAAATTAAACAACAGTGTAAGATTAAGTACGTTTTTCAACTGCAATCTTCAACAGTGGTTTATTTTCTAATGATTCATTTTGTATCTGTGTTTGATCTGCCATGTAACTAATTTAAAATGAACCTCCAGAGATCCCTCAGGAGAAATTCTAGCACTTCACCAAACGTCACACCTGAAACACGTTAACATCAAAAAGTGTGTTTAATTCGTTTCCATCACATTGGAAATTCGCTGGCAATCTATATATCTAATATTTTTTTATTTTTTATAAAATATGAATCATAATTTGAGGAACGTAACGTTGTTTGGGTGATATCAGAGTAGTTGAACTGTGCAATGTGTCCGCTACGGAACTCTGGGTCTTTGAGACCCTGCAGGGGAGCGGCGGGCCTCCAGGTGGGCTGCTTCCACCGGGACAGACTCCAGCACGCAGTTTCAAATACAGCAGAGAGCAGAGAAGAGCAGCAGCGGCGTCGCTCCTGTTGTCACAGTGGCGCGGTGGGAGGATGAGGGGAGACAGCGGAGACGTGGGAGCGCGCATCTCATTTCTGCCACGGAGGACCTAAAACCTCGATGCTGCTGCTGCTGGAGTCCCGGACGCCGCGGACCAACTCGAACACGTCGAGGCTTCAATGATGTTCCTCTCAGATGGGACTCTGTCAGCCGTCACTCATGCGCTCCTGTTGGGAATAACGTGTCTGTCCCTCCTCTGCGATCTCACCAAGGGCTCCGCGGACTTTTCAGGTTTGGAACTGGTGTTTTATAGACACAAGCTTCTCTAATATAATCAACAATCTAATTTAAAAAAAAAAAAAAAAAAGCAAACGCGACGCGTTCTTCGTGAACTTCCTCAACTTTACGCAAAGTTCCTCCTAAATACGAATGCATGGCCTACACCTCGTTGTGCGTGGTGGAAACAGCTCAGCTTGAAGAAAGTTCAGTGGTGCATCAACTTCTCCTCTCGACCCGTGCCTCCGGCGTGCTGCAGCATGCACACCCAAATGTTTGCTGGAAAGACGCACGGCCTATTAGTTGTTGTCGGTCTGGTCGCCCCCCAGCTGAAAGCACCAGGCTGCAGCCCTTCTCATATCTGCAACATCCCACTAATGAGATCAACAAGATAGTCTGGTTAACTGTTGTCTGGAGCAAAGACGCTTTAGAGTAACAGCTTTCAGTGCAAATATGGTCAGCTCACTTTTTATCCAGTTTATAGCAGAAAGTGAGAACGGATGCAGCCATTGATCACAGCAGCTATTACTAAACATGACTTCTCTCTTGTTTTATGCCGTCAGAGCTCTGCTCAGCCCGAAGGAAGGCTGTGAGTTCTGTTTACAGTGCTATAAAACAGGAAGGCGCTTTGTGTCAGTGTTAATTGGCCCCTAATGGTCCTAATAGCTGGAAACACACTGTAGGGAAAGGTGCTAAAGAGCAGATGTATGTCAGGGGCCCTCGTGAGTATGATGGTGTGTGCATGTGTCTGATGGTGGGGCTGGCCTAATGAGCTGCTAAAGATCACAGTGTCGTGACGCCGTTAACAAGGCTGCGTTGCTGTAATTGCCGCGCATGTGTCCACGGCGCCTGGTTCTCTCTAATAGTTCCTTCAGCTGGAACGGGACATTAGTACACCTGCCGCTGCAAAGCCTCTCGCAGGTTCACCGCTAGAATATCAACTTTTGGTTCCTCGGTGACACCGCTGCGACAACGTGGGCCTCTCTTTTTCACTGCGTGCTCCTCATCGTTTCTCTGCCCTTAGAGAAATGGCGTGGAACGCCCTGCTCATGCATCAGAGGCGGAGCGGTTACAGAAATGCTGACCTGTGAACGAAACGTGAAAGGAGGCTGCTTCAGAATACCACAGGGACAAAGCATTCCTTTAGCCCTCGCATTCTTGACCAGCTGGAGTCTCCCTGGAGACTGTGGGGAGTGCTTTTGATTGACAGGTGCCGCCATACTGCCGGGTGACGGGACTGGTGGGTTAGACCATCATGGTCAGTCATTGGCTGGATCTGCAAGGTCCTTGGCCTTTAGGGGGCTGAAACACTCATGGAAACCCATCAAACACTGGTCGTGTTTTTGGATCTGCATTGTGTGGAACTGCTGTAATGGCAGCTTCAGGCTGCCCCCAAGCCTGCTGCTGTCAGATGTGGAAACAAACAGTGCGTCGATGGTGAGGCTACTTTAATTCCATGTCTTTCCCTGTTATCATCCTCCGCTCTGCAGTGGATAATTAGTGGTGTGGAGTGTGCAGCGCTACACTCAAAGCCCTCGGGCCAAGAAAGGGGAGCTAGTCAGTGCTATAGATGTACCAAGTTTAACATTTTATGGGTTTTTTCTGTTCAAGGAAAAGGTTTTTATGTATTTGTCACATGTACTTTCTGCTCCCACAAGGATCCGAGAGTCCTTCCAGGTGGAGCTCCGCATCTTTAACAGACGATGATAAACAGAACTGATACAGAACAGAAAGTAATTACACAAATATTTTATAAGATAAGCCATCCATGACGATATCCTCAATGTTTTGGGGTCAGTAGCTCTGCCTTTCTGCCATCTGCTGGAGGCTGTTCTACTGTTCTTGGACAGAAAACAAATGATTACTTTGTCAAAACCAAAGGTGAAGAAAAAGTGAGCTGCTGAGTGCTCTGGGTCATGTGGCAGGAAAAGGTCAAAATGACGACAGAAGACCAACCGGGGTCGATGGCAGGCCTTTCAACATGCTTCGCGTTGGAAGTAAACAAAGCCCAGATGTTGTGTTTTGCCAGAGTGGAACAGTTTAGAACCGCAGCTAAAATGTTCTCTGCCATAAACCCCGTAGGCCAACCCTATTTAACCCCAGTCAATAGGATGTGAGGCGGCTGCGGGGCTTAAGGGTCAACTGAGGTCAACTCATAGTCACCGTCAGTGTGTGCTGGGGGGGTCATCATCCATCTCGCTCTTTGTGTCCTCCTTGTCGAAGCTCATCATACGTGTTGGAAGGTGGAAAAGGGAAGATTTTGGTTTTGGTGGTCAGAGCTCTTCTATTTCCTTCATTTTGTGACTCAATTTAAATAATTCTTTTAAAACTTTGCACTGTTTGGCAGCGTAAATCCTTTTGGACCTGATCATTTCTTTGATTAATTCCAAAAGGTTCAGTGATTAGGTGAACCTCACAAGTCAGATCCACCTGAAGCATTGCGCTGGGATGGCTGGATTCCCTGGCCTCCAACCACCCACCCCCACCCCCACCCTCACACACACACCCATCCACTGATTACTGAGGGCTGCTTGAGGCCCCTTAAGTCTTAATCTACTCTGGTTTTTGAGTGAGCGTGGCTTGGATGAGGGTAATGCGCGGGACCCTCAGTCCCTTCCCCCAACTCACGCGCCTCTTCTGCCTCTTTTGTCTGCCATTTCTCACATCTCCACACCTCCACCAGGATCTCCTAATTGCTTTTGCTTTCTGTGTGTTCCTGTACTTGATGTATACTGAGTCCTAAAATCATTCTACTAGAAAAGCGTGGGCCTTTTTGGAAAGTGAGGACTTTTGAGCTGGTCCTCACAACTTCAAAGGACTGTTTGAGGGTTAAAGACATGGTGTTGAGGTTGGAATTGGGTTTAGGTTTGGGTCAGGGGGTTAGTTGGCATGGTTAGGCTTATGTGAAGGACCTGGGTAACGCCTGTGTTGATGAAAGTCCTCACAAAGATGGAAGTACAAGGGTGTGTGTGTGTGTGTGTGTGTGTGTGTGTGTGTGTGTGTGTGTGTGTGCGCGCCCGCCAGGTGAGTTCTGTCTAAACAAATCGTGCCTCCGGCTTGTTTTGTCTACTGCGGCGAAGGCGGGCGACGAGGCCTTCAGGAGGAGTGCTGCGAAATTAAAGGAGTGAACACGTCAGCACATTCTGATGTGACATCAAAACACGAGGAAATGAGCGTCGACCTGTTCGGGAGGCACCTGCAGCGATTTCAGTTTTTGAATGTGCTAATTTTACTAAACCTTCTGATTTTAGTACCACTGCATTAGACTGAATCACTAAGATTTTGCTTTTATGACATTGAGTTTGAACAACATATATTACAGTGTTTTTTCTTGAAGGTCATTGACCTTTAAACCCCCGGCTGTTGGCAGGTGTGGTAGGCAGCACGTCTAGCATGATGGTGATTGGATCCAATTGCCGAGTTAAGCCCGGAATCTTTTTAAAATGTCTAAGAGTAGAACTAAATACCAGCTAAATAAAGATGCTACCTTCAGGGTGCATTAATAGCTGGGAGATTCTGGTTCGTTTCTACCATTTATGTTCAGACTCCTGAAATGTGAAGCTAAAGAGCCTTTGGCTGCAGACAGCAGATATGTAATGTAGATAAGTGCATCTCTTCATTATGGGTGTGTGTGTGTGCGTGTGTGTGTGGTCTCCCCTGGCACATCATAGGGATGAAACACATGACCTAATGTTTAAGCCCCTCCCCCCTCAAATACAATAAGCACATAAAGACACAAAGACCGTTTGACATCATGTCAGGAGCAACAATGAGCTGATGTTGATGAGAGAAACTTGTTTACAGTGTGTGTGTGCGTGTGTGTGTGTGCGTGTGTGTGTGTGCGTGTGTGTGTGGTCTCCCCTGGCACATCATAGGGATGAAACACATGACCTAATGTTTAAGCCCCTCCCCCCTCAAATACAATAAGCACATAAAGACACAAAGACCGTTTGACATCATGTCAGGAGCAACAATGAGCTGATGGTGATGAGAGAAACTTGTTTACAGTGTGTGTGTGCGTGTGTGTGTGTGCGCACGTGGTGGGGTGGAGTTTCCTTTGCCTAATTTAGGTTTCACACAAGGACGTCGGGTCGTCGCACATCCAGTCGAGTTAAACAGAAGTTGGTGAAGTATCGATACAAATTTGCTGATTAGCTGTTGAAGCCGACGCTGGCTGGGATTTTGCTTCTCTGGTGGTTCAGCGAGAAACGTTCAGGGGGGGGGCGGGGGGGCGGGGGGGGGGGGGGGGGGGGACAGTCCTCTCTGTCCTGAGAACCTGATCCGTGCAGAAGTCAGTGACGTGGGCCCAAGTGATGAGCCAAACCATCCTAAGACTGCAGAATCTTAGATGATCTCCTGTTCGTGTTTCCTCTCCCTCAGCGGCAGCAGCGTCTTGTCCCGTGAGAATGTGTCCTAATTACAGTATATGACGTGTTCGTGACGCATTAGCCCTCATCCAGCACACGGGAATTTCCCTTTTTTGCCTGTGATCGCACCCAGAGACCCGACTGTCAGATCTCCTGCCTCACCTGGTGCCTCCTTCCACTGCGTATTTGTTCGCCTTTCATTCTCCACGTTAGTGGCACAACCACGACTTTCAGGCACATCGCAGCAGGGCGTGTCTCTCATTTAAAGAGGGAGGTCAAGCCGAAGACCCGGACCGCACTCGGGAACCTTCTCCGGGAGCTCTGAGCGTCAAAGGCGACGCGGATAACCACACGTTCAGTCATCCTCTTATATGATAATCAGTATTTTGCATCCATGTCTGTGTTAACCGCCAGAATCAGGCTGAGCCGCGCGGTTCTGCCTTAATAACTGTTATTGGACTGAGAAGATGGTGTCAAAGATGGACGTATATGCAGACGCCGCAGGTGCGTGTTGGCGTTCGGTGGGGGGGCAGTTACCTCAAACATCCATCCGTGTCCTGTCTGTCCAGAACAAAACGCCACCTGTGGGATTTTTGTAAATATCGAGGAAGGTGGAGTGAGATGTCAACAAACACGTGGGGAAAGAGAATGGTGGGTGTGCTGACTGGTAATTATCTACCGTAGGTCTAACCACCTGAATTATGGGCTTACCCCCCCTCCCCCCCGCACATTCAGCCAGTCGTGCACCTTTTCTTCTTCTCTCATAGAACGTTTACCACTCTTTGATCCCCCCTGTCTTTTTACCATCGTTCTGCCTGTTTCCTGGGGGCTGATTTATGTTTGTTTTAGGAGCCAGAGCGTTCGCCTTGATCTGCCCCCCGTTTGTAGTCGGCGTCCGTCCTTACTTCCTCCTTTCAGTACACGAAAAGGAAAAGAATGTTTTTTTTTCCCCAAAAAATCATTTGATTAAAACCCCCGGAGGCAGGGGGGGTGGAGAGGTAGAGAGGTGGGGCACATGAGGGCCAGTCTGAACAAGGAGGCATTGTGTCGCCCCCCAACTGTGTCCGACTGACAGTCTGCATTACAGCACGCTACAACAAACAGCCCGCAAAGCTGCACTAATCTGTTGCTTATATGCTCCCTCCAGCGAGCTCAGGTAAAAGTGTTGGGGGGGGGCTTCTACTACTGGCATTCTCCCAGTATTAGGGGACGGGAGGGGAATGGAGACTGCAGACCACGCAGCTACTTTTAAGTCATAAAATCCAGGAATTACACTCGCAGCCAGACCAGTTTTACTTTCTTTCTGGCCTTTTGGCTGTTAGCTTGCCTGTTTTCAGGTCCTTTTTTGCTAACAGCTCTTGTTCCACCGACCTGATGGAGTCCCGTCTTGGCATTAAAGCGAGTTAGCCTCGGCTTGTGGGATTTTCACAGCAGTGGTGATGGACAGGACTTAATGGGGCAACTGGCCAACTGTGTCACAATAAAAGACTTCAGAAAAAGCATGCTGGGCCATTTTTTTTGGTTTGGAATTACAGCACAAATATTGTCATACTCAGATTTTCTAGCAACGAGATTTTAAGATCATATATGTTGTATATTTGAAGCGTTATCGGCATCAACGCTGGTGTCCAAAGGAAGGATGAAGTTGAACTATCTGTATTTTTGAGAGATGGAACTGTTTCTGCTCTTTCATTGCTGCAGTCATCAATTTATTGACCCGTCTGCACAATCGGGAACAGAGGTGAGATTGATGTGGACGTACGAGAGCCCCACGCCACCGTGGCTCCGCCCACCAATCACTTAAATCTGGCCTGCTGCAGTGAGAAGAAAGATGCATCTGTTGTTCACTTCAGGACAATAGAGCTCTCACGTGAATCGTCTGACTGGTGTCTGCTGGACGGCGGCTCGGAATGACCGCCACCTAACTCTCCCAGGCCATAAAAGTGTCCATTAGAATAACAGATTTCCCCCCTTTTGGCTCCATCTCTCTACCGTTCCGTCTCTGTCCAACATGTTCTCGAGGGTGTTCCCGGGACCCCTGACAGCGTCACATCTCTCCAGAAGAGACTCACAGCTCGCGGGCAAGGAGAGTGAAAGCGTCCTCTTGTCTGGTGCCCTTTGACCTTCTGGGGGTCATAAAGAGAAGGCACGTGCTAACAGGGGTCATGGGAGGGCCTGGTGGAACCAGAGTGGTTTTTGGGGGAATCCCCAGGGTGGACTCGCCAGGCAGCCACTATCCAACCGGGATGAGGCCTCCAACCACAGCGGTCATCCAGCTCATATTGATGATCATCGCTCGGAAGATTTCAGCTAATTCTGCTAAAAATGTCCAACTTACAGTGAAATAAGTCATTTTACAAGTATGACCGGTAGTAGCTTCGGCTTCTGGCCCACCCTCAGTCGTGCTCTTTCTCAGCCACCCCCACCCCTTCCCCACTTCCCATATCCCATCAGTTGATGTTTGAACAACCCAAGGCGCTCTGATAGCAAAGTGTGACACCCTTTCTGGGGTTTATCTCATGGAACAGGAGATTTATCTCAACAGGAACAGGAGATTTAACTTCCCCTGTTTGTAGATGTAGTCTGTAAAACAAAAGATGGGATGTTTCCTGGAAAGCTTCTGTTGCTGTTAGAGTTGGAAGCCAATAAAAGCGTGTAAAAACGACGATGGACTTGGGTGTAAAAACTGCAGAAAATACCTGCAGCAAATCTGCAATTAATTTGATGACACAGAATGAAGGTAGTAAATCTGAATAAGCGTCAGTTTATTTCTACTTCATTTCAGAAATGAGCCAACATTAACAGAACTTGATAGATCCTGTTTTGGGTTATGATCAAATTGCTGCAGGGACTCTCAAAATCACTTAACATTTATTTCGGCACTTTCCATAATGGGCTGAATATTTACAGTTCTTAAGCAGTTTAAAGATAATCCTGCGTTGACTTTTGCCAAATTGAACTGCTTAGGTTGCAGCCACGTATCTCTGTGCTCTTTTTCTGCTCCATAGCGCGATCAGCGAGAAAGTGGGCTAATCCAAAATGTGATTATGGTAGCAAGACTTAAGTATTGTTAGCAGAGGAATGCAGTGTATTTGAGGAATGCTATTTTTTAGACCTGAATGGCACTAAGTACTGTATCTGGCACTTTTACAGCACGGAACTCTTTTGACATCATGCTTATTGTGCAGCAGTGTGTCCTTTGTGGTGTGTGTGTGTGTGTGTGTGTGTGAACTTTTGCTTCTTATTTAATCAACATGTCTCATTCTGAGGAGCCCATTCAGGACTTTTGCGCTCTTGGTTTAGGTCTTGTAAATGTGTAACGGCATGCTGTGTTCGGGGACCCCTGGCAGCCACCGCAGCCTGTGGGGAAACACAATTACTCCAGCACCTAAAGCCACCAGTTCAGGCCTATGGGCTGACCATCGCCACATCTGGTACTCGCTGCCCTGACTTTATAGGGTTCCCTACTCTGAATATAAGATTATATAAGGAGTATCTTTCAGAATTGGCCCCATCACATGATTAGTTTTCAACAGGCATCTTTTGTGGGCCCTTTTTGCTTTCTCTATCTCTTTGTCTTTGGCTTTGAGCGCCTTCCCTTTACGTCTTTATCTGCCTCCATCTTTGAAGGAAGCCTCCGCTCTTCCCAGTAATAGCAACTTAAAGGGAATTCTTTCTCCAACAGTAGACCTGCGGAGCTCCATGTTTGAACATTGGATAGCTGTAATGTGCTTAAAATAACACCAGTAAGGTAATAATAAAAAGAAGCTCTAAACTATCAATTTACTGAGATGAAACAGTTTTATAGCTTTTGGCTTTTTATTGCTTTTCTTTTCAAGTGTGTTTGGAGTTGCTCTCAAAGAACCATTGATCTTAATACAACGTAAACGGAGCAATTTTGTTGCAATAAGCAAAGCTTTAATCTTTTAATAGTCTGCGATATCGCACATTCTTTGCCGAAGCGAGAGGCTTTACAAACATTAACTCACAGGCAACATAAAAGTGGGCAATAGGAGTGAGCAGCGTGAAACCTGCTGCACATGCTCAATCAGTGGGCCAATAGGAGGAGGGGGCATTTTTCAAATGCAGGAGAAAAGCAAAGAGTGTGAATAACGAGCCCTGCGATCGCGACGCCTTCCCATTTCACCTGCACTCACGTCACACCACAAACACGTCTAGTGGGTTTTAGGCGACAGCGAGGGTCTCGGTCTTGCCTCGACATGGGAATTTCAGGGAGTCCTGAAAAAATAGACTGAGGAATATTTGTCAAATCTCTGCTGTAAGATGGTGCCTGCATGTGTTCCGCACCTCTTCGCAAATAACCAGTAGGTCCCTGGGAGGAAAATTGGCCTCTTTCTTTGTGGTGTTGACACAACACGGTGGTCTTTCACTAATCCCCATCATACCTGACCCCCCTTCGTCACTGGGTCAGCCTTTGGGGTCAGCACATGACTGCGAGGGAGTAGCTAACAATCACAAGGGCCTCCGGTTTCTGTCGTAACAATTGGCTGAAAGGCTGAAGATGAAGAAGGTTAAGTCCCATCGTGTGACACGATCCCATCGTGGTTGTAGGACAGAAATAAAAACACGTGGTCTCTTTCTGTCAGGACATTCAGCCTGTGGACGGTTTGCTGGAGAGTAGCTGTCTATTTCTGCCCGAGCTGCAGCACAACCACAACCCCTTTTCTCTTTTTTTAAAAGAGCAAATAAAGAAGAAAGCAGACGTAAAAGCTCAGCCCTGTTACGGAAAAGGTTAGCAGGCTAATTAAGGAAAGAGTCTGGGCCCCACATGAAAGGAAACTGGGAGGAGAGGCAGAAACGGCTCCCCCATTGTCCAACCTTCTGCCTATGAGGGACAGCTGTCATTGGCTGGAAGGTTTGCACAGGTGCCCCATCCCCGCCCGATTTCTTTTTTTTTGGTCTTGAAAGCGCATTTCAGTCAACAGGTAGCATGAAGGGAACAATAGCAGCAATCCTGATGGAGAAAGAGAGAAGCTAGAGTGAGAGGAGGGTTCTGTGATGAAGTCTTTGTGAAAGCACCTGAGGGTTTTTGTGTGAGATAATCTGTTTGCATTTACCCACAATCCCATTTTATAGAGTTGAGGTAGGCGTAGCGCCGCGTTCATGGTGCTCAGCGTTGCTCCCCACCACCACCACCACCACCACCACCCCTCCTCCTTCAAGTGATCTGTCGAGAAACCCTCTGCAGATGTCCCTCTATTCATACCCCAGGTTCCCATGCTCGGACGGCTGTACCCGGGCGTGTTCATCTGGAGAGCCAAGCAGAACCCGTGGTCTCTCATGGCACTGGCGTTCTGCCCAGAACCAGCCAAAATAATGTGATACTGTTACACAAACACCCCCCCACACACACACACACACACACACATGCACACCCAGGCCTCGGGAGCAGGGCAGCAGGGCTCGTTCCTGCCACAGCATTTGTGTCGATGTTGTGTGTACATGTGTGTGTCAGTGTGTGGTCCCGCTGCCAGGGGGATTGCCAAGTTCTCACTCGGGCTGTGTGGAATGCGCCGGGCAAAGAGGAGCTCTGTGTTGAAGGAACTGGTGAAGCGTTTGAAAGAAAAATAACACCGTTTCAGCGACGATGGCACGAAGCCAAAGTTTGCATCCCACCCGTCACAGGTTAAAAGGGGATGTGCAAGATCTTCATGCGGTGCTTTTTTTGTTTGTTTGCCTAATTTCTGCACGCTCCCTATAAGTCTTGGAGGGTGCGGCAAGCCCACCGTTGCGGGCAGGTGGTGCAAAGATTAAAAAACGTTTAAAGTGTAGCACAGTGGGTGATGGAGCGGGAATCTCAAGATCTTTCCATGGGAATTTCATTGACCTTAAGCCTGAGCGGAGAGTGATGTCACAGCCACAGTATCAGAGGTCAGGATCTCACCCAGCCCTGCTATTTATTTAAGCCACAATCAGGTCACTTTGCGTGTCCAAGTGTCATAAATTCAGATGGTGGCATGCAAGGCCTCTCTCCATAAACTTAAAATAGAATGAATGTGCACCTGTTTTCCATCTGCACATCCCGACCACAGGTGGAAACCTGTAAACGTGCTCCACGTTGGTTTAATAAGCCGCACTGTTTAGACTGGGACCGACCTTTCATTGCCTGAGAATGTGCGTCGTGTCTCTTCCTTCTTTTCATCGTTGCCATGGTAATAAAGAGGCACTGTGTATGTCTGTCATAGATGCCTCGGAGAGCACTTTATTTCCTCTTTCTTACTAAACATTAACCATGCTCCTGGATCTCAGGGAAGCTGGAGTTTCTTTTTGAATTATTTTGCATATTCCACGTCTGAAAGGTTCCCTGAGCGCTTCAGACTTGCTTCTGCGGGGTGAGCGTGTACGTCAGCCCGCTTTCTCCTTTATCTGCTGCTTGTCTCAGTCTGGAATGTTAATGGTGGGTTTTGTGATGGGTTCAGCTCTGCCGTGCGACTGACAAGCTGACTGGCAGCTTTGGGAGACTCTTAATGGGAATACAGTGTTATCTGAGAGGCCTCTGCGTTTAAAATAGGAGGGAAAAACAGACCTTTGATATTCCTCCTGGCATGGGTCAAGTGTATTTTTTTATTATTATTTTGGAGGGCTTTAAACTGCATAAACAGGTGAAGTCTGTCGACAACTCACTGCAGGAACTCTAAGACTTTTGACCTCTGGCTGGTGTCTTTAATATCAAACTCTGGATCTGCAGTGTTCTGAGCCTCCAGGCATCATTTCTATGTAAGCAGAGATCTGTCAGGGCTTGCTAATATGCAGCATTACCGAATGTAATGTGAAAGGGTTTGTAATGTAATGTGAAAGGGCGCTATGAAAGAACATTACGAAGTGCTTCCAGTCCCCTCAGTTGGAAGCAGGCTTTAACTTGTAACTTTCAGTGCTCAAATTTCAGTTTTCAACAATTCCAATCTTCGGTGTTGAATTGGGCTAATGTTGCTTCTGCTTTTGCACTCCCAGGTTACCTGTCCAAAGTGTTGAGGAACTACACAGAGAAGGCCTGTGACGGCGAGCTGTTGTCCGTCCGCTGCCCGCCCCGCACAACCATCACTGTTCAGTCAGCGTTCTATGGAAGGAAAGGCACCTCAGACCCCGAAAGGTGCCCCCAAACCTACCAGGCCCTCCTAAATTCTTATCACGCCCCTGAGGATGATCAATATTGCTCCGTGTCAACTGCGCTCCAGGTAAACACTCTGAAATGTATATATACCCCCCCACCCCCCCACCCCGACCTCTGTTAGTCCCCCCTCCTTTGCTCAAATTCAGACTTCAGTCCTGAATAGGAAATGGTCAAATTGGCCAAAGGGTTATATTCTGGAGAAGCCCCCGATTATGTAATGCTTTGTGAGGTTGTTTTCCGGCAAATTACACCCTCAAAGAGGAAGCAGACTTGTATGTTCCTGCGGCACAAAGCGATTTCATGGGGTTCTTGCCTTTGCATCCTTTCCTAAATTGGGCTGTGGCTGGACTAAACCCCCGTTTGCTCACACCAATACAAACACACACAAACACAGACTGTTCTGCATTCAGTGGGTCAAGGGCTGCGTTCTAAGGCCACTTGTCTTCCAGCATCAAACACCCTCCGATTCTATAATAGACCGACCGGCCGTGAATGCACAGACACAGAGGCGTATTGTGCCGAATCAGGAGAATGACTGACTGCTGCGCCACCCACATTAGAACGACCCCCAAGGAATCTTATTGTACCACCTGTTTGTGACCCTTGGGTGCTTGGTATTCTGGTGGAAGTGTGTCCTAAAATGACCGGGGTCAAAGGTGATCTCATTTTGACTTCCTTGTGTATTACTAACAGGATCTGCCCTGATTTATTTTATTCCACACATCCTGGAATACAATCCTCCGCAGACGTGTCTCATAGGTTTTCTTACAATCACCTTTGAGGTCCGGGGAAATGAGAACCTGAGCTTGTTGTGCGTCAGGGAACAGACGGAACGCATCTTTGCAGATTGGTGTGCTCCAGATCGTTCACTCACCCCTCCCACCCAAAGGATCTCCATCGCAGGAATGTGCTCACCTGTGCTGGAGCCTGCTTTAGATGAAACCTGAGAAGCAAAAGGACTCCAGGAAATGAGTGGACCTTTCCAGAGATTTCTTTTTCCTGCTCTTTCTTCTCTTCCGTAAACGCATGGCCACTTGCAGACCTACTGAAGTGGTTTTAGGTTTGCCCGCCGCTGGTCTCGTTGCCATTGCCTCATTGTTCTGCCTTTAAGACCGTCTGCAGTTCTGTCCCAATCACAGTCCATCGTCTCTGTCTTTTAGAAAATGCTGGACGAGTGCCAGGACAGAAGAAACTGTCAAGTCCTTGTCAACAGCCGCGTGTTTGGGGCCGACTCGTGCCCAGGCAGCAGTAAACACCTCATTGTTTGGTACAAATGCAGACCTAGTAAGTGGCTCACCACCTCAAATACTGACAGTGACACACATTTCTCTCATTCTAAAGAGTTGATGACATATTTTTAAGTTTCACATTGATGTAAATCTTTTTGTTCTAGTCATACCAAGTACGGTTGCAAATGCCATCCAACTCCACTCCTTGACATCCCACCCATACCTTGTACCTTTGGTGTGCCCCAGGGCTCTGTCCTAGGGCCCCTTCCTTTCATCACCTACCTCTTTCTCCCTGGGAATGGTTCATTTCCAGCACTTCGTGGATGATACCCACCTCTACATTTCCGGCACAACCAAACTCCACACTCCCGCCATCCTCCCTCACCGAGTTTATCTGAAATTAAATGCTGGTTCAACTGAATCTACCTGAAACTTTAACAACAGTGATGGAACAGAATTGATTCTTGTTGGTACCAAATCTACATTATCCAACGTTGGCAGGTTTGGTCTCACAAGCGCTCTCTCCTTACCCCCAGTCTAAGAGTCCAGCTGTCATCCGCAATGCCGTACTATCCTTTCAATGTCACATCAGTAAAGTTATGTGGTATCCTACTGTATACATTTTAGGCCATCCAATAGCTTGCCAATAGCTTCTTTTCTGTCAATCTTCTCCATATTGCCACCTTACCCCATCCCTCAGATCCTCTTTCTCCTTCCACCTCACTATGCAGCTCACCCGCCTCAGCACCATTGGGAGTCGAGCTTTCAGCCGCTCTGCTCTCCTACTCTTTAAACCATCTTACCCTTTGTAATTAGACTTATTTTGCACTGTGTTATTCTAAACTATGTTTCTATCTGCTGTCTGTATGGGTTTTTATCAGCTGTATTATGTCTTTGTAAAGTGTCGAGCGTCTAGGCAGGTGCTTATAAATGAAATGTATTCCTGTAATTAAAGGTCAAAAGATTTGCTTGGTTGCTGCTTTCTCCGGACATCTTTAAGTAAAAGGTCTGCCTCACATCCTGCTTCTGCCATTCTTCTCAGCTTCATTAACCTTTAGCCTTCATTCACGCATATCTCTCCTCTTATCACTCTGCTTCCTTTACTGGCCAAGAAGCTTAAAGTATCACTCCCAAGGGGAGCCCAACAGTGCAATAATCCCACCCAGATGCTGGCCTCCATTCACAGATTGGTGCTGTGCTGAGCCAGGCCATGCTGAGTTGTGCGGCGCTTGACACTGGAGTGAACAGAAGTGGGCACTAATCCACCCTCCTCCACTTCTTCTGCTCTCCACTGGAACCCGGAGCCAATCAACAGCGTTTTGTTCGGTATCATTTAAGCGGTGACTTCTGTGGCGCCGAGAGAAAGGCCACGCGGGGGTGGCCGCTGAGGTGCACCGCGCAGGTGTCAGTGCCTCTGAAAGGAGAGGTGGATGAAGAGGAAGAGAAGTGGAGGATGGCAAAGGGAGTGGGCAAGAATGAATCTGTCGCCGCGACATTCCTGCTCCACTCCCCGTACGGGTGAAGAGCCGGAGTGTGTTTTTATCTGCCGGCCAGAGGAGCTGTTGTGGCCGTCACAGGTCACTGTGGCTGGTGTGTGTGAGGAATGCTGCTGCAGGGCTCTACATGTCCTCGGCGAAACACTATCTCACTTTCTGCCCGGTTGTAATAAATGAAGCTTTTGTCTGGACCTGTTTCCTTTGCTTATATATAACTTCTCCACAGTGCTTTAGTTACATTTCTGTATATTCACTTTTTTTTATTTCTGTCTTCTCTCTCATCCAGATGAGTATAAGAGTAAGGTGGTCTGCGAAGAAGAGAGAATGAGGCTGAGCTGCAAGCGGGGTATGCAGATCGCCGTTTACTCTGCTATGTTTGGCCGGACTCAGCAGGGCGCCCTGGAGTGTCCCCTGCACCACAGGAGGGCCCCGTCAGTAGGTGAGGCACCAACTCACTTTCAGTGCCAACCGGGCCGGTTCATAACGGTATAGAACTTTATGCAAAATCATCCAATCAAAATGGGTAAAAGGTTCATCGCGGAGTGTTGCGCAACAACCTTTAAACTCCTCTGAACCATGAAGCGAACTACAGATGCTGCCAGAATCGTTCACGTGGGAGATATCGCCTTGAGATACGATTGTCGCATCAATGAATTTGCTGATACCTGCCCTAAAAGAGAACCTATGTTGCCAAATCATCCCTGTCGTTCTCTGTTTGCTCACTTTAAGAAGCAAGTCCATATTTATCAGGTCTTCCTTAACTGTATAAAACCAGAACCTGCACAGATACTGCCAGGGGAACCGGGGTGGGCTGTAGATCAGGTGTCTCCGTCATACATAGCACAGCCTATGAGCCATAGAAAAGTGTGAGGTAGTATTGAGTTCCCTCCGTGTGTGTGTGTGTGTGTGTGTGTGTTTGGATCCATGACAAATCTTCAGCAAACCTAATCTAGACGCTGGACATTTGCTTTTGCGTTGCTGCTTTTTTGTCAACAAAGAGAAGGAAAGAGATGTTCAGGTTAGTGAATAAGTAGCCCGAGTCGCTGCAAATTAACCGGCCTGTTTGCCCATCGAAGTCCCAAAGGGACACAGCAGTACAGAGTGTTCTGCATGCTGTCATAATGAAAGGGGAGACGGACCGGGGTGGACGCAGTCGTCAGCCGGCAAGAAATCACAGACAGACAGAAAGAATGACGCTGTGCGTTTGAGTGCTGCTCTTAAGCAATCCAGCAGGTGGACCTGGAATGTGCAACAGGTAGGTCGAATGGACTAGACAGGGCTGGTCTGATATCTGGTTTCAGACTAAGATTAAATACAGTAGCTGGTTTCTCACAGCGCCAGGAGGTAACCCGACCCGGCTGTTACAGTTGTCCGGATTAGAGCGGGAGGACCAGCGGTGTCGTCTCATCGGATCCAATGTTGCTCTCGTGTTTGTTTACAACAACTGGACGCTCAGATCAAATGAACACCCTTTTTTAATGTGTCTTTTACACACACACGTGCACACACACACATACCTCCTCAGGCTGTTCCAGTCAGTCTCACCATGCAACATTTACCATCCCCTTTCCTATTTCATGTGGCCAGATCAGGAAGTCAGAGCGTTTTGAGTGACGGCTCAGACATTATTTGTTTGTTTTTAATAGGAACGACTGCGTGTTTGTTCCACAGCGATCCAAATCTCGGCTGTTGCTGCGTGTTTGAATAGCACAAAACGGCCCCGACCTCGAGTGACAATTGTGCCAAAAAACTATCGTAAATAACGTCCATTTGGTCGAACCACTTCGAGCCCTTTCTGTTCCACCCACTTCACCCATTGCGCTCCTCAATAGTGGTTTAATCTTTACTCGACATCACAATGATGTTCCTGGGAACTGTGAGCGGCCCTCCTGGCACGGTCGAGCCCCCCCTGGATTCTCTCCACACTCAGAAACGTCTTTCCCCCCCGTACAGACCCCGGCCGTCGCCGTTTCGTTCGCAGAAGCCATTAATAACACAGTTGCTTGTTTTCAAAATGGGAGATTTGTGTCTCCTTGGACGGTGCGTCTCAGACAGGTGACACATGCAGCATTTGCTTGTGCACCTGCTTTTGAATCCCTGCTTCTCTTTTATCCTCAGTCGAGAGTTCCACCTGCCAATTAGAGGTTGTTTTTGTGCAGCCTTGAGGGTGTGTTGTAATTTGCGAAGCCGTGTTTAAAGCTCCTGAAATCCGACATTTGTTTGTCACGGAGGCTGCAGCCGTTTGGTTGCTTGAGGAGCCCAGAAGCCCTGGAAA
The DNA here is from genome assembly GCF_003711565.1 of Takifugu flavidus. Lineage (NCBI taxonomy): Eukaryota > Metazoa > Chordata > Actinopteri > Tetraodontiformes > Tetraodontidae > Takifugu > Takifugu flavidus. Next base: position 4,944,583 of record NC_079538.1, read on the forward strand.
AAAACAAGGGAGATCAAAACGGAGGCATGTGCACACAAAGGTAAGCCCCCTTTGATCTGGCCTGTTTCTTGGTTTTGGGGCGGGTCATAGCAGTGGAGTTGGACAGGTCTCGGCGGCGATGGGGAATCCTCAAAGCAATGAGGCCTGCTTTCCCCCTCCTCTCTCATCTGCCCCATTACCATCACACATGCACACATCTTGACATCTAAATAGCCCCCCCCCCCCACCCCCCAACCTTTGGCATGCAGTTTTATGCTTTCATTGTTTCGTGCGTTGAAGGCAGGCCTGCTTTCAGTTTTAAGGCCTGGAGAGCAAAATGTGTTGGTTTTTATCCCCCCTACAAACAGCCGTAGCAGCTTTTAAAAACCAAGCGTGGACAGCTGCGTTTCAGATTTAACGCTGAGCTGTAACTCGAGCCGCAAACGTCTCTTTGGTGCATTTGTTGCTCTGGACAGTATTCAGGACAAACAAGTGGCGCTCCAGCTTTATGGTTATATGCCAGTGCAGCTAAAATAACTTAAATTTAGCGTCATTCATGCAGGCCAAGCAAGAAGGCGAAGAATGATTAGGCTGCTTCGAATGCATTAAAGGAAACATCAGTGATCAACGGTGCGAGAGAGGAGTCCCAAATTTATTAACATTAATCACGGAAAGCACTTAGTGTGTGTGTAGGTCCCTGTAGACTGTCACGCCATCTGAAAGTCCCGCTTTTCTGAGGCACAAAGGCGTTTAATCCTGCTCCACTCTTCCTAAGAAATGATACGTGTCGGTGAGCCGGAGCGTTACAGGAGATGGGAACTTTTGACAAGTTTGTCTGCTCATTGTCTTGGAAATTCCAGGAAAATGTGTGTGTGTGTGTGTGTGTGTGTGTGTGTGTGTGTGTGTGTGTGTGTGTGTGTAATACCCGGAGAAGTGTTATTGAGTGTTTCTGTGAGAATTTTCTGGAAGAGCCCACCATGGGTGGCCTGCGTTTGCGTGTGTGACCAGCACCAGCACCAGCTCATCTCGCCTTTAGCTTTGTAGTAAGGGATTTTAACATGTGAGACTAGAGATTCGCAATGGTGATGTCATTTAGAGCCTTTAAATATACATCTATAAATCTATAACTGTATTTGTACTGTGGTCCATGCCCGTCTGTTTACATTGCTGTTGGAAAGAGTCGTGAGTTACCTCCATTAACCACTAGGGGGCGAATTAACAGTCAGTGTGTAGGATTTGGTAGCATCTAGTGGTCAGAATAGAGATTAAATGGAACTGCTGTCTTTAAACCAGACTGACAAGCTGGGCTTCCTGGATATGTGCAGCCTTGCTGGGTTTCAATGAGTGGAGTTTAACAGTTCTGACGGCACCAATCAAGCGCCAAAGCAGAGCAACGCGGCAGCGCTCCACCGATGCCAGGATGTACTCGGGGAAAACGGGATCAGCTTCAGGTCACTCCAGGATGAGAAGCCATGCCTTTTGTGTGTCGTTGTTTGTTGCTCTCTGCATGTGGCCCCTGTGATCAGTCACCAGGGAGAGTGTGTGTCCTCCCTCTCTCTCAATGACTGCCTCCCCTGATGGGACCCTCTTTTCTGAATCAGAGGGTCTGGCCTTGTTGAGCGAACGGAGCATGTTTTTTCCTATGTGTTTAAGTGTGTGTGTGTGTGTGGGGGGGGGGGGGGTGTAAGAGAGGATCTGTTGTATGCTTTACTGTCTGTTCCAGTCTCTAATAAGTGCCGGGGGAGGTCAGGCCCCAAGGAATTCACCCTTAAACTGGGCTGTGTCTGTGCATACGTCTGAGCCAGAGGACAAAGGAGACACACACACACACACACACACACACACACACACACACATTTGTCTACTAATCACCCAGTCATACAATCAAAGCTGGAGCTAATGGGAGACGGCCTGTCAGAGGGTTCCTTCCAGGCCAGGAGTTCTCATTGACGTTGATGAATACACACATAGAAATGTGTCATTTCTGACGCTCGTCATCAAAAGTTAGAAATCATAAGTGTATCTAGAAAGCGTATCTAGAAAAACGTCAGGAATCGGCATGTGTTTTAAGCATCAGTTTGAACTCCCCAACCTTTGAGGTGTCTGACCACTTATCCAGTTACACGTACTGGTTCCCACAGGCTTTCACCTCACTGCATCCTGCTTGGAAATTCCAGTGTTGTCGGCCCCAGCTGGGAAGTGTCCGGTTGCCCCACTCAAACCCGCTGACATTGATTCGGTTTCGCATTCTTAAGCCGCTTTCGCTTTGATCTACGAATCCGCTCATTACCGGGTAATTACGCGCAGTTCTTGACTGTGACCGAGTGTGAGGCTACAGAGTCCTCGACTTTTAACTCCATTCCTTCCGTTGACTCCGTAGATGCCTTCCTTTACTTTCTGACCAGAACGTTTGCCCTTTGACCTGCAGCATCATTTGTTAGGGCTTGTCCGAGCAACCCTTCACCCCAAACTTTCTCTCTCTCTCTCTCTCTCTCTCTCTGTCTCTCTCTACCCACCTGGGCAGACAGAGTCCACGTTCAACTACGGATTTATTTGAGTTGTTTCTAGCGGTTGGATGCAGCGTGGGGGCTGGAAGGGCACCCATGTGGAATCCTGAATCCTGTTGTTTCCAAGCCTTTTTTTCTTCCAAATGGAAATTTAGATGTAATTGGTGTAATTTGTGAAGTTAAAGGGGGGAATACCACAATCAAATAATTAGTTATTTATATGAGAAAATTAGAGTATCCCCCAGATGATGAGGGCTGCAGGTGAGACCACTGATGGGCTCTTGACAGCGACGTCAACCATCCATCACTCTGGAGGGGCTGGTCGACAGACACAGATGCGTACATGCATAGGTGTAGATCAGGTGTCCTTCAGACATTGTGGGGCACCGGTGAGGTTGTGGACAGGTTGTGGTTGCGGCCCACCCCGGATGAGTACCTGAAATGTGACTTATCCATCAGCAACTGGGAAAAAAGAAGAGTTTATGTTCATTTTCCCAGTGATAGTGTCTTATAGGAAATATTTATTTGAGTGTTTCATAATTACACACCAAACTACGGAATTGCGGGTAAGGTGTCCATTGTAAGTTAGAGTAATACCACAGAATCTTTGAAATTGATATAGCTCTTACGATCGAGAGACATATCAAACCAGTGCACTTTAAAAAATAAAAAAAATAAAACCTAAATGTATTGGTAGAGCAGGGACTCCCCTCATCTCACATTTCCCTGCTGTCTCTTTTCCCTCAGATTGCCAGTCATCCGTGGCCCTAGAGATTCTCACCTCCCGCTGTCAGGAGAAGAAAAGCTGCCTAGTTCGTGCCACCACCAGAGAATTTGGAGATCCTTGTTACTCTGGCACCCGGAAATACCTCAGTGTCATCTACACATGCGGTGAGTTCAATTCTTCCCTGCGTGACCACCAGGGGGCGCCATTCGCCCAATTACCAGCGCGCTTACGGTTCTATAACGTTTAAATGAAAGTAAATATTGTCTTATTTCTCTCCGAGCTCCGAGTTTGAAATATGTATGGCTCATGCTGCTTTATGAAGAGTATGCCGCCATTTAATTATCATAGGATAACTCAATACCTTAATCAACCCACACAAGAAGCAATATTTCTACATTTCTATTACTTTAACAAGAAATAAAGCTTTTTTTTGTTGTTTTGAATCTGTTTCTTCACAGACAACAGGTATTAATGGTACAAAAATGCTAAATTTGATGGACTCATTAATTTTTAATGTTAAAACACATGTTTCGTGTGAATCTTTAATGTTCTTTCACATGTGTTCTGTACCCCTGGGCTATTTCTGACCCCTCAGAGTTGTAATTTATCAACCACACACTTAGAGACACAGGATGCATTACAGAAACGCTAAAATGTGCCTCCGGCACCAGAAGCTGATCCGTCATCATGGGAATCCTGAGATCTTGACAAAACTAACTTCCTTCAGATCAGATCTTAATTGACAGGTTTAGTCTCCGTCACCAGACTGTCCATCAATATTTGTGGAACAGGTGATGTTTCCTTTGCTGTTTGTTGTCCCCTTGCTCAAGAATCTGATTATTATCAGCGCAATCAAGGCAAGAACAGGGAGGCTGTTTATGGAGTCTCCAGGTTTAAATCTCTCTCTGACCTCCCTTATCTGTGGCTGATAACACAACCAGCAGCTGTAACGCCGTGTCGGCTCAGTCAATGTGTCAGAGGGTCCAGACGCTCTGCAGACAAATCCTGGGAAATGTGCTGCGACGCGGGGGTTACACATTGGTTTTTAGGGGTTGTGGTGAGGGGGCGTTCGAGAGTAAATCTCCCTTGTGGCAGCAGACGTGACGTCGTCGGTTCGTCCGGGCTCTGCTAACGCGGTAATTTGAGGCTTCTTCATCGGTGCTTGAGAGTCTGTGGGCTCGACCCTATTTGGGTCGGAGGATTTCTGTCTCTGTTCTAAATTACACTTTTATGTCCCAATGTGCCGTCTGGTGAAAAACTCGATCCACATTGTTGCTGTTGCACGATGCTGCTAGCTGCTTTTGGATCCTCCCAAGTGTAAAATAGTCACATTAGTTCTGCGGGTGGTTGTCTGAGCACGTGTTCAGATGTGCACAGTCAGGTTTGACCGATTTCTGGACCCTGGGCTCATCTGGGATTGATAAAGCTGTCACATTTCTGAGCTCAAGGGTCTTCCCAATTCTGCCTCAGGGGGGAAACTCTCTCTCTCCTCAAAAATAACACAGCTGCAAATGGCCCGGTACACCGCCATCGTTCTCCCTGGCAGCTCTGACATGCAGTCCACGCTTCCACCTCCACCAGGCTTCATTCACGCCGAGTCCCCCTGCATGAAGCCCACATAGTGTGTTTATTTGTCTAAATAAGAGCAGAAGCCTGGTTGCACAGGTCTGCATGTCTGTATTTGAACAGCATCAGACTTAGAGTAGCAGTAACTGTGGAACAGAGCAGCTCGAGGCACCAGACCGGCCCCTCTGAAGGTCTTCCGATGCTGTATTTGTTGTTTTGTCCCTTGGTTTGACCTTCTGTAGCTGCAGGAATCAAAGAGTCCTTCATGCTTGACGTGTCAATCTGTCAATGTCAAAAAATAAAGTTGTCTTTGTTTGCTGTAAATGTGTCACACCCCGGGCGGTGTTACAGTTGCCGGAAGAATCTTGCTTATGTCTGTTGCCAAAACAAACCATTTAGGGCGCAAAAATACGATTGATTTACGCTTTTTCTCCTGCTTTGAAAGGGAGGAGAGGCAGCCTGAGGCCATCTTGTTTCTGTCTCTCTGCCATTTCTGATATTACTCTCTCACCAACAACAATAATAAGATTAAACCTAGATTAAACATTACTCAAGCCCACAAGCAAAGTCTTTCACCTTCATCCTGAAGCCGGATGAAGTCTCTGAACCAATCAGAGCAGAGCGTCAGGGGATGATGGGTGACTTGAGGGCGACGAACGGGCCTAATTTCTGGAAAGGAAATAGTTTTCTTGTGTGTTTTGAAAAACAGGTGTTGAAAGCCACAATAGGAAACAAGTAATGAAAGCGTTAGTATTCAAATGATCGATGTGCGTTCAGATTGGGACTGCTGCAGTTTTTAGCAATGCAAAAGACTGTTAGCATTCAGCTAAGAAGTGTTTCCTTCATATTTTCAAATATTATATTGTGTATTTGTGCGAAGGAGCGTCAGTCAGGCTGCAGCTTCCTACTCTGCAGTCTGAAGCCTTCCTGATGGCGAAGCCCATCCAGCGGCGATTAAAGGGTGGCTGTCAGAGATCTGGTGGAAACTGTGCTTTTAATTGACGCGGTCTGAATCCAGGACGTTCTGGCTGCCTCCAGTGCGGCTCAGAGAGGCTGATTTAGATGCGACGTGGGAAAACACCCAGAACATAAAGCTATAATTCAGAGCCTTCAGACTGTCCCGTTTGGTTATTTGGACGTAGGCTCAAATATGCCGGACGTGTGGCCACTGTGAGGAACGCGCACGCCTGCAGCTCCAGTGTGTCAGCAGAGGAGACCTGCCAAAGTAAACAAGGTTCTATCCGAGTGCAGGCAGTGGCTGCTGCCCCCCACCAATCCCCCTTATAGCAAGAATTTATAGCTGCAGTAGAACAAAGTAGAAAAGTGGTGTGGCATTAAGTGCCCAAATGGTCTGCACTGCTTTTCTGAGGTTCTTGTACTTTGGGTCTCTATTGTCCACTTCTCCAAATGTTTCTTCTCTATGTTTCAGAGACTAGGAGGAGAAACGGTTCCTCATCCCATCACTCGATTAAACAAATGAATTTTTTGTAGAATAGCCAGTTACTAAAATATTCAATAGCTGTGACCTCTGATGACCTCTGACATTGCGCCATGGCGACAGTTAATTTGTCGGTGCTTATGATTAAAAAAAAAAAAACATCCTAAAACAGGAAGACTGGTCTTCTATAGAGTATTTACTGGAAAAATCAAAGAAACCTGAGTAAAAAGCACCAGATGATCAAGCCCAGCAGGCTCGGTGTCTGACCCAGTGACCCCCCCCCCCCATGACACCGCTTAGCTGTAAGCTGCAGTGAACACAAGATGGATGATATTGTTCTTGAAAGCATCTTAAACTTTCAACTTTCTTGTTGGGGACTCTTTGTTTTGTGTTTGAGTGTCAGGGTTTCGCCTGAGTGCACGGCCTGCGTGGGTGTGCTTCGCAAACAGCCAAATCCAGTCGAACCGGGCGGAGTGACCTAAACGCAACCCTTACATAGCCGACAGGTGAGGTCACAGGACGCGTCGTCACGGAGTACATAAACATAAACGGGAAACAAAGAGTTTGTAGAATCAAGGCCCAAATGTAGTCCAAGTGATCGACGATGCGTCTGACATTACTGAGCAGAAAGGAATGAAGCCGTCCATCCATCCCCGATCATGCAGACGCCCCGAAAACAACGGCCTGCAGCTGGCGCTCTCAGAGACACACACGTGACCTCTCCTGACCCCTGCGTGCGGTCGCGTTGGCTTCAGCTGATGCCCATAAAAGGCTCTGGGTTTGGGTAGAAGAGAAAGTTATGGAAGAGGAACATGCCAAGAGTTTCTCTTGGCAGAAAACACAGCGGGGCGATTTGCTGACGCGAGGGGTTGTGGCCTTTCTCGAAGCTCCACGCAGCTGATGTCGGCACCCACGGGGCCCAGATCCCACTGATTTACAGCCTCTGCTGGCTGCACACATGTTGGCACGTTGCTGATCTATTTTAATGGTAAATTGTGGGGAATCATTTGTTTTAATAAGATTAACATGTTCGTCTTTCTTACTGGTCTCTTGCCTCGCAGTATCTGACCCCAGTCGTTGCCTGGTCTCCATTCCTTTGTTCGCGGCACTTCTCCATCGTTTGTCTTTTGTCTCCAATCTGTCCAGCCACTGATAACCCCCCAGTTAAAGGTCAAAGGTGGAGGCTGACTGGTTCCTGTCGCTGTCTGTCTGAGACTTTTATTGCTTGAGGGTTGTTGTTTTTTACAGTGCATTTGGTTCAGCCTTCCACGAACCAGAGGCAGTTGTAACATTTTTTTGTCCGTAACTGTGTGTAAGGACGATCCAGCTGTTTGTGGCTATACATTAAAAGTGTTGCCAATCATTTGGTTTGATGGTTAAAATTGTAACTTTCTGTATCTTTAATTAGAAACTGGATGAATTGTTGAAACCACAACTAAACGCGAGCTGCGGCAGTTTGTGATGTGGCGGTAGTGAAGTGTCTCTGAAGTGTCCTTGTAAAGCATGCGATTAAAGTTGAGCAAATCCCTTTGGCAACGGGACGGAAAATACAGCATGATGATTGATCGGGACGCCTTCTCCAGAGTGATGACAGTAAAAAATGCGTCTTTGCTTCAGTCTTGCCCGTTCACGTGTCCTGGTGCTGTTTCCCTCGTTTTGTATCGGTGTTCTAAACCTTTAAACGAAAACAGAGAGATGCTGGAAATGGAAACAAGGCTGCAAGTGTGACCCCCATTAATGCACGTGTGAGGAGCGACGAGCTCACGGCCAGAGTCATTAAAAGGTCCCTTCAAGTGTTATCATATAAGCTTAAGCCCAAATTATTGGACTCTCTATTTCTTACAGTAGGTAAATAGAAGCTAAAATGAACGAGCCAGCCAGGAGTCGAACCTAGAATCTTCTGATCCGTAGTCAGACGCGTTATCCATTGCGCCACTGGCCCTCGACAACCAGGGTCTGGGTTTCCAGGGCTGATGCCTTCACTGACCACCTTTCACTGCTGGCTTCTGTTTCTATTTACAGTGAAATCTGAAGCATAATCCTTGTTCCTTCACTCGGGCTGGTCCGAGTTGGAAGCTACAGAATAAGCTCAAAGTGAGTCTGAAGGAGAGCCCGCAGTCAAGTTTGTCTTCCCGTTGATCCGGGCGTGAACTGAATGTCCGTGCGCCGCTGCCGCTGGTGTGTGTGCATCGTTGTTCGCCCAGCTCGTTTCAGGATCCATCTTGTTTTTAAATTTGTAGAGTTGGAGGATGTGGGGAGGGGCAGGCTAATGCTTTCCAGTCTGTGACTGATTCCCATTTCTCTCCTGCGGTGGACAAGGACAGAGGGAGAAGAGAGAATTATAGTGTGTGTGTGGGGGGGCAAGGAGAGAAGTTCCCAGGACATCTTAGAATTATAGTTCTGTCTGCATGTAAATGTGTTGGGGGGTGTCAGGAAGACATTCCAGGGACTTCCAGAGGGGGGGGAGAGCTCACACTTCTTTCAGTTCCGGCATTTGCATTGTGTGGATCACCCAGAGGTGCACGGTGCCGACCAGCTGTCGAGTGTTGGCAGTGGAACAGGAACGCAGAGCCGCCGCTACTCGATCAGCACAACTCTGATGACATCACATCAGCACTGTCATTCACGTGGTGGGCGTCCTAAAAAGGGCTCGGCGTTCCATGTTCCCGACCTGGGAAAGCGAAGCGCGCTACTCTTCAGCTTTCCCGCTCGCTGATCTTACTGCGTTTACTGAAGCGCAGCTTGGGGCAACAGCGTTCACCGCCTGTGCTCTGCAGAACCCCCGTCTGAGCTTATTGAACCCCTCAGGTCATTTCCTGGAGACGCACACTTCACTCGCCTACATACATGCATGCATACGCTGTGCTTGCCCCGCCTCCTTACCCCCCTCCCCCTTTCTACCTCTCTGCACATGCAGCAGTGGGCTGTGTAGGTGGACAACACACACATGTCTCGCCTCTCTCTCTCTCTCTCTCTCTCTCTTTCTCTCTCACTCTCTCTCTCTCTCTCTCTCTCTCTCTCTCTTTCTCTCTCACTCGCTCGTTTGCTCTCCTGCTGTCACATTCCGGTTGTCCAAAGCTGGGTTTAACTTTCTCCCTCCCTGGGTGCAGGAAGGAAAAGCAACCTGAAAGAGAAGAGGAATCAGATAAAACTTCTCTCTGGATGAAAACAAGAACTTCTTTGACTAGAAAAAGGGGGGAGTCACCTTAAAGAGCCATACCTTTTTAGAGACGCTGTCTATTCCACCTTTTCCCTCCCTGCTCTCGTCCGTCATTTCCTTTTTTTGGGATCTGCTCATTCCCCCTTCGGACTGACGGTGGACTCTATTCGCATGAGCGCTTGTTTTCACGGCAAAGCCAGCCGGGGCTCCGGAGGAGGAGGAGGGGACAGTGTTTGACAACTGCACACAAACACACGCTCAGAAAGAAAGTTACCGCCTGGACGTATTTTCCATTCGGCAATGCGTGCGTAAGTGCAGCCTCATCCTCAGCATGAACATGCGTTTCGGTCTCTTCTGTGGTCTGGAGGCTTCTGCACATCTTCTGGTAACTGCAGATGGTTCCACAGCAACTTTATCGTATTCTACCTGGTTTTCCTCCGTTTGTTCGGAGTGTTTAGCCTCGGAAAGCCTCAGGAAAGACGGTTTCAGCTTCAGGGATGTTGGAATGTGTTAACTTAAGTGTTAAGAAAAACAGTTAAAGGTTTAACAGCAGTGAAACTATATTCACGTGTCCTCCTCTATCCGTGTGTGTGTGTGTGTGTGTGCGTGCGTGTGTTTTTCCAGAGACCATCCATGGCTTTGTCCTAATGAGCTGCTGTTAGAGAATGGGCCCTGTTGGCAACAGTGGGACTCCACTGTAATTAACCGCAGAGTGAATAATACAGTGAACGCAACAGGAGCAACGGCCGTGATGGAGTCAGAACAGGCAGAAGGCTGCACAACCACCTTCTGTGCAAGGGGAATCTTTCTAATCAGAGCTCGTTTGCATTCCGGGCTAATGAGCATTTTCATGATTCATCAGTTTGGTCTGACTTTTGCTTTGGAGATGGGATGTTTTAGGGGGGGGGGGTTAATCCATCATCAGGCATTTGATGTAAACTGACCTAGGAGTCGCCACCTCTACAACACCTGAACGCAGCCCTGGTAAACATGGCTGTGTCTCAGTCCAGACAACGGAGCAGTCACTTCCTGGGAGTCAGGATGGCAAAAATTCCTTAAATGGTTTCCAAATGCTGTTTGTGTGAGTGTTTGACCACATTTGTGCACCAGTGTGTTTGGTGTTGCTTCTCCCAGTTTCCCAGCTAACCGATGCGTTGTCATTCCTCCGTAGTACCAGCTTGCAGTGATTGTCCCCCCTCCCTTCCCCAAACCACAAGGGAGTCTTTGTTAGTAATTTATGAATTAGTTGGTGGTTTGGGTTACGAGAAGAGGGGGCGGTCCCGAGGCTGACGGCACAGGAAGAGGAAGAGGTGCAGGCCCGGAGGTCGTTTTTGATCAGCTGGATCTGAACGCACTTGTTTATTATTCCAGATCAGCGGTCTGGAGGTCCTCTGGAACGATTAATGGGCATCTCCGTCTTCCCATTTGTCTTCCCTTTTCTCTCTACCCCCCCCCCCCCCCCCCCCCCAGGCTGCGATATGATGTCACGCTTTTACGGTCCCGTGATAATCTGTGCGAATCTGTGTCCAGCCATCCGATAAGGCTTCCAGCTCAGTTGGAAAAACAAAACGGGACCTTTTTTCTTTCCCTCTGCATCGTCCTGACTACATATAGCCCCCCCCCTACACACACTTGGAATGCTGGTCTCACCATCCACTGGCTTCCTCTTTGCTCTTTTTCATCAAGTGGTTTTATTTACTTTGTCTAGTCTGAATGGAACCTGGCGCGGGGCTAAGCTTTGGCCTGGTTCTCCCAGAAAAAAGCAACAGCCCTCTTTCCTTTCCAACCACCAACCCCCCCTCCCAGTAGATTTTTTTCAATCATTCTGTTCTTTTTCAAACTCAGCGCACGTTCCTATAATTTTCCTCCTTGTTTAATCTTTACCTTAAAATCTAAATGGGCATTTTGAAGGGCGAGAGGAGGCTGTTGGCACCTCTGGCTGACAAAGCAGATGTGGCTCAAAACACCATCAGAACCAACATGCAGCTGCTTACAGGAGTTGTCCAGTTAGACCCGGTCCATTTCTATAACTAAAACCCAAGTTTTAACCTTTGGATCAAACATAAGCATCCTTTTATCTGCTCACACGTCCCTTCTAATGCGTCCATCATTCAGATAATGGTCCGATAATGTGACTGGATGTCGATCTACTGCATGTGAGCCGACCATCCGACCATTTGGAGCAGGAAGAGATGTCCTGTGCAGGCGCTCGAGCTCGGCCCGTAATCCTGACGCAGACGTCCAACAACGTGTGAAAAGGTCATGGAAATGGTGGAAACTGGAATTGGTGTTTTGGACGGATAAATGCAACGTTGTCAGTTTACCCCTGCGTTGTTACCTTGCTAGCTACACTGTTGTTTTGGTGTGTTCGGGGAACTGGAAATGGTCCATTTACCGGCTAAAAGAGTGCAAATCTCCACCAGTCGAAGTGGAGATGACATGATTTTCAACAATTAATGGATTACATTTGTACTGGGATGAAAATGGTAGTCCTGTTAAACTGGAGTCTGGGAATCTTTTTATTGGCATTGGGGGGAAATGAATGAATGAATGTAACTGTACAGTGCATACAGCATGCAGTTTGTGTGTGTGTGTGTGTGTGTGTGTGTGTGTGTGGTGTGTGTGTGTGTGTGTGTGCATGTGTGCGTGTTGTTCATGCTTGAGTCTGATATGCCAGAAGGAAAACACACTTTTGAATAGATTTATTCAGACGGCTTTAGTGAGCCAGGCTCTCTCAGGAAGAGACACCCCGGCCAGTTTCACCCTGTGGGTGTGTGTGTGTCTGTGCACACGTGCGTGTGCGCGTGTCTTTGTGTGTGTTTCTGGTTGGCCTGAGAAGAACCTTCACAGTCCTCCAGGTAATTAGACCAGGCTGAACACTGAAACAGGCCAGTGTTCATGGTCAAACTGACTGTGTTTCACTAAAAGTGTATGTGTGTGTGAATGTGTGTGTGTGTGTGTGTGCTCACTTGTCTGTCCTGTACTGGAACCTCAGAGTGCGAGGTTCGGAGGTGGGCATCCCTCTCTGGGACAGCTGCTGAAGCCATAACGGGCCCAGTAGTCACGGTTGTTTTGGAAATTTCTGAACATGTGAGGCTAAATCCCTCAACAGATTCCACCTTCAGAGGTCTTTGTGAGTCTCTGATTGTCGTTCCTGTATTGAGTGTAGAGATTCTTCTCCTCAGAGACTGACTCTGTTGACAGTAGCCCACTCTTTGGGCCAGCTCACCCTGCCTCACTCTAATAAATCCAATTTGTTCTGAGAGGCAGCGATCAAATGCGTGCAGAAAACGAGGCTGGAGACGTGGATTCAAGGGGGGATTTAGTGACCCAGTGAGACAAGGTAACAAGATGAGAAGACACAGAGCCCTGAAGTATGTTTTTAACTCTGTTGGCTGCCTGTTAGAGGCCTGGGGAGTTCTGCAGCAGGCTTAAAGAGTGCAAATTTGATGAAAGTCCCTTAAAACTTAATAATGTTGACGAGATTTGTCTAATTAACCCTCTTCTTTTTAATGTGGCCCATCTGTGCCATTTAAACATGCATTTCAGGGTTTGAGCTTTAGTGGTTTATCAGTCTTTTTTAAATTAGCAGACAAGCTTAATGACGGCTGTAGATTTTACAGCCTGAAATGTTAAACTGCAGATGTTTGACGGGCTTACAGACTCCTGCCAGCTGGTCGTTTGGCGGGACTAGTTTTTGTTAAGCTGAGCGCAGCCCTCTGCTCGGTCTGTTAAAAAAAGAGACTATTTCACACAACTTTTAAGACTGAAAGTAAGAAGAGGCAGAAGTTGGCTTGAGAATTGTTGGCGACCTTAAGGTCAAAGGTTTAGCCACCAGAGTAACACATTTGTCCTCATCAGGAAGCAGTGTGACAAAGAAGGTTGAACAATGGCCGACCCCACCTTTAAGTTGCATTTCAACTTGGGAGGGTGAGCGTCTGTCTGCTCCCAAGAGAGTTGAGCAAGTGAGGTCTCAGGGTGGATCAGTCAGGAAGACTCTGTGTCCTCTTCGTGACTGAGATAAACTGTGTCAGGACGACTGATTCCCCGGAAGTTCCACATTGATTAAGATCTGAGATGTGAGGGTGGAAAAACGCAGCAAACAGGGCTTGAATCAACATTCGATGGCCCGTGACCCCAAACAGCCGGGGTCAGACCACTTATCTGCGCTCTCGGGACAATATTGATACGCGATTGCCGTTTCCTCGGGGATCACGAGGTTATCTCTCGTCAGAAGATGGTCGGCCGGCTGCAGCAGGCAAAGGTGAGGGAAGGGAGTCGACGTTCCTGCCTATCTGCCGCTGTCAAGTGTGACTTTTCTCTAGCGTCTGTGTGGCTCGTTTCACCCGGCTCTGCATGAGCGTCAGTGCTCCTTTGATGTAATCTTTCTGAGCTGTTCGCTTTGATCAGGACATCAGGTTCTCTTTCATTCTCGCAACAAGCTATAACTGTAGCGTCAATGTGAAATATGAACACAATGTTGCGCCTATGTGTATTTTCAGGCTCTGGCTATCGTCGCTCCATGCTAACACCATGGCCTGCAGATGCCAGCTTAGCCCGGTACAGCAGGGCCACGATGGGCCCTTTAAAATCTCCCCAGGAACTCCGTCGCTCTGATCTCGCGCCAGTCCTCACCTAGCTGCGCTCAAAATGCCACCGCGGCCTCCGTCTAATGCTTTCCTCCGGGCGAGGATAAAGGGATGATGGAGACAGAAATAGAGGGAGGAGAGTAATCCCTTTTGGCCTTCTTTTGCCCTTTTCATTTTTTTTTTATTTTTTTTAAATTCCCCGGTGAACCATCTGTTTCCTGCCTGTAAAACGACACCAGTGTCCACTCGGCCTCAGCGAGTCTGGTCGTGTGTGATTCTGGAGGTTCAGGATCAGCCGCGGCGCTATTAAAGTGTTCTTTACCACTCGTCTGTGCAGGGCTGGAACTGACGGCCTTTGTCGCGCTGCTCAGTCGATAAAATGTGGAGTTCAATGTCAAGTTTGCCTTTCGAGGTTGCACGGGTGAGCGGGCGTAGCATGAAAAAGCAAAAATCGATGATACGCGGCGTCCGCTCAGCAGCTCAGCTGGGTGGTGAATTAAAGGGAGAATGCTTAACACGAGCAGACAGCTGGGATGTTGGTTGTTGAACTGTGCTGTAAATGTTAACCTCAGTGTCAAATAATCATGATTGTGAGCCGCGGCACAACTGGGAGCGCAGCCCCCCATCTGGCCTTAAAACCTATGGAAGGATTCTGTATAAAATCGCCCAGCAGGTAATAAATAACCCGGATGCTCGCAGGACATGTGATTACAGCGACTGGTGTGTGGAACCAATGTTAGAACATTCTCCTGCAGCCTGCTGTGATGATAAAGATTGAACTCCCGGTTTCTCCTGAGAGCCTGAGATCAACGGACCCGTTCAGCAGCAAGCACAACAGAGCCGGCTGAATAAATATGGATAATCCCCCCTTTTTCTTTCATTTGCTGGCTGAGACGTGTAAAAACAAACAAACAGCCTATTCACTGGCTGTTTAACTATTAAGGTGGCATTTCGACAGCAAAACCAACAAAGAATATAAAATGATACGGCCCCGTTGGCCAACAGTGGCCTTCGCTGCGATTGCCTAGGTGGGGACTTTCCACCCGTCGACTCACACGAAGCAGTTGGACGTCTCTGCGTGTGTGTTTGGTTTTAATCTTCGTGGATAATGACATTCGCCAGCTAAAGTGAAGCCAGACCTCCGAGTTCTGTTTGTTTAGTGAGGCAGGCTCGGCTAGCTTTAGCCAGTCACATTTAAAGACGTTACTTTGACGGTGAAAGTCTTTGGTGGGTTTTTTATAGGGGTTCATCAATGTTCCCAGTAGTTCAGAGGAGGTTTTTAAGATGAGCTGGACGGACGGGTGGTGATGGCTCATGGGTAAAATTAGCTGCTAATTAGCGTCTGCACTGTCTCAGCCCTGCGACCCCTTCAGAGGTGTCACGTTTTGTCTTTTGATCACAAGATCTGTGCTCTTCCACTTGTCTCATGAAATACTCATCAGTACTAATGTGGCAGCTGCCCTGTAAAGGCCAGAACCAGTGAATTCATGGGTGGTCTTCCACCTCGTCAGGGTGAAGTCCTCTCCACTTTTAGCCTTCACCTCCGCTCATTTCATAGCAGGCTGCATTAAGCAAACCTTGAACGCTTCGCTGAACTTCTGGCTGCACACTCGTCATATGTGTTTACTCTTTTTCTGGATGAGGGTTTAAAGATTGATGGTGCTCTCTGGTTTGAATGGTAAACAGGCTGCAGGAAATAATCAAGCTTTCTTGACAGAGAGGCTGAAAACAATGCTTGATTGGCTCTTAATTGACGCCTTTTTATTGGATAAATATGAAATTTATTCCATGTGCTGTGGATATAAGCCCTAAAGATCCCGCCCGCCCCTCCTACTCTTACTTCCTGTCGTCTTCTGTGTCAAGGTGGAATATATGTGTTGCTAAGGTGTTCTAGATGCTCTGGTTGTGTCAGTCTCACTTGCAGAGTCTGTGTCCTGTCAAATCAGCACCAACCCCCCTGCAGGGACACAGGTTAAAGGGAAAAAGGACAGTCGTCACAGGTCGAGTCGTCTGTTCTGGATCGTTTTCCTCTGTTTCGGCAAGACTGTTGCAAATGAAATATGGAGATATGAACAATTCAATTGCTTTATAATGAATAAATCGTAGAAACAATTATATAAATCTTAAGCCAATAGATGGTGCTGCTCCTCGTGGTTTCTCTTGGCTATATTTAGCCCTCAGACAGACCCGTCAAACATTAAGATAATGAACTCTTTGACTGATTGTCCTCCCGTCCCCCCAGCGCCTGGGTCTGGGCAGCAGGTGTTCACTTTAAGGACCGCTGTAAAAGTGTCTCCAGCCGTCTCGCGTCTGCTCCTCTCTTCACCCTCAACCCCGAGGACATGCATCTGCATCTGTTGAGCCTCAAGCTGTTTTAAGACCACGCCTGAGTTGACACTGGCAGGAGACGGGACGCAGCAGCACAAACAGCTACCCAGCTGTACCCGGGGAGGTCTTGGGCGCTGAAACCAGGAGGAGAAGAAGAAGTTGCACATTCTAATCCTCTCTTCCCCCCTCTCATCACCCTCGCTGCTCCGTCTTGATCACAACCAGCTGCTCCATGCAGCCTGCCGATGTCTAATTTTAGAGATGTTCCGTCTTCTGTATGTGTTATTAAAGTCCCGTCCCGATCACGAGGTGCAGGGACGTGGATTTACAACCAGTAACGCGCAGTTTGTGTGTGCAAACGAGCTCCTCTCAGTCTGAACTACGGCTTTGCGTTGAAGCAGACTAAACAAAAGGTGTCGTGTTTGTTTGTGGTGATAAGACTGCTGACAGAAGGGAGCTGACGCAGACCTCAGCATCATTATCTCCACCCGGACGTAATCTCTGATGAGGCCCAGTGTCCCATCATCACGCTCGCAAGAAGAACCCGCTCTTCTGTTTCATATCACGCCGGCGACGCATGAATAATTGCTCTGCAATGAAAGAGGGAAGCTGACGTGATGGGCTCTTCATGAGGAGGGTCATGGCGTTTCACCCAAACGATAGTGTAACACACCGGAGGCATGAAATCATAGAGCGTGTAATAACACACAGATGCTACAGTCTGTTCTGCTGTGTTATTTGGTTAGAAGCTCCAGCCTGGCAATGGCTTGTAATCTAATTTAATTTGGTGTTCATTGACGAGCGTGTTTAGACTCTGAATGTGAACTGGGACGCATAAAATCGGCATCTTTACATGCAGTTTTACTGCTCACCTTATATGTTTATATTAATATAAAAGAGTCACAATCAACAAAAAAGAACGTACAGCTTTGAGCTCTCGACAACATTTAATGACGTTAGCTTCATCAAAGAGGCGGATTCAGCTCGTTGTCCACCAAACCCGGCGGCCCTAAGCAGAGTTGTCACTAAATGCTGCCTTGGGAGCCCATTTAAGTGCTCCGCTTCACAGTCTGGGTTTGATTGATACTAGCTCGCTAATCCAAAGAGCACGTGGATGGTATGGCTACTCCGAGTTCCTGAGATACATTTCAATTCTTCACGGGACAGATATCGCTACTATGAGATTGAGATTATCATTGTGCGCACATGAAGACATCAGGGCAGAACGTTGCATACTTTAGATTAGGAGGCTCTGCTTTACTGTTCCATTGGTGGAAACCTTTGTCTCAACCCTTTTGATGTATTCCTGGACGACTGTTGGCAGTCAACACTCTCCTCCACATTTTCTTCCTCTTCCATTTGCCATGTGTTGATTTTATGAATCGCACTTGTGTCCTGCTAAAGATAGCACCATTGTGCGCCTCAGCTGTGTTGGAACATGCTTGTTGAATGTTGCTGACTTTATTCCCGTCGCGATTCCATCTAGACAGAGACCGCTATCTGTTCTCCAGCCACAGCCAATGACGGCATCCTCCTCGGCCACTAGCGTGAGTCGTTGGCCTGTGTCAGCGGCGCTCCGACCTAGTCCAGATCCGTTTGCTCGAATGAGCGGGTTCCCGAGCGTCCGATGATTCAGCTTTGGTCACATCCTTGTTGTTCCAGTGGAACATCAGATACTGACGAGGCCGTGCTGACTTGGACAGTAGATAATAAAGATAGTGGAAGGGTTAACATGGAAGCTATGTTTATGCTGGTTTTCAGGTTTCCACACGATCTGACCCGTGTACCGCCGTTACAGCCCGTGTTAAAAGGCTCTGAAAAGGACCCAGACACCTTTAACATCTATTTAAGATTGTTTACTGTGATAATCCCATTGAGGTTTTTGCTTAATGAGTGTATTTATGGAGTTGCTGAAGGAACTGTGGAAGCTCTTTGCTCCTATAAGATAGAAGTGACTTTCTCACGTTGTTCTGTCCCCCACGCTGTCAACAGAGTCTATTTCTGTCTCCCGTCATGTCCGCGCGTGTGTGCCGGCGTGCCTATGCGCTTCTGAGTGTTTAATAACCCAAAATAGCCCAAACAGCTGGCAGTTTGGAGTCCGGCTAATGGCAGAGCGATTACGTTTGCAGCACGTGCATGTACGTGCGCGTGTGTGCATGTATTTGTGAACCTTGTGCAGCAGTAGGATGTATGTTATCCATTATAGCTAGAGAGGAAAAAAAGTCTTTTCTTTGCAGTTGAATGTAGGGCAGGGGGCTCCGCCAGCCAGGTCTGGGGGTTTCCATCAGGAATGTTCCTCACTTTCTGGGGCAGCTCCAACCAGTTTTCCACCTAGAACATGATTTGGATGAGAGCAGGACTACAAGCAGCACTCAGGAGGCGATCCTCTCGGCAGAATCCATGTTGACTGGATGGTTCAGACCGCTTGATTTGATTATGCATCGGTGCGTCTCAGCCAGGAGACGGAACCGACATTTTCCCGGGCTTGAGGCCGACTTCTCGTAGCTTGTTGTAAGGAATTCAAAAGTCTCGTCTCTTCCAACAAGCTCCCTCCCCGATGAGGCCAGTTTTCCGTCAGTGGTCTCTAGACCCGCTGCAGAGGTGTCTCACTGGTGGACCTTTACTAACTAACACATTAATGGCTGCTGATGTTCCGACCTCACAAGCTGCCTAACCTCTTGACCTTCACCCTAAATCTGGAGGTCAGAGTGCATAAGAACAGATTTATAATGCTCTGCCTTCTACACTTTATGGTTTTCACCTTTTTACGGCTGCACTCTGAAAAATAATACATTCGGAGAGATTTATGATGTGCTTTGAAAATCTATCCACAAGTCCTGTAAGTCACATGTAATTTATGAGGACAAAACTTCCACATGTCTGTTTAAGGTTCCAATGATCCCTCCGTATTTCATTCACTCGCAGTCACAATACAGCCTAATATGGGAGTGGGGAGGATCAGACTGTCCCAAACATGAAAGTAAAGCAAATCTGGGAAAAGCCCTCGGCTGAAACCGGCCTGGTCGAAAACATGACGAGAATGAGGGCGTTCGCCACATCCTGCCCCACGTACCCCGCTTGAACCGTTGCCTTCCAGTGTGGCGCTGCGCTTTCATTTGCAGGAAGCTAAAGACGTCGGCGTGTTTTGCCAAACACACACACACACACACACACACACACACACACAAGACTAATCAGCTTACGTCAGCTGGACGCTGTTAAAAGCTTTACGCCGAAGGTCGGAGGAATGTGGGGGGGGGCAGAGCAGGACTGCGGTGTCAACACCTCCAGCCTCGGCCCTTGCTCACCTTACGTGTTGTTCTTCAGGAATGCTGCCGGCAAAGTGAAAAGTGGCTGTGTGAACGTGCGTGGGTGTGAGAGGTCGGAGTGCGAGCGCCGCCTCAAGGAGCTGCTGCTGCTTTCATCAGATGGTTCTGAAAGATCTTCAGATGAAGCAGGCACTGATGTGCCTCCAGAATCTCCACGCTAGTGCTCAGATGTGCCGGACATTGTTCCCGTGCTCCGTTCTTGTTCCCCATGTGGAAAAACTCTAATCTGCTCACATTATCAGCCCACCTCTGATCTCATCACAGTTTTACTGCAGTTTAATATTTCTTTTTATCCCCTTTGGCTTAAAGGGCTTTGCCCCAAATATGTTCTGCAGTGGTCAGCACACGGCTCACAGGCAGACATCAGCGCGCGCACACACACATGCACACACACATACTGGACGGCAAAACCCAGTGAAAACAAAGCCGGGCTCTGCCAGTGTAAACACGGGCCATTGTTATGGGCACTCTTTCCTGTCTCGTATCTTCGCTCCCTGCGGCGGTCCAGGGCTCGGGAGGGTAATGCACTGGCACGGGTCCCAATTGGTGCGGTTATATAAAGAACCGAGGACCCGTTTGGCCTGTTTATGTTACCGTACCATTATAACATAAGCTGCACAGCATTATTTACGTGCTCGCTTTCTCCGTCTTTGGATTTTTACTAGCTTGGTTTTACTGCGTGGCGCGTGGTTTGCTGCCCCAAACTGCAAGCGGTCGGAGCGTTTTGGCGTTTGATTTAGACTAGAACTCAATTGCCTGTACTGTATCGACCTGCAGATAAACTACAGGGTGCACTTTTGCGTGTGCGTGTCCATGCGGGAGGTATGTGAGCTGGGATCTGGGTGCCTGGGTGTAGTAAAGGTCCCTCAATCAGGTAAAAATGTGTGTGTGTGAGAGAGAGAGAGTGTGTGTGTGTCACAGTTTCAGTCAGATGTGACCCGGGGCCACATGTGCACACAATTAGGACCAATCAGAAGGCTGTAATAAGGGCGTGGCTTTTGGGGGGGGGGGGTGGCAGCATGGCAGTGAGGGGTGGGGGGGTTTAGACCCATGATTAGTCAGGCTTACCGGGAAGGACAAAGAGGTCTTGCTAGGCCCAATTCTGTTCCCTTTTCACCCCCACATGTGCGGAAATCAGTTTATTTAGCTTGTGCCAGCCGGAGCTGGAGAAGGTTTTCCTTACAGACAGCGTGGTTTGCCCCACCGTGCAGCGCAATTACGGGTATTTAACCGGAATTCAAGAGCGCATGTTCCTCCAGCTCACCTGAAACCACATGAAGGGAAGCCATCAAAACAGATTTAAATATAAAGATGAGACAGTGGTAGAGACGCTGGTGCCCCTGCAACCCCGAAGGGCTACTTAACAGAATGGCTGGTTGGAGTTCTGGTAGCTTCTGTTTGGAAACAGGAAGATGACATTGTTCCGGTGTTAAAGCTAGGTGGGGTCCTGCTCGGCTCTTTCATTTGCTCTGTTATGATTGCCAGAAATGCGTCCCACCGTCTGCATCTGGAAACAGGATCGTTGTCCCCTTTTAAACCAACACACCTGGTTAGCAGGGAAGCTGCCTGACTGACAGAGACGTGTATGTGGAGGGCGGTAGATCTGACGGGGGCGCACAAATACGCTGACCGGAGCGCAGCCTGGCCTCCGAAACCGCATGTGAGCAGGCAGGAATGTGTGGCATGAAGCGCCTGTGTCTGGAGGAACGACTGCAGACTCCCTGACTCACAGGACACCGTGAGTTTGGGGGGGTTGTGCATTTGGGGGCGCTCGGCATAACTTTCGGGAATGAGAGTGCAAGTTCGCGAAGGTGCTCGTGAATCACTGCTGTCACTGTGTGGTACAGGAGATGCAGCCTTAACGCTGTCTGGTCACACTACAACCGAGTTAACTAGAGAAGCAGGCATCAGAAATAATCAATCAACTCACTTTCTTCACCCCCCTCCCCTTTTTTTTCTTGCAATGCTCTTTTGCCGTGAAGTCCCGAAGAAGCTGTTCCAGGAGCAGGGATCCAGACCACCCGCGTACTCCCCCTCACCCAGCGTCCATGACCCCAACATAGTGGGAGACAGCCCTCCAGAGGGAAGTTCAGTCCGTAACCCCCCCAACGCTGTTTCAGGTAAGGACACACACCCAGACACACACATACACACTTTGATCCAGCATTCTCCAGCCTCTAACCTGAACCCGATTCTACCCAAACCTTAAAACCGCATCCTAACCCTTGAACAGCCCCTTAAGGTCAAAATGTCCCCATTTTGCACGTATAAACCACGTATAAACCACATACAAGGGCTCTTCTGCATCAGTGGGAAAGAGTAGTTCAGCTCTCCAGTCAGGGCAAATATGTTTGGGCGCATATTTAAAGTCACACCAGTTAAACCATTTCCATATGTGACCAGGCTGAACCATCCGTCTCAACCGCTACGCTCATCTCGCTTAACGATGCGAAGTCCAAGAGAGATTACAGTGGAAGCACGTAAAGTGGTCCTCCTAGAGCAGGAACCATCAAGGAAAATGGTGGGAAAACACAAGCAAGAAGTTGAAAGAAAGCTTTCTTGAGGAGGCAGTGGGGGCCGACACCGGGAGAGTCTGCTCAGCTACGGCTGCTGCGCTAATGAGGACGGTATGGAAGGGAATGAAGGGTTAAGAGAGGGAGCAGAAGGGAGATGTGGGCTGTTGTGCTGACAGATCCTGACGCATGAATAGCTTCATTTCCCAAAGTGTTCCGATTGCAGAAAACCATCGCTGATGCGCTGACACAAAGGCGGGGCCTGATGTTCCCCCCAAACCAAGGGACAGGGTGAGACCATTCTGGAGAAGCTAGCCCTTTGGTTAGGTTTGTTTCTGTCCTGTCACAGTGCTGCAGGAAAAGGCTCACACATCACATCTCCTTCCTGGGAGTGATTTTAGGATAAACTGCCTTCATCAGATAAAAAAAGGACGTCTGACACGCACCCAAGCGTCTGCGGAGGTCATGCGCTCGCTATCACAGATGAGAGCTGGTCACTGAACTGGATGTTTCTGTTTATTTTAGTGGTGATTTCAATGATGAATCACTGCAGGCAGATGTGCAAAATCAGTACTTGTCGTCACAATTGTCTCCTGTTTTCCACCACAGGAACTTTTGTCATTTGCCTTGGATTTTAAAACCACCTTTACCCCTAAAACAAAATACCCAGGACTTGGAGTTGGCGACTAGAAATGATAAAAGTATACACCCGAACTGAGGGGCCACAACACTCGTGTGGGCCCCAGCCCTGTTCCCCTCCCCCATCTATCGTCTGCTCGACGTATACTTTAGTATACTTACCCTAACCCAGGAAATATTGGTGGAAAAGCAGCTATTGCAGTTCTAATCCTGATGGCTATTTTATGACTCTAAACAGTTTCCCCTGTTTTGCTAATGAAGAGAATCAGAACAAGTAGAAGCAGATGTTGTGTCATCTTCTGAATAACAACATGTGGGAGTCACTTTCCTGCAACTTGTTACCCACTGAGAGGCTACCAATGACTCAGTGAAGATAAGAATGTAGTCACGATACCTCGGAAGCGGTGGGTTGTCGTCTGACTGGAAACGGCAGCGGTTAGCATCGTATGAATGTACTCCTGTCCACGTGCATGGACACCCCTCTTAGAACTGACTCCCCAAGCTGCTGCTGAACTTAGCGGCTTTATTTCATTTCACTCCTGCAGACAGGAAGAAGATCAGGGAGACGAACCCCAACGAGGACAAGTTTTCCAAAGCCGGAACGGGAGCGGGTGGCGAGAGTCCGCTACCGCCACCGGGCATGAATCCCGTGATCAACTCCACCTCCAGCCCCAACATGGCCCTCATCAGCAACGCACTGGCTGTGTACACATACATATCAGGTAGGGCAACAAGTCCTTGAACGACCAGTTCTGATCTCCGTCAAAGAATGAGACAGCTCAGGATTACTTAGGTAGCATTAAGGTAACATTAAGCATGTTTGTACGTTGTTCCAAATAAAATGAGGTGGTGTTTAATACATGACCCTTCTGACACCATGGTGGCTCTGGTGACTGCACGATGCGACCGCGTTTAGGATCATTCCATTCCGACAAATTTGGTCATTTCTTACCTCCTCCTCAAAACCACCCGCTGCTGTATAATCGACATTCCTGCTTCTCCGCGCTAGCGCCAGTTACTGTCAATGCTACGCAGACGCCAGACAGTTGAGGTGTTTAGAGGTAACCAGACAGGCCCCAACATTGGTCACATGGCTCCAGTTCAATGTTTGACGTGTTTTCTGTGAAATACCAATTAAACACACTTAGCCTCGTGTTGCCTCTGCCCCATCCCATCCAGACCACCCAGAGAGGGCAGCGCTCTTCTTCGTCTGCGGTGTGTGCTTGGGTCTCTTCCTCACACTCCTCGCCCTGGTGGTCCAGATCTCCTGTCGCACCGACTGCCAGCCCCGCCAACGGCCACCCGTTAAGAAGCGAGCACACCCGCCCAACTCCTCCTCCGACTCCAGCGACTCGGACTCGGACTGGGACAACGCCTCGGATCTCTCCGCTCGGCGGCACCGGAGGTTCGAACGCACGCTCAACATGAACGTATTCACGTCCGCCGAAGAGCTGGAGAGGGCGCAGAGGCTGGAGGAGCGAGAACGAATCATCCGGGAAATCTGGATGAACGGGCAGCCCGACATCCCCGGGACACGGAGCCTCAACCGATATTACTGAGGAGCGCCGAGGAGCCGCGTTTCGACTCCTACCATATCTGATGCACTTGAGTAGGAAAGAGGCAGAGAGGTGGCCGCTCGGCGTGCAGCGTTGATGCACTGACGAGGACGGAGAAAGGGATTCGCGTCTCCCTCTCGGGTTGCGCAATCCTCCAGGTAATATAAGCTGCACCCCGGTAAAATAATAAGCTTCCACTCGGCATGTTAGCTCACCACTTTCAGCCGGAAGCATGGGGTGAAAGGCTATATCGGCTCGCCCCTGACCCCAGCGGGCCTTTTTGAAGTGAGGATTTATGGGTGAGCTGCCTTAGACACACAGAGACCCTGGAGACTGTACAGTGCCTGAAGGACTCAGGCCCCAGGGGGCCACACAGCCTCCATTCAAGCGTGGACTCCGAGTGACGGCATAAAAACAAAGCAAATCAAGACAATCTATCCACAGAGAAAATCCACGCTGCCTTTTAAACTTCAGATAAACCAAAATATTTTTTTTGGGGGGGGGGGGGGGGATTCATCTCAAAACCCTAATGAAATCTATTTTATAATATTTAATAGTTTATTGACATTGTGTTTCTGTTTTTGTTCTCCAGTATGATTTATTATGAGATATTTTTATACATGGCGAAGGTTGTTTTTTCGTTTTCAGCACCTCAGGGATGCAATCCTAGTGTTTCTGTGTTGGGTCAATGTGCCGCTGCCTCAGGAGGGGATCGGCATTCAAACCGCGACGTCAGCAAGAACGAGGAACTGTCGAATGGAGCCTCAAAGAGGTTCGGTGATTGTCCCTACCCTGAATATGGAATGTTTAATTCACATTGCAGTGCCTTTTCTAGCTATTAAGTCACTGTTATCAGTAGTGCAGCTGGTTTATGAGGTCAGAGGATTCAGAAATTCAAAGTTCCAAACTGCGCTTGCCGTGCATGTATTCCCTTTCCTGACTGTCACGTTGCTGCAGCAACATGTGTGAAATCTGTCACAGGTTGATTTTGCCTTGAAACGCGAGGACTGTCTGAAATTGTAGCGTGACATGAGAAAACAGTCGTTTAATCAGACGCTTGTGGGAATTGCAGCTCACGTCCTGCAGGAGAAGAAGCCAGCACTGTTGCCAGTTTAATAAAATAAGCTATTCTTAGTCCAGTTTTGTTCACACTGCCCTGGATGGGAGGATTCATTGTCATTTGAAGAGGAAAAATGCCTGGTTTCCTGACTGAGACATATTTGGTTGATACATACGGACACTGCCACTTTTTTAGCCTTCTAAGATGACAATAATACAGTTGGATATGTGCTAAAATATGAACAGGATTACGATGTGCCAATAGCTGGTGAAGTGAGACCAAAATATGATTACTGTGCTTGGAATAAACTGTTGAAAAATAAATTGACCACTTTTATTCTGATATTTTTGTGTGTGTGTGTGTGTGTGTGTGTGTGTGTGTGCTTTGTGCTGTCACAGTCCAGATATTCACAACGTATATTTAAACATTTCAACAGAAAAAAGTTTGGGGATCCGGGTGAAAGTGTCGGAAATCATTAGGAATCGATCGCCCCCTGGTGGTATAAATATGACTTTGCGTCGTCTGTCGTTTAAGTATGAATAAAAGTTGCCGGTTTGCTTTTTTCTTCTTCGTTAATATCAGTAAAATTAAGTTTATTGGCAAATCATTTCAATTAGTACTGTATTGATCCGTCTCTTTATGACCAGCAAGTCTTTTGGTTGCTATCAAACCGGAAATTCTATCGTAGGGCCGTTTCCATGGATACCGTCAACTCAACGCGGTGCAGCTGCCTGGGGCGAGAGTAATCTACTCAAATACCTAAAATTACAAAAATAACACGGTTGCGTTAAAGGAGCGAGGATGTCTGGAAGCAGGAATAGCAGCGGATTACCGTTTTTCCCAGGATACACCTTTCGGGATGTGACGGTAGGTCAAACTAAAATTTAGTAAGTGAAAGTATGCAGGTAAAATATCCCCCTTGGCTGCATTTAACCGCGAATAATCACATTTCAGGAGATATTTTTCTGCGCCACATGCACGGAAACACGCGTTAACGCTCCACTATACGTTTGATGACACCACATGTTCCGACTCCACGTTCTCTGCAGAAGTCAGCCTTCCATCGTCCCCAGACCCTGGAGTTGAGGGACGGCTATCCTCTGCCCCGCCGCCCCTCTGCAGGCATCGGACGGGACCCTCTTTTATCAGATCAGCTGATCCAGCAGGAGGACACCGACTTGCTATTTGACGCACAAACTCTCACAAATATCTCCTGTGATGGAGATTCGTACCCACCCTTCATCCCTGCATATGTGACCCTTGATAAGAAGGTACGCTGCAGCCTTGATGGATGGGAACAGTTTTTTCAAGTTTAAGCTCTAAATTCTCCATCTTCTTACCTTTCAGGTGCTGCACTTCTATGCATATTTCAGGGAAGATGTCCCGTCCTGCCCTGATGAGGAATATCGCATACGTCCCGTGATTATTTACTATTACTTAGAGGATGACACTATGTGCATTTATGAGCCTGTGGTGGAGAATTCTGGGATACCACAGGGGAAGCGGCTCAAACGCCAGCGTATGCCAAAGAATCAGCACGGAGAGTATTACCGATGGAAAGACCTCAACCTTGCCATTGACCTGGAAATGTATGGGGTCAAGTACCACATCATACAGTGCGATGGATTCACCAAGGTACGCAGGAGAGCTTTCTGACACAAACCTGGATCTTTGATTCTCTGTCTGCCTCTCCTTCACCATTTCTAGCAATTCCTGGAGCGTGAGGGCATTATCCTGAATGCCCCTGAGCTGATGCCACTGGATCCTCATCGGAAACACCTGCAGAAACTGAAGCCTTGTCCCACATCCTCCGTTGATGTTGATGAAAAGTACAGGTTTTTCAACCTGGATCAGAAGGCAAATGAAATTCCTTGTATTATGAAGTCTGTGGCTGGCTATGACAGTCTTTGGCCTTTTCTTGTAAAAGAAACTAGTGTAACTTAAATTGTTTTAGTGGGGATTTGGCAAAACAAGTTGATTTGCTTTTAATGGTACGGAATAAGTGTATTGTAATAACAATGCTGTAAGTTCAGGTTTTTCTCCTTTTCCTGAGCAGGTGCTGCGTTTCTATGCTTTATGGGAAGATGCTGATTCTCTGGTGGGGAAGACCAGCCCAGTGACCATCCGGTACTTCCTAGTGGACAACACGGTGGAGGTCAGACTTGTTGATGAACCCAACAGCGGGCGCGAGGCCTATACTGGCTTGATGGGGAGAATCAGGCTGCCAAAGACAATCAAGACCGGTTCTGGTGAATAAGTGTGATTTCATGTTGCTGTTTTCTTATGCAATAAATAAAGACCCATTTTCTCGATTAGGATTTGTATAACACCCTCTTGTTGCTTTCCAGAGTCTTTCCCCAGCTGTGTTCTGGAGGTTTCCCCACAGGAAGTGGAAGAGTACTATTGTCCCAAAGATTTCCAGGTGGGACAAAGGGTGAAGCTGCTCGGTCGCACCTTCCTGTTGTGTGACTGTGATGGCTTTACGAAGGACTATTACAAGATGACCTACCCTGACATGGAGCTACAGCCCATACAGATCCCAAAGAAGACCAAAGTGACTGAGAGGCCAAAGGTGAGAAGATTGGATGGAGCACTGAAATGCTACGGCACATGATTTCATTTTCCCCATCTTATTTTACAGGTTGTAGCTCCCTACAATGGCTTTGGTTCACTTGAGGACTCGCTCCAGAATTGTTTATCTTTGATCCCTGAACCTCCCAAGAGGAATGTGATGAAGATGCTCGACAACAGTCAAAAAGTGCTGCGCTACAGTGCCATACTGGTGAGTACATTCTGAATGACTCAATACAAGATGTTTCATTGGAATTTGGTCCCATTTCTCACAATATTTTATGTTTCTGTCACTTGTCATAAAAAAAACTTCTCCTAAGTTTCTCCTGCTGCTGTCTGTAGAAATTACACACAAGAAATTATCCAGTTGTTCTTTTTAAGGATCCCAAAAAACTAGAACTGAGACCATCAACAATCAGACACTCACATCTCTGCTTGTTTAGCATCTGCATGCTTCCCATTCCAGGACTCCCAGAAGCCTGCGGACATAGGCCGACGTTTTATTCTGTCCTACTTCCTGTCCAATGACGCCGTCAGCATATTTGAAAAGCCCACCAACAACTCTGGCATCATTGGAGGCCGATTCTTAGAAAAAACCCGGATCCCCAAGCCAGGCTCCACAGCAGACAACCCCAAGTACTACTCACCTGCTGACTTGGCTATTGGAGCCAAAGTGGATGGTAACGTCACAGACAGAAATGTTCTCTTCCCCAACTACAGCCGGCGTCTCAGTACTTCTGCCTCTCTCCTTTAGTTTTTGGACATCGTTTTCTGTTGACTGATGCCGACCAATACGTGCTGAGCTACCTGGAGGCCAACCCCAATGATATTCCAGAGGAGACGTTGGAGTCTCTGCGCCAGAAGCTGAGTCTAGGGACGGCAAAAGATCAAGGAGCAATCCAAGAGAACGGTAAAAAAAATTAAAAATTAAAGCTCTTTTACAAAACAGTTGCATTAACTTTAATGTCTAATAGTCCTCTGTTCTCCTCAGCTTGTTCCCCAGCCGGTGATGAAGCACAGCAGACTCTTTGACGTCGAGGTGAAGAATTGACTGAATTCTAAAATTTCAGTTTCTCTGGGTTTAAAATAACACAAAACACAACAGATTCATTGTCACTTATACAAATGCATTTAGCAGCCATTAATGTATCCAAACCTTGAATAAAGAAAAAAATATCACGTTGTTTTTGAGAACCACACGTAAAGTCGGGTCGAGTGGCTCGATAATATCCATCATACATGTACATGAGTGATGAACCACCACGTAATAACGCAGAGAGCAGTAAATCACAGATGAGCTGAGCTTCTTTGTTCGAGGGGAGGTTCAATTGTCTGTTATGGTGATGGAACCAGCATGTGTTGTGTTGTCTTGTCTTGTGTTGTCTTGTGTTGTCTTGTGGTGCCTTGTGTTGTGTTATCTTGTGTTGTGTTGCCTTGTGTTGTGTTGTGAGAGCGGACCAGGCCTGAGTTGTTGTGAGACTTACACAAGTTTCTCTCTTAAGCATTTCTTGGGCTTGTTTTGTGGACGTCTTCTTTCGGACCGCCTGTTTCTGCCTCAGCTGAAAGCGGATCAATTTCCAGACCAGCCAAGACTGAGTCAAATACACCAGCAGATTAGCACCTTTGTGTCTCTGATTTGTGATTAATCACCTTGTTATTAGCTCAAACTGACCTTATTAGAATCAATCTAATTATACCAATCAACACATTGGTGCAGTTGACTGGCTTTCTTGCCCACTAAGAAGCATCCTGCCCCCACTAGTGACAAGGAAGGTCCAATTATTGCCAGCTGAAGAACAGATGTATTCCTACATTGCTTCCCTCGCTGGATCCGGCAAGATG
Source organism: Takifugu flavidus (assembly GCF_003711565.1). Classification (NCBI taxonomy): domain Eukaryota; kingdom Metazoa; phylum Chordata; class Actinopteri; order Tetraodontiformes; family Tetraodontidae; genus Takifugu; species Takifugu flavidus. The sequence continues at coordinate 4,974,387 of NC_079538.1, forward strand.
AAGAGGTGATGGTCAATGGCGGAATCAAGATGTGGCTCACCTCCTCCCAGATCCCAGTACACCTGTGGCATCAATGAAAGGTCTGAAGGCTTGAGAGAATCCTCTCTCTGGTCGGGTCCATTTCTAAACATCCTGGACCCCTCCTTTTATCCAGTCCCTCTGGGGAGTGTTTCATGACACAGGGATGTCCTAGGACCCGGGTGGTATTGTCCAGTCTCCAACAGATAGGGTTGGATGGTCTCTATTTGACATTCAGGGAAAGTTAAAGCCATGGGAGGGGGTTGATGGGTGATGGTGTGCATGACCTGCAGTTGCAGAAAAACGGGCTTGCACTGGACCTGGTTCTGCCTGGAGTGCGCCGACAGTTGAGTGATGAGAAGGTTCTTATCTGGAATCCAGCATCACGTTGTACTTGAGTAACAGAGGGAACAGACAAACCTCGAAGTAATGTCTCAAATGAGGGTTGTGTGATGTGGACATACGCACCAAGACTGCTACAGTTTACCTTAGTAACAGGCAAGGAGGGCATTTGGCCAACAACTGTGCATGCTGACCGCAATAAATGCATCACCCCTGAGTGTTGCGGCGGTGCCGCTCTTGGGTAGTGAGATGTGGCCCATGAACATTGGTTCCTTCATCCTCTTTGGGAGCACTAGAGGAGAAACTTTCCCTATAATCTGATCTTGAGATTCTCCTCTTGGAGATGGACAGCGCCATCCAGTGAGTTACTCCTCGATGAGAGGGCAATGCTCCCTCTAGGACACAGGTGTCAACCAACACCAACTGATTCCAGCCTCTGTCTGCTGCCAGCATCCAGAACTCAATTGCATAACTGAACATGCTTCTATTACCCTGATGTAACCAGGTAAGTGCATTTGCCGCCACTCCCCTCGAGGGTCTTGCCTGGAATATCTGCATAAAGATCCGGAAAACAGAGTAAGTCACAAAGTTTCTGGACTCTTGAGCCTTTCTAGATAAATATCAAAATTAAGTATGCAGTGTCATTTAGGAAAGAAGCAGACTGAGAATGAAAAAATGAGGTTTGCACTGTGTGAAGGCACGCCAACTGTTGCCACGCCCAGCTGAAAAGTGTTGAAGGCTGGTGGAAAGGTAAGAGCTGCTCGATGAAGCTGCTGCAGCTGTTAAAAGTGCAGTAGGCGTGGCCAGACAAATGAAACAACTCCCTCTGTTCACAGCTAGCCTATGTGATCAGTGCATGCGCTACATTCCACATGCATCTCGAGGAGTTGTTTACACTCCATCGTTAGGAACGACCGAACAATGGCAATTTCTGAAAGGACACAGACTCCTGCACCGCTGCTGTTGCTTTAGCTGTGGCTGCTACCTCACTGGCTAACCCCTTTATGGATGGTAAAGTGAGATGAAAAGTCAACTGGTGTGGCCCACAAAGTAAAACAATGTAGAAATTGAATAAAACAAGTAAAGATCAAAGGGTCGAAAGACTTGGACACTTGAACTTTCAAGGATCGAAGGTGAAAATAGCTTTGATTTAAAGAAAAATGACTGTTACATTGCATTACGTCTGACCTCTATACTACTGGTATCGCTTAACTTCAACTATAGTCAGCAACTAAAGAAAGAAATACATTAAAAAATAAAGAAAGGTGAAGACTATTGCTAAAGAGCATTGTGAATATACACAGCTGTCACGTTAACTATATTAAAGACAATTCAACTCTTCTTATTGATGTGTATTGACCAAAACTCCATCCTCACCCTAACAAATCAGTACATCCCAGTTTCTCCTTAAGAGAAACCGTTTAACAACAGTCGTAGTTTCAAATCACAATTAACGTTAAAGAAGCAACGATGTCTGAAGGCAAGAAGACCACCAGATTACCTCTTTTACCAGGATACACCTTCCACGATCTGACGGTATGTCAAGAAACTTGGTGAGAATTTTTAAAAGCGTCCATTTCTGCGTGTATTTTGTAAAATATCACATTTGAAGTTGCATTTAACGGAGGGTGATGTGTTGTCATTTCTTTTTAATAAGAAAATGACATCTTTTTTGGAGCGTAGCACTAACATTTCAGTATTGGACCTTCGTATGGTTTGGAAACCATTTTGTCACATTATGTTTCTACTCAACTTCAACAGAAGTCAGCCTTCCATCGTCCCCAGACCCTGGAGTATAAGGGTGGCTATCCTGTGCCCCGTCACTTCTCCATGGACATGAGACCAGACCCTTGTTCATTAGATGAGCTGGGCACAGAGGAGGACAGTGACCTGCTATCTGACACAAAACCTATAACCACCTCCACTGTTCGGGATTCGTACCCACCCTTCATCCCTGCATATGTGACCCTTGATAAGAAGGTACGCTGCAGCCTTGATGGATGGGAACAGTTTTTTCAAGTTTAAGCTCTAAATTCTCCATCTTCTTACCTTTCAGGTGCTGCGCTTCTATGCATATTTCAGGGAAGATGTCCCGTCCTGCCCTGATGAGGAATATCGCATACGTCCCGTGACTATTTACTATTACTTAGAGGATGACACTATGTGCATTTATGAGCCTGTGGTGGAGAATTCTGGGATACCACAGGGGAAGCGGCTCAAACGCCAGCGTATGCCAAAGAATCAGCACGGAGAGTATTACCGATGGAAAGACCTCAACCTTGCCATTGACCTGGAAATGTTTGGGGTCAAGTACCACATCATACAGTGCGATGGATTCACCAAGGTACGCAGGAGAGCTTTCTGACACAAACCTGGATCTTTGATTCTCTGTCTGCCTCTCCTTCACCATTTCTAGCAATTCCTGGAGCGTGAGGGCATTATCCTGAATGCCCCTGAGGTGATGCCACTGGCTCCTCATCGGAAACACCTGCAGAAACTGAAGCCTTGTCCCACATCCTCCGTTGATGGTGAAAAGTACACGTTTTTCACCCTCGATCGAAAGGTAAAAGCAATCACGTGGACTGATTGTGGACAGAACAAGTTGATTTGTCTAAAATGATCACTTTTATGGATAATACTGAATGATAATTTTCAATTGTTTTCACTGCTGTAAGTTCAGGTTTTTCTCCTTTTCCTGAGCAGGTGCTGCGTTTCTATGCTTTATGGGAAGATGCTGATTCTCTGGTGGGGAAGACCAGCCCAGTGACCATCCGGTACTTCCTAGTGGACAACACGGTGGAGGTCAGACTTGTTGATGAACCCAACAGCGGGCGCGAGGCCTATACTGGCTTGATGGGGAGAATCAGGCTGCCAAAGACAATCAAGACCGGTTCTGGTGAATAAGTGTGATTTCATGTTGCTGTTTTCTTATGCAATAAATAAAGACCCATTTTCTCGATTAGGATTTGTATAACACCCTCTTGTTGCTTTCCAGAGTCTTTCCCCAGCTGTGTTCTGGAGGTTTCCCCACAGGAAGTGGAAGAGTACTATTGTCCCAAAGATTTCCAGGTGGGACAAAGGGTGAAGCTGCTCGGTCGCACCTTCCTGCTGTGTGACTGTGATGGCTTTACGAAGGACTATTACAAGATGACCTACCCTGACATGGAGCTACAGCCCATACAGATCCCAAAGAAGACCAAAGTGACTGAGAGACCAAAGGTGAGAAGATTGGATGGAGCACTGAAATGCTGTTGCTCATGATTTCATTTTCCCCATCCTATTTTACAGGTTGTAGCTCCCTACAATGGCTTTGGTTCACTTGAGGACTCGCTCCAGAATTGTTTATCTTTGTATCCTGGGCCTCCCAGGAAGAATGTGATGAAGATTCTCGGCAACAGTCAAAAAGTGCTGCGCTACAGCGCCATACTGGTGAGTACATTCTGAATGACTCTACACAGTGTGTCAAGACTCTCTAATTCTCTACTGGCTCCTGATTGTCGCAGTTCTTGTCCGAGTAGGGTTGTGTTGTTTTGCAAAGAGCTTGCGGTGCTTGAAGATTTAGGGCACTGTTGGGGTAGTTCCAGGGTGGTTCTGGCTCCCCCTCAGTATCACCAAGTACTGTAATGGTTCCAGGCATTGTGTGCGTAGCTCCAGTTATGTGCTTAAGCAGCCCATTGTAATTTTGTGGATCTTCAGACCTTTTGGGCACCCATACTCAATTGTCCTTTAATTTCGGTCATAGCCAGTGTATCTGTCCATTTAGGGCCCCCCCTCCTCCCCCTTGAGCACCTCTTTGTACAGTTTTTTGTAGCAACTTGTGGGTGCTCCCAGTCCCTCCGATTGTCACTGTACTATTTACAGATTTAGCCTTTCCTGGACATCAATGGCATTAAGAACATGTTTCTTCTGCCACTTTTTCAGGTGTTTTTGCTTGTCGCTTTTTTAAAAGATTTTTTCCGCAGGTGGCTGTCAGTATGGCATAATACACCTTCAAAAAAAACAAGTTTTCATTTTTTAAAACTGAGACCATCAACAATCAGACACTCACACCTCTGCTTGTTTAGCATCTGCATGCTTCCCATTCCAGGACTCCCAGAAGCCTGCGGACATAGGCCGACGTTTTATTCTGTCCTACTTCCTGTCCAATGACGCCGTCAGCATATTTGAAAAGCCCACCAACAACTCTGGCGTCATTGGAGGCCGATTCTTAGAAAAAATCCGGATCCCCAAGCCAGGCTCCACAGCAGACGACCCCAAGTACTACTCACCTGCTGACTTGGCTATTGGAGCCAAAGTGGATGGTAACGTCACAGACAGAAATGTTCTCTTCCCCAACTACAGCCGGCGTCTCAGTATTTCTGCCTCTCTCCTTTAGTTTTTGGACATCGTTTTCTGTTGACTGATGCCGACCAATACGTGCTGAGCTACCTGGAGGCCAACCCCAATGATATTCCAGAGGAGACGTTGGAGTCTCTGCGCCAGAAGCTGAGTCTAGGGACGGCAAACGATCAAGGAGCGATCCAAGAGAACGGTTAAAAAAAAAAAAAAACTCTTTTATAAAAGTCCCATTAACTTTAATGTCCAATGATCTTTTGTTCTCATTAGCTTGTTCTTCAGCTGGTGTTGAAGCACAGAAGACTCTTTGACATGAAGGACTGACTGTTCCAGAAATTGGTCTATTATAGCTTTCCAAATTTTCCCCCAGGTTGAAATAACACAGGAGACACCTAATTGATTGTAAATTTAAGTATTTAGTAAAGACAAGTGTATCAAAACACTGAGTAATGTCACAAAATTCTCCCTTTGAGAAAAATCATTTTTTAATAAAGTAATTAACCAAAAAAAGAAAGGCATGTGTAATATCCATCATACATATGTGGTGCCATTCACTTAAATGACATTTGGTAAATGTAGATTTTAAAACAGACATTAATCACAGGGTGACCGCTCTAAAGGTTGGCCAAGACACCGTCCCAGACTCGCTGAAGGGAATAGTGTTGTGGGCATTTGTCAGCCATCTTGTGTCAGAGCTTCAGTAATGTTCTTTTGCTACAGAGGACAAGACGAGAAAACAGGCATAGCTGGCTCAAGGGGAACGGCTGGACGCTACAACCGATACAGTACTGGTATTTGTGGATATGCATCAAGGCTTGTTTACAGTAATGCGTTCGCCCCAGTCCTTTTGAATGATTCTGTATACAATGGTGCTCCTTCGGATAACAGGCCGTGTGGGTGTATAGAAAAAATACTGACGTGAGGAGGAATAAATGTCTTTTGAGCTCAAGTCCTTGGATTTTGTTTTCCAGCATTCAAGCCTAAGCCAGGAGATAAGTGCTCCCTGGAATATCTCGGGGCAAATTCGTTGAGCTGCTCAGTGGCCAACATCCTTCCACGATGCTGCTCAGAAACCTCAGCCAGAGCTCGTGCCACTGGTTGTGTTGTCTTATGGGGATTTGAGCTTTTTGGTTCGAGGGGAGGTTCCATTCTCGGCTTTAAGAACTCCGTTTTCGTGGTGACCAACTAGCAGGAGACAGGAGGAATCAGTCAGTTGCATTTTTTAAATATTAAACAACAGCTGTTGCACGTTTACACTTACACGAGTCTCTCTTTATCGGCCGTAGGGCTTGTTTTGTGGAGGTCTTCTTTCGGATAGCCTGTTCGTGTCTAAATTCCCTCCAGCGCCTCAGCTGGAAGCGAATGAACTTCCAGAGCAGCCAAGACTGGGTCAAACACACCAGCAGTAGAACAGACATCCTGGGGTTGAAAGAAGATTAGCGCCTTTGGATCGAAGCCGCAACCAAACCACACACATCAAACACAGAACCGGGTCCGAGCTCAATCTGACCTTATTAGCACCGTGTTAAAGTTGCCCGCCTCGATGTCCAGTCCCGGGTTCTCTGCACGAGCCAAACCAAAGCCCACTGCCAGGAACATCAGGGTCAATGTAACCATCCGTGTAAACACGAAGCTGACCGCCCACATGTCAAACCTGAAATACACCCCACAGTCAGAAACCCACCCATGAAGCCCAGAAAGCTGTGAAGAGTCCTCTTACATTTTCTGATGATTCTCATCGGTGAAGTAAAAGAGCCTGGCGATGTGGAATCCCAGTTCTGACACATACTGGAGGAAGAGAAGCACCAACCCGAGACGGCTCATGCTGCGGCGGAAGCAAGGCAGGAGGTTTGCGACGGACTGGCAAATTTTCCATCTTTCGGGATATTTTTGCTCGTGCGCGCTTATTTTCTCCCGTTTTGCATCGTGGACACTTACTTCAGTAAATAGGCTGCGGCGATGTGCAGCAGATACAGACAGATGTACTGCAGCTGACGAGAAATCTCCTCCTGAAAAACAAAGCACGCAGCTCTTTGCCTCATCTGCAGCAGAACGTGCACCTGCGCACGAGGGGCGGATCAGGTGACATCACTCACCTTGCGTACTTTCTGGAAGTAGAGCTCCGGTAAAGCGTGGAGCCAATAGGCCAGCTGAGTGAGGTAGAAAAACTTCACCTGGAACCTGATTAGTGTTAAAAGGCAGATGGTAGAAGTTCAATACGAGGATCATTTTGTCACAAACCAGTTTATATTATATAACCCCCCGTAAATATTCATTAAATGTTTTGAGAATCAGAGCCGTGGTAAGAGAAAACTCCGGCTCACACCTGCCCATCTGGCACGTGCTGATTCAGGCCAGAAGAGAACCAGAAGAGAACATTTACCAGAACATTTTAAACAGTACAGCGCCGTTTTCACTCCACAGCATGTGATTAATGTGTCATTCTGATTAAGGGGTTAACTTAAAGTTTAAATGCACGGCAGTGACAGCGATATTCGCAGTTCCATGTTGACTAGTGTGATATTTTACCACAGTGATTTTCGCTTCTGCAACAGCTCTCCATCCGTCAGTATAAATCATTTTTAAATGTATTTCTAGTTCTCAATAGTCCAGAGTTCCAATTAGGGCGTTTCTGGTATAGACGAGAGAATCTTGCTGTATTTTCCTTTTTATTATCATATTTTTGTGGCCATATTACCTCAAAAAGCTTATATTTTTACCCAAATTTGTGGTCAGCAGTCATACCTGAGGTGAACATGAGGATAGTTCTCCCAAAGGCTGCTGGGGTGCAGGATGTATCCCTCCTGCCATGAAAATCAGGGGAAAACATTACACGAGAATAGTGCCCAATGTACACAAATGTGTGCAGGTTCTTTACTTTTAGTTTTTTTAAAATCACTCACTGTTATGAGTATGTAAAAACTCCAAACACTCGACACCAAGTGGAACACGCACAGCTGACCCGACTCGTTGAACTTGGTGTTCTTGCTCTTGGAGAGGTGGAGGCGCCGGATGACTTTCTGTGGCACAACAACAGATTATGTGAGCGCAGCCACAATGGGTGAGAGCTCAACTCTGCCAGTGTCAGACACGAGGGCGTGTCACAGGAGCAGAAACACAGTATCCAGCACGCACAAAGACATCGGATACTATATCTGGTGACAGAAACAATAAATCTGTGAAGAGGAGTCTGGAAAATGACCGTGCTGCTAAAATAACCCCTCTGATTTCCTCTTATCTCTAAACAGGCCGAATCATTTCTTCCGTCTTCCTCTTTCGACAGCGTCCTTACATCAAGGAGATACTCCTGCACGACGGCGTGGAAGATGATGGCGATGAAGAAGTAGAAGACCACGGTGGCGCAGTCTTTCCATCCATAGTGGTAAAGCGTCGCCTCTCCATCTGAGCACAGGCAGGTGAATTGAAAGACACATTAAAAATCATGAAGCAGGGAATGAAACTGAAATGCAAGAAGCCTGAATGGAGATGGGGTTTAACAGCTCCTCCATGCATACCTGGGGACAGCGTGGTGACGTTGTACTGAGGCTGGATGAACAGTATGGCCGTCTTGGCTGTTGACTGGAAATCAAGAGACCAATATTAACCGCCAGATTCTTTAGGTTCTGTCCCAAGGAAGACATTTATAGCAGGATTGTGGCTTTAATGAGAGTTGGAAGGTGCCATCACTTACTTACGTTCACATTTCAATCGATTATAGAAAAATAGGTTCCTGCCACAGAAACTAACAAATCTGGAGAATTGAGAAACCTTTCTTACAAACTCGCTGTGGGATGTTGATCACTTCAGATTATCGTTAGAGGATTACAAAATTATGAGAAATTATTTGGGCTGTTGCAAGAAAGGAGTCATGATTTGAAAGTCCCGGGACCAAGAACCCCCTACTGGTCCCCTTGTGTTACTGAAGTGGCCATAACATGCATAAAATTGAGGCCGCAGGTGTCCAAGGACCAGTTCCGTTGGTGTAGCTCTCACGAAACTAGAAATCTGAAGGAAATCCCCTGCATAGTTCTAATCATTTTTTGTAGAGACCATCTGTGCGGACGCAGCCACGGTTCCGGGTCGAAACTCTCCGCATGAATAAACGGGGGACTTGGAAGGCAAATAAGAATCATCATTAACTGAAGAGACACATATCAAAATTTAGCACAGTGTGGCAAGACTGAAATCCCAGCAAACCAATGCAGATTTTAGTTCTTGTGAAACTAGATCAGTCGCCAGCAGCAATCCCCGAGATTGAGACGTGGCAGTTAGCTAACGCTGTGAAGCTAGCACGAACACAGCTACGACTTCCTTGTCGGCCCTTCAAAATAAAACCACAAACTGTCACAATTTCAGTGTAATAGGATGACACCAACAGTGTCGGTTTTAATTTGAAAAATAAAGACTCCCGACTTCCTGTGGATAGTGAGCAAATTGTATTGGCTGACAAATTACGGTATTCAGCCATGAATTGGAGAGAAATATGACTTTGTTTGGATGGTGAAACGTTAAATTCACAAGAAAAGTGCGTTGCATTTGAGTGATCATCTTTGAAAGTTGCGTGGTGTGGTCTGCTGCAGAGTCATGTTGGGAAGTTAAAAGACTATTAAACATGTACACAAAACTTATAGAACACCCTGCCACAAGGACTCCAAAAGTTCCTACGTTCGCCATCGTTTTCACAATGCTTTGGTGGTAAAGTCTGCAACATTCACGGCTGACTCAAGTTGCAAAAAGGTGGGGGGGGAATGCAATAACCAGCCACAATGTCCGCAAAATTGCCTACAATGACAGAAAGCTTCAACGCAACAGCTTTGTTTCTGGCCGACAAATTTGCAGTTCGACTGAATTACTGAGTTTCATGCAGATTTCCACCGGAGTGCAGACGAGCTTGACAATCTTAAAACAGCTGAGTTAGACGAGAGGGGAAGAAAAGGGGAGAAAGAGGAATTCATCTCACCTCAAACATCAGTCCAATCAAAATGAAAATCACTAAACTGAAGACGATGTCGGCGTGGTTCTGAATTAGGAACTCCTGGCTGAAGAAAGGGTAACTCTTGTTCCTTCGGCGAAACGCCATGTCAATTCACTGCTACTATCCCCGCTATTTAAAAAAAAAAACTCAATTTTTCTGACGACGAAGTTCAGGAGTTAACTTTCTCACTGATGTGCGCATGCGCGGAGTCTTAAAGGGCGCATGTCGTAAATACTTCCTTTGAGGCGCCGAGTGACGTCACGCAGGAGCGGTTCTAACCTGAGACGTTAAAATAAGACACCAAAAATCAGGAATGAACACAAGAACACCACATAAGTGTTTCCAGTATTTGTTCTTTATTGCTTGTTTGAAGCCACCAGTGGCTTCACACCCTGGAGTTCAAGTAACCTGGTTGGGGAATTTAAAAACATTAATGAGCAAAATAAAAGCATTCTCTAGTCTAGATTTAGACAAAAAAGAGAACACAGTCAGTAGAATTCTGGATCTACATCATTTCTTCCACGACATGATAAATCATTTTCTAAAATCAGTGCCTGAGAGTGTGAGACATGATTTGTTTTAAGCCCACAACGATGTAAATTCAAGTTTAAGCAATTACATGGTCAACATGTAAATAAAGGTGAAACAGCTCACAGGCGAGTTCGATGTCAACGCAATAGCCCTGTTCAACGCCAGTTCTTGCCACAAATACAAACTAAAGTAACTTTTTGAAGATTTCTATATAAAAAATAAATAAATCACAGCAACAAACATGTTCTTGTGCTTCCAAATAATTCTGTGTGTTATTCATCACACAAAAGGTTTAGAACACCCCACAGCCTACCGTCAGTTATTATTATTAGGACCCACACTGGTGTTTTCCTTGTGATTAGAAAGAAAATAATATAAATGTATCTTATGTAATGTTTTGATACAGCTCACAGTTTTATATAATATGTAATTACATCCTGGTTAAACCAGTAATTATCTATAGGTTTGCACAGCATGATTATGAGATGTTGAGGTTTTCAGATAATTGCTGCCTCCAAAATAACTTAAATAAATAATCTGGACACAGATATATATTGGATAATGTATATGAATCTGATCCAATACTGTGGGAGCAATCTATTCCTAAAAGTTTATTCATTGGTGAATTTATGCATCTGTATTTAAACGAATTCCACATAATTCATTATTACTGGTACATTACTTTTAAATGAAACTTGAATTATTACTTCTTTATATTGAAATATTTCTACTGCATCAGAATCAAATAGGGTGCAGCTCAGATAAAAGGGAGCAACTTAGGAGACAAAATAATAGGCTGATATTGGTTTGTTTTTTAAAAGATGATGTGAATAACAAATGTTAGAAGAAAAAAAAACAAAGCTGGATGCCCTGCAGGGTATGTTCACACTATAAGCTTCACCCTCGCTTCAACAAGTAGCAGTTTCCAGATGACCACGCCTCTCACACCATCATATTAATTCTTAAAAGCTAAAAAAAAAAGAAGTCACATCTGGATCCTGATGATCCTGAGTTGGGCCACTTGTTCCGCAGTGTGAACGTAGCCAGGTGAGACTCTGCCGGGCTTCTCTGCTCTGCACGTGATTCTATGTTGAGGAAGTTAGAAACTTTCGTCTTCGTCCCTTTGGGACATAATGAGCTGCCGACGGGGTCCAGTCAGATGTGGGACATTAGGAATGGTGTCCGTCACTCCAGAATCCAGTCTCGGTGTGGAGGTACAACGAGGCCCTACTCTGCCCATAAGCCCGCGGATGTCTCTGTGAAGGGCTGGATCGCTGGGCACTGAGTTGAGCCGTACCCCCTGTTCCAGCCCTCCGATGTCCCGGTCCAGACGGGTGTTACTGGTACTGCTGGGGGACTGAGGATCAGCACTGAAATATAAGGTTGAACTGGACTCTGTCGGGCAGAAGTACGGTTCTGGGCTGTCTCCAAACATAGACTTACCCTCGGGGGAACTCCGTTTGAAATCTGACATCGGCGACTCCAGTGGGCTCTCCATCTCGAGACTGTCATCTTCTCCAGGTTGCTCCAATGACGTGGGCTCACTGATGGTTTGGAACTCATCTTTGCAGTCCGAGAGTGGTGCCAGGCCTTTCTCCTGCGACACGGAGTTGGAGATGCCCCCACAGCTGCCCCCTGCTGTGAGTGTGTTGCCCCCTTCACCCTTGAAATCCTGCGTGTACTCCTCCATATCCAGAATGGCGGCTGCCCCCCCTGCACCGTATGCCCTATTGATCTTCCCCAGGTCACCCGTCTTCATCGCCAGTCGGATGAGGAGCCAGTGGTGGTGGAAACAAGGGCAGGAGTTGTTCGGTTGGCCACCGCAGGTTCCCGGGTGCTCTAGAAGAGAACCGGCCACACCAGAGAAGGAAAAGCTGCCATGATTTTGAACTGAGGGAGCAGGAAGGCTTTTGTCCCCAAGTGAGAAGGACGACTCTCCCCCTTCTATACATGTGCTGCCCATGTGGTTGCCGTTGGTGCCCTGGCAGATCTCTGTTGACTTCGGGTGGAGGAAGCGATAGTACAGAACAAGAGAGGTAGCACCTTAAAGGGATGAGAGGGAGATGTGAGAATAAGCATTTTAAATGCTGCACCATTTAAAAAGTAGAGTTTGATAAACTGCTGTTTCAGTGTGCGTCCCTGAGTTCTTTTTTTGGGCACGCCATTTAGAAATCCTTTGGATTTTGCTATGAGGTCGAGGCACCTTAATGCTTTTTGACACCAGTCTATTTATAAGCCGGCGAACATCAAAACATTCAGCTCATCTGCGCCGCCACAAAGGAAGAGCGGAGAGATAAAGTGACTCACTGAGAACAAAGCTGCATAGCACAGAGGTGGGAAGGGTCAGATTGTCCCACGATGCCTCACTGAGGAAGTCAGAGGCAGCCAGCAGCAGAGTGGCGTTCTCTACCAGCATAAACTGAGGGAGGAAGACAGGGCACATCAGTCATCTGCAGACAGCTTTTCACCACCATGATGTCAGGGAAACCTATTTACCCATCTGTGGGGTTTCTTAGCATGTAATTCCTGAAAACATCAGGCACAGAAGTGATGCAGATAGAGAAAGATCAAGCTAGATCAAAACCCGCCTTACTGCGTAAAAACTGGCCATGCGGAAGCGTGAAGGCCCGTCTTTGACGTTGAGAAAGAGGAAGACATGAACGAGCCCCAAGATGGCGTTAAAAGCGCGCCAACACCAGGGACCAGCACAGATGTCTGGCTGCTGGGATATGAGCCAGAATGAAGCTGTGAGCCAGTGGAAGCCTGGAGACGTAGAGATAAAAACGCAGTGACTCGGTACGTCGCGAACTATACAGTGCGCTTGCAAATGTGTCACCTGCTCACCTGCGACTCCACAAACCCACCAGTTAAAAACCCTGGCAAAGAGCATGAGGCAAGCCACCCTCGTGCCCAGCATGCCAGCTCTCCAGACCAGCTGGCACAGCATGGCTGCCGGAGGCATGGCCAAGTGGCCGGGTCGTATCAGACAGCAGGCTCTGTTGTACAGCACCAGGGCCCAGGAAATGGAGAGCAAACAGAGACCACAGGACCATCCCACTGGGAGGGAGAATAAAAAGTGTGAAGCTTTGTGTTCATTAGAGGAAGCGCCTCGAGATGGAGATCAAATTTGACCTGGCGAGATGAGGCCCACGTCTGTTGATACGATGATGTATGCCTGCAGCAGGCTCTGGGGTAGTGTGAGCACTAGGGCTTCCAGCAGCCAAAGAGCAGCAACATCTGCCTGTTGCATGATGGAAGCCCCGAGTTCTGCCACCGAGTCCTGCCTGTGCAGCACAAACCTCATGCAGTCCCACAATCTGCCGCGAGATGGAGACAAACACACGGAGCAAAGAGGTTTTAAGCACTAACCTGGAAACGTTTCACTGATCATCAGAGCGATCTTTTGAAATATTTTAGAATGGATCTTACCTTTTGAAGAGGCCCAGGTGCAGTATGTGTATGATTGAAAGGTAGCATCGTCTGTCGTCACCGTCGTCCTTGTACCATTTCATACTGAGCAGTTGGACCGCAGTTCCAGGCAGGAAGAGGGCGAGAGTCAGGCCTGCCCATTGTGTCTCCTCATTCCAAAGGTAAAAGCCTATACAGTAGATCACTGGGACATGCATATAAAATATACAGAAGGTAGCGTAAAAAAACGTCACAGGATATTTTGTCAAACAGGCACTTTGGTTATCCAATCATGCAGCACGTGAGTTGAGCAGAGCACTTTAATTGCAATTTTAAAAGAATCTCGTGTAAGCAGCCCTTTAAGAATGAATACCGACATCTCCTAACCACATTTGGCCATAGCTGCCAGGTTCTATTATAATAATAACACCCTCGTTATATTAATGTAAGAAGCATTGTTTTCTGGTGACAGCTGACCCCAGTGTCTTTGCAGCAGCTTGGTATTTTTATCTCCTGCAAACCTGCTGAACCCCATGTCTCACTGTCACCTTGTCCCATTGATTCGACTCGTTCCGTGAATTATCTCACCTTGAGGTATTCAGCACAGTTGAAATCTGTATTAGGAATAAGCAGCCGTGGCCTTTATTTAAAGGTGACCTTAAATATATGCAGAATATTAAATATTGGTTAATTGCCACACTAAATAGCGCTCCGTGACCCTGAATGTCCACGGAAGGACCCGGGGGGCCGCTTTACAAATCCTCTGTGGAAAAACAACACTTGGTTTGCGGTTTCAGCGAAAACCCCAGCGCATGCCATCGGCGTGTGCACACGCTGCGCGCTCCATCACGCGTAACGCTCCCGAGTTTATGACTGAACACTCCATCTACGCGACATCATCTTGTCCCCTTGCAGCACCGTTATTCAGCCCCCATCGGCGGAGCAGCCCCGCTACCACAGGGATTTCTATGCCCACTCACGAGCGCTCCGTTCGGCCACGATCACCAGCGCCGTCACGCCGAGCAGCGCCGCCTGGCACCAGGCGATCCAGCACCGGCTCCGCCGGGCCGCCGACGGCATCCTGCGGGCGACCGCCCCGACAGCGTTGATCATGCCACGGATCGGTGAGACCGCGAATAACCCGGTGACATTATCGCGGGCATCCTTCTCCCTCCGATCATCCTCTCCATTCTTCTCCTACTGGCTGGATGACGTCACCGCGCGTTTTTAAAGGGGCATCGTTTTACCGTGCGCGGCTCAGCTCCCTCCACATCAGCCGCTGCCCTGCTGTTACCCCTGCAAGTCACGAATGTAGTCCATCATCATTAAGCCCCATAAATCATCATTTTAGATCCGACTGCATTCCTGTTGTTAGAGGTCAAGGTATCGGGCCCTGCAGGGTTTCTTTATTTTTCAAACTGTCAAAGACGGAGCAAAAAAGTTAACTGTGAGATTTCCCCATTTTTTAATATATAGGCACAGTTCCAAAGCTCTTCTGCTCCTGCTTTACCTACCTTAATTCCATTATTTTGCTTTAAAGGCCAGACTTGTTCATAAATAGATAATGCTCATCAAGCTCATCATACTCGAGCAGCCCAGTAATAATACTGGCCTTATACTGAGCCATCACGCACATGAGGTATTTCCAGTGTTGCTGGAATAAATACTTGCTTCAAAATTGAGTTCAAAAGCTTAGACTAATTCCGCCTGTAGTTCCATCTTAACTTCCTGACAGGAGGGACACACGCGCGGCCCGATCAGAGGTTTGCCCTCGCCGATGAAGACGCTCCCTCTTTGTAAGCCACAAGTGATTATCACTAAATTGTCTCATTGTGCACTTTCAACAATGTGCCACTTGACACCCTTTTCAATCTGTAATCTGAGGATCAACAGGCCGGTGTAAGAGAGCGCACTTGGCTTTCCTCCACAATCTGCCTTAGCCTTCTTTTTTTAGCAAAGTCTATATAACACGGTGAATAATACATGAAATACATCGCAGATATCCGGTTGCGTTTTAATTTATCTGAAGTCTCAGTCATCATTAATCAAATCCATCTAACAATGCCTTAACTTCTGTCCACCAACCACCAGTAAACTATCAAATGTATTATCGCTCCTCTGAAAAGAACGAGAGGCTTTTTTTTCCTGGAGGGGTTGAATTTACTGGTGGTGAGAATCTTAAATCTCATAACAGGATGTTTAATCTGCGTCACACACTTCCCACATCTCACTACGCGTTTATGTGTTACACAAACAGCAGAGCGCTCCTCTGCATCGTGTCATGGCTCTACTGTAACTGTCACTGTAATGAGGACACAGGCAGAAACAGTCAGACCGTAGAAATAAAGGCAGACATTGTTTATGCATAGTCACATTTGGTTGTGGGTTTGTTTTTTTTTACAAGAGGTTACAAAGAAACAAATCATATATGTTACATGTCCCATTTTAGAATGCAAATAGCATAAATAAAAAATGTATACATTAAATCAATCGAGTGACTGGCCCCCGGCCAGGTGATAAAGTCTGAAATCTTCATGAGACTGTAAAGTAGCTGCAATCTGTGATGGAGATAAGGCTTTGCTTCAAATAGGCCAGTAACAGACAGCTGCTGAGGAGACTTGGTGGGATTAGGTGACTGGATTAGAAAGGCTGTTTTATGGCTCTGACATTTAGCCCGACTCTAATTTGATGCTGCTGGGATGTCGAGGTAAAGGGCCGCCGTGGTGCTGCTGAGAGGCCGAACAGATGCTCCATTTGTTCTCCACCCTCACGCCGCTCTCATTGCCGGAGGTGAGAGTCTCCATTTTCTTTATTAGGTCTGTAACATTCCCATTGAGTGTCTCGGCCTCTGCTGCCATGGCCTCGAGCTGCTCCGCCGCCTCGCTCATGTCAAACCTCTCAATCTCGGCATTGACCCGGTGCTGATCCTCCGGCGAGTGCCTGTAGGTTGCTGAGGGGGTTAGAGGGCAGAAGCCTTGGAGGTGCACCTGGAGGCTACAGTGGTGGATGTACGCGCACGAGCAGTGGGGACACCTGTGAGGTCGGTTTCCAGAGTGAAGGCGTTTGTGAAGCTTGAGATGGACGAACTGCGTGAAGCGGGCAGGACACAGTTTGCACTGGTAAGGCCTCTCACCTGAGTGGAGCCTCTGGTGGGTCTTCAAGTTGCTGGTGCTGCTGAATCGTTTATGGCAAACCTGCATCAAAACAGTAAAAAGGCGTATTTTAAAGTTTCATTTGGATGGAAATAAAAACAGAAAAATAAAAACAGAACACTTCCATCCTTCCCCAGGGGCCACTGAGCCCCTCGTGGCTGTTGTGCATCATCTACCTGATGAAGGGGCGGAGAACATTTGGAACAGTAGTCAGATTAACGATACCTTGCATTCGTGAGGCTTTTCCCCCGTGTGGACCAAGTAGTGTTTCTGCAAGTGAGCCAGCTGTGTGAAGTTCTTGTTACAGGTCTGACATTGGAAGGGGCGCTCGCCACTATGCACTCGCAGATGGACCTGGGGAGGAAAGGTCAACGATGAGTAATCAGTTTAGTTTTTGACTTCAACTACCTTCAAAACAGAACTGACCTTGAGGTTGGACAGCTGTCCAAAGACCTTTCCACAGATATTGCAGTCGTATCGGATCTTTCCATTCCGCCTGGTGAGGGGGTAAGCCAGAGTTTGGTGTCCATCTTGTTTGGACTTCCTGAGGTCTGTGACCCCCCCAGTATTGCTCTGAGTGACGGGGGTGAGTTTGGACGGGCAGCAGTCTGAAACAGCGGCCACTCCGACGGGTGGCAAGCGTCCTCCATGCGCGAGAGGCGACGGCGCTCTGCACGGCGTAGTCATGGGTGGAGGGCTGGATGAGGCGGGGGAAGTGAGGTCTGTGGTGGCGTGCCCTAGAGACGGCTGTTTAAAATGTCTGCAGTCATATGAGAGAAGCCTGAGGTAGTTTGACCTTTTGAGCACAAGGCCAGTGTTGTCTCTCTGCTGAATGGTTGGTGAAAATGTGAAGTCCGTTTGTCCACTGGACAGAGGATGGAGGAAAGGTGGGTAGCCATCAAAAGGCAGTAAATGGGATGACAGTGACCAGTGAGGTGCCAGTGCGTCGGTGCAGAACGGATACGAATGAGGTAGAATGCCGTTATAGCCGAGTGAGCAGTAAGGCAACAGATAAGGGGCATGTGGCAGCGCCTCTGGCACGGATGGCAGGTGGCAAGGCTTGGCTACGGCAGGGCTCTGACAGTACTGATAGTGCAAATCAGATGAGACCGGGTACGTCCGAGCTCTCCTTTGGCTGGCTGGTGCTGGCAGCCCTGCATATCTGGGGTCATAGATGGGTTCCGAGTGAGGCTTAATTGCGTAGACAACGAGGGGGTTTGGGGGGAAAAGAGCTGGGATATTGGTTTGTGACGGGGGACCGTCCAGATGTCTGGGACACATCGTCATGGATTTGGGAGGTTCATTCCTCAGGATTTCAGAAACACTGTGACCTCGTTTTGCCGCTGTCTTCTGTGGAGCTTGGCTGTGTTCTGTTGGACCCACACAAAATGACATTATAAAAGGTTAAAAACGATCACATCCATTGTGAACCATCAGAAAGTATAGCGCAGTTTATCTGTAAGATCCAGCTTTAAGAGCTGAGCAGTTCCATTTTCCACACATGAACATTGATCTACAGATTCACTCATTGAATTCACACATTATGAAACACAAAAAGCACAAACCCTCAGACAAATTCTGATTTTGATTATCAGATCCTATTGGCTTTGATCTTTGGAGGATCAAAGTTCTGGAATCCAGAACATCACCAAAGCCGAATCAGCTCCTTCTTGGCCCACTATCAGTCATGAAAGTTCTATTAAAATCATTCATGACTTTAGTTGCCTTGTAAAAAGCCAGAAACGCAAACTGGCTGTCACATAACTTCCTTGGAGGTCATTTCAAAGAAATGCTCTATAGAATTCACCTATATAAAATGATGTCATAGATTCTATTTATTTCCATCTACACACAGGTCACAGTGATGTCATCCACGGTGGGCTTTAACAGCACACATTTTTAGGAAGTCACAAGATTCTGAAAGGTGACTCATTGGGAAGTAAATGGGCACAAACAGATGAAAAGCATGTACGGATGCGTGCCATGGCCGTTCAACAAAGATGTGGACAACATCCACCCAGCCCCAGAGGCTCACTCTTGGCAAACATGCGTCCAACACTCAGTGAGATATCAATCTGTCAGCAGGCCGTCTTGTCAGGAAGCTCAAGTAGTCACCAGAGTGCTTCCTACCCTTCTTAAGAGCCGAATAAATGAGGGGAGGCGTGCCAGAACGCTGTCAGCACCTCAGGCAGTCTCCTGTGGGAGCATGTGCGTTAGCGTGCTTGTTATCCCTGGAGTATTTTGGTGAGCGCATGCAGCCTCTCACCTAGCATGCTCGCTCTTTGTGTTTGTGATCGAAAGCCGAACGTTCTGTGTGTCAAAGAACCACCAGCTGTGTTTCAAAGAGATCAAAAAGAGAAACTGAAACACCGCCTCAAGTCCTGAAATTGGTCTCATCTTACGCAGATATAGCAGTAGACAGAGCCTGTCTGCTTTCAGAACTCTTCGCTCCTCCATTATGTTTCTCTTTAACAATAGAGTCGTGGGTGTGACTGTCTTAACCAGCCACAGAAAGACCTCGTCCGTCAGTCGGCTCTTTTGATTTAGTTGGTAATGAGAGACACGCCTCCAGATGTTGGCTCAATACTTCAACTACTACCTTCAATTGTCCAGAAACATCTATTTGTCTTTAATGCTTGATGAACCTCTACACTTACCGCTGCTATCCACAGAGAGTTGTCCCAGCGGAGGGTAGTTACAGCGCTGGGCCAGTTCCTGGCAGTACCACACCAGAAGCTCCCGTCCTGGGTGAAGCGGTTTGATTGTATAAAAGTAGATCTCCAAACCAATCTGGCAGGCAACGAGGTTCTGCTCCTCGGCAGTACCGGCGGGGTTGACATAACGCATCCAGTTGCTTCGCTGCTCGTTCAAGCCGTCGACGATGTGGTGCAAGCGTCCCTCCACAAAGACCTGACATATCCAGGAAAGCAACAAGGAGGAAGATGCATTAGATGATTGGGACATGTTTCTGACACAGCGATGGGGAAATAACAGATGTTTCTTATGCAGCCAGAAGCCCGTTTTCCCAGAGTCCAAATTTTGAATTTTCCCAGAATGAATAATAGTCATGTCTCACCTTGCAAATATTCTTACATGTTGTATGTCTGCTTACTTTTCCAAGCTTGTTTCACAGCTACAACTCATTCATTTATTTAAATACTTATCTATTTACTTATTTATCTATTCTTTTGTTTTTTTATGCCTAATTTTACCTGCACTTTTACAACTGGGTCGTCCTTTGAGTCACAGCGGATTGCTAACAGACTGTCTGTGTTATGGCTGCTGAGTCGATGACTTTAGGGTTGCTGACTATTAACGGGAGATGTCCTCAAGCTGTTGATATGTAACATAACCGTTTGCAGGCATGCAGCCACTTCCTTGCTTAGTCAGTATGAGAGCTGAGATGCTACAGAGGCGCGGACAGGCTTATGGTATATTTACTGGCAGTGATACCGCTATCGAGGGGAGAACTGCTGCGTCACTGAAACCAGCTGTGTCTGACCTCAGAAAGTCACCGTGCAAACACATGTGAAACCATCTGATGTACACTTATTTAAAGACACTCCAACGCTGCTAAGTGGAGTCATACTTTAGCAGGATGTTAGACACTGGCCACAACTCATGCCATGCAGCCGCCACAGCCTTGTTGTCAGATGGAGATACAGGATGTGAAAGGTTTTTAGACATGCAGGGCGACGATTTTCACACAAAAGGAGACAAATCCACATTCACACATTCACTTACCCGCCAGAAGTATTTCCTGTTAGCATCTTTCAGCAGCGTTTCATTGGTGTATCTTTCCCCCACCAGAGGACCAAACCGTGTCCCCTTAGGAATCAATTCTCTGCATGTGACTCCAAGGACCTTCCGAACAAGAGGCACACAAAATCAACAAAAAAAAAAACAGTTGCGCTCCTAAAACTGAAGCCTGACCCATCCTGATCCATTTAGAAAACTAATGCTAACGTGAGTTCGCTAATGAAGTAATTATACAGCCCTGGGGATAACTAGTGGTGACAATTACATAATGTGCAGAAAACAGGATGAGGCTTTTCCCTCACACAGTGAATATTTCATTAAGTTATCTTAAGTGTCTCTACCTTATTAAAATTTCAATACTACTGCTGTTTGGCACCCACAGGTGCGAAACCTACTCCCCTCTACTCAAGCATACACATTGTACAGGAGAGTATAGGGTGTCGTAGACACACCCGGACCAGTCATCCTTAAACTTGTTGTCCAGATCTCATTAAGCAATGCTAATGTGTTCTTTTATCTTGAAGCAATGGTTTATGTAGCTTAATTACGACAATTTATTGGTTTTCTCACGCTTCACTTCCTTTTTCTGACGCCTTAAGTGCACGAGGTCGTGTGTCACACCTTAATGCTGCGTATCCTGCTCTGTGGTATTAACCATACTTCCCACATATGTCATATGTAAATGGTTAATAATCTTACAATTACAGAGACTCAAACTGAACCTCACATACAGAAATTTACTGCGTCCTTTCCACGACTAAGCCACCAGGTGAATCTTATATCTTGTATTTAACACCTTGACATCCCTTTAAGCATACGCTAGCCTCTACTTTAAATCACCCTAACTGCTACGCACTCCTGAAGGTTGTTCGAGGCGTTATCCATACGCTCTGCTGTTATTGTGTCCTGGGAATCCTTGGAGGCTACTAATCAGAGGGACCCCAGGCTTAGTACTGATGGAATGGCCATTTTCTTGGCCTCAACACCCTGAGCAGAGGGGAGAGGCTGAAATTAGACTTCAGCGTGTGCAGTAGCTCCTGTCTGAGGATTGATAAGTGGATGGAAGGACGTTGGTGTGACGCAAACAAATCAGCATATATTGAGATCCTCTTCAAAAGCTCTCGTAAACCCACTCTTTCTTTTTCTTTCTTCATTTGCAATTTGTACCTCGGCAGATTTGGGACAGTGTCGGAGGGCGAGGTTTCTGGGCAAGGAGCGCTCGGCTCGTGTCTTGCTGGCGTTTTCGGACTCTTCCTCCAGAGGATGATCCTTCACGACGTAAGTGCACTTCTCCTCAAAGTCTGACTCGCTCCATGATGCCGCGTCCACACGTTCTGTCTCCGGTGTCGTGCCTGTGATGATTCCGGAGCTCTGTGGTGGCTTTTCTGGGGTCAGCATGGTGCAATTCACGGAGGAGGCCTGTAGAAAATAATCAATGAATTAGAGTTGCCATGTGAAGAGTATATCGCCTTTATCATTTTAACTTAGGTGGGTAAAGAAAACACACACACACACACACACACACACACACACACACACAAATCAAACAACACCAAAGGAAGTCACATTTTGAATTGAGCTAAAATTGGATTCCAGAGTTCTGGCTGTGACGCAAAGGCAGCAGCAACAAGTTGTGGATGTCAAGGAGGACAAAAAGTGGCGGGGAATCCAACTTTCCCATCCGTGTTACTACCGGACAAACAAACTTCAAAGTGGGACTCTGTGCGTGCTGCTCCGTTGCTCCCACATACATCCTGTGACTCTCTAAATCACAGCCTCTGGGCTGTGAGGGAGGTTCCTGTGCACGTCAGGCCCAGAGCAGGACCACTTTCAACTTTCACAAGGAAACCAGGGCTCCCAGAGAATCAACCAAACTTCCTCTAAAGTGCCCACAGCCTGGCTTCAGGCCAGCTCTTCTTTCCTTCTGTCTTCCTTTATTTCTGCTACCCATTAAGTCTCTGAGAAAGGCTGCGCACGGCAGCAGCCGGGATGAAGTGGTTAAACAATGTAATTGTACGGAGGGTAAGAATCATGTGATTAAAAGACAATACTCAAAACTTCCCTTTGCAGACTCATCAGCCAGCCTCTGAGATGTGATAGATAAGATAGATACACTCACGTAAGTTCTCATGTGACTGGGCCCTCCTGCAGCGAAACCAAAACCTGAACCTAATAAAAACTTTGAATGTGAAAGGAGATTGTGTGGGACGCCCGTTCCGAAGAACCCGACACAGGATCGCAAAGACATCTGCCAAGTGATGAAGCGCCAGTTCGCCGGGCTTTTTTACCGAAGCGTGTCACCACAGTTGCCTCGGTATGACTGTGAGCACTCACTTTGAAACCTCTGAACTCAGTGATGCGGCACAAAACATCTTGTGAAAATCAAGACGTGAGTCAACCACACGAAGCGGCCGTTCACGAGGGGGGGGGAGACTTTAAACCAGCTGACTCCAAAGGGAACAGTTTCAAGGTCAAGCCAATCATAAAATGATTGCCAAAATTATTAGTAATAACAAAAAAAAGGTATTTAAATGGATATTTGCAAACTTACTGTGAAGCCTTGTGAGGAGCCGCACATAAGGCAGCCTGTCAGTGCCCCCCCCCACTTCAAGCCTCAGCCTCCCTGAGCAACTGGTGGTTGATCTCTGACCGTCCTTCTCTCACCCAACCTCAGTATCCTGCGTCTGTGAATGAGTTTTGCGCGACTGATCGCTTGAGTGAGTAACTCTTTCTTTTGCTTCTTGCACGGGAGGAGGGAAGGTGTGAGAGAGCGAGGGGGGGGAGAGAGAGAGAAAGAGAGAGAGAGGTACACTCCCTTTTCCTCTTGTCCTCCCCTCCCCTTCTCCCCTCAGCACCATGACTCCTCCTTGGAGAGTGTTTGTCTGTGCATATGCATGTGTCACGCTCTTACCCTGGGGCGTGAGGCTTTCTCTGAAGGGGTGGGGGTGGGGGTGGGGGTGGGGGTCTACCGGCTGTCACACAGCTATGTCCGGATCTAGCCTTCATTTTCTGACAGGCACCCTCTCCATCTTTAGGTGTACCTGTGTCATGTTGTGATGTCCAGGTCCCATCAAATAGGATATGAGTTCACATGGGTCAGTGTGTGTGTGTGTGTGTGTGTGTGTGTGTGTGTGTGTGTGTGTGTGTGTGTGTGTGTGTGTGTGTTTAGTTGCTGAATGATGAAGACAGGCCACATGGCTGCAACAAAGACATTTCCCTCACAGTCTTCTTGGCATTGACACTTGTTTGTCCACACAGAATGACGCACAATGTTTATAAGTATGAAGAAAGCTATTGTGTGCCCTTTATTGACACTTAATCAATAACTACGGTAACTTTTGTTCCGCCCGTCCTCAGAAGCAGAACACACTGTGTTTTAACCATTTCTAAAGTAAAAAGAAAACATTTCCTTCACTGTTTGATATATCCCCCTATTTGCCACCAAAGAAAATGTATAGGAATATTAAAGCAGGGTGCTTTTATCCTGTGTCTTTCCCTTCTGGAGCCTTTTAACCGGTTGGCCCTTCTGTCCTACTTGGTGGAATTTGTTGTTATTCGTCCTGGGCTGGACTGAAGCCCTTGTTTCATCCGTCTCACACATGTCACCTGTCTCTGCCAGCGTCCGTTGTGCTCCCGTTGTTCTTCTCTCTAAAGAAAACATTCGATTTGGAAGGCTGCCAAACCCACAAAGGCTTTTCATCCTCACGCCAGCCACACCTTTGAGATGTGACACACATGCACGATTGTCGCTGGCTCTGTTTTCGTGTTAGCTCGTCAGTGACATTCCTTCCCTCGCTATACTTTCTCCACTTCAAGGAATTCGTCCCACTGCACGCCGAGCGCTGCGTAGACGTTGCCTCTACCGTGTCTGCCGAGTTGTGTCACTCAGACTTTCAGACTTCCTGATCTGCACATCACACCTAACCAAGCTACTAATTAGGGCTGCTGACATGAGCCAACATATCATTTTGAGTGCAGTCCGCTGTGCTGCCTCACATTTCTCAATGCCCTCAGTCATGTCGTTCATCGCCTTCTACTCAAATCTATTCTTTTCCATCCTCTTCCTCCTCTGTAATGTCTCGCTACCTGAACCTTTACACTCATTTGTGCTGCGTGACTAATTCATATATCAGGCCTGTGGGTGTGTGTCGTGTAACGGCCCGGAATTGTATTCAAAACCTGCGATGTTTTGTAGCGTGGACATAAATGTCAGCGGTTGCATACCCAATATTTGGCGGGACATTCTCAGAATGACAGGACAAGGAGTAGGCGTAACGACGGGCCATAAAAAGCTGCGTGCCAACGTGAGCCTCTGACAGGAAGTGGACTGTTTAATATGCATGACAAAGAGACCCATCGCTGTCGGATGCTGGCAGAGACAGGTGACGTATGAGATCACCGATACCAACACAGACTGACCAGATTGCCTGTAGCTACTCTGTAATAGCAACACTTGTAATAAGCCCTGTAATTTACCAGCCTGGGGTTATTTCTCATTGCAGGGCCACCTCCTCTCCTGTCACCAGGCGAGAGGACAATGGTCTCTGAGTGAGCCCATTTTATAAGCTATATCGCAGCAGGGACGTCCGACACAGCCTCCACCTGTACCTCTCTCCATGTTTTATGGCTGACTCAAGGAGACATCTCACATTCTGTCACCGCGTCACCGCCGCCTTCTTAAAACGGTGTTGCTCGCTAGTTGTCCTGCTGCTTATCTGAATCCGAAGTTACGATCTGATAACCTGCCCGTCTACATGTCTGTTTCAGGTTCCACAGTGACTATCTGCATTGTACAGCAGAGATACTGGACTTGACTCTGCTTGTGGTTGAAACAAAAAGAAAGAAAACAGGCCGTTCCGGTCTTCTGACAGCATCATTAAGTTGAGATTTGCTTATTTGACACAATTGGAGGAATATGAGGTCAAAGAATGTCTTTTAAGTTGAGAATAAACATGCAATTTGTCTTTCTTCAGGCTTTTCCCTCTTGTTTTCAATTTTAAGGGTAAATAGGAACAAATGTCCGCCACCTATTAGCACTCAACCGGTGGAAGATCTCCCGTTGACAGGCCTGCGGTTATTATCGTGGATCCGGGACTAGAAGGAATGCTCCCGCAGATGTCTGCAAATACAGAGGAAAACCACCCACGTAGGTAAGGAGCATGATTACTGTAGGACCCAGACTCCGAGGGTGTCAAACCCCTGGGTGAAAGATGCCGTCTGAGGTGAGTGGACGCCATACGTAGGCTTTGATATAGACCAGGAGGCACAAATAAACAACCTATGGATTCTGAGGTGATCACTGTCCTGTTATGTGCAATATGCAAGTGGCTTTGGAACACTAATGGAACGGGCAGCTGTTCAGAAGCTCTAATCAGTCTGAGAACTGGACCCAGATATCATCATACCCTTAAAAGCCAAACATCCTCGCTAGTGATTTGCTGTTGACAGAAATGTTTCCCGTTTCCCACACTTGCGTTTATAGTTGTGCCGGACCCATCCCTCAGGCGTCCCGTTCCATTACTAAAGCTTCAGGGACTTTGTTATGTTTCAATGTTTCTTTTCTTAACACTAAATATGCTTTTGATAAATGAATAATATTCAAGACAATAATTGGCTAAAGTTGTCCGATATAATGAGTGAGTAAAGTGACACACCTGTCACACACACACACAAATACACACACATGTATATATATATATACCTAACATGCACATACATTCTAAATGACATTGGACATGTTGTATTTTCTGTATGAATTAATATAATGTGACTGTTTAAATGCAGCCTACATGAGTATTTATGTGGGGATTCTCTCTGACTCCGTGACAGACTGACAGTGAGGCCACAGCCGACGTCGAGCCGTGAACGTACACTGCCCTACGGGGCTTCAGGGGTTCTATAGAGCAGTTGTCAGAGTTATATATGAAGTAGCCGCTAACGCTCCCACTGTTTGGTTAATCTTCTGAACAAACAGAGAGGAGCAGTCGGTGTCTACTCCCTGAGGGCCTGAAAGTAGGCAACATCCTCAGATCCCCTTTAGGAGTGGATTTAAAAAAAACACCCAAAGCAGGCACATCGGGAGCTGTACATTTGTGAGTGAGGGAATAATTCAACAATTCATCTTTTCCTGTTTGCTGCAATGCCACTGATGCTGTTTGATGTCACCGATGTGATCGTGGACAACCTTTATTATCTATCATCTATTTGTAATACCTGAGCAAACATCACCATCATTTTCATTGTGACCTGTATGAACCCTGTTTCAATATTTGGCCCTAACCCCCCCCCAAAAAAAAAAACACCACTTCCTGCCAGTTCGGTCTAACAGATGTAACAATGCAGCGCTGGATGTAGCGCGCCAAACTTTTCTCTTCCGAAACATGCGTTTGCAGACGCACATTCGCGGCCCCAGCCAACAAACCTTGGGCAGCACAATGGGAGCACAGCGCGCGTCAAGCGCTCAGGAATGGCGTCTGCCAGGGCGATCGTCGCGCAGTGACAACATCGGTGACATCACCAGGTGCCGCGCTGTCTGACACTCTTGCTCTGACACACATTCGCTCCATTAAAAAACCAGTCATACAGCGCTGTCCTCCACCTGTCTCCAGCGTTACCTGCCCCAGTCATTACAAAGGTCCCTCATCCCCACTGTAAGTGCACATGTCAACAGTGCGATTACAGGGCACGCACGAATATTTGTTTTGCATTTAAAAGGGTAACCTCCTTCTGCACGCAGAAGCGATGCCTTCATTTTCTCGCCCTGCCGCTCCCGAGTGGTTTTAACTCTTGGACTCGGAGAACAAAGCCGGTGATGTTCAAAGACAAAGAAAAGGAGAAGAGACTCGCCAGGGACACACATTTGTCCTTGTTCTCCCCGCTAATGACAAGGAGCGTCTGGTGCGTCTGAGCCCGCCGCTCTGGTCAACAGAGATTTTTACACGAGGAATCACAAACTCCAACTTAAGTGCTCTCTGCTTTGTTGTCCCACTTAGCTCACTCCAGTCTCAGCAATTAAGACAAGAAAGTGTCTCCAGATGTCTGTGGTCAGGGTGTCTGCGAGACAGTTGACGGGAGTGCACAGACAAGTATGACAAGGGGGGAAACTGTTACAAAAGAGATGTAACTTGCTTGAGCAGACAGTTTGCCTTACAGCAGATTTCCATGCACCTCCTGGCATAAAAATACCACAGAGCATGCACCGGCAACCCAAGGCGTCCTGTGTCCTGAGCGTTGCGCCTTTGAGTCCTCGCCTCTTTCACCAAGGGAGCTTTAGGTAACTGGAGTGCTCATTAATTTCCTTTTCAACATGATCAGTACAAACAGTGACCAACATCCGTTCCCCTCGGGGTAACTGAATTAGCCTCATTGACTAGTGTTTTATCCGCTGTGAAGACTCCAGGCGTGCGTGTTTAAGTAGATACTGACAGAAGCTTATTAGACGTGACACCGCCGATGGACCACGTTAGGCTTGTTTGCACAGTTCAAATAAAAGCTCGTGCTTGCTCTTTTGTCGGAGATGAACGCCTTCAACTCAGCATTAACAGGACGGCGTCAACGGTGACAAACACATTATGCATTTCTGTCTTCCGTGCGTGTTTAACAACCCCCCCCCACCCCCCACACACACACACGCACACACCACCCACCACCCCCCCAACTTGAGCCTCAATAACATCCTGTTGTCTTGGGACATCTGAGAGGCCAGGCTGGACTGACCCTCCACCACATCACACACCGGAGGGGGACAGGACAGGGACTATTATCCCAGCCCGGGTAATGACAGCGGAATCAGAGAAACAGGCAGGAAACTGCGTCCTGTCATCTCTGTACTTAAGAGCGCCTTTATTATTGCCTGCGCATTGTTCGGTGGCGCTGAGATCCCGGCGGACAGCTGTTATTAAGGACGGTGCAAAGAACGGGCTTTGAGGCTGCTTTTTTAACGACCCGGCGGCGTCTCGGAATCGCCCCTATTTTTACTTCTTGAGAGTTGAAATGTTGGTTCTGGTCACGTAGACTGGAAGGATTTCTATAAAATTACATTTACCTTTTTGTGTTTATGATGCCCCTGCCCTGATGGGTGAGGACAATCTGATTGGTTGATGGTGAGACCAAAGACAAACCTTTGGTTCATTACGTCTCTCTCTTAATTGTGTCTCTCCATGTGACTGATGCAGCATTAAATGTTTCGTGCCGTCAGAACCCCCGACGGCGACAAAGGTGATACAAGGCCCTTTGTGAGGGTTCAGTGTGCTCAAGGGCACCTCGGCGTTGCTCTGAAGGTGTTCTGACACCAGGCCTTGAACCGAGAACCCTCAGCTTCTCAGCCCTCAAGACTCACCTACCACCGCCCTGCATATGTGTGATATAGTATGGAGTAGTATAGTATGGAAACACTCTCTTTAACAGGAAGAAACCTTGAACAGGACCGGGCTCATATGGAGGGACCCTCCAGGTGATGGTTGTCATCCCTGATGGTGGTGCTGCAGGAACATTATGGGATACTGTTGGATATGTCCCTGATGAAATGTATGCACTCTAGATAAACTTTAAAAATAACAAAAAAAAACAACTTAAAATTCAACAATCAATTTGGATGTATGAAAAGAAAAAAACCCTAAAAACACAGAAGAAGGATGAGAAGAAGAGTTTGTCTAATGAAAGCTGATCACATATAGCATCAGGTGAAAGCTAATGCAGAAAGTCAATTCAGAAAGCTATTTTTCTATGCTATTTATGCTCGTTTTAGCAAATAATCAGCCATGAGCTTCATGAATGGGTTAACCCCATGGTAACCCCACACAGCAGGTGGTCATCCTCCTTTATATAGAGGTGCAGAGACAGGTGCGTCCGGCTACGGCAGACAGATCACTGTTGACTCAGGACAATGGAGGAAAACACTGCTGCAAGTCATCCATGGCAGCGGGCGAGCGTCTCTCTGGGCCAGCTAGACTAAAAAATGCTGAAAAGTGTCACCTGATGAGCACAAAACCTCCGTATTTTAGAGGAATTGCAGAGACTGCCGGTGTTGTCGTCCCTGGGGTTTGTTCTGTGACCCATATCTGCAAACAGGAAGAGATCCCCTTTGCATTATGGGATATTCCCCACTGCAGCTGAAGCAAAAGGAGAAGAATAGCTTTGGGTGTGAAGGTGGTGAGATTGAAAACGTCCTGAGGAGACGAATGTCTGCCTTTAAACTGACGTTATTTATCGATGCGGAACATTTCTTTTGCATGGAAGGATTCATCACTCGAGAATGTTGCTGTCTGGCCCGCTCTAACATCATTCTGAAAGTAACCGCGCTCAGGAATCTCCTAGAGGGCGTCACACTGTATTATCAGCAATGGTATCCGAACAATGTACTTCCTTATTGTCTTAAACACCCCCGTTTAATTTGTTCTTTCTCGTGATCCCTATCGACAAAGTTGTCAGTCAGAAGTGTCTCTTCCCCTTTTGTTGACCATAACATACTATGAACTACCATTATAAATGACACCCACCTATTTCTTCATTTTATTTGTGACCTCTGAGTACCTTAACTCACATTACACTTATGTGTGCATAAGCAGACGATGGCTGATAATAATGGTCAAATCGGGTGATTGATTAAGTAAAGAGAGGAAGAGGAAGGGAGGGGAAGTGGTTGATGAGCAGAGAGAAAGACGCTCTGTCACATAGATAAGCTCGATGATGGAGAGTCCCAGTAGACATAGATAACCTTTCACTGTGGCTGATGTTTTTCTTTCTCTTATGCATTGACTAATAACAACACATTGATTAGTAACAAAGTAATATATACGCGTGGGAAGTTGAAAAAATTGGTAATATTTTACGCTTAAACGGTGTTCGGCCTCATTTTCAGGTAGTGTTTCAGCTCTGTCGCCAGAGGGCGCAATAGTTTTGTCCTGCCCGGGCAGCAGCCGGCAGTGTTGTCTTTGCAGCGCTCTTTGTCTGCGCGTAATGGGCCGTTCAGCCCCCAGACCTCAAGTTAATGAGTATCCCGAGAGTTGTATCAAAACCACTATTTTATCACCTGAGGAAGACTTTTCTCTTACGCACTTGCCGAAAACTGACCTCCGAAATGTCATTTCAG
The DNA here is from genome assembly GCF_003711565.1 of Takifugu flavidus. Taxonomy (NCBI): domain Eukaryota; kingdom Metazoa; phylum Chordata; class Actinopteri; order Tetraodontiformes; family Tetraodontidae; genus Takifugu; species Takifugu flavidus. The sequence continues at coordinate 5,004,997 of NC_079538.1, forward strand.
TATCCGCAGGCTTACCGCGATGATGCAGTTGTAAGTAAACGCGGCTGGTGCTAAAAAGCCGGGCTGCTTCATCATCATGCTCGTTCCAAGATTGCATTGTTAGCATGCTAGTTAGCTTAGCCGGTTCTACATGCCAGACTCTCATTTATTCTTTTATTATCTTCTGCTAACGAAGTGCCACTCTTGCCACTCAAAATTCAGCTTTAAAAGCTGTCATCACTGTTTCTCCCGTCTCAGGTGGATGATTATCATGGATGTAAAGTCCCAGATCCGTACAGCTGGCTGGAGGATCCGGACAGTGAGAAAACACAGGTAGGGGGCTTATTTATCTATCTATCTATCTGTTACTGTGCACCAGTTATTTAAGCATAAAATAAACAGCAAGCATCATTCATCATTTCTTTTTTGAGAATTCAGAATCACCATTTTGACAAACTCGACAGTAAATATTCAATTATTTTCAACGTCAGCTCTAGAATTATAATAGCTACTGAGGTTAAAATAACCAGGACTTTTCCTTTAAAAGTGACTGGTATGTTTTTGGGTAGATGGCAAACATCAGACAGTATTAATAGTAGACATCTCAAGAGGTCTTTTTGCAGAACGAGGAGGACATTGCTGTATTTGTGGGTTTTTTTGTCATTGTCTGTAATGTGTGCATTTCCTTCTTGGTACCAGGCCTTTGTCAGTGCTCAGAATCAGCTGACGCAGCCATTTTTGGAGCGCTGTGAAGTGAGGGACCAGTTTAAGGAGCGCATGACGGAGCTGTACGACTACCCTAAGTACAGCTGCCCCTTTAAGAGGGGGAACCGGTGAGGAGAGTCAACACGGAGCTGTGTGAAGGTCCCAACGTGCTCGGGGAGTACTAACAATGCCTCCCTCCTCTCCCCTTTAGGTATTTTCACTTTTACAACACAGGCCTCCAAAACCAGAGTGTGATGTATGTGCAGGAAAGCCTGGATGCTGAACCCAGAGTCTTCCTGGATCCAAACACTTTTTCTGAGGACGGGACTGTTGCTTTACGAGGTGTGAGAGACTTGGCTTATGAATGATATGTATTTACTCTTATTCTGCAATTTTGCTTACTGTGTATTGTTTTGTTTCATGCCTGTGCTCTGTTGCTATGGTAACACGAAGGCTATGCATTCTCTGAGGACGGCGAGTACTTGGCATATGGTACCAGCGCCAGTGGCTCAGACTGGGTAGAGATCCACTTCCTGAGGGTTGAAGATGCAACGTTGCTTGAGGACCGATTAGAGAGGGTCAAGTTTAGCTGCATGTCTTGGACTCATGACGGAAAGGGACTTTTTTACAACTCTTATCCCGACCAGGAGGGCAAGAGTGATGGTGAGTTTGAGCAGAGTCACTTCACTGCCCCTTTTCACATCGATTGCAACTCATTTTGTGACCCTATCAACGGTAACGGTGCTGCAAAAATAATAACAGGCGTTGTCCTTTAGGCACCGAGACCTCCACCAACCTCCACCAGAAGCTCTACTTCCATGTTTTAGGGACGTCCCAGACTGAGGACATGCTGTGCGCTGAATTCCCTGAGCACCCCAAGTGGATGAGTGGCGCTGAGGTCGGTCCAGAGCGGTCTATGTGCCTGTGTTAAATGACAGTCAGGGAGGGTTTAGTCATTGGTCGTGTTCTGCAGGTATCAGAAGACGGGCGCTACGTGTTGCTGTCCATCAGAGAGGGTTGTGATCCGGTCAACAGGCTGTGGTATTGTGACCTCAAGACCATTCCTCAGGGTATAACAGGTATGTTGTTCCTTACGTATGTAGATTGGTGTCGTCCTTATGACAATTTATTGGTAACTCTGGAAATGTAGCTGCTGCCAAGCTCACCATCTCTCTTTCCATTATTTCTTTGATGCACCAATAAAATCCTTGCATGTTTAGGACTTATGCCATGGGTGAAGCTCATCGACAATTTTGACGCCGAATACGAATACGTCACCAACGAGGACACGCTGTTCACGTTCAAAACCAACCTGGACGCCCCGCGTTATCGCCTCATCAACATCGACTTCGCTTCTCCGGATCCAAGCAACTGGAAAGAGCTCATCCCTCAACATGACAAGGACGTCATTGGTAAGCTCCTGCAGCCGCCGCCGCCGCCGCCGCCGCCGGAGGATCGAGCTGAAGCAGCAGCTGAAAACCGGACTTGAACCTTCCCCTCTCTCCCTCTGCAGTGTTTGCAACCTGTACGTACTCCAGCTTCTTGTTTGTGTGTTTCCTCCACGACGTGAAAAATGTGCTGAAAATGTACCGGCTGAGCTCTGGGGAGGAGCTGCGCACCTTCCCTCTGGACGTGGGCTCAGTGGTGGGCTTCACAGGACGGAAGAGGGACTCCGAGATCTTCTACTATTTCACATCCTTCCTCTCCCCAGGTACATCCTGTGTCAGATCCCGCTTCAAATATATGTAGTTTTATTAAAAAAAGAAATAGTTTAGATGACAGTGCATGTATGTTTGTCCCCCATCAGCTATCATTTATCACTGCGACCTGACGAAGGAGCCTCTGCAGCCCCACATCTTCAGAGAGGTCACCGTTAAAGGCTTCAACCCTTCAGACTACCAGACCACCCAGGTGAGTCCCTCTATCCGTCCGTCCATCCTCCTTCAACCTCTGTATCCCTCAGCAGGGCCTAAGAAGCCATAACAAATCCCCCCAGTTGCTGTAAACATAATATTTGGTCTCATAGCAACATGTTGCTGCCTCAAATCACTTCGGAGAGGTTCCAGTGAAATCTTCCTCTTGGTTTGCATTTGCCAGATCTTCTATCCCTCCAAGGATGGAACTCAAATCCCCATGTTTATCGTCCACAAGAAGGGCATCAAACTCGATGGCTCCCACCCCGGCTTCCTCTACGGCTATGGAGGGTTCAATATCTCCATCACGCCAAGCTACAGCGTCTCCCGACTCATCTTCGTCTGCCATCTGGGCGGAGTCTTGGCTGTCGCCAACATTCGGGGAGGAGGAGAGTACGGGGAGACCTGGCACAAAGGTGGTGGGCTTCGTGCAGCCTTGGTGGTGTTTCATTGTCATTTATGTCATCAATAGACACCTTATCAGTGTCTTTCATGTTTCTTTAGCTGGCATGTTGGCCAACAAGCAGAACTGCTTCACCGACTTCCAGTGTGCAGCTGAGTATCTCATCAAGGAGGGCTACACCTCACCTTCCAAACTGACTATAAATGGTGGTTCTAATGGTGGCCTGCTTGTAGGTGCGTACGCTGCTGCTGTTTACTGATGACACATAGGCTAACAGGCGACACACTGACTGTCCACTCCCACAGCGGCCTGCGTGAACCAGCGTCCGCAGCTGTTTGGCTGCGCAGTGGCTCAGGTCGGAGTCATGGACATGCTGAAGTTCCATAAGTTCACCATCGGCCACGCCTGGACTACAGATTTTGGCTGCTCGGACATTAAAGAGCAGTTTGACTGGCTCATCAAGTGAGTGTGCAGTAGCCAGAAAATGCAGCTCTAAACACGGACGTCCAGCTGTTGGACTCAGGTTACTGCAATAAAGCAAATGCTTGACAGGTTGTCAGTTCCATAATGTCTCCCAGCCTGCTGATGAAGTTGTAGCGATGTCTTTTTATAAGAGCTGAGGACAGATAACAGGAGAGCGAGGGGAAACTCGTGCCTCACTAGGGTGGAGGGGCTTTGTGTGATGATGGGGGTCATTTTTCTCCTGGTAGGGGGTTAAGGAGGGTGTGTAAACAGCTGGGATTCGTAGCTGCTGTGCTGGGAGTTCATAGTGTGAAGCTCTGATAACGTGCCCACGTGTTCTCATGTGGGACCTGTGTGTTCCCCTTCTCTTTCTTGCCAGGTATTCCCCACTCCACAACATCTGTGTCCCAGAAGGCAACGGGGTCCAGTACCCCGCGGTGCTCCTGCTGACTGGGGACCATGATGACCGTGTGGTACCTCTCCACTCCCTCAAGTACATCGCCACCCTGCAGTACATCGTTGGACGGAGCCCCAAGCAGACAAACCCTCTGTTTATACTTGTGGACACAAAGTCTGGGCACGGTGCCGGCAAGCCCACCAGTAAGGTCATCCAGGAGGTGGCCGACACGTACGCATTCATCGCTAACTGTCTCAAAATATCCTGGGTCAAATAGATCGACTACTGCCAGGTTTGTTTTCTTCCTTTGAGTCGGATCATATTTGTAGTACACTACTCAGCAGCAGCTCACCCTTTTATAACTTAACAGCGACACTATCAGGATCTCCAAAAGCACCTACCACCATTGTGACGTATGTGTTTCTGTACAGGCAGCATTCTAAGCCAACGCGATGATCAGTTCTGTATTTACAAAATGGTGAAAAAAAAACATAAAAAACCTGCTGCCATCAGTGTGTCATCAGCCAGTAAATGTCAGGAGGTGCTGTATCCTGCTGGTGCTTCACAGCAATGCAGTTAATTTATTTTCATTTGTCAGGTGGGTTGATCGAACGTTGAATAACTTCGTGTATGTACCTTTATTCTGGAGAAACGGTCAAATGCTGTTTACTGGCCGCAGTGCTGCTGTGGATGAAAGTAGCGAGAAAATGTTTGGCGTGTGCGTGTGTGTTCAGTGCATCTGGGCCTGTCACACTGATTTCTACCTCTTGACAAGATTGTTAAAACAACTCAGAACCACACTTACAATAAACTTTGAACGGTCTCTGGACTTCACTATTTTCTTTAAGCATAATAATTACAAAATAAGGTGCAAAAACTGTATGTAGTTGTTTAGATATTTCGTAAAACTGCTAAAAACTTAATTTTTATGCGACAAGTACTACTCGGAGCAGCAGTGCCTACTGCGGTTGTCGGTTCGACTGTGTGTCCGCCAGGGGGCGCTCTGTTGGGCTATGAGTGGTCTGAGCGAGACCCTGCACACTTTATAAACACCCTTTCAAGTCCAAAGAATAAACTTCCTCTTAACATTTAAATGGTTTTAAAAATCTGCCATCAATAAGCTTTGTTAATATTATTACAGAGTGGATCATCTTAACATTTATTGTCTCATAAGGAAGCGGTAAGTTTCAGCGATAAGAGACAGAAATACCATCTAAAGTGCACATGCGTCATACTGCGCTACAGGATATGTACTCACGTTTGTTCTTTTCATTTCCTCGAACTGTAAAATTGATTAAAGGAGAAAAAGCAAAGCTATTTAGTCCTCGGTGTCTTACCTGGATAAAGTCTCTTTTTTTTTTTAAAAAAAAAAAAAAGGGAGTCGCTGTCGATACGTGAGTTAGTTTTACCACTTAAATAACAAAAAATCATTTACATTTTTAAACACCCTGTTAATGTCTATAAATTATTTACTGTGACATGTTGCCACAGAGCAGCTTATTCCATCCATGAAAAGACTAGGTTTTTTTTTTTTTTTAAAAAAAGGGACTTTGAGATAAATAGTTAATGGAGAAGACTAAATTGGTTTTAAAGGTTTGGTTTTAGGACAGTTATTTTTAATAGGTTAAGTCATCAACCTCGCCAGGGCGTGATAGCTCCAAAGAATTGGATTCATTGTTTATTTTAACTATCTAAAATACTTTTACGAAGAACCTTAGTTTGTCACTTGGATTTGCGCATGCGTGTTTCAGCGATAAACAACCCACTAGATGGCGCTCAGCAGCCGAGGGAACCACAAAAAAACATTTGAGTAAAAGGTTACTTTAAATATAGGGTTTACTTGTATATAAAACATACTTTATATATCGGTCTGTAGGAAGATAAGGTTAGACTCATTGTTGGAATAGCATATAACCCATTTTATAAACAATGAAACACACAGTAAACGTAAAGCTGCATGACGAATTAAGAAATAAAGCGCCGACCGGAAATAGGATGTCAGCTCAGCGGAAGTTCAATTTACTGGCTACTTTTGATAACTAGTCCGTAATTATTACATAATTAGATATAGCAAAACTACCATATTTAAGTACAACGGCCGTAACAATTTCAAATTTGCATTCGCAGATAATGTAAACTATTTTCTTATTTTAATGTAATTATTTCATATATATGTGTTTTCTGACCCCTATAAAGTACCGATTAAAGAAAAGAAATAAAAATTTCGATTAAGAAAAAAATCCCTGGTCTTAGTAAACCTGCAAGGATGCCAGAGGTTTAAAGATAAGAGATGAGTCTTGGGTTCTGAAAAAGGTTCTGCTTTGCTTTTTACTCTTGAAGACGTTTCGTCTTCTCTCCAGAGGGTTTCTTCAGTTCTGAACTCACTGAGAGCAGAGCTTGGAAACAGAACCCTTGTGGACCATTAGTTTTTACTTTTTACCTTGTAGTTTTTGTTGTTTACTTTCCGGTTTTATTCTTTTTGATTAGTTTAATGAGTGCGTTTCAGATAATTGAGCTGCAATGGATAAGGTTTTTTCCTCCTATAATGTAAAAATAAAACACTGTACTCAATGGTACACAATAGTGTACAGACCGCACATAGTAATAAATATCTATCTGTCAGTGGTACTAGTTCTGCCGCTGGATGCCGAACCGTGCAGGTGAAGATCCGGAGTGAACCGATGGGTGGCGCTATTAAAGCTCCGGTGAAAATCGGATGTCTGATCAGAGTTTTCAGGTTGGGCGTCGTTTTTTTTTTGTTTTGTTTTTTCCCCCCCTCGTCTCCTTTGAATATTCTATTTTGAGGAATGATATTCCCAGTTCTTCAGTGTATATGGCCACACATTAATGCGCATTAAGTAGTGTTGGCCGACATGTTCTTGGATTAATAGTCACAGTAATAGTGAACGTGAACAAGCTGGGTGGGGGATGTGAGCTATGGATCTTTATCCACGGGAGTAAGAGGTGGGGGTAGGCTGTGAGAATGATGGGGGAGGCCGTCGTTGCCACATGGTTTGAAGAGTTATCATGAAGCTCGAAGAATGCAGGTCCGAACTCAGCAGCACTACATTTTTACACTTTCTTAGCTAAAAACTGTCCTCGAAGACTAAAAATGCAGAATGGTGAGGCGCAGAAAAGGGCCCCGAAGCAGGAGTCAGTATAAAGAGCATTCTTCATCCTCTTGGACTGTTCAGCAATCTGATGGTTGACTTTAGAGACAAATCCAGTTGGCCCCGGCGCATCTTGTGTTACGGTGCCACGATAAAATATTCATTCATGGAAAGTGTCTTTGATTCCAGTCGGCCACTCGGCTTCATTCATCCGGTCGGAATCAGCCTGAGCCAGTAATTCAAACTGGAGCTTGGACAGAACTCGTCATCCCTCCTGTATCAGAGAAATCCCGGGGATTGATCCGCCTGTGCCGCCTCATTCGATTTAGAACGGAGGGGGAAACGGAGGATGTCTGCTCCCTCTCAGACAGGTGAGCCACTTTTTTTTAACTCCCGCAAAATATCTATAGAGTCACAGCTAAGAAAACATGTGCGCAGAAAGGTTTGAGTGTCTCCAGTGACCCCAGATTACTTATTTGACAAGATCGGCTTTTATCGCTCGAAATAACGCTAATATGGCGCATAATTTAGCGCAAACGCGGGCGCACTGAATGCGCGACAACAAAAAAGCAATGGCACAAACAAGACACAAAAGGAACACGGCATGAGCACCTTAAAACTCCTTAAACTGGGGCAAAACATGTTGCGGTAAAAAGAAAGAATCGTTCCGGTTGGGAACATTTTCCCACTGGTTCTTATAATATCAAAGAAAATAGTTGGTTGTTTAAAGTTTGAGCCGACGTTTAACTGACCCTTAGACTCTCCGTAAAATACAACACGTATAAATGTTTAAATCGGAAAAGTTGAGAAGCAAAATTGCCCCATTGTGCGCAGTTTTTGCGCTCCGGCTTCAGAGCCGCGTCTTCTCCACCCGCTCCCTCTGACGTCACTAGTTCATTCAGTCATTCCCACCTTGTTTACTCCCCCTTTGAGCAGGACTTTCGGCTTGGAAATCCGTTTAGACCAAACATAGTGGCGGTAAACTGAGTTTAAACCTTTTCCTTTTGTCTTTGCCGTCCTGGCACTGAAGCAGACGCGGTCTTCCTGGAGACAAGAAATCGTTTTTAAGAGTTTTCGGGTTGTTAAAAATATTCGGGGTAGAACGTCATTTTTTTGTCAGACCATCAATCACAAACACAAATTCATCTGATTTTGAATAGATAGTTCAGCGTGTTCTGTCTTTGAGATCAAGTGAGCTGCAAGTCCTGCAGGAGATTTTTGTTTCACTTGTTTTCTCCCATGTGCAGCTTTTCCATGCAGCTTTTGTCAGATTTTTCGTTATTTCAAAATATTTCTCAACGAAATCTGAGCAAAAGTTGAAGGAAGAACCTGAAAAAAAGATCAAAACACTTTGAATGATTTTTTTGCAGTACAAAAAAAATCTTAAACGAAGTGGAACTAAGATTTCTACCTGATGGGCCTGTGTTTAGAATTAAAACTGAATAATTAAGGATAATTCGCTTTTTTGCATCTGAAGCTTTCTACATGCTTGTTTCATAAAACTGAACAGCTCTGTCGAGTTGATGGCAAGTTTTACCCACATTATTCACACTTCCTACTAAAGAGTATATGAAGTGAAGTGTCTGGTGGCTGGAATGCATGAAGTGAAGCACAAAAAAATATAAGTCCTAGGAAAGAAAAGAGAGACACAAACGCAGTGAACCCTTTGAACTACATTGACAGGGTAAAGGCAAATTTCCTCTGGGAGTCGACAGGGTGAGGAGTGGGGGTTGGGTGGGGTTAGCTGGGGTGACAGAGACCAAAGTCCTGCTCTCCAACAGCTCGAGAGCTTTCCTTGTGCTCACGTGCTGACGCCACCAGAAGTCTTTGATTTTGACCAATGAATCTGATCAGATGAGCTGATTTCAACCCCGAGCGACTGCAGTTTAAGAACTGCAGCGAATTTGAAGGGTGTGATTGTATTTAAAAAAAATACATGTGTAGAAAAATATGCACACGCGATAAGGAATGATGCAGGACTTTTAGTGGGGGGGCACCATCAGCGGTTATTCTCATGATAATTTAGGTGGTTTTTATTTTTTAGTCTCTTATAAGTCCACGTTTCCCTTATGTACGAAGGGGCTGGTGAAAATAGCATGATTGGTTTATTTTGTTTTGTTTTGTACAAATGAATATGTTAATAAACCTAAAAAATAAATTCATAGACACTTATTTTTACCTGTTTTTATTATATCATAAATACATAAATTATCTACTCATAGTTCAGAGCTCATTTTGTTCCATATTAATCCAAATAACCAACCAAATATAATAATAAACATGGCTATTGTAACTTTTTGGATTTAAAGTATAATAAGACATAAAATATAAACTTAGTTTAACTTTGAATTCATTTGATACACCTTATATCGAATGAGGGATGAGATGATTTTCCTTCATAAGAAAAACAACTTTAGAACCTTGTCTAACTTTTGCGGGTTGGATTCTCACAGAAAAGAATGAAAAGGCAGCAGGTTACTGGTTTTGTTTTCATGGTCGCAGAACAAGTGATGTGGAGAAAAATGCAAACTTCCCATTTCTGTAAAAATATGCATCAAAAGTTTGGGAAGGAAAGTGACTTTGATATTTGCCAGCGTCTGAATATTTATCTGCAGATGAAGACAGGGGGCCGAAAAGAGAATTCCGTTCTGCAAACTTGAAAATAATTTTAAAAGTGCTGTTTCTACCCTAAAATTTAGTCTGTTTAAAAAAAGAGAAAAACAGAAAACGTTGGCGTGCTTAAAATGTTTTTACTCTGTGGCATCAACATCATTTTTTGGTGTCTTGATTTTACATGAAAAAAAAAAATCTTAGAGATGGATTTAAAAAATCAGATTGATTTTTATTTCCATTTAATCCTTGCTTATTCGCATTGCGCCCTAAACAAGAGACCAATCTCAGCCCTCGGTGAGCTGCTCAGTGTGTGTGTGTGTGTGTGTGTGTGTGTGTGTATTTTATGGGATGGTCAGAAAGCTCACGTCAGGACATGAGTGAGTGTATAAGATCTGACACCAACATCCAAACTAGCTGTAATTCTGTGGCCATTCTAGGTGACGCCTCTCAGCATCTTCAAAAACATGGCCCTTTTTGTGTGTGTGGGGGCTGGGACGGCGGGTTTGGGGGTAGGGGTAAGGCTCATGAATTCCAAAGGGTGGGCTCTTTAGCTCCGGTGGGTGGAGATGGGTTTGTTGTTTCATTCCTCAATGTGTTTTCCCTCTTTGCTCCTAGCTGGGAATAACCCCCTGAGAAACATCCCAATAGAGCTGGACATGTGTTTGGTTATTGATCTGCTCTGCAGCTTTGTGACCAAGTCTCTGGCAAGTGTTTATAAAATGTTGAGCAGAACTTGCACTTGATTGTGCAATTTTTTTTTATTTTTGTGAGACTATTATCTCACTTTAATAAATAAATAAATAAATAAAACAAAGCAACAAAAGAACAAAACCCCTACAAACCAAAACCTGGTTCTCATTTAGAGCAACAAACTACCGCTGCACCATTTTTATTTTATCTGATTCAGCCTCCAAAGAGCTAAAAAAGCATCCAGCTGATGGGCTTCATGCACGACCATCAGACGACCAAACGCATCATTTTTTTAGGTTTGTTTTTCTGGGTTTTGCAGCCACATTCCAAAGCTGTGAGTTCAGCTTTCCTCGGGTGCCCACGATGATGCTGGGAGGTAACTGCTCCTACGTTGGAAACATGAGCTCAAAAACAACTCGTGTGTGTAAGAAAAGTGAGGACAAGCTCACTTTCCTTATTTCATTTTCGCTACTTTCTTTTTTTTTGGGGGGGGGGGGGGGCATAAATCATAAATGTTTATTGAACTGAAACAAGGATCTGTATGTCTCCATGTTTTAGTGACGCAATAATTCCGCGTCTCATTGAGTCATATATATCTGGTCAGAGGTTCTATTTTGCGACGGTCACATGATAACAATGTGTCACAACTGTCATGCAGACGTGAATTGGGCGGACGAACACGCGCCGTAAAAAGCCCAATCCGTCTGTTTCCGTGTGTTTTGTTGTTCCCGCTGCCATGACGACACCAATTAGCCACCGAGGAACCATTAAAATTTAATCGAATCCCATCTAATCTCATCTCGGGCTGTAATGGGCCTCGTGGAGCTCCTCACCAGCTCTTTGTGATGGACTCCCCCCCCCCCCCCGAACACCTCCGCCATTAGAACCGCGACGGAACCGACGCGACGCTCGCCGCGTGTGACGGTGCGCGCGCCGCGAGAGGTCACGAGGGCGAGCGCGGGGACCTTCCGCGGAATCGCAGGGGCATAAATTAGCGGCGAGAAAGCGCGTAATTGACAAAGTCACGTGTTCTCACTACGGGAACGGGCACAGCCAGCTCGCGAGCGAATGAGAGCGAATGAGAGAGAGAGGCAGGGAAGAAGGGAGAGAGAGAGAGAGCGAGAGAGAGAGAGGGAGCAGTACAGAGGTGGCGAGAGGGAGGAAAGGACTGGAGGGAAGGCAGAGAGACATGAGAGAGAAATCAAAAGGCAGGACGCACGCCGTACCATGCGAGCGGAACTAGGCAGCGACGGGATCGAGGATGTCGGATTAATGGTGACTGGCGCAGCCCGTTTTCGCAGAGGAAGCTTCTCTATCGCAACTTGGGCGCAGAGGGTCCGCGGGGAAACATGGCCGAAGGTTATTCTGCATTTCTTTTTTTCTCTATTTTGTTTCCACGCTCTCTCCCCTCGACTGAGGAAAGAGAGGAACCGGTTTGGGAAGGAGGGCGCCGGGGAGGGGGGCAAGGTGCACCGTGGTTGTTGTTCCCGACCTTTCTTTTCTAAAAAAAAGAAGAAAACCAAAAAGAGAAGCACATGTAACGATGTGTCGCTCCCTTTTGCACCGTGGGGTGGTTTGTGTTTGTTGGACTGACTTCTCGGGGCTGGCGGGGGGGGGCAGGCTACACCTGCCCTCCAGATCCAGTAGCTTACAACTCCACGACGTGCTGTAGATGCACGATGTTGGGGGGAGGGGGGGGGGAGGGGGTGAGAGGGGTGAACCCCCCTCGCAAGTTGCGCAGGCCCGTGCACCAATCGGCCGCGTTCATCTGTCACCGTAACAAACAACTTTTTCCTTTGGGGAGGGGGGGGCTGTTTACGCCGATGCACGCCGGGTCGTCTCGCCACGCGTTCCCGTGTTGGTGAGAGGCGGGTGCAGAAAATGTGCACCGGCCCTGAACTTTACCGAGGGAAGGGGGTTCAAACAACACGCTAGCAATCCTCTTCTTCTCCCCGTGCCCCCTCCGGATCCCCGGTCTGACTCCGTGTCCCTGTTGCAGGAGGGCCGGGTAAAGGTGGCGGAGAAAACCCCGCCACGTCCGCCGAGCGGGAGGACCAACGTCGACCTCAGATCCTGTCCGGATCGGGCTTCTGCAAGTGGTTCAACGTCCGGATGGGCTTCGGATTCATTTCAATGACGAACAGCGAAGGAAGCCCCGTCGATCCACCTCTGGATGTTTTCGTCCACCAAGTAAGTTGAAGCTGGAATCGGACAAAAAGCAGATAAATAAATGTTTGCACGGGAGGAGACGCGGGGGGCTGAAATCCAAGGCCGATGTGCGACTTGGTGACTTCGCTATTCTCCAAACACTGATTACAGAGTGTCATCCGGGTGTTTTGTATCGCCTGCCTGCAGTCAGTGGGGGGAAGGAACGCCAGGTTTCCTCTGTGGGCCACATGCGTCCAGCTCACCCCCCCCTCCCTGCCTCCCTGCCTCTGCAATGCAAAGGAAGGGGAGGACATGTCGTGTGGATGTGCCACGTTCGTTTCAGCTTGGACAGCAGCTGTCATGTGAAGTGTCCCGCACCGGTCTGGGCTGGTGCCTTTGAGGAGAACGGGCTGTTGTCTGCTGTTGCTTTTGTAACATCACGCAGTTTGAAATGGCTCCGACGTGCACGTTTGAAATGGCTCCGACGTGCACGCACACCTGGGGTCTGGGGTGGCTGGCAAAGGTATTCCCACCTTCGACCTTCGCCACATTGTTTCCCACAATCATAAATAGATTTTTATTGGAATTTTATGTGAAAGACCAACAGTTTTTAAATTATGAAGAAAATCCTACACAGTTAAAAAAAAAAAGACAAACTAAAACCTACAAGGACAGAAGTCTGTGAACTTCCAAACTTAAAAATGAGGTGGTTTGTCCCAGTGTTTCACACCTAGAAACCGGAATTTGTGCCCATTTTCCTTTGCAAAGCGGCTCCAGCTCAGCCAGATTGGATGCACGGTGTTTGTGACGGCAGTCTTCGGATCTTGCCACGGGTTCTGGGTTAGATCGAGATCCTGGCTTTGGCTTGATGTTCAGGGTCATTGTCCTGTTGGAAGGTGAACCTCTGCCCCAGTCAAGTCTTTTGCAGACTCCGGTTCCTCCATCTTCCCTGTCCCTCCTGAGAGAAGCACCCCAGAGCTCAGTGCTGCCACCCCCCCGATGTGGCACCTTCTTCAACATGTTCGCTTTCCCCACATGACTCCTGGAAAACTGCAAATAGAAGTTCTTATGGTTTTACTTTATCGCTTCCTTTCTTCTTCCCGCTCTTCCGTAACGGCCAGATTTGTGGCCATGTGAGGTTTTATCAGGATGCAGAATGATGTTTTCAGGCCGTCTGACTGTTTTAGATGCAGGAAATGTTTTCCCACTGTGTCGACCTTTGAAATAGCATTATTATTCCCTGGGAGGCTATAATAGACACTTTCTATCTTGCCCTTTGAAGTGTCTGCTGTACGGAGCAGGCTGGGGGAGATTCCGGGTCAGATGTCAGGAGTAATTTAACAGTGTTGGAATCATGGACCATAGCTAAAACGGAACATTTTCAAATATGACACTATTCCATTTTTGGCAAACAGTTTGCATAATTTTTTTTAATTCTAAGGAACATTTAATAAGTTATTATATTGCAACATTTTGATTTCTATTGATTTTTTGCTTAACACTTTTGATTGCACAGTTGTGATTTTTACAACAAAAGCTAAGCCGTTAATTCCACAGAGTTTACCATCAAATGACAAATCAAATCGTCTTTATTTCTAATTATTTCTACAATCAAAATTGTCTCAAGGCCCTCCACAGAATCCCAGGGCCTGATTCAATGTTCAGCGTACTGGAATCTTTTTCCGATTATTTTCTGTGCAAAAAAAAAAAAAAAGAAAGCTGAATTTCACCTAAATAATTTGAAATGTGCATAAAGTGTGTACATCCACATCACATCTGTAATAGTCCCGCTGAACTATAATGCTCTACAGTATAGTTGTCAGTCCATCAATATTAAGGAACAAACATTTTTATGTTTTCAAAGTGTAGCCCATAAAGAGCAAAAACAGCAGCTGGCTTGGTTGAACTATTCCGTTCCTGTCTTCAGCCTGAAGCCACTTGGGCCTTTTTTCCCTTCATTTTGGTCCTTACGAACCAGCTGGAATAAAGCATAATAATAAATAAGAAACCGGTCGATGGTGAAGGAGCGCTCTCCAATCTCTGCACCCTGGAAAGGAACAACATGTTGTGTTGGTACCAGAAAGAGGAAGGAGCGATGTAGAGGAGAGCATGAGGAGGACAGGCCAGAGAGGAGGAGCGAGGAGGGCTGGGGGGGCTCTCAGTAGTCAAGGAAATCAGAAGTGAGCGACGTTAGGAGCAGGAGGGGTGTGTGTGTGTGTGTGGTGTGTGTGTGTGGGGGGGGAGGAATCAACAGGAGGGTCTCTTCCTGGGAAGCCTCTTTATTTGATCACTTCCTTCTAGAAGGTGTGTGTGTGTGTGTGTGTGTGTGTGTGTGTGTGTGTGTGTGTGTGTGTGTGTGTGTGTGTGTGTGTGTGTGTGTGTGTGTGTGTGTGTGTGTAGGCTGTTTTACGCACCATAGTACCCCTCTGCTGCTTAGTGATTTCATATTGCACTTTCATTATCTGTCTGTCAACCCATATACCTGGACTGTGTGTGTGTATGTGCACGTGCATGCGTGCACGTGCTCTTGTGTGCTGGTGCAGCTCCTGAAGGGACACTAGGGTGGTCCCTTGCTACTCTTTAAAAAGAGGAATTGCTTTAAAGACAAAAAGGCGGGGAGGTGTGTGTGTGTGTGTGTGTGGGGGGGGGGTTGCTGTTGCCGTTTGTCACTATGAAATGTTGACCAGTTCTGGAGCCCCCGTACATGCACACGTGCGGCTCCTACGTCCTGCCAGCCAGATTGTCTGTTTTAAGACTGTAATTTCTCCCCCTTCTTGGTGAGTACGAGTGTGTGCTCAAAGGAGGGTGTGTGTTTTGTGTAGTGAGGTTAAAGTGGGCCCCTAGTGAGATTAACCTCTGGTCCGTGTCACCGTTTGGCATGCAGGCCCCACCCATCTCTGCCTTCAGATAGCCAGTATCTGGCTTTGTCTCTCCTGCAACACCTCCCCACCCCCACCCCCACCCCACCCTGAACCTCCTTCACCAAGCCCACCCATTTCTTCTGCACACCAGAAAATGCGAAAAGAAGAAGAAAGCCTGGTCATGTGACTTCCTGCCGAGCTGAAAACACACAGCGGTGGTGATCAGGGAGGGGGAGGCAGCCCGGGGTTAAAGATGAGCCGCCGTGAACGTTAAAACAAAAGCCTGTGGTGTCAGATATGTTTCAGTCGGCCGGTTATTGGTCTGGTCCTCTTTTTAAAAGAGGCACAAGTGAGAAATGTTTGGGTGTTTTGCTGCTTGGAAGAGGTTTGGGTTTTTTTCTTTTTCAGCGCTCTTGAGAATTTGATATTTTATTTGTGTCATTTCTGGAATTTAAATCGATGAAGGGCTTTTAATGGCTATTTTAAATCTATTCATTCTTTTTTGAAAAAAGAATTTTCAGGAACTATTGTAAAAAAAAAAAAAAAAAAAAAACCCCCACCAAAACATTTTCTATTTAATAAATACTTAAATGGTTCTTAAAGTTGGACAGGTAAATATTTTAGAAATGGAGGAGCAAAACTTTACTGAAAGTGAACGTATACTCTTCATAGAATTTGGCAAAGTAACAGATCATTTTGATGGTTTAAATTTTGATGGTTAAATGAAGAACACCAGTCAAACGGGTTTGAATTAGCTGCAGTTCTGCTTCACACTCGGGTATTAAGAGAATCCCAGTTTCCATCTCGGATTCTATTGCAGCGCCATTGAGATAATGAAACTGGTCAGATTATTGAACTCACTGTGAAACGTCTCGGTTAGCGGGGGATTGGGCAGAGTTTGGCAGGTGCTGAGGCTTCTCTTTCACCACTGGTTTCCACCCTGTTGGGTTCTATCTGCTGATATGGACCACGAGCGTCCGTGTAGCTTAACCTCTAGCAAGCGCCGTCTCGGTCACATTCAGTGACACACAAACCCAGCTTCTTCTTTCACTACAAAAGGATGGAGCGCAGGGCTCTGTGTGGACCACCTTTGATTGAAAGCATCCCATAATTAGCTTGTGGTTGCCACAGAGCGAGGCTGGTTGAAGGACGTTGGATGTCCTCTCCCCCACCATCCCCTCGCGATAGCTTCCTGTATTGATTGTTTGTCCGGGTGATGACGTGGGAAAGGCTGATGAAAAGGTCTATTTCTACCTAGGATACATTATTGATCGCGAGCTCCTTCCTACACACACACACACACACACACACACACTCTCTCGCACAGAGCTACGAGAAGGTATTTATTACATATCGGAAGCTTGTTGGCAGATTTGAGCTGTTTTAGCGGACGTTGGTGCCAGTTAATGCAGACTTTAGCTGCAGTTGGACTTGGTGTGGTCCTTCTTAAAGCAGGCAGTAGGTGGTTCTGGGATGGTTCTACCAGTGACCCTCACATTTCTACTGGTGACCTGTGGGGCTCCTGATCAAATGGGGGTTTTGTTCCTGAGCTTCCCCCCCA
This sequence comes from Takifugu flavidus, assembly GCF_003711565.1. Classification (NCBI taxonomy): domain Eukaryota; kingdom Metazoa; phylum Chordata; class Actinopteri; order Tetraodontiformes; family Tetraodontidae; genus Takifugu; species Takifugu flavidus. The sequence goes on from NC_079538.1 coordinate 5,021,839, forward strand.
GGTCCAACCACTGATCGGCAGTTGCTCCTCCATTGGAGCTGAACAGAATGCTGGAGGCATTTCCATGAACGCCCCTCCACCTCCCGATCCTCCTCCTTCATACGAACCCCCCCTTCCTTTCTCCACGCAAGGCCACTCCTCCATTTTGTTTTCGCCCTCTCGCTCGCTCGCTCTCTCACTCTCGCTCTGATGCTGCCTCCTTCCCTTTTCCCGACTCTACCCTTTCCTGACCTCGGTGTGTAAATTGAAACGGGTCAGGCAGCCGCGAAAGACCCCCCCCCCCCCCCCAAAAAAAAAAAGAAATGTGCATGCACGGGCTGTGAGGACACACTGCTTTTATTACGTAATTGTGGAGCCACTGAGATGTTGCAACCACATGTTACATGAATAAAACCCTGATGGACCAAATGATCTCTGGTTCCACATTGGTACATAGTGGGCCGTGATGGGGAGGGGGGCTGTGACTAAGGCCTCAACTTTGAACCCGAGAAACGGGCGACTCATAGATGAAGGAAGGGGAAGAACAGGAAGTGCATGTGAGTCACATGGTGGAGGGGTAGTAAATGATTATTCATCATTATTCACCGAGTCCTTCAGCTGGTTCTGATTTATTTTCTACCCATTTAGTTTTCTGTTGAACAAGACCCAAATATGACAAAGAGGGGAAAGGCCCTATTTATTTTAATTCAAAAACACTGTTGTTAAAATGTATGAAACCCTTTTTATTGTTTCTAGCTGCTTGTATGATTCTTTTTATGTTATTTATAATTGTATGTTTTATGCTTGAGCACACATGGGTTTAAAAACACCCCCTGAATATTTGGAAAATTCAAATCCATTCATTTTAGATCATCTGGCAGGTGTTAATGCTGCGCAACAATCCTTTGGCATTCTTGAAATGAATTTTCCATCGAATATCGGCTGACGCGGAAAGATTTCTGGGTTTTCGGGTGTCAGGATTTGCAGCACTGCAGCCTTTTTTACTGATCACTCTGCAACTAAAGTGGATTGAACAAGATCCGTGCATTTTGCTCTGAGGTGTTTCTCACTTCCAACAAATGGAATTTTGCAGCCTTGATCCTTGCTTTTGAAACATTTTTCATTTTTTAGCGTTGACTGTGATTGTGTGTTGTACACCAATTTAAAATAGTCTAATCTTTTCTGCGTTAAAAAAATAAAGACGGAATGTAAATGAATTGCAGTATTTATATTTTTGACATCTATTTTCTTACCTTTTTAAAAATCCATTTAAAACTACTTAATCCCCTTAGTCCACAATATTCTTTGTCATGTTTTAGTGCTGTGGTGTTTGGAGGGAGGGTTCTTTCATACATCTTTTCCTTTTAACTCTTTTACATGTCCATTTATATCCCATAATGGCTCCCCTATAGAGAACCTTCCATTTCAGTGTTGACGCTGACATTACAGCAAAGAAATGCTGCTGAGCACACTCTCCCTCCCTCCCTCCCTCCTCTTTGCCTTCACATTCGCTCCTTTCTTTTGTGTCTCCTACACGCAGGTGCAGAATTTACAGATAGCTGATGTTATTTTTAGGCTGGGATGTATAGCAGGTTGGCCGCGAGCTCGTGTGGGTGTGTTTACCTATGCTGAGGTCTGCGGGGTTCGCTGCGACTTGCATGAGGTGGGCGCCAGGTTTGCCGCTGCGCGCGGCCAACAGCTCGTGGAGCAAACGGTCGGTCGTGTATCTACCAAAATTCCAAAGAGACTGATGGCAGAGAGAGGAGACTTGCAGGGCAGGTTGGCCTCCTCTGCCTACAGAAGATATAGGAAGTGGGGACTGCGGGGCGTAGATAACGGCAGCGCAGCGAGGGCGCCCGCCAGATAAACGCTCTCTCGTGGGCAGCTTGTGGTGGCAGTTGGTCCGGGCTGCAGAAGACTCGCTCCACGGTATTTGGAGCAGCCGTTTGCGCTGCCGGATGTTGCGCGCGTGCATCACCAACACCCACAGGAATCTTATGGTTGTACTTTTGTAGAGGGGAAGAGTGTTTCGGAGCATTCTTCTTGCTCTTTAGAAAGTGCTGCAGCAGCCCTCGCATGTCAACGCTGAGCTTTGTTGGACAGAATCTCAGACGGGCGAAATTGAGTCGTTGGCTAATCATTCAATGATTCCTAATGATTCACAGGTCCTAAATAATCTCACATTTATGGATTCTATCACATGATTGCTTCTTAGTCAGCTGCATTGAAACACGGCAGATCTCATTTGACCCTGAAGCTAGCACGAACACGTACGTGGACTGATGCAGCCGGGTCCCTTTGACTGACATACGGACTTGTGCTGTAAAGTATCCGCCAGCACTCAGTGGATAATTGCCTTTTTTTGCCTCCCAACAGAGCAAACTGGTGATGGAAGGTTTCCGTAGCCTAAAGGAGGGAGAGCAGGTGGAGTTCACGTATAAGAAGTCCTCGAAGGGTCTGGAGTCCCTGCGGGTGACGGGACCTGGTGGGGGACCATGTGCAGGCAGTGACAGGAGACCTAAAGGGAAGATCCCACTCCAGAAACGCAAACCAAAGGGAGACCGGTGAGTTTAAATAAAAGGGAAAAAAATTGAGCCATTTGTCCTTCATCTGAAATGACTGTTGATTGGACGATACTGAACTTTCATGTAGTATTTTCAACATATGCTCTACGTGAGATTGATGGCTCCTTTCAGATCATAGTTGGCCTGTTGCTATGGTTATCGTGCACCATAATGAGGAATCGAATTCAGCCCTTTTCCTTCCATTGACTGCCATTTAAAAAAAAAAAAAAAATCTATATTCCAGCTTGTTAGAATCTGCTTGAACGGTCTTTATATGCACTTCAGTATAGAACCCACCGCAATTTGTGTTCAATGTAGAAAAATGCCAGAGCCCTTTTTTATTATTATTTAAATGTCTCATGGAGGGACTTAAACATATCTTGTTCCTGAAGCAGAAGAGGATGTCCTCTTTAAATTATACGCAGTAGATAATTCACCACACAGTCTGGGTACATATATAATATGGGAGGGAATGGCTGGACTGAAGGCTCGACCTACTCAACAAGGTCAGCTTCTGGCTTCTTAATGCTCCTCTCGCTCCTCCTACAGTATAATTTCATGGTTCTGAGGTGTGAAGAAAAGAGCTAATTTGATCAGGAGAAACTGTATATAGGTGTATGATTGTCTTACACAGCTGAATAATTCAGGTGATGTGAGATAAATGAGCTGGGGTCACTGTTGGGACAAGGTCTTTGTCCTCAGAGGTTGGGAGCATTGGAGACAGCGTGGCGTGCTCTCATCCGTCCTTCTCAGCTGCTCTGTGAGCTGGTCAATTCCTTCCCAGTGCTTTTCCAACCGGGCCTTTTTTATCCGTGTTTCCTGTTGAAACACTTACATTTGCAAGGGAGTCATAACAAAAGACAGGCTATAAATGCTGAACCCGTTCTCCTCATATTCACTTGTGCAGCAGAGCTGAGCTCACCAATCTGTTATTGGACCTGTAATACCTTAATGTATCTGAAAGAGTTCTTTCATTGCATACCATGAGCCATAGAAATAAATCAATTTTTAATACGTTCCAAGGACGCAGGAATCCCGTCGGTTCTATGAATTGAATTCACCGAGAGCCTGAATAGTCAGTGTGCATGAAAGCTTGATCAAAGACCGCCAATTTTGTTGTATGGACCCACATTTTAATATTTTTCATACCCTTCATGTCAAATGTAATACCCCAGGGCAGTTGGGCACGTCACAGCCCGCCCCTCTGCTTCATATCCTCTATCATACTGCCATCTAGTGGTAAGGTCGATACATGAACGTCTGTTTATTTTCCCCCACATCCGCAGTTGTTATAACTGTGGAGGGCTGGATCACCATGCCAAGGAGTGCGGACTGCCCCCCCAGCCAAAGAAATGCCACTACTGCCAGAGCATCACGCACATGGTGGCTCAGTGTCCCCACAAGGCGCTGGCGCCCGGCTCTCAGGACCAACCCCCGTCTACCTCGGCCTTCGGTCCAGGGACTGCGCCCTACCTCTACTCTCCAGAGGAGGAGGAGCACGCCGGCTCTTCTCCGCTGGAGGGGTCCTCCTCCTCCCCAGAGGAGCCCCACACACGAGGCCCCCGGACCCAGAGGTGGAGGAAATGCTGAAAACGACCCACAGGGGGCAGTCCTTTCAGCACCAACCTCTGACTCTTGTTTCTCCTGTCAATCAAGGACACCTGAAGCCCCACCCACCCACCTCATCTACCTCACACCTGGAAAAAAAAATCCTTTGGTTGTTTTCTTTCCTTCTGTAAATTTTCACGTCTCTAACGGGGGTGCAGCCACGTGCACACCCCCCTGCTAGCCTTGACCGTGCCCAGTTTCCTGTTCCAGTCACTGCTGGTTATGACGGTATGAATCTTGTTTTCATGCCTGTTTGTTTTTGATTTTTACCTCATGGAACTTTGTGACAGCTGATTTGAATGCTTTACTACTTACTCTTAATGGTTTCAAGCCGCAGATGCTCAACATGGAGGTTTTCCTCTCTCCAAAACGGTGCGAGGCATCTCCTCACGCAGTAGCTCGCCTCTACATGTACCCGCACCTCCAAGCGATAGTCCAGCTTTGCTCGCCGAGCTTTTTAGTGATTTTATTTTATTTTGTGAAAACCATCGAGCTGCTGATGAGACGGGCAGAACCGGCTGACTGTGGACCGGCGCCTGAAAGCAGCGTGTCGTTGCGTGGGCGTGCGTTTCAACGCTCGCCACTTGAATGGCCTCTTCCCCGGGTGCGAGTCAACGCTATTAACCTCCAGTTTTTGGTGTTAGATTTAGATACGACTTCCTGTAATCGTGCTAAGCCAGCCTTAGTTTCAAATTAACGGTGACAGTTGAACCTCCATTTTTGGTTGTTACATATTTAGTTGAGAAATAAGCTTAAATCATAGTTTTAAGTCATTAATATATATGTAAAGTGACAAGATTTAATTAAAATTCTATTACCTTTAATTAATGCTTATATAATAGCTTCTACACAGGGGACTGGGTATTACATGGGATTCTGCGTGGGTGTTTGCAACAACTTGTTACTCTCTCTCTATTTAGCCCCTTTTAATCCCAATCAAGCATTTTTTAAAGCTCACGTGTTTCTCCTGAGAAGTTGAACCCAATTAGCGACTCCAGCACGACGGCTGCCTTTGTGGCGTCGGACTGTGCTCTTAGTGCTGCTTATTACCTCTGAACTGGATCTCACAGAACCTCCATCCGTGCACCGGGCAGGACACGCGTGCTCCTCTTTGGGTTGGCGATGCCCCCTGTGCTGCTGCTGCCGTCACACCCATAGAGAGAGAGAGAGAATCCCAAGTGTGTTTTGGTGGCACAACAACTCTTCTCTGACCATATTGAATGTGAAAGAAAGCTCACCTGAAGTTCCCGTCGCGTGGCTTCGGAGTCGTATCTTAATGTTCTGACAAATCAATGGCGATATCACGTTATAATCTTTTTTTCTTTTTTAATTTTTAATTCTCAGCTGCTTTGGTGTATTTCTATACCAGGGTTTGGCTTCTGAAGGCCTTTAAAGTTGCTGAAGTGCTGCCTCTGTCGGAGCGGGGGGGCGCCACCGCCGCCACCGCCGCTTGTTTTTGTTTCCTTGAAATGTACAGCTTTGTGAATGTGCGCATTAAAACTCCGGATCTCCTCCACGCAGCAGGACAGCGAACGACCAAACCGCATTTTTATACGACCGGCATCTTTTATATGACCTATTTTTTTAACATTTTCCACACAATCCTCTCAGGATGATGAACTGTTCTCAGGGAATTAACCAAAAAAAAAGTGCATTTCATTCTTTTGGGAATCATCCACTGACCGACTCCACAAAACTCTGCTCAGCGACGGCGAGGGGACCCGCGGCCGCACTGATGTTAGCAACTACCTCTTGAGTTACACATTTGCATTTCTTTATATTTTTGGTGTGTTTTGTTATGAGCTCCTCTGATTGACTGTAGGTCACTGTTCTCCCGAGGTGTGAGGAATCCCCCCTCACGTTGCCACAGACCCTCCCCCACCCCCCCACCCCCGTTGCTTTTTTCTTCTACCTAGCCAAACTTTTATTTTTTGTTTTCAATTACAGCAAAAACCTACCTCGTATCTGTTCCTCCACAAACTCCGGACCTCTTCTCAGTCCCTTCTACCTCCTCCATGCAGTTGTTGGTCACGTGACGCACAAGAGTCCAGTCCTACAACCTCAAAGCTTTTTTTTTTTTTAATCTTTGATGGATTCCAGCCGGTGTGTGTGTGTGTCTTTGTGCCCTGCAGGTGGCCGGTGTGTTTACCTCAGATTGTTAGTTAAGCTACGAAGGAATGCTGGGATTGTACTTCGCACTAGTGACTCGTCTCGTCAGGTCTTCTGACCTTTGCAGGCTCATTTTCTGGACGGCCTTTGACAACCAGTTTAACTACCAGTCGTGTCCTTGTGTGTTTTGTAATCTGAAATCGGTAGATTTAACAGTCATGGTGACATTGCAGAGACATCATTGTAAAAAGAAAAGTTTATTAAGATGAATATAATCTTTTAAAAGATCAAAGAGCGGGAGATTTTAATGTGACCTTAGTTTTATGAGCAGTGGGCCTGTGTCTTTTTACAGCAGTAAATAGTGATAGTCTTGTTTTTAGTCGCTTTTCCTCCAATCACTGTAACTACTGATGGATCTCGAATGTTTCCCGTTTAGTATTCAAAGCAGCCAAGCGGATCTGGCACGCGGGGGAATAACGCCCCCCGAGTTAGAAGTGATTTGTTTTTACGTTCGCGGCTGCCTGTTGGACAACGAGCCCGTGCTAATGCTAAAGAAGCCCACGTGGCTTTGATCCATGCAATCATTAGAACTAATGCAGAGGCTCGTATTCAGGTCCAAACTGTCCTGTCTAAAAGGAAATGCAAATGAGCGCCGGCTTCTGCCGTCACTTACGCCTAAACTCCATTAGCGTCTTCACTGGGAATTAAAGCTAATGCGGGGCTTCATCCTTTCTCTCCTCCGGTGTTAACGGAGGCGAACGCTCGCCCGTTACGGGCCGTCTTAGCTCCTCATCGGAGAGCCCGGTTCACGTCTGTTTGCATTCTGTAGCTGACCTTTAACCTCTTCATACATCACAGCAGCAACGACACGAGTCAAGACTGCAAATACAATCATGGGGGGGGAGGGGGAGGGTTGGTCAGCTTGAGAGGACTCTTTGTTGTGTTACTGCAGCTAAATATTGTGTGTTGTTGCAGCACGGCGCGATCCAAGCGTTGCGTTCTCTTCGATTTAAAGGTCCAGTGTGTGTGTTTCGCACATCCAGCGTCAGGACTTCATTCACTGAGCGGTAGGAGTTCTGGACTGGCTCCAGATGTTGCTTTGTCATGTCTCTACAGTAGCCTGGAGGGGACAAACTGACTGGGTGTCAACGGGCAGCTATAATCCGCCACTTTTGTAGTGTTTCAGTAGCCGGAGCTCATTTTAAATCAGGGTACCTCCAGAACATCTGGACAGGCAGAGGTGCTCGGAGAGCTTTAACAATGTTTCAGCCACTAGAGGGCGATCCACACTGGACCTTTGGTGATGCGTTAATCTCTGTTTTAAATCGGTTCAAAAGTGAACTGGAAGACTCTGGAGACTGAACATGGGTGGCATTGTTGAATCAAATATCCATAAGTGCATTGTTTGGACCAGTAGAAACTGGTCCAGGTACCAGTTGTGATCACTTGTTACTCACTGTATGATCTTTTTTGTATAAGAAATGTTCCATTTTTAAGGGAACCCCCTCCCCATGACATCGCACAATTCCAAAAACTGACCCCCCTCGGATTCTTACATGTAAGAGTGACAATCTGAAGTGTGCACGTGGTGTCCAGAAAGGTGGACCGAACCAGCGACCGTCACACTCGGCAATAACGAGCAGACCAGGAAGTAGATCAGAGCACATCTGCCCAGATGTTGGCGCTCTCTAACCGCTGGTCCTGTTGTTGAGAAGCCAGCTGGTTTATTCACACGTGTGGCACCGGATGTTTTTAATCACAATCAAAAGAATTGGGCTTTTTATACTGGAACCGCGGTTCTCTTCTGTTCTCGGAACCGTTCCGTGTTCTTTCAGAGGCGACGACACCGGACCTCTTACGGGGGGGCGACCCCACCAAGGCACATCAGAAGTGCCGATACACCCTTTTGGCGACTATTAAAGTCACATTTCTAGTTTTGTGTTTTTCCTGTCCCCACCACAGCCTGGGGGAGTCTCCGGTGGTGTCGAGAGCCGAGCACTGATTGCTTTTTAAATGGGGAACGATGTTTTTCTTTTTCTATGTTCATATGACTCATTATTTCAGCCCCCGAGTGTACTGCCTTTTTTATTTCTGTGAATTTTGGATTGGATTTTTAAATATCAATGTTTTACTTGATTGCAAAATAAACATATTGGCATTAAAGTTTGTATAATTTCCTACTGGAGTTGCTTGTGTGTTTCCTTTATTGTTTTATTTTTTGTGGACAGTTTCAGGAGTGAATTTGAACTTTTATTGTGAGTTTCTCTCGCTGAAGAACGAGTGCTCACCTTTGTCTTTAATCATCAAAGTTCCTCAATCACGTCAGGATGAATAGAAACCACCTACCACAAACAAGGCTGGGGGGGGGGGGGGGTGATTTAAACGCATCACCTTCCTTTTTGCTCCATTTTCATGAGCCGAGTTCAGCTGAATAACGAGGGTGGGTCCAACATGACTGTCCCCATTTCCCACCACTGGGGGGCAGTGGTGGGCCGCAGTGTAAACCTTCCTCCCCCAGGCCTGAGAACCCCAGAGCCAAAACAAATTAATCGGCTCAACACATCTGACTCGTGGAAGACATCGCCCCCCCCCACACACACACACACACACTCACACCTCATCTTTTGCTCCATGGACCCTCACATTCCCTTTGTTACCCATCATCATGTTAATGGACCTACCCCCCCAATCTCCAGAGGCGTCTTCATCAAGGTCGGCGGTCCGCGTGGCGCAGTGTCATTGGAGGGATCTCAGGGAGGCCGCGATAAGAAGAACCTAATGGATGAGTAGAAATGTGTGTTTTCACCCTTTTTCCTGTCCTCCATCCCATCCCTCATTCCCAAACTGCCTGTTGACCTTTGTGGTACTGCCTCCAGGCTGTATGCTTTAACCTTTCCAGTGAGAGGGTGGGGGGGGGGGGGGTGGGGGTGTCCCTGTGCTGGGAACGCCAGATAAATCACAACAGTTTGTCTGTGGGTGCTGCAGAAGACGACAACACGAGCCGGCGCCGCTCCAACCTTTGTCCTGAAAGCCCGAACACGCACGCAGATGCGCGTTTCCGTTACAGCCACAAGTGGCGGCTGAATTATTCATCCCTCATTAAAATGCATCATGAGCAATAATAGCCGGGGGGTGCGTGTTGTAGTTCCTTCCGTATCTTTGAGTAAAATGCAGGGGTCATTAGGAGCTATTACTGGTCAATTTAGTATGATCAACCACGCTCCGGAGGAAGATGAGAAGAAGAAAAAATAATCCCGATTTCCTCTCCGTGCATTGAGAATTCATGCCGGAGGAGATCAAAGGGGACAGACAAAGAGATGAGAGAATCGACGTCTCCTCGTCTCCATTTGGCTCCCTGAGAGAGGAAGAAAATGACTTTAAAGCTGCTGAGCTGATGAAAGGGAGAAGGTGCATCGTCCATGTCTCGCTCCAGCGGTGGCGAGCTGTGTGTGTTTGGGGGGGGGGGGGGGGGTCACTCACCACCGCCCCTCCGTCCTGCAGCTGGAGTGGAACTGGAAAAGTGCATCCCAACACAAACCATGACTGGACTGGTACTAATTCAGGGCTTTGTGTCCCTCCTGGGCACCTGTACGTATAAGCGGGCATGTGTGCGAACAGGTGGGGGCAAGTCCCACAGACTTAAACACACAATCCCCCCCCCCTGCCCTCCGGTGCTACCTCTGGACCGCCAGGACCGGATCCCTAATGCGCCAGATCAGCACTTCTGCGCGGCTCAGCCGGTTACTGTAAATCTCCCTTTATTGCATTTTCCCGGGATTTCTTATTATGCACGCCGAAGCCCACAGAACGGAGTCAGAGCTCATTTCTAGAGCCGAGACGGCTACAGAAGGGGAATCATCCACCCCGGGCCGGAGTATCGGACCGAAACCCCCGCTGCCAGCACGCTTGATACGACTCACATGGTGGCAAATCATTAAATTATTTACACAGAGCGTACCAGGGATCTGTCAGCCGCTTTAGGGAGAGCGAAGAAAAACGTTGAATTATTCAGCTTTTGTCCGTGGCAACAAGTGCTGTTGCAGTCAGCAGCTTTGGTTCTGCTTTGGCACAATCGGGGAGCGTTTACGGCCGCCATTCTTGCTAGCTGCTGTATGTGGCGGGCGGCTAAATCAAACCTTAGAGACAAGCCTGTGAAAGAAAATCCTATATGGCCTCTACTGATCACACCAAGTCGAGCCTCGACATCTTTATTCTTACATATGTAATGTGGAGATGATTACTAAAGAGCCTTCGGTTAAATAAGTGCTTCGTTATGCCGACGTAGCCTCCTTCTCCACACCTTCCATCCACATATTTAGTTAATGTATCTATAATGTTGTGACCAGTTTCATTTAGATTAGTTATCTGGACAGACAATCAATCAAAGACCAGCTTCTAGTATAATCACACCATTAGAGGGGTTTGAGGGGGTCGTGATTTTAGTCAAAACCTGCAGTTCCCCCCACTGCCGCTAGATGGCAAACATAAATTAATCTACATGTTTGTGCAACAAAAACGAGCTTGGCTCCCCCTGAGCACGTTTTAAACGTTCTGATTTAAAATGACACTTCCCCACTGCTTTCAAATGCAAACACAGAAGTGGACTGTGGGTAAAAAGAAAGATGGCAGCCACCTGGAGCAGTCGGCAGAACCTGGTGGACGAGAGACCTGCAGAATCGTTTGACCTGCTGCCCACAGTGGCGGTGCACCCAGGGGGTATTTAACGGCGACCTCTGACAGACAGACGCGCCTTCAGCGTTTCATAACACGCTCGCGTTACCCCCCCCCTGTATTTAATATCTTATATCTGAATTTGCTGCCACTTGTTCAAAATTATTAAGAATCAAAAAAGGGTTATAGTACATGATCTGCAATCCTGAATTATTAAAACCACTGGGAGATGAGCAGCGGATCGCACGTCCCTTTTCACAGCTTTGCCAAGAGCTATTATCTTAGAATATCTGTGTGACAAACCAAAGTCACATTCAAAATGCAATTTTCTGTCCACACCACAATCTCAGACATTAATCGTCTGATGAAGAAGGCGTTATCCAAGGATACCTCCGCAATGACCCCTTAGGAAAAGGAGGGAGAGGATTTAATATGATGGGAATAAGTGTGACAGAATAAACGGCCCCCTCCGAATGGTCGGACGCGTATCATGACCTTGCCTGTCAATCTGGAGGGCAGTCAGGGCGGCCATTTGTGTTGTGGCGGCAGCGTCTGGCTAAGAAAATCGCTGTCTGGAGGCAATCATCATATGAGAGAGAAATAACAATAAACAATGGGAAACCAGAGCGGCGGAAGGCGTGGGAGGGCAATTTGGGCCTTTCTGCCAAGGTTCCTGTTTACAACCCCGTCATCTGGACTGGTGCGATCTCAGGGCGCCGGTGGTTCAACCTCCCCGCACGTGGACGAGCCCGTCGGAGCGAGAGGAAAGGCAAAAAAAACAAGCTCAACACGCTCGCAAACCTGATTTGATTAACAACTTAGCAATTACCTAATGCATTCTTGGGATAATGCAAATCACGTCTGTGGGTACTTAATCAATTAGAGCTCGACATCGGAGCGGGAAGACGTCAGGCTTTGCTGATGCCGTTTAAAAGGGGTTCCTGACCAAAGATTTCAGGAAAAAAAGACAGAAGGCAGAACTGTAATTCCGACATATTTTTAATGGCATCGTTTGTAAAACGTTGCATCGATGTCAGTTCCGTGAGCTCGTATTTTGTTTTCACGACAAGACGGCCGGGCCGCCGGAGTGGCTCCGATACGTTGCTGCTCCGCCGCCACACGACAATGGAAAATGACAAGCAACACTGGTGAAACGCCAGCGGGTTTCAGGAGGACGCCTTCCCTGTCAGTCTTCAGGCCGCGTTCCGTCGGTTTGGAACGCTGACAAATGTGCCGCGGAGTTGTCGTCGCTAGCATTGGCACGAGTGCGAGTGGAATCCCCGGAATGGCGGGTCGGATGAGGTCAGAAACGAGGGGCAGCCAAGAAGTTAAAACCAAGGTTGCTTGTCGGGAACTTGGGAACCTGGAGGCAGTTAGCAGGAACGATCCGCTCGATCGGAGGGAGCTAATGCTAGCTTTTACTAATCTCCAACACCACATGTACTGCAGCTGCTCTGTTACATATACATTCATCGTCGTCCTTGTCTGAGGTTCTAAATGCACTCGTTTACACGGCAGGTGGGAACCTTCGGCTCCCGTCACACGTCTCCACGTACAGATGCTGCTGCCTAGTGGGAACAGCGGATGCTTTTATCATTTTATTAATATCTCTGCCAAAAAGTCTTTTTTTTAAACACGTGTTTAGTTTTTACATAAAAGTCCCGCACCCAGGTCCCGTTTTTTAACCCTGGAATGCACACCTACCTCTTCAAGTTAGAGATCTTATTTTGAAAGGGAACCTGTCGGGAAGCGACCCCGCTGAAGACGGTCGTGTGGCGAGGTCGTCGCTGCCCCGTTTTTATGTCCACACCCAAAAAAAACCAAGAAAATCCCCAAAGGATCGATATCAGTTAACTTTTTGTCCCCTTTGCCTGGTGTTGGCGTCAAACTACAGCATCAAACTACAGTCGTGGTTAGCATTAACGCAAGCAACAAACGGTCCGCGCGTTGTACTTCGTCTTCAAAGGAAACCCGTCACACGGACGCTGGTCGGGGGGGGGGGGATTTTGCTGACGGAGGCGATGTCCCACTTTCCAGGCTGAGTGGACGGAGCGCCGCGTTCCCAATGGCGCCGCTCCGGTACGGCCGGATGACAGTTCGGTGACTGATGAGAGGGATGAAGCCTGAACAGCAGAGTTTGGAGCCCCGACGGTTGTTGGGACCGGAGGGCTCGGATGGAATCTGCTACATTTTCTGTCCTGTGGGGGTGGGGCCTGGGGGTGGGGCCTGGGGGTGAGGGGGCGTGATACAAAGTACTACAAAACCTCTTGTCCTTGTACAAAATCAAACATTTATGTAGAAATCCTGCGTTTTTAAATAACAGCTAGTACAGAGCGGCGGGGGCAGTGGCGACGTCAATGGCGAGGGCAGCGGCGGGGCAGCGGCGGGGCAGCGGGACGTCAATGGCGAGGGCGGGGGCAGCGGCGGGGCGCAGTGGCGACGTCAATGGCGAGGGCAGCGGCGGGGGCAGGGACGATGGGACCGCGGACAGAGGCTGTCGCATTGACCCGGAACATAACTGGGATGGCGGGAGGTTCTATACAACCGAAGAAGTGTGGCACAAGGAAGGCTTACAGGAGAAAAGGGAACCAAAAGAACAAGCACTCGACAAGGTCAGCAAGGGCGATCTCCACGTATATAACACTTCTTTTTAAATATGTCTTTTCATTTCTCAAACCATTTGAAAAGAACCTTGACCGAAGGGGCCCGGGGGGGGGGCGCGCACGTAGGGAGGCGATACAAAAGACACCAACAACAACAAAAGAAAAAGAGCTACTGTCACAGTTCTGCAAAAGTGTGTGTGTCTGTGTGTGTGTGTGTGTGTGGACCAGGGTTTTTGTCCCACACCTGTTTGTCTTTGTTCATTTTAATCTCTTTTTTTTAATGATCGATCCGTCGACAGATTCTCAGTCCCTGTTCGCTCCCTTCGACGCGTGAACGTGGCGGCGGGGGCCGCACCGCTGGGGCATCCACATTTCCACAGGAAACATCTGTCTGCGTTAGCGCGCGGGTCCAAAAGAATCCTGTTTCCGACCGCTAACCTCGGTCTGAGTCAGCTGGTGTTTGACCTGCCGCGACCCCCGGCCTCGTCACCCCCTCCGCGGTTTCAGTGGGGGGGGGGGGTTCAGGCCATGGTCTCCTTCCCCGGGAGTCTCCTGTCGTTGAACGTGTGCATGTTAATAACCTCCTCGGTCTTGACGATGACGGGCGGCTGGGGCTTCTGTTTGAGGCGCCGCTGACACTTCAGAGACACGCGTAGCTCATCCATCATGGCGCTGCAGAACGATCGCTGCAGAGGGGCGGGGGTGGGGGGTGGGGGGTGGGGGGGGGGGGGGCAGAGCCAGAGACGGTTTGTTTTGGCTTTTGTGAGATATGCAAATGCACCTAGAAACGATCCATTACCCCCGACATGCAGCCTATTACCAAGATGTGGCGACGTGATTTGAGGTTTTAGCCGATGAAGCGGCGCTCTTTAAACCCCAAATTTGGACTTCCTTTTACTTTAAAAGTGCAAAAATATATTTTTTCCTGATTTCAGCCTACAATCATTCTTATTCTTTTTATCACTGTTGTTGACACCCCCCCCTCCCCCCCCCCCAGCCCTGTATCTCCCAGGGGCAATGCCGCGTCCTCTAAACTTAATAACAATTGGAAAAAAACTAATCAACTCTAGACGCACAACTAAAACTGAATTGAATCTTTTTCATTTAAAAATGTTGCTTGTCTGTCATCATCTGAATATATGAGCAACAGCTCATTTCAAATTTGTCGCTATATGTTCATGCGTTAGCATAGAAATCAAGGGGAATTTTAGCGGTGCACATTTCTAGGTTGGAAAAGGTGAGCATTGTTTTTTTTATAGGACTGTGAAGGCCAGCTGTAAAATGGAGGCTGTTTCACGCTGTTAGTGGCTACAGAGGAATCTTTTAGCATTAGCTCTGTAAACGCTGGTCAATAATCTGATGCTGTTGGTGGTGAAACTAATATAGACGCGGCAGGAATCAATAACACATTTTTGAGTATCGACCCGCGTCCTTCTCAGTGACTGGCGCAATCGTGATACTTACACAATCGTTTTGTGGGAAACGAGTTGACATTTAAAGTTACGACGTGTCCCGGATTTCCCCCTTTCAGCTTTATTACTCTATTTTATATTTCAAACTCTGCCAAGAACCAGAGATATGTAACATTGTCTCGCCAGCAGGAAATGTAAAAGGCATTAAATAAGGGGAGAAAATATCCACTAAAGCAGATTAAATCCAAAAATACTGGTAGCTTCCTTTAAAATATCAACCTCCCCAGAGACAATGTGACACATTTATGTAACCTTGGTGAAATGAGCCGCCGTTGTCTCCGCGTTCCGGACGAAATCCTGTAAAACGCTGGCGTGCTTGTGCAGATTTCAGCACATTCGCTCGCTGATTATGAAGAATCTCATTAAAATTTGAAGAGACAATATCAAAAGCAAGAGTGTGTGCGGCGAAGTATGAAAGCCATTATTGTGCTGTTTGCGTAGGTGCTGGAGATGTACGTCTGGAGGTGGCTCATGCTGTTTGTATTTGCATATATGTGGAGGCGACACTCTGGATACGAGACGACGCGGCGGTAAAGGGCGACATGCAAGCAGATGGCGATACGCTGAGGAACGCCGCGGTCGCGTTCTCTCGCTGTTTCCCGCTGGATTAGCAACAGAGCGGCGCAGCGGCCTTAAGAAGAAGCTGCTAATCACAGAAACTTTTTAGAGGCCCATATTTTGGGTGAAAGATCCCCTCATCCTCTTTTATATAAAGGTCACTCCCGCCCATTAGCTTCTTGGAGCGCCGTAAACGGGCGTTGCCATGCTTACCTTCTCCAGCTGGGCGTTCTGTTTGGACTTGTAGAGGACCTCCCCAACGGCCACGAACACGGACAGCACCAGTCCGGCAGCCAGTACGATGAAGATCCCGCCGATGTTCTGCACCCCCAGGGCGCTGGCCTCTTTGCTCTCCTCCTCGGGACACCCGTTGCCTCGCCACCACTTCTCCTTCATCATGTGCAGCTTCCCTTCCTCCTGCAGCTGCAGGATGGCGATGGTGATCTTGTCTCTGTATGGGGAGCCTGCGGAGGAGGAGCAGACCATCTGGAACCTGAAAGGGGCCGCCCATATCAGATAGAACGCAGCCTAGCTCGCGCGTGGCGGCGCAACCCGTCGGGTTATTGTTGCCCCCCCCCCCACGTCCGTGAGTCCCCCTTCAAATCCCACTAATCCGCACATTCGCGGAGCGACTCCAAACTTCACGCTTCCCTCCGCAGCGCGTGAATTCTAATGCGCAGGGAGTCGGCAACAAAGACTCGTCTCCATGCTGCGGTGATTTGGACGGATTAGGAGTGGGGGGGTCGTGTCGGGAATGACAGGTGCGTGTCTAACTGGTTATGATGCGTTTACTGTCCCGAAGGACTCAGACCTGCAGACGGGGGGAAGGCGCCAGAATTAGCGGAGGGTCATTAAGGCACGGCGGGCCCTGGCGTGATCAGAGGAGGGGAAATGTTGGAGTCCCTCGGCCGTGACACCGTAAACAGCGTGTGTGACACCAGACGGGTCCGATGGAGCCACAGCGGGCCCTCGGCGCTCCAACCGGGCCGGCGAAGATGAATGCTTCCTGTGAGGCTCCGTGTTTCATTTCTAAAGCGCTTTAAAAGCTTGTTCCAACATTTATGTGATGACGGAGGGCGCCCGCCGTGACACCGCACCATTTCCTCTTTTCTTTTGGTTTTTTCAGGCTCGCGGTGACTCGAACAAGATCTGAAATCTTTGTCGCGTTGACAAATCGTCTCATGCGGGGGAGGGGGGGGGGACATTTTGTGCCTCGGCTGTCTTCGCGCCGCCTGCTCGTCTCACCTGTCGGCCCCTTTGGTGTCTCCTCTCTGTCTCATCCATCATTCATCTATTACCCTCCATCATCCTTTCATCCCCGCGTCTCCACGTATTCGCTCTGACAAAGGGGGACATTTACTTTGGGAAAAAAAGAAACCCAAAAAACAAGAGTAATTGTGGTAACAGCGCCTCACACGCCTGGTCCCAGCGTTTGGTGAACCTCTGATTTTTAGCTTTGAGTGCTGTTCATGTGCAGCAGCTGTATAAACCTGAAGTGTGTGTGTGTGTGTGTGTGTGTGTGTGTGTGAGTAAGAGAAAAGCATATGCTTCTTTCATCTGAAGATGAGAGATCTATCAAGCGCCCGACTCCCCTGATTCGGGCTCGGCTCATATTTCCAATGATTAATGATGGCTTAACAAAGCCGGCCTCGGATAAATGCTAATGTGGGTCCTCGGAGGCGGCGAGCGGGGAACGTGCGGACGGAAAGACAGCCGCGCCCGACACGGCGCGCATACGCGACTACCTGACAGATGTTCGGCACCCTCCACTCCCACGCTGTCTGGTTTGGAGTATTAATCGTCGCGGTTTGGGGCGGATCATTTCGGGCGACTTGGCGCCTCTTTTGGGGAAAGCTAGGGACACGAGGTTGCCATGGAGATCATCAATGGTGGGAGAGAAAAAAACTGTAAAAGTGCAGCAAGGGCTTTGCTTTATCGTACTAATCTGGGTATTATCGCGATCAATCTAAACGATAACGCGCGCTGACAACTGGTGATTCGGTTCATTGGTGGATGGAGACGGAGCTGATCGCCTCTGTCATTAATCGACTCTGTCAAACTCTTAATAAATGACTGATTTAAAAAAATAAAATAAAATCAACTCATCTCATTCAATAAAAAAGGCATCTGCAGATATTTTATAATCACATCTGCACTTCAACCCCCATTTAAATGGATGCAGGAGAGAACGGGGGTCCTCGTGGCGGCGCCGAGCCGGTCCTCATCAAAATGGAGCCCTCCTGTTTGTCTCAAAAGAAACGCCACACAAATAACACAACTCATTCGGAATAAATGAGGCAATTAACTATCTCAAGGCCTCTTCTAGCGCAGCAGAAATCTTCCCAGCGCAGGATGAGGGCCTTTATTGAGAACGCTGATTTAGTTCACAGTAATAACTTTCAGCATTTTTAATCTTTTTTTTAATGCTTGACGCCACCGAGCCACTTGTCCCTGAAAGAAGCCGGCTGGGATAAAGGGCTGAAGTGGCCCATTTGATCCTCTGTGTTGCCATAGAGGTCGTCCACATTTTGGGACCCTTGTGTGCAGCTGAATGGTGTCAGAGCGAGTCACGTAGCCACGGAGGGACTATATTTCACCGCATCACCTCGGCTTCGTTACAGCCGAGGCCGCCATCACATCCCCGCAGATCCATAACTGGCCCATATTCATCAGCAGGAGCCAGCTGTGGACGCTGCTCCCCAGTTTGATGGCCGTTCGTTTAACCCATGATGGATGCGGCCATTACAGATGCCCGCGATGCTCCCCGCGGCCTCGTCACGACCGCTCGAGCCGCTGTGACACTGCGGCTGAAGCCGTCAGCGGCTGGTGCACGAAGGCCATCGGCGCATCATGAAAAAGAGGTGGGAAAACTTTTTTGAGAGAGAATCGAGCCAATGGGCTGAAGCCGGTTACAAAGTAATGGAAGTAGGTCAAATGGGAGTTGAAAAAGTGCCTTTTTAGTCGTCTATAGAGGACTTTGTGTCTTAGTTTTAAGCTCAGAAATGATTTAATGTCAGGTAATCGCAAGGCGGTTGCGTTAGCCTGACGTTCGCGGTTGCCTTTTGTTATTCTTTCACAGTGTTGCACCTCCAGTCTCACCTTTGGTGACGCAAAGGCCTGAACGCACCACAAAGGTGTGTTTTTGACTGCCCACTTTACAATTACAGCAAAGGGGAAAGAACCCTAATGACTGTTAATGCAGAGCTGGGACTGCGCCGCGCCGCGCCTCGAGCCCCCGGCGCTTCTTAACCTTAGCCATAAATTCAGCCATTCACTTTTCATTAAGCTAAAGCTCTAACGGCTCACACATGTGAACCGTTAGAATGGCGGCCCCATCAATAAAGGTCAACCCTCCTGTTCAAAGACCGTATATATCACCCACACCGTATATTTTAACAGCACCTGCATTATCCTGCGCTGGTCTACAGATTTATTCAAGATAATTTAGAGATCCGAGGCAGAGTCCCATCATTTACCCATTGGTGTTCCCACTCCGTAGGCCGTGGAGTCGATCAGGCCTCCGATCTGGGTCAGGTTGCAGTTCCTCTGGGTGACAAACTCAATGGTGGTGGACTCCATGAGGAAGGCGTAGTCGGCGGTCAGCACGCGCTGGATGCCCTCCTCCACGTTCTTCACCATCACCGACTGCCTCCTGCTGTTCATGAACTCCCACATCTTGTCATAGGTGGAGATTTTGGTTTTCTATGAAATTAAAGAGGAATCGTTTTCAAAGTCACCGTGACACAAGTCCAACCTTTTGCATCTATCTCTGATCCGATCTCTGATCTGATAGTTCCTCTTTAATAATTAGCTTGGCTCAGATACTTGTAGTGAACGTCTAGTGCTAGCCTGCCGCTATCTTCAGTGAACAGAAACATTTGCCAGTGTCAAGCATCACTGTCCCTGAACTAATTATTATGCTGTTTTTTTATTTGCCATCTTTCCTGAATATGAAATAATGGTATTTGCTCGTAAATACGGCCATTTGTCAGCCTCGAAAGATACAAAATTTCTACTTGCTCGGGAAAAACAACACTGTAAATATGGGATGTTTGGTCAAAGGAATTGATTTCTTTGTACTTCTGATAGCTTTTCCAGCAGCATTAAACATTGGACCTGAAGTTTAATTCTGCTATGATCTAATTAGTTTTTCCATTTATGATCTGTGACGTTTCAGAAAGTATCCTAATAGGGTTTTTTTATGCATCGTGCATGCTGTTTAGGATTTTAGATGTAGCGCTGTCGCTTGTTCTAACCCATTTTCATTAGCATGACTTGACTTTGGCATTTTTGTGGCAGCCACCTTTTCCCAGACATCACAGTCAGCTGCATTTATAACGACAGCAGAAGTTGTTAGGGCGGGGGACGGCATGCAGGATGCACGGCTGTAAATATCCTAGGCTGGGTTTGTGATGTCACCTGTTCCGCTTTCATTAGCCAGAAAGCAGAACCTTGAGTCTGATACCTTGAAGAAGGTCATGGTGGCGCCGTCCTCCACCACCCCATACAGGATTTTGGTTTGCTTGGCCAGGTCGTCAGCAGAGTCTATGGGGGACTCCATCCTCTCCACAGTGAGGAAGGCAGCCAAATTGGCCGTGTATGAGGAAATGATGATGAGGGTGAAGAACCACCAGATGCCTCCCACTATTCGAGTTGACAGGGCCTTGGGCATGAGCTCTGAGCCTGGTGTAAGGGAGTTGGCAGGGATCAATATCAGGCCTCAAAAGTCTCAGCAAGTCGTCATTATGAGTCTCATCATGGTCTGGATGCTAATGCATATTTGTATTGAACGAGCCGAACCATTTCAAAACAGCCTTATCAATGCTGATGTGCCACTTGTTGAAGATGCCTCTAGAGAGCACTTAACGGCCCAGTGTGAGAGATCTGCTTCCCCAGAGCTTGCAGGAATGAAATCCCAACCCCATGAGTGGCAGGAAGCTACAGGAATGAAATATTACCAAACCAGAGGCTTGTTGCTACTTGCAAACGTGATTGATTCCAGCTGACGAGTACTATAACATTTGCATTCAAGTCCATATTTGTCTTGATGTCTTAAACTAAGTACTTTTTCACTATAAGGAAAATGTGATTTTTATACATTGTGTGATTTTTGATGGCCAGTGTTTAAAATTCGCGCACCCTGGACCTTTAAGAGGATCTCCCCACAGTCACAAGTGACAGTTTACACAGTTCGAATATAAATGATTTCCAAATAACAATGGGGCTGTTTGGGCCAGAGAATCATGCACCCAAGGTAACCTCAAATCCTGACTCCACACCCCACTGACCTCGAGGTGCTGAGCCAAGGGCAAGAGGAGAGAGCACTGAGAGGAACGCATGTTTATGCTCACTTCTTTTAGCATTTAGCAACATTAGCATACATTTACTGACCTACAATTCTGCGTAACCTGGTGTGCACGTCTCACACGTGCATGTGGGTTTATTACCCATGAGTGCCCACGGGTTAAGATGACCGCATTTAAAATATTCCAGATGTGCAGTGACACAGCTTAGCTTCCTCGGAGGTCTCTCCCTGTTGCCACTGGCTTGGATGAAACCCCCCCCAACCCTCAGAGACAGTGGGGGTGTCGAGAGCTGCGCGGAGCAACAGCGGCCACAGGCTGAGGCAACTACCTTGCTGCATGAGAGCCCCGACTCCAAACCAGAAACTATTGAGCAGCGTAAAATTGTTTTCCACCACGTCCGAGTCTGGGTTGCAGGGATGAGGGTTGTACCACTCGTAAGGGCTGAACCTACAGGAGAGAACAGGGAGAAGAGTGTGTCAGCATAAAGAGCATCGGGCTCCCCGGTGCAGATTAAACGGCTCATAAAAGATACATCTTAAAACAGTGCGAGTGGGAACAAAGAGCATGTAAACGTGCAGGAACTGAGTGTCGCAGCCCCCAGGCTGAGAGCAGAGACGAGGACCGATCATTTTGGCTTTTGCGGAGATCCACATATTGGCATATTCAAATGCCGTCAGCTTATAGTGAGGACGGATCAATAGGCTGGAATAACAGTGTCACCGGTGATAATGTCCCACAGCCTGCTGGCTCGAGCTCATTTGGATTCACTGACTCAGGAGCCTATACGTGACTGCAACCGCAATCACAGCTACTCTGATGATGCAACAGCCTACGCAGTGAACCCTCCACCTCCCCCCCCCCCCCCCCCCCCCAACACGGGACTGCTTTCCAGCAGCCTCCATGCCTCTCCATCCCCTTATCTGCTTTTCTTCTCCCCTCACCCACACCTCAACAGCCCGTACCTCATTTCCCTCCTAATTACCCCACTTCCCCTCCACTTTCACCCCCGGCCGCCTGCCCGGGCTGATTGTCAATGTCTTCAGGTGATTCTTGGACGCTTCTCGTTTATTATACTAAGCAAAAGTGGCACGGCATTAGCACTGGGGGGGGGATTGGGTTAGCATTAAACATCAGAATCTGCTGGGGTTTGTGCTGAAGCGCTCGCTACAGGGAGCATTGCTTATTCAGGGTTCAGGGCCCATCAGGTTAGATGTTTAGCTCTTCCTCCAACATGCTGCATGCTGATAAGCCGGCGAACTAGAATCACAGATCTGGCAGCGAAAACGCGAGACGCCGTTTGTCAGCGAGCATTCCCAGACCGGTAGAGATGTACAGTATATATGCAGATGTCGGTGTTTACACGCGCCGTTCCGCGTTTCAAATGATCAAACCAAATGTTCCCCGATAGCTGCTGGAATTCACCGCCGCTCGACTGAGACGGATGTACAGCTCTATACAAACACCCTGTCATGTGATGTTTTCTCCAACTGGTGCTGCGGGCCAATTATAGCGTATTTTGCTATTTTTTCTTTTCCTTTTTTGTTATGTTGTCATGCATTTCCAGCTCTGTCTCCCTTGAGCTTCATCGACGTGGATGCGGCAGCGATGACACACACATAATTCTCCCTGTCAAATGCATCAAGATGCCCGATTTACTGGAATGTCAATGAGCTCCGTCTCCTTGAGAATGCAGACAGCTGAAATGGCACCACGGCCTCGTGGTGTGGAATGTGGCGTGCGTGTGCGCGCAGCCCGAGTGCTTGCACGTGTGCCTTCATCGCGGTGTGGGCGTGCGCCTGTCGGCATCTGTAGATCCACGCTGCCTCAATCAAATAAATCCATACTGGTTAAATATGCGCTAGGACAAATAAAGCAAGGCACCCTTCAGCACAGCAGCCTCTTTTCAGACACACACACACACACACACACACACACACACACACACACACACACACACACACACACACGTACATGCTCTAATTGGATTTGGTTGGTCCCAGTCAGTATCTTTTGTATGCATCCAGTCCGCCGGTTCGTCTGTATGACCTTTGCCTGCAGCTGGTCCATATTCCTGCGGGCCATGTTCCGCACACTGATCAGCAGGAAGAAGGTGATGTGGAACATGGAGACGTAAGGTCACCTCCTCACCGCGCGAGAGGGTAACACTGAACTGTGCGTGGAATTCTAAAAGGGCTCGAGCCTCCACCTCTCTCCTCCCACAACTGTCCCTGACCACAATAACACGACAGGCTCCCACCATTAACTGTCTGTTGGATTCAATTACTCCGGATGGCCTTATAGATCTGCTGCCTTTCTTCTACAAGGCCAGCTGAAGAGGCTGGGGGGGGGGGGGTGGAGGTGTTCTTAGCACCACTGTGGTCTTGTGTCCGGCTGTAGCACGGATCCTCTTTTCTTGTGTGCTATGTACGAAGAAAGGCGAGAGAGTTTGTGGTCAGAGAATATCTCTGATTTGTTAATAAAGGGAGGAATCAATCGAAGCACAAACAGAGCTGGAGGAGGCATCGAGCGAATCCATTACGCTGGAGCTTGAAATGAGACGCCTTATTTATTCAGCGAGAAAAAGCGGATGCGCGTTTGTGTGTGTCTTTCTGAGTGTGTGTACGGAGGGGGAGCTTTCAAAGACACAAATCCCCAGTGAGATTGAGGGGTTTAATGTTTTATTGTGCAAAACCAAGACTTCATAAGCTCTCACGACTCACTCCGGTTGCTGGGATTAAAGAAAATAATATACTCTGCATTTAGAGAATTGGTCAGTCAATTGGGGGCCACGCAATCATTCAGTACCGGACTTAGGACGGAACCCATACAGCGAACAGAGATCAGCGTAGTTTAGGCTTTAGCTGAGCACACGTGGGTGTTGCATGGAGAAACAATTCAAGGCCGTTTCTCTGCAAGCAAAAGACAATCAAAGGGAGAACGGCATGCTTTCCACTTACCCTGAGCAAGAGTGGTAACAACGGGTATCAAATATGCATATTCTGACCTCACTTAGGTGACAGTTGCTGCTCGTCTCACTTGCATTCATTTGGCCGGTAACATTAGATGAAATTGTGTGTTAAACGTTAAAACTTTTGGATTAACTTGTGTCAGAGGACTGAAGAAGCTGAAATATTCTACCTTTCTCGTAGATGACGCCGAAATAAGACAGCAAACAGAGCCCACAAGTGTGCGCTCCGATTTTAGCTAATCTCATGTTAGCAAGTGACCTTGAAGTAAAGGTGTTACCAGGGTAACGTGCATCAAAATGCGCTTAGATTATACATTTTAGTTTGGATCCAAGAGACTAAAAGGTAAACACCAGTGTTTGCAGAGGTTTTGCCTAGCACAGCTTCTCAAAGACCCAATTCAACATTTTCAAGTCCAGAGGGAGCAACTGCTGCGTGTCAGTGACAGTGAGCTAAACATCGAGGAAGAAGGAAGTGGGGGGAGCAAAAAGGAAATGAGGACAGCAGGGAAGGGAGGGGGGGGTGACATGTTACCTGGCTATGACAAACAGCACACAACTGACACCCAAGCAAGCCAGCAGAATATACATCCAGATATCAGGTGAGAGAGGGTTGAGGAAGGAGAACACCCCGGGATTGGTGCCGTTGGGCTTGCGGTACAGGATACTTATCCCCAGTGTCATGAAAGGCTTGGAGAAGTCGATGACCTTCTCCCTGACGTAGGTGATGGCCAGGGGAGCTACCGCCAGGTCCGCTTTCTGTAACGAGATAATAGAGGTGGCGTGTGGGATTGGTTGGGAGGGGGGGAGGGGGGGTTGGGTGTTTGACTCCATTGACGAAGGACAACCAATGGTGTTAGGATTTGATTTCTGTCGACAGCAGGTCCGATCAATATGTACGCCCGGAATGAGAAAGGACAGAAAATTGCTCGGGCCATTAGTTCACATGGATTTGCAGGTAAAAGGAAATACGGTAGCTGTTTTCGGAATGAGATTAATCCGTGTCTAATTGACCGTGTGCTCTTTGTGTCAGGTTATGGTTCCGCACACCTGTCAATAACATTCCTCCGGGAAGGAGGATGACGATGACCCTTGGGAAGGATTTAATCAGACATTTGAGTGCTAACAACATGTGATATTTTAGGAAAATGTGATGCTAGAATGCTAGCATTAGCGCATTTGGCGATCATCGGTGGGTTCCGAGTTTCGGTCGACTCACGTGATCCATCAGCTCGCGCACCATGCCGTTCCATTGACCTGTGCCCTCATCCAGCGCGCCGTACTTCCCATCTTCCACTAATCGCAGCTCGTAGCGAAAGCCGAGGATGCCCGAGAGTTCCCTCAGCAGGTCGATGCAGTAGCCCTCGAAGCGGTCGTTCCCGTACAAAGGCTTGTCCGACTTCTTGAACATCACGTACGGCTCGTCCTGCGCGGGAAAATAAATTGGCATTAGAGCCCGGCCAGGCCAATTTTCAGTTTGATATTGACCTGTGTTTGTCGAGCGTCTGCGTTTTCATTTGTTCTGTCTCTACCAGAATGGTGGATACACGCAGGGATTTGTTAGCCAGAGAGTCAGTGATGTTGGATGTCTTGCTATTGTGAGCCTCTGTCATATTCAGACCGCTGGGAGGATCCCACGTTCCGATCTGTCGAGACAATTTACTCTTTAGTTTGCATCACTTCGTCTTGTCTACCGGAAACAATGGTCTATACTTCCGTATTCCCGGCTCACATCTCATCTACGCTAATATGGGGGATACCTTTTCCAAGCCCTCCTCCTTCAAACTGATGACGTCCAGGTCGAAATCTGTCCTCAGACCGTTGGTTTTGTTGAAGAGAACGCGCCCAGTCAGGCCGTCCCAGTGCGCCTGCAGACAGAAGCTCATGGCGTCACCAACTGGAATTCTGAGTAGCTGCTTTTCTCAGCGACATCAATCCCACCAATTGAAGCGGAAAACTTTTCTTTTTCTGGCCTAATTAGGAATTCTGTCTGTCTCTGGCCCTCGCCATCTACCTCTGTAACAAAACGAGGGGGGGGGGGGGGCGATGGCGAGAGTGAAGGCAGGTTTGACAGGTAAGAGTTCATTATGCATGTGCTTCATTGTGCTTGAAGTTTCACATCAAAGGCGGTTGGAGGAACAGACGGGTGTGGAAAGCACGAGCAGATGGGGGGGGGGGGCGACAGTGTCTTGTTCTGAAAAGCACCTGCAATTATACTATCCAGAGTCGTAATGATGATATTTTCGAAAGCAAACTGGGGAGAACAAAGCGGGTAGCCGACCCCGGCCAGAATTATGCAGCGGCTTTGATATGAGCGCTGCAAAGAAGATGGGGAACAAAACAGGAAGACAACAACAACCCTGTCGTCTTCCTGTTAGAGGTGTGAAATTGTGAAAGAGCGATCGAACAGAAGTTGGTTAAAGTACAGATGCGTCGGCGCACCCCTCCGACACGCAGCGGACCACGTTAGGGGTGAAGCCCCGGCGACCCCGTACCTCTTTGATGAGGTTGATGAAACGTCCCCCGAAGCGCCAGGGCTTGTGGCGGTTACACTGCAGAGAGCTGACGGTGATCTGCTGCGACTGCTGCACGGCCACGGCCACCACGTGCACGGCGTCGTACATCAGCGCCGCGTCTGTCTGCAGACACAGGAGGTTGGGGGGGGGGGGGGGGGGGGTATCAGTGGAGGCCTTCATAACACCTGCCGATACTCACGACCTTTCGGGGGAGCGTAAGGAACGACGTCACGTCTCCGGTGTCTTGTTTTATTCGTTGGTCGGCAGACGAGGACATAAATTAGGAGAGGAGGCAGCAGTAAATGCCCCGCACAAATGGCACGGTGTCTCCGCCTGTTAGAAAAACTACCCCACCGCTGTCTGGAGCGATTTGAGAAGCTCCACCAGGGAGAGAGTCTCAGCGGAAGCCCGGCCTGTCAGCGTGAAGACTAATGCTTTCTGATGGGCGCGCCTCTCCTCCGCAGAGCGGGAGCCCAAACGGGCGCCGAGGCAGGAGGAGCAGCGTCCGACCCGGCCTAGCATGCTAAACAGGCGCGGCTCATGACATCACACGGGAGCCTCCAGAGGGACTGAGAGCTCAGACTGAACATTTTCACACTGACATGCTGAGATTCGTCTTCGTGGCTCTGACGGGCACACGCGCTACTGTGAGAGCCTCCCCGCGGTTCGCACTCCACATTTACTCAGGTCAACACGTCACAGCTCAGCTCTGATCCCATTTCCACGCTCCCTCAGTGGCTGAAACACACTGTGCTGATCTCATTTGATGAGTCCTGGGTGACCAACCTGCAGCCGAGGATGAAAAATGAGTGCGAGACCTCAGCGTATCTGGAGCCCTTCGCTCCCTGGGATGCCGGAGCGGACCGGCAGGGCTCCGGTGGCACAGTGGGGGGGCACTGAACTGGAGCCAATCCTCCGTTGTCTCCGTGGGTGAAATGGTGCATCCACACCAGAAAAGCATGAAACGTTTGGGAGTATCGGGGTGGGGGAGGGGACGAGACCACCTGTGTCGTTGATCCAAAGCGTATCTATGGTGACAGTTCAATTACAGATAGGAAAACTTTACGTAGAGTCAAACGGAGAAGGTTCTAGAATGGCAAATACATCTGTGCAACAGCTCCAGCGTATCTGCAGGGCTGTGTGTGTGTGTGTGTGTGTGTGTGTGGTGTGTGTGTGTGTGTGTCCTTTTGTTATAGTTCTAATGGCAAACACTGCTCAGGAGAAGAGTCCATCTGGCTCATCTATTTCATAAACAGCAGAGCGGTTTGACACAGTCAGCATCTAAATAGGATCCTCTCCGCTGAAGCGGAGGTTCTCGATGTTCTCTCATCCAATTACTGGATTACGCAGAACGTGCAATTGAATCAAATTCCCTCTTTTCTTCCCGACATATTTCCAAACGGCAGCTGAATCTGATCTGAAGGTTTTCCTCCCGTCCAACTTGAAAACAGTAGATTCGGCTGCCTGGGTTGAGGCGTTCAGCAGATTTGAGTTTGGAGGTCAGGAAAACTATAAAATCCGCCTTTGACCTTTGTAACCTCGGCTCCTCTTTTGACCTTTGCTGCAGCAACGCTGACTTTTGCCTTTGAAAACAATCAATAGCACTTTTGGTCTTCCATTATTCATAAAGATCAAGCCAGCGTCGCCCTTTGAGCGATTATGCATTTAAACACACTCGGAAAAATACATCTGAGAAAGTTTTCTGCTTCTGACGACGTCACGTCTAAATATAGCCCCTGTTGCTGGCAGCCCTTGCTTCCTACGGCCCTCCGAAAGAAGTGTAATATGATGGATTTGTGATTCCATATGGAGCCGTGATGGCGGGAGGGTCACTCTTCCACAGTGAACGTTCATCATTTCCTGCCAAACCTCGGGAGCCAGGCCTGGAAAAAGGGGGGAATTTGGAAATATAAGGCGTTATGAGATCCGGTCTGTGTGTAGGAATTACACACAACATCCTGTTAAACCACAGCGAAACCTCTGACATCCCATAATGAAAACTTTACAGTCTGAATCTGTAAGCACGTATTTTATGTGGGCGGCATTACGCGGCAGAATGCCTTTATTGTGACATAAAGATTGATTTTACGACGCAAGGCCAGTTTACAATAGGACATTTTACCAACAATCTTCTGTGTTTGCCGCCTGTGCTGATTTATCCCACCGATTTAGGCGATATTAACTCAGAGCATCGGAAAAGAGAAGCATTCCCGGGCAGCTTTCACCTTCCGATCGTTGATGCATTATCTGGCTCAGATGACAGATACGGAAAAGAGTTCCCTCTTTTCCATTTTTCTGATTCCTTTGTAGCAGACAGATTCCGAAAAAAAATCCTTTTGTGATGGAACAAAAAAAAAAGGAGAAGAAGAAGAAGCTGGCATCGAGTGGAAGATGAAGAGATCAAGGATGGGGAGGAGGGGGGGGGGGGTGATGGGATGATGGCTCTGGCAGATTGCATTCAATTTAAAAGCAATCCAAGTGCGATCGCGATATTTATTTCAGAGCCTCGCTGTGGGTCTGTCATGGTTGTTTCAAGTGGTTTAAGTGAAACCAATCTTCGACCCTGGGGGGTGCTTACACGGCGAGGGGACAGAGCTTCAAACGAAGTGCCCCAAATGACCCCCCCAAAAATCTCAGTTTTCAGGAGGAACAAATGAGGGTTGAAAAGAAGTTTCCTCATATGGCGCAGGTGATCTGCACACTGAGCTGCCTGTAGCTGCATGTCTGAGTGTGTGTGTGTGTGGTGTGTGTGTGTGTGTGTGTGTGTGTGTCCTTTTGTTATAGTTCTAATGGCAAACACTGCTCAGGAGAAGAGTCCATCTGGCTCATCTATTTCATAAACAGCAGAGCGGTTTGACACAGTCAGCATCTAAATAGGATCCTCTCCGCTGAAGCGGAGGTTCTCGATGTTCTCTCATCCAATTACTGGATTACGCAGAACGTGCAATTGAATCAAATTCCCTCTTTTCTTCCCGACATATTTCCAAACGGCAGCTGAATCTGATCTGAAGGTTTTCCTCCCGTCCAACGTGAAAACAGTAGATTCGGCTGCCTGGGTTGAGGCGTTCAGCAGATTTGAGTTTGGAGGTCAGGAAAACTATAAAATCCGCCTTTGACCTTTGTAACCTCGGCTCCTCTTTTGACCTTTGCTGCAGCAACGCTGACTTTTGCCTTTGAAAACAATCAATAGCACTTTTGGTCTTCCATTATTCATAAAGATCAAGCCAGCGTCGCCCTTTGAGCGATTATGCATTTAAACACACTCGGAAAAAGACATCTGAGAAAGTTTTCTGCTTCTGACGACGTCACGTCTAAATATAGCCCCTGTTGCTGGCAGCCCTTGCTTCCTACGGCCCTCCGAAAGAAGTGTAATATGATGGATTTGTGATTCCATATGGAGCCGTGATGGCGGGAGGGTCACTCTTCCACAGTGAACGTTCATCATTTCCTGCCAAACCTCGGGAGCCAGGCCTGGAAAAAGGGGGGAATTTGGAAATATAAGGCGTTATGAGATCCGGTCTGTGTGTAGGAATTACACACAACATCCTGTTAAACCACAGCGAAACCTCTGACATCCCATAATGAAAACTTTACAGTCTGAATCTGTAAGCACGTATTTTATGTGGGCGGCATTACGCGGCAGAATGCGTTTATTGTGACATAAAGATTGATTTTACGACGCAAGGCCAGTTTACAATAGGACATTTTACCAACAATCTTCTGCGTTTGCCGCCTGTGCTGATTTATCCCACCGATTTAGGCGATATTAACTCAGAGCATCGGAAAAGAGAAGCATTCCCGGGCAGCTTTCACCTTCCGATCGTTGATGCATCAGACATTATCTGGCTCAGATGACAGATACGGAAAAGAGTTCCCTCTTTTCCATTTTTCTGATTCCTTTGTAGCAGACAGATTCTGAAAAAAAATCCTTTTGTGATGAAACAGAAAAAAAAGGAGAAGAAGAAGAAGCTGGCATCGAGTGGAAGATGAAGAGATCAAGGATGGGGAGGAGGGGGGGGGTGATGGGATGATGGCTCTGGCAGATTGCATTCAATTTAAAAGCAATCCAAGTGCGATCGCGATATTTATTTCAGAGCCTCGCTGTGGGTCTGTCATGGTTGTTTCAAGTGGTTTAAGTGAAACCAATCTTCGACCCTGGGGGGTGCTTACACGGCGAGGGGACAGAGCTTCAAACGAAGTGCCCCAAATGACCCCCCCAAAAATCTCAGTTTTCAGGAGGAACAAATGAGGGTTGAAAAGAAGTTTCCTCATATGGCGCAGGTGATCTGCACACTGAGCTGCCTGTAGCTGCATGTCTGTGTGTGTGTGTGTGTGTGTGTGTGTGTGTGTGTGTGTGTGTGTGTGTGTGTGTGTGTGTGTGTGTAAATATATTCCTCTCCTCTGCATCAGTATTCAGCACCGACTCCCCACCATAACTCCATAATTCCTCTGATAATGCTGCACCCCCCCTTTTCTCTTCACCTCTTCTCAATCAGTCCTCCACCACAAATTACTCTCTCTCTCTCACACACACACACACTCACACACACACATTGCTGGAGTAGCGATGGATGCATGGAGCTGCCTGTGCACGCTGGAACTCAGCTGTTTATCCATATCATATACATCTGATTAGTCCAAATGAGATCAGCTCTGACCTGTTATTCATCAGGCATCCCTGGGCTGCAGCTGCCAGGCGCACGGCAACAACACAAGCTAACGGGCACGCGCGCCGCGCCGCCGCTGCCTTTAGCATCAGAGATCCAGCATCAGCGGGAAGGGGGGGGGGGGCGCTTGTTTTCCTGATGCCGGGGTCGCTCTACCCTCGGATCACAGGCTGAGAGGCCCGCCGGGGTTGATTTGACAGAGGAGGGAGGAAACTATTCATTCCATAGTTTACGCGGATTTGCGCCGCTCCGCCGGCGCGAGGAGGAGGTGACTCATAATGTCAGATAAATAACCGCATTTCTAATATCTGTGATTTTTCAGCAATTAAATTTCCTCTAGTTGAGTACGCAGCATTCAGTGAGAAATACAGGGGGATTAGACTTTCAATTAAATTTCCCTCGGCTTCACAGTCTTGGAGATGCTGGTTTATTTATCAGCTTCATGGGCGAAGGATGCATTTTCATGAGGCGCGTGGATGCCGGTCAGAATTCCTTGTCCATTATTAATTCATGTTGAATGCAAAATACCATTTTACATTCATTTCCACAGCAACCGTTGGCAGAATTTGCTGCATAAAAAGAATCACTTAGTGGTTTTAATGGTTGACGCCTTCCACCGACTCAGCTAGATTAGGGAATAATTATATTTAGAGGTTTAGCTTAGCTTAGGCTAGCGGTTATGGGGTTGTCACGCAGCCATCCAACCCACGTGAATCCTGGCCGTTAATGCTAAGCTATTATGCTAATTGCCTTGTTCCACTTTGAGACTGGAGGCATGTGAAGGTGTCAGCACTACATTCCTCTTTAGTTTCAGGAAGTAAACATATTTCACTCCGAAGGGTCCAAATCTTTTTTTACGACATCGATAAATGTCCACATTAGTGGTTTTGGCACGGCCGCGTCGGCTGATGATGCATCCCGATTCAGTCACTTGGGAATTCTCTCTGTTCTGCCGTCCTCCCAGTTTGGGCTTTGCTTTTCTGACAGTGTTTGAGTGAAACGTGTGAAACGCTCAGATTTGCCCAGATGGCGGGGAGATGGGGGGGGTGGGGGGGGGGGGGGCTGCCATGTTGGCAGTTTAATCCCCTTCTCGCATCGAATTTCCACACGCCGAGGCGACGGAGCAGTTACAGCCTTTTCCTTTTCCTTTTAGAAGCTAAACTCTCCGCTCCTGATGAGGACCCTTGGGTCACACAGGCATTGAGGAAGCGGATTTATGCGAAGGCACATTCATAGTTTCCTTTTTGGTCTCGGCTTAAAACCACTTTAAATGGTGATAATGAATAACGGGTCCTGTGGGAAATGTGATCCGCTGAAATAAGCTGTCTGTCAGGTACAGTATAAATACTCAGCAAGATACTAAAATACCATCCCAACCTGGACAAGTTGAAGAGCAGCTCCGCATACTTTGCTAAGTCTGAACGATATTTAGTGTTTCGCAGTGCCAAACAAAGCTGATCGCCGCCCAAATGGCGGATAACAACGAGCGTGTTTGACTAAATTAGCATATAAACAGTGTCGGGCCACGATCGCCGGCACAGCTGCAGGGACGACGGCACTGTGAGCACAGTGTCAGTGGTAGTTCAGCATGTACGCACGTTCTGATTTCATCTCTCGGAAGCGCGGCCGTGCTTAATGGAGCTTTTCTTTGTGATTAGCGCTCACATTATAATTCACAGCAGTAGATTAAGTTTCCCTCAAATCCCCAGATGAGCAAAAGTCCTTCTCTGAGCCTCATAAATAAGCATATAAAGTCGGGACCCAACATTTGTTGTTCTCATCTAACCCAAAGTGGCACGTCGCCCTTTTGAAATTTCATTTTTAATATATATATATTTGGTATTAAAATCTTTAAAAAGAGGTTGGGAACGCTGCGAGTCCCACCAGATCCTTGGAGAGTGCACCATTGTCCACCCTAATTAGCACCACGCAGCCTATCCGATTAAGTAGCCACTTAGCAAGATGGTATTCCCTCATATAGAATCATTAGCTTTGGCCAGGTTTAAATGGGGAGGGGGACGTTTTTCCTCTTACTGGAAAAGTCACCTGAGACTATATGGTTAAAAATGCACATCTTGTTCATACATGCTCCTCTGTGTCCACATGTGAGTGCAGCTCCCAACGGACGATAACGCGCTGATCTCAAGGCTGAACAATATCCCTGAACAGCAGGGCGGCCATGATAGAAACAGCCTTCTCCTGCCTCCAGGGCGGGATTGAATGATCACGATCTGCTGAGGGTTGTGGTCCTTGATTGCGCGCTGATCTTTATTGTCCCATATAACATCCAAACCCACGCCTACTTGCCATGCTGGAATGTCTGCCGTGTGCCTGTGGGCACGCATTTGTATGTTAAGAACTGCTTTCATCGGTGCTTCTGTTTGTGATGTCCTGGGCTCCATTTTGCTCTTTCTGACTTCCGAAGGCAACAAATTGAGCTGGACATTAAAGGGAAATTTGCTGGGAGTGAAATCAGGGGGGAAGAAGAAGATGCTTTTTTTCTTTCCCATACTCAACTTCCATATCTCTCTCTTCCACAGCCTGTTTGCATTCACAAAAGGCTTCTATAGAGCACAGGAGCATTGGCGCTAATAATGTTGAAGTGGTGCCAGGCCCAGCTGGTGGTGCCCTGCACAGGGCATCGAGTGTCTGCTCTCCACAGTCGCCGTCTTTAAAAGGCTCTCTCTCCTCTGCCAACTGGGATCAGAGCGAGAGGGATCAGTGTTTAATGGTTGCAGCCAACCTGCGAACCTCTCTGGAGCTGGTTCTGTTAGCTTCCACCCTGAAGGCATCATCAAAATACAAAAATGCTTGATATGTGTGTGTGGATGTGCGCGTGCGTGCAGGTGTGTGTTGAAGGCCTTGATGTCAGGATTGTACATCCCAGAGTGACAAATATCTTTATTGGTATATTAATGACGGCTTCCCGATTAGCATAATTGTAATAGTCGTGCGCTATATTAGCGTTTGTGCTGATGAGATCCATCACACGGCCGCGGCTTGAATCCGCAACACAAAATTCCCGTGTTGACTTTTAATTTCACCTAATGAAGCTGCGAGGTGAGCGCTGAAATCACATTAGGACCAACCAATCCCCAGATTTATAAGCTAATTTCCAGTAAAGCCAATTTCCCTGTCCTGCAGCCAATATCACTAGGACTGGCAACCACCAAATTTGGCTAAACGCGACTGCACACACACACACACACACACACACACACACACACACACACGCACACAAACCTCAGTGGGTGAGATTCATTAGTCAGAATTCTCTCCTGACCGGCGGCCATGTTCTACCCAACAACACGTTCACCACAGAGCCCCCCCCACCCGGCCAAACCCGCCCCTTTCGTAGGGAAGTAACAGGCAAGGCCTAATTTATGGCACATTTATGGCCTTTGCATGACGGAATTCTTAGCCGATGCAGAAATTCTTGGACATTTTTAAATATTGCAACAGCAAAAAGCCGGTTGTGGCCTTGATAAGACGGTCGGAAAGCTCACGCTGGATGAGGGTTTTAAATGTGTGAGCACTAATGGGTCCAGATTGCAAATGCTGGCATCATTTCACACTAGGTTTGATTTATTGTCGCATTCATTTGCTGTTAAACTAGCAGCAATAAAAAAGAATTTTACCCCGGAAAACTTTTCATTTTTTCCCCTGCTTAGTTCATCAAGCTTACTTGTTCCATTAGCTTCTGTTTAAGCTACAGTGTGTGCAGTGATGTGCTGTTTGATGGGGTAAGAAAGGGCAGGTTAGCATCCAGATGGATGTTGTGTTGTTCCTCTCCCATAAATGTCATCAGAGATTCTTTACAGGATCCTGGGAGTGTTAGCTGGCTCTGCTACACATTCAAAGCTACGTCCTTAGCTACGTCTAAGTGTCTCTACGTGTTGTGTCTCCGCTGGCGTCGTCTTGTGTTCCGCTAATGTGCTTTTGCGCTGCCCCGTCATGCCACGTGCGTTACCCAAACAACAGCACTCTATTAACGAAGAATCATTATTATGAGCCATTACACCGCAATTTCCAACAGCGCTGATGACGCTGGAGAACATCCAGCCCTCCTCTGGGGTAATTAGAGCTCGCTAAAATAAAGACGGAGAAGAAAATGGTGCAAATGAAGAAGATATCTGCCCCTAAAGCCTCATTTCATTCCCCTCAATTAAAAATATGTCTGTCTGTCTGTCTGTCTGTCTGTCTGTCTGTCTGTCTGTCTGTCTGTCTGTCTGTCTGTCTGTCTGTCTGTCTGTCTGTCTGCTGGGCTAATTAGCAGCAGCTCTGGGTTGCTCCATGCTGTGGATGCTTCTGACAAACAGAATCAGAGAGCCAGGCTGCCCGTGTGTGTGTGTGTGTGTGTGTGTGTGTGTGTGTGTGTGTGTGTCTGCCAGGCTGCCTCCTCACCGAGGAGGAGCTTCTCATTATGCATCGGCAACACTCGGCCTCACCCAAGGCGCCGAGTGTCACTGTGATTATACACTACACCCGCATTAATGCAAGCCTAGTGGCACGGCAGAACATCGCGCACACCCAAACGCACGTTTGACTGTCCGATCTGCTCTCTCTCAGCCCCCCCCCCCATCACGCTTCCACTTCCCCTCCTCCTCTTCCTGTCTCAGTCAATCAATCCTTTATGAAATCACAAGGTGACACGGGCGGCGTTGCCGTGGTAACTATTGCTAAACAACCGCTGCCTGGCCACCGCGCACCAAACGATCTCGGAGCCCAGCGAGAAGTCCCCCCCCCCCAAGAACTAAAATAAGGCCTGAAAAGGGTCAGCCATCCCTCACTCAAATCTAACGATGCCCGGCGAGGTGGCTCCGGTGCGTCTCCTCGGCCCAGAGTGCTGGAGCGTAAATGTCAGGACAAATCTATTAATAAATTCAACACATTTGAGATGCGGAGAGCATGATCGCGTCCTGCACATTTATAATGCATGTTGAGGCTCACCGGCAGCAACTTTAAACCGCCGATGTAGCCAAGTCTGGACATCGACGCTTCCGTTCCTTCCCACAGTTCAAGGGTGGAACTCGATAAAACCAGGCGTGGAGGCCGGGCTCGTAAATAGAGCCTCCTAATGAAGCGCCCTGTCCGGCTCGATAGAGCCTCCGGACATATTATTTGTTATTTAATGGTGGTTCTAAGCCAGGGCGATCTGTCTGTATGGACTATAGGCTCTGACACGACATCATTCTTCATGTCCACATCCTCAGTAATATGGAGGAAATCAAAAGTCGGGCAACTTGACCTTTTTTGTAGCCGTATTCATCCTTTGCTGCACTGCTCCGGGGGAAATATGCATAAACACAGTGTTGTTGAATGGAACAAGCTGTGGTGCTTCTATATTTACTGCGGTTTCTGTTGCTGGGTAACTTTAGAGGCACATTTGCATGGATATATGCAGGGAAGGAAGGATTCGGATACCCACCACCGGGTCTGCGCTTTCGTTTTTCATCACAAGTAAATGCAGATGGAGGCGGCTGCAGGTATAGCGTCTGGGCACGCACCATGTCTAATTCAGAAGGTCCGTCCTTGAGTCTCTCTGGTGTCGTTATGAGGATTTCTGACACCGGGTTGTGAATGCAGGCAGAAAAAGAGCGAGAGACAGAGAGAGAGAGAGAGAGAGAGAGAGAAGCCAGGCTGAAAAACATCGCCTGCTAGCAACGTGTTGCGATGCGGGCAGGATGAACCAGACTTCCGGCACCAACCCAGAGAGGGACCTTGAATGTCTGTGACAAGCTTGTTCTGCCTTTCACTTTCAAATCACCTTATCCCAGGCTTTTTGGAAAGCGTCCGAAAAAAAATAGAGGACATCATTTCCATCCAATTTGTTCGCTCTCTCTGCGAGGAGAGGACTGACAGACTGTCATATTTTGGCGGCGCTCCCAGAGGAGAGCTGCGAGGCTTGGAGGGGGGGGGGCAATAAACGGCCATTACCATTCACACCAGATCATTACTGGCCGTTTAAATCCCAGCAGAACCAACCAAAAGTCTTCGCTAGAGAGGACATTACTGAACTCTGGATGGACATGAGACGACCAGCGTTAGCAGCAATGGCACTAAAGCGCAATCGTTCCTACCGTCATGAAGCCGTCCAACAGGCCCGAGTCGGGTTTGGGCGGCGCCTGCAGCCGTTCCATCGACCACTTCTCGATGATGGATGACACCTGAGAGTTTTCTGTGTTGAGGATGCGGAATCCCGTCATGTTGACGCCGCTGTAGCGGTACGGTTCCATGTCGAGGGCGAAGAGGTCCTGCACAGTAAAAGATCAAAGGGTTTATGATCCCACGCGTGTCAATGATCATCAATCAGACAATTCAATGGGAAGGTGGAGTCACTTTAATGGCGGTTTAAAACAAAAATCAAAGTATTCCAGAGCTTGTTTTTTCATTATGACTATTAGTTTTCATCTCAACCTGAGGCCAAGATCAAAGCAGAGGCTCTCAAGGTTACGGGCAGGTTTCTGGTGGACCGCCATCTATCATGTGGAAGTGAAAGGACAACCCAATTGTCCTGCGCACAGCACTTCTGGCGCCTCACCAGGCCGGTGTGTCTGGGAGGCGACAGCACGGTCGACACTGCAGCAGCAGCAGGTGACGGAGGCGGAATGGGGGACGCCACGGTCAATGTTCGCCGTCCTGCTCGGAGAGCGGCGCGGATGGCTTCGGACCAACGTACAGCGAGCTCCGGCCAGCGGAGCCGTGTCCAGCCTGCCAAACACCGGCTGATGTTAAAGCAGGCATGTCTCCACGCCGACAAGAAGCAGGCTTAGTAATTACCGTTCCCGGCACCAGCTGCTGCCGCTCACTCCCCAGAAGTGTCTTCCAAAGGTCGGCTTTCGCCAACCTCGCCCTCTGTTCTATCCCTGAACTTACCTTTGGTTGTTCCATAATGGACCAAAGAGCCGCAAGTCTCATTAACTCGGGGCTGTTTTCGAAGCTCTGGGGGCCCTCATTTTCTGCACTCACCATTAGATGTGCTTCCGTCATCGGGAGTGCAGCTAGCAGTTAGCGGGAAACATCAAAGCACTTTTGAGAAGTTCAAATGCTGCCAGAGTCAGAAGGGGAGAAAAAAAATATTCTCCAACCGCTTTTGTTTTCCTGGCACACGGAGAGACGTGGACAGCGAGGTGGTGAGAAACGGTCGGCGTGCGAGAGGAAATAAGCTGCAACACCTTCCATAACTCACTACGTTATCACTCAGAGGGTATTTTTAGCCAACGAAGCGCTCCTTCAGGTTGAGGGATGTTTCATTTTATCCCATGAAAAAAAAAGCCGCTGGAGTCATTAAAGCAGGTTTTTTTTGCGCCACTGCTGATCAAAAAGTGATCAAAATGGAAAACCATTCCAACTCGGAACACCAGCGGATGATCCTCCTGTGGTATCTCCGCTCCATTAACATAAAACGAGGGTCCATATACTCACCAGGGTCGTGAATATGTAGTGGTAGTACTCCGTCATCATACCCATGGACAGGGCCTGTGGGGAGGAGAGAGCTGTAAGCAAAGCACCAAGCTCTAGAGCTCCACAATAAAAGCTGTGTTTGTTCCAGTCAGCCTTTCAGTCACTCGTGCGTCTGTCAGCACAAATAACGCTTGACATTAAAATAACCCCTTTGGGGTTATGAAACAAAAAAAGAAAGAACAAAAGCAATAATATAATCTTCCTCCCGGCAGAACAAGCCAACAGCGAAGGATGTTCATTTGAAAAAAGATTTAAAGTCCACCAGCTCCTTTTCCTAATACAGATCCAAAACCACCCTGAGTATTTTTTTTAATAAAGACTTTTAATTAGCTGTTTTCACACGACATGTGTTGTTTGTGCTAATGTGATTTTGTTTGTTTCACACCTCCCTCTCAATGTGAGGAGGAAATAATCGAGCTCTTGTTGGAGAGAAACAAAAATAAAAGCAGATAGATTTCAGGAATTGACAGACCCGGAAGGAAGATCTGACAATTCAGGTTTCAGCTGGCTCTTTGTGCCTCTAAGACGACTTCACTTCTTCTTCTTCACTTCTGACAGGCCAAATAAAAAACTCGCCCACTTCTGCTAAATAACGCGCCGCTGTGAAATGAATTTAACGCGCCTGTGAGCAGTTAGGAATCCTAATTTAAACGCTTTATTGTTCAATAGAGAGCATCCGATACGATGGGTCAGACGAAGAGCTCATATTCCACGACCAGATTAGAGGCGGATGGAGCAGGTAGCGGAATCGTTTTCATTACTGGTAGAACGCAGCACACGTGAACTCGTTATTTTAGACAAATTGATGAACTGGGTTGTTGAGGGCTTGGGTCCGTCTTCCTACATGTGGAAATTAGGAAGGTCGGGAAAAAACGGGAAATTAGAGATAATAAAGGAAGCACACAAACGGACCGAGCGAGGGCAAAGATCAAAGCAGGACGTCATCGTGATCAAAGCATAACAGTCTAAAAGGTCGGAATATCAGGCAGAACCAGAGGATGAGAGGTCACATGACAAGGAAGGAGTCGCTCTGACCCCGCTGTGGACGTGTGTTGTGTTGCGTTCACGGACTAACTGCCCTGTCCGAGATCACCGTTACCCGCTGGTGTGTTCTTGCTAATTGAGGCCAGTGGAACCATCACGTTCTACAGTTGCATCACATCACAGGAATCTGTCTGATTAAATCAGGACTTCAAAAGAAGAGGCCTGAACGCTGTTTTCAGATTTACTGTAATGTTAGCATGCAGCACGCGAAGCGGCGCCTCAAATCTCATCATCTGACTGTTGGACTGCATCGGATTGTAGCGAACGGGGGTCGTGCACCCGCGCAGGTTTAGGTTGGATTCCAATAAAGAATCCCGGCTCATACCTGCTTGAGGATCCAGGCAGCCATCTCATGTCCACAATCAAAGATGACATGGAACTCCTTTGCCTTCTTCATCTCCTTCAGAAGTGGCTTGGCATCCTTGGTCTCTGTGGGTAGCTGGCGGATCTTCAAACGAATGTTGTATCGTGACGGAGCCTTGATCAGCTCCTGCAGTCGAATGAGACCTGCAGACAAAGAGGAAGAGGACACGGAAGAGGAATTGTGAGGACGGAGCTGCATTAAATGTTTGATCCGCTGCCATTTTAAGATACATCTCACCACAAAAACCTCCGGGATTCAGTTTTTCTCTGCAAAAAAGCCCCCCCCCCAACAAAATAAGACTCTTGCTTCCCTTCCTAATCCAGTCTATTGATTCGCCCACGCTCCTTTGGCAGGCAAACGGACTACAGACCCATCAGGAGAATTTAACACCAAACAGCACGTTGCGCTTTCATAGCAGAAGCACAAAATAGAAAGAAATTCGATCTGCATCCGCCTACAGAAAATTCCGACCCTGCAGAAGCCTCCTGAATGTCGAGCCACTCTCGTCTTGTGCGATACGGCACAACAGGTTCAATTCCGGCCTGATGGAAAGTCACAGTCAATCCCCTCGCTCCCGTCTCTCACGTGCGGGTCTGATGTGCGCTGATGAGGGAGCCCGTGTTTGCTCGGCTCGCACTTGCCCCCGAAGACCGCCGCTGCCACATATTGAGCTCCAATCTTCACCTTTCATTTCTCGACCTCACGCTCAGGTGGAAAGCTCTCTGGGAGACGCTGTGATGAGATTACAATGAGCTTCTGCCTGGGAAAAGAACTTCAGAATGCAGGGATGAAAGGGGCCGGATTGATGGGAGAGATGATTACTTGCCACTGTTATAAAAATGGATAGAACAGCGCGGACGGTTTGAAAGGGAACTGGAGAAAGATGGAATTCTCTTTTGTGTGGGGCTACTTTCTCGGATCTTTTTTTAAAATTTGGAAATGAAGTGCTGGGTGAGCAGTCTAATGGTCTGCCCGTGAGTGGGGCCGGGTCTCCCTCAAGCCTATTGAAAGATGGGGGTCCAGTACTAGAGCGTTCCTCGGGGTAATCCCGATAGATCCCTGCTCTGGTGCACGTCTGCGCCACCCCCTGTTTTGTTCAGACTGACACTTGGGGAGGTGTTAGACTAAAAAAAAATACAAAATAAAAAAAGAACCTGTCAAGGGAGCTCAATGTTTGTGAATCACTGTCAGTTTGGACATTTGTGGGTTGTGGCTAATGCCTCCGGACTCCCCCTCTGGATCTTCTAAAGGCTGTGTGTGAATATTTTATCTCCTCCGATAGTTTTTCCTGCCAGCCGTCAGATAGACTCCAATCAGCAGCGCCGGGCCCTGGAGCATGAAGCCGTGTGATTACAGCCTGGGACCAGGTGGAAGTAGCGGAGGGAAGCAACACGGCTTATGCAGCTGTCACTTCTCGGGGAGTCAGGTGGGCCACGGCGAAGAGAGAGAGGTGCAAACGGCCGTGGCTGACAGGGACTGGAGCGAGAGGTCACCTTTTGGCATCGCACCGGGGTGGCGGACGGAGAGCGAGGGTGTGAACAGACCGAGCTCAGAGGCAGGAAGTGACACG
Source organism: Takifugu flavidus (assembly GCF_003711565.1). NCBI lineage: Eukaryota > Metazoa > Chordata > Actinopteri > Tetraodontiformes > Tetraodontidae > Takifugu > Takifugu flavidus. Next base: position 5,063,299 of record NC_079538.1, read on the forward strand.
AGGTCAAGGGGATGAGTTGGAATAATGCAGCGAGAGGGACGAGACAAACGCCGCTGTGGCGCCGCCAAGGTGGCGGCAGCGATTCTGAAAGCGGCAGTGATGTAGCAGAAAATCCAATTCTTGTTCGGAAATTCACCCGGAATATCAAACGCTGACCTTGCCAGAGGAAATTTTAAAGTGAATTTACAATCAGATCATCCGGAAATATAACGGCTCGCTCCACGACTTCAAAACATCAAAGAGATGGGGAACGGACGCATTTGCCCCTCGCCCACAGAGCCTGAGTACCTCTTTGTTGTTGTATTAACAGACTGAGGTCGGGTTACTCTGGTTTATGAGGCTCTGGGTTCTGTTGCCCTGCTGCTCACTCTTCTGGAAGTCTGACAGCACCTGCCGGACTCAGGCGGAACGGTGAGCAATTGATTTTTTAATTAACATGATCGGTAACAAAGGCCCCCGGTGCACTCTGTAGTCGACCTGGATCCTCTTACTCGCCCTGACTTTTGAGGCGCGGAGGCTTTAACGTGCGTGCCAAACAGGAACGGCGCCAGACGAGGAAGACAGACACCCACTGTACCTGTACCTGTGCTGTCGTCATACACCACAGTGACCGTTCTCCACTTGAAGAAGTGCACCAGGTCCAAGATGGCTCTGCTGAGGGAGGAGAAGTCGGGGTAGAGGCTGACGTAGTACGAGTCCCTGTTGTCGGACACCTGGTGTTTCCACTTGGTCTGGATGTGGGGAACCCCCAGAGCATTGCAGATGGACTGGACGGCGTTGGCCGACGAGCTGTGCGAGGGGCCAAAAATGGCTGCGACCCCAAGGGAGAGCTGATCGCACGCTGTGAGGATGGAAATGTGAGAATAACCACGTCAGTTTAATCTTGCTGTTGGCTTTTAATGCCAGGTTCTATGTTGTTTTGTGGAAGGGTGGCCAGTACAGACATTGACTGACAGTCTGCATTATTAAATTATTAAAGTTTTTCTGTCAGGCAAGTGTGAGAAACTGAGCCCAGTTTTAGGCCAAAAGAAGATCCTGTTTATAAAAGTTGGCGGCTCCCCTTTTAAGTTAAAAGTGGCGGCTAACTGGCTCATGTGACCGACTCATGTAACTTTTGCTTAATTTCCTTTTTGCATTTGTGGTGCAGCTGAAGCAACTGGAACTGGGTCAATCACAGCAGTTACACACATAATTCCATCAATAAATTGCTTCCTGTTTACAAGATCAGAGCGATCACTGGGGGTGGGGGGGCCTCCAGGAAGCACCGGTAGCTTGTCTACAAGAGCCACGACACTTAAAGGTCACACATGCTTCACATATGGCTGCAAAAGCCACTTCCCGATTTTCTGAATCCAGTTAAGCCATTTAATTTGATAACTGGTCCCCAAAACTGGGTCCTGCGTTAAGTAGCAGCCTGCATATGCAGCAGGTTGAAAGGTAACTAGTTTAACTCCCTCCAGACAGAAATGCCACATTTATATATAACTGATTTTGCATTCTGAAGAAACAAAAGAAGCTAAAAACTTCATGAGCTGTGAACAGCCTTGAAAGGACCATTTAATGGAGAAGCCGAAATGTTCCAGCACCTCCCGACTCACCTTTCCTGGAGGCCTCGAAGCTGTCGAAGATGTTTATTCTCTGGATGTCGTAGGTCAGCGTAGTGTTGGGCAGCAAGGTGCGGTTCCTATTGATTGTGTTCAAGGCAAATTTAAAGGCTAGCTCCTCTGCTCCCGAGGGGCCGCTCTCGATGGACTCGAATATTCCTCCTAAAGACAGAAGGAAACAATAAGAAGAGCTTCAAACGTGCCGTAACAGCTTCTGTGGCAGCAGCAGAAAGTGTAACAGGGCTGAAAATCGAGTAAATAATTGATGAGCTGCAGGCAATTACATCCAAATCAGTGCGGCTGTTCTTAACACTTTAACACATTTTATTGATGGTGCCGTGTTCACGATGCGGAGTTCAGTCAGAGAGCGACAGGAAACTGATCTTCGGTGTAAATGTGGAGAAACTCCGCGGAAGTCGCTGGTGTAATTACAGGCAATTAGTTACGCAGGGGGGTGAGTTCAAGGGTGGGTGCCCTGCTTTAACACCTTCACTCAGCCTCGACAGAAGGTTCATTCTTCCCTTTTCCCACTGTTGATTTAAGCCAGGAAGAGGGGGGAAGGGGGGGGGGGTGTCAGAGGACTCCAGAAATGCCTCAAATGGTGCGGAAAGAAGAAAGGTGGTAAAACATCCTGAAAGCTAAAATAAACATCCACAGAGTTGGATGAATTTTAGTCCCACGGTCAGTCCCTTCGCCCTGAACCCCCCCCCCCCTCCTTCTCCCCCTTCCTAACTGCTCATCATTGGTCAGTTCCAAATAAATTGACTAAAACTATGTTTCATCCTTGTCACGGGCTCAGCCCGATTGTTCTGCTCCTTCCCGGAACGTTTACGGAACGTATTAACCTGCAGCCCAGTGAACCGGGACGTGCTCAATGTCAGTGGGCCCGGTAAAAGACATCCATCATTAGAATGAGGTCGCATGATGCCGTATGCACGTCCAAGTGTTTCATAAAAAGGATTTCTGGTGGTGGCGGGGAGGGGGGGGGGAGCCCCCTGTGACTTAAACTGCAAACATAATCGACAAAAAAGCCTGCGCACCTCTGAGAACATGAACGATGAAAGAGCTTTAAAGGAGTCAGACTTGAAAGTAAATGGATTAGGGTGGTGTGTGCGTGCGTGTGTGTGTGTGTGTGTGTGTGTGTGTGGTGTGTGTGTGTGTGGGGGGGGGGGGGGGGGGGGGGGTGTTAAACAGGAGCTGTGAAAGCAGGCCTGAGATAACACCGGGTTGTGTAGTCAATCCATAGCTTCCGTTCTCTCTGAGGACGGCGAGCCTGTCTGAAGAAACGCCACAAACTGGGGAGGGAGAAAATAAGTTTAAAGCCGGTCCAGCGATGCAAGAAGAGCGAGAGAAAAGTGAGACTGGGAGGCAGGAAGGACAGATTGAGGCAGGCATTTTTGAATGAGCACAGGGAGGCAGAGACAGAGGGCTGTGCATTAAAAGAGAAGGCGACTATAAATAGCATCTGAGCGCGGCGGCGAGCGCTGGAAAGGAGCGCGGGAGGCCAAAGTGGATGTCATTAACTTTGGGAAGCGCACTTTGTCACTGTCACCACTGGGCACTGTACAGCCACAGCTGGGCACTTTCTTTAAAAGCACAGCGCGGGCGGAAGGGCCTGAAATGAACGCCACGGGAGTTTGAAACGCGGTTTGGTGAAGGAAGTTTCCCAACTAACGATGTTTGAGGCGCCGTGAATCAAATATGCCTTAAATATTTGTCAAACTTCACTCAAAGCTGATCTGATGAGGACAAATGCGGCAGGTCGGGCGCCCCGACCCCGGAGGTAATTCCTCCTGCTGCGCCCTGACAGAGCTCTTCCATTTCCCTTTGTATTCCTGAAGGCAGCGCGGAGACGCCCAATGAAGTCCACAAATTTAATTTCCACGGAGAAGTCAAGCATCTTCTGATGCTGCGGAACGAGAGCGCACAGATAAAATGGATACTGTTTGATTAGATGCTGCTCAAAACGCTGCCTCTGTATCTGATTTCTTCTGCCAACATTCAGTCTGGGGAAAAAAAGAGTTTAATACCAATCACCCCCTCCTACTCGGGGGGTCAGTCTGCCTGATTGCAGGTGTGTAAGATCCTGCTGAAATAATCAGTGTGTGTGTGTGTGTGTGTGTGTGTGAGAGAGAGAGTTATGGCGCTGCTGTCACGGGCAGCGGTGTGATATATGGTGCGCACGTAAGCTCGGAGTGAATTATGCGCTGGATAATCACCCTGACAGTAAAGCGGCCCCCGATCTGATTGTCTTTGCACGACAGCGTGAGAGACACGTCCTCGGCTGAGAGCGCGGATGAAAGGGCGGCGTTGGAGGGCATCTTCTCTCTTTGAGTTTCACTCCGTTTAATATCTTTAAATCAAGTTTAATCAAGCCCTTCGAGTGGGGTGGTGATTAAATCCCTGCATCCCGCGCGTTTTGCAAATTCCAATGGCTTTTTTTTCCCAAGCGGAACCTTTTCTTTTCCTTTTTTTTTATATAAGCGAGACTATTAAGACAATTACAGTAATGTTGCTATGGCAATAAAACACCGTGAGTCCTCCCAGGAATAATGCTTCTGTCACTTCATTACAGCAGAGGCACTAGCAGGTGCCGAGTGCTTAATGGTAAAATAAATGTCTTACTTATTAAACTATGAATGGAACTGCACTGTAGATCTGCTCTCAAGAATGCTCCAGGTGAGGAGAGTCAGGCCCGTTGCCATGGTGACTCACATATTTATGCTATAGTTGAGAGCCATCTGTAGTTTTAGAATCTGGGCTAATTGGTGCAGGAAGGGTATTGTGACATTATGGTGCATGAAGCTTCTGCCTGTGACTAATGACCAGCACAGCTGTGGGATGGTGGCGTGACTGCGAGGTGGGTGCTATGGCAACTGGCGCACGACCCTGTCGCTCGAAGGGGCCCAGGTATGAAGTTGCTGAGTGTTTGTCTCTGTCTTTGAGCTGGCGGGAATCCGCGTCGGAGGTCTGAGGCAAAAGAGAAGGAATGCCCCGCAAATATTCCCGAAATAGCACTTGGAGACATGTTTGTCAGGGAAATAGGTGTGATGCATGAATGCCTATAGAGCACGGCTGCCCCTGGTCATTCATCTGAAGACCCCCGTGTGGAAGATTGACCTTCCTCTGCTGCACAAGGACCAATTCTCTGCGTCCATGAAGTTCCCTCGGAGATGCAGACAGGGATGCTGGCGCTGCGGCCCTCAGAGGTGGCCTAGAAAGCTCCGCTGAAATCAGGTGTCGGGCTATCGCTGTTTTAACACCACTGCATGAATATGCCCAGTTGAAACTGTGACGTAGTCTAAAAAGAGCCTCACTCTTGTGAGACACAATTCAAAATGCAGTTTAATCCAGGCAGGTTTTCGAAGGGGAAACTATCTCAGCTGTCAACAGAGGCATAGAGAAGCAACTGTAACGTAGGCTTCCATAATAGACCCCCGCCAGGGAGCGCAGATCAAGCTATGATGGGCGAAGGCAACATGTGAGCTGTTATCCAACAGTTTGTGCTGCTTCTCTGCAGAAGCCGAGTGAGCCGAAGGCTTCTGGCGCTGTCACCTGCCACCGCTGGCCGCTGAGCCGCTGGCCGCTTCTTTCATTTCAACACGCACGTGCAAAGACGTGCGATTAGGCGAGATTTAGAGACTGACCCTAAACCTGTTTGTCAGGTGAGAAACTGAGTCTGGTAGGGGGGGGGGGGGGGGGGTATGACCGTTAGACATTCAATCCCATTTCCATGAGCCCAGTTCAGTTACAATCAGCTGCTTGAGCACCAAATGTTCAGTCCTGACAGCCTCTTATACCCCCCTCCCACCCCCCCACACACACACCCGACCCACTTCCAAGTGGGAAACCGCTAATCTTGTAACATGTATTAAATCTGAGCACTGACAACAGATGTGCTAATTTGCCAGGTCCTCTCTATTCATCACAATGTGCCAGCTCCTTCCACAAAATACGTGCTAATTTGCAAGGGCTCATTGTGCGCGCGCTAAACCACCGGCTGACATTTTGCGTGCTAATTTGTCGAGAAGGGACCCCTTTTGGTGCTAATTGTGCCAAACTGTGAGTACACTTCCACGGGCCTCGAATTACTGCGGTCCCCGATGATTTCTGTCTGCCCGCTCGTTCCAGCCTCTCCTCTGCTCTCACAGTGTGAAAGCTGTTAAAGAGGAACCGCTGTGAAAATAAGGGGTTCAAAGCACACACATTTGCACACAGAGGCGCTGAAACATATTTCACAGAAATATATACACGCTCCGGAGGCTCTTTTTCAAGAATGGAGCAAGAGGCAAATGCTGCAGAAGCACAAAAGGACACATGTCACTGGAATAAGAGCGTGTCACAAACGCCTCAAAACAAACAGCCCAACTGCCACCAGCCCGTCCGAAATATGCAGAGACATTGGGCAGTTACCTGCAAAGCCGAACTGCGAGGCCGCTGTAAAGCTTTTCAGGCTTTGGATTCTTGCAAATCAACCGCAGCGGTGAAAAGGCAAACAGTCTTGGCTGTCAAATGGCTCGCAGGAAGGTGCACGAAGGTGCGTATCTAAGCTCTTTTGCCCGGATTCTTCCAGCCCTCGACAAATATTTTCACTCACACGTTGACGTTTCCGCTGCGCCCGTCCTACCGGGGAGAGCATTCCTCTGTATTTAAAACACCATGGGGAGGGCGGAGGGGGGGATAACAAATCTTTTATTTAAAAAAAAAACAGGCATTAGCATGCAATGCTGCCACAATAGCAGCTCAGCAGCAGCAGCTAATGGTATTCATTAAAAGCGGAATAAGACTTTGATATCGGCTTAATGGATACGTATCAATCACGACTGCAGCTGAAGCATGAAAGCGCCGCGTCTGAGGTACAAATGTGATTGATGTTGCCTCTTTGGAGGAGAATAGAGTGGCGTTCGCTTTGGAACGGGCCCCCACGCCGCAGCTCTGACTTCTAAATATAAACAGAGTCCTTGACAACAATCGCAATCGATAAATAATACAAATCCCAACAGTGCTGTCACCCCCCTCCCCAACAGACAGAAATCTGTGGCTGTTGTGCGGAAGCCAGAGTATGAGAGCGAGCAATTATTGAACAAAGAACGTTCATACATCACCCTCCCTGTATCGTCTGTCTGAGCTTTAGGAAACGATCCCACATGAATACGCCATGTTGCTCGCTTCCTCTAACTAGCGGCCATCGCGCAGTGGCCTCGGCAGGTGACAGATGGCGACCTCGTGGCGCCGTTCCCTGTAACCCGAGTTTTAATCAAGCCTGAGATTATGTGAGAGATGCTAATTATCCGCCGCGGGCTATAGGAGGCGCGGGACTCCAGCGCGTCTGTGCATGTTTGCGTCGGGGTGTTTAATCACACGGCGCTTTTTGATTAACTGTCAGGGTCTCGTGGTCCTTTTATAGCTGAGCAGCAGTGACGTTTGAGCCTGGACAGGTGTGTCCACGACGCTTGCTGCCATAAATAGAGATGAGGGCATATAAATGCTAACGCTTTGGGCTCATTGGCTCACTTATTCCATTTGTGAAGACTCAGATTACAGTTTCACACTCTTATCTGACAGTTGGGATGGAGGGAGAGATATGAACTACAGCGGCTGGAGCGCGGATTCGCCGCCTGTCTACGTGCAGCCGACCGTCCCCGATGCCGAAACGAAAAATAGAACTTCAATTAATGACGTGATTAGGTCACAGAAAATTATAGGGCAATCTTTCTCTCCGCTCCCGTTGCCTCATTCTCAATCACGCTGTTCTTCTGTCGTCAAAATGGCTGTGAATTGCACTCGCTCCATTGTCATTTCCAACCAAATGGCTGTGAAATTACAGCGCTTGCTCGTGAACGGGCAGATGTCGTCTCACGTCCGAGCCAAAGGTCAAGAATTAATTCAGGGGGCGGCTCTTTAGCGTTGGATTTCTGAAGGGCGGTGGGCTGTTTTACAGGATTTTGATCATCTGATTATAATTTTACATTTTCAGACATCTCGAGGTGTGGGTTGATGAATATACTCCAGATCCACGACTCCGAAGCCGTTAATGTGCCAAAAATATCATTGATGAAATCATAAATATTAATCGTTGCATTAATAAGAAGAGTCTGTCTCATCCATTAATAAAAGCTAATTAACTTACTGAGATAAAGTGCTTGGAAATCTATGAAATTACAATTAAAAATTTGGTGCCTTTTGATGCCTGTTGCCCTTTGATGCCTACATGCCTTAAAATGGATTAGATTATTCCAACTGATTGAATCTGGGGTCTTTTTATATTATTATTTTGCTGCTGTTGCCTCTCAGGCGGTCAGTCGCTCAGAAGAGGAGCGGCAAACTGCAGCGTTAATCCTCACATTTACGGGAGTTTGAGCTGTTTGACCTTTAATTCGGAGACTCTTCCACTCAAAAGGCGGGAGCAAGGCTGTACTCGAGGGTGTCATACTCGTGCAGCTTGCTGCTGTGTGCAGCTGTATGAGTGGTTTGGGTGATAAACGCCCCCCCCCCCATACGCAGGCGTGTGATTTTGTACTTCGCGAACTTCCGGGTTTTCTGACCGCAGCTGTGGTGCCACAGGTTTTTCCGGCGTCCCGGCCCAGAGCTGTATTTGGGGATGCGTCCCGCGTGCTCTCAGGTTATAAAGGATGTGGGATCAAAGCAGGGTCGCTCACGTCGGCCTCTTGGGCTTTGATTTTAACTTCCAGTTGCTCTCTGCTGCTGTCTCGTTGCCTTTTTTCCCTGCCTGTCGCCTGAACTTTGGGGCTCAGTGATTTATCCAGCTCTCCCTCTTCAGACCGACCGCAGCAGCCACTGAAATATATATAAATACTTCTAGAAATACAAAGTACATAATAATGTGTTTTTGAACCGCAGCACCTTGATAAGAAATCAAACCGATGCTTGAAAAGGTGCAGCCTGCAGTTGAGGATTATGTGTCTAAATAAGCTGTTCACCTCCGTGTGAAACCGCTGCGCTCGGGTTTCTATTTCGCTCTCTCTGCAGCACTTCACACTTGGCTGGAGAGTTTTGCACATGAGCCGTGGCTCAAACATTTTCTTCAGTGTTCTTTTAGGACAGGTTTTCGTAAGAGCACATCAAACTTTTCCATTTTTTTTAAACATTCTTCACCACATGCGCAGCACTGGAAGCTGATTGCAGGCCTCGGCTGCAGCTACGGCTCCCTCAAAGGGACAAAATGGCGGGAAGACGTATTGCGGAGCCCTGAGTTTGAGATGAACCAGTTAGAAGGCCTAATTAAAAGCTCTGCTGCGGTCACTCCTGCTCCAGCGCAGCCAGGTTTGGTGTTCAACACCCTGAGGGAGACCATCAATAAATCCACAGATCAGGGAGAACATGAGAAAAGGATGAGTCCATGCGCTGCTTCCTGACGTTATTCGGCAATTATGAAAACAAATAACATGGAAACGGTCACAGGGAGCTGATAGTCTTCTGACGATGGATGCAAATGCAGCTTACAGATGTCAGGAAGTGGAAACGGTTGAGCTATTTTGGTGCCGTCCCCGCCCTTTGAATGTAGAACCATCATTATTACTGAGCTGCTCCTTTGTCTTCAAGGGCGCAGCAAGATAGGATGATATTAGTGTGAGAGAACAAAGTGGAGGAGACGGACCAGCGGATCATCAGTGAGCAGAGACAAAAAGGATCCGGGGAGGACAGTGAAGGGCAGAGGAGAAGCAATAGAAGAGGCCAAAAAATATGGATATTCAATTTGTCCCTGAAAGCAGCCAACAGTGTCGTGAAGTTTGCCCTCAACAACCTCAGCACAGGCCTGGAACACAACAGGTGACGGAGTCAGGTGTAGAACACACACAGCTGGCGTACAGGCGACCTGCCGGGATAGCCAGGAAGTGTGGGAGGGGGGTGCAAAATGAATGGCAAACGAAGGACCTGATGAGGGAGGAATGGGGGATAAAAGAGGTCACGGGAGGCAGCTGAGAGAGGCGCAATGAAATGAGTGAAAGAAGGGACCGCTAGACCTGAACCGACACCCGAAGCCCTCGCCTGTCAGCGGGGCAGCCAAATGTCGGATCTCGGTTCAGGTTCATCAGAATCCAATCAGCCGCCGCCGCCGCCGCCATGCACAGGAGTACGAGCCGCCCTCGTTGCTACAGAGGTGCGTCACTCTGTTGCACAAACAGACACCAACGGGCGCACAGAGCAGAGGGAGGAAAGGCAATCAAAGCCCCCCCCCCGACTTTAGGAATGGATACTGCCAGAGGCGACCTGATGAAAAGGAAATGACTGAATAATGAAGTTCTGAAATGTGTGCGCTCATTTCTTTTCAATAAGTGCGCGAGAGTCCTGAAGATAACCCCTCCTTCTTCTGAGCTAGGATCTCTTGGCTAATCCGCTGTGCCGCGGTGCGCGCCCCGCTGGGTAGGAAATTCGGCATCTTTTGTCATGTTTAGAAGGCGCTAGCTGGATGTAGCTGGATGTGGGTGTGTGTCACCGTCTCGGCGGGGAACAGCAGCGAAAACAGATGGGAAATCAAACCGGGTCTGTCAGAATCCGCCATCGAGCCTAATGTGTGGCTATAAAAGCAATATTAGGTGGAGAACTGTGTGTTTTCAAGCGTGGGCGTCAAAAATCAGGACAGAAGCGACCGCAGCCCAGGCAGGTACCTAAAAACATCCAGACCTGGACTGTTTGAAATCCCCTTCAAGCGGCCTTCTCTTCTTCTCTTGTCTGTTGATATTAGCTAAAGCTGATACAAATAGATTGCCTTTTGTCCCCTGTGTGTATTTTTATCTTCCACCTCTTCTGCCACCAGGTCTCCAATCATCAATACGTTCTCCTGCAGCGGCGAGACTTAGAAAAGCAGAGGAAGGAATAGGAAATGAAATTGAACATAGTAGGGGACGTTCTGCATAACCCTGATGGACCGTGGACAATGGCGCGTCATGCTGATTCAAAGAACAGGAATTTAAGCAAGCGGGCTTCTATAAGTCCCCCCACAGAGATCATTTCTCTTTCTGTCCTCGGCTCGCACAAAGGAATGTTCACACATCCGACCGGCTGTGTCGTCAATGGGGGCCTTTGCCTCTGACATTTCTCCCACTTTACTCAAAAGGCTGCAGAGGAGCTGAATCACCACATCCTAACCTGATTGGTGCCTGGCGCCGTCGCCAGGGCTCCCCGCGCTCTACCGAGCAATGCTTTTATCGTGCTTTAAATCCAACATGGGATAATCGATGACCCTCTGGCTCCTGGAGCGAATAAACATTCACTCTGCCTCTCAATTAACAGCATCGCCGGCAACAAATCCGCCCAGTAAATCATCACCGAAGCCTCTTTGTGTCTCTTTCAAATCAGCCGTGCAGTCAAAAGGCCTTTGTGGGTATTATTTCCCCTCCCTCCCACGCGTGACGCAAACAGAGGTGCGCTATTGCGGCAGGTGGAAGATTAGTCTGTTATTGTCCCACCGATCAAAGCACAGCCGGAACAGGCGCCACTCTGAGAGTCAGGGCAGCGTTCGGGGGGCTTCGTGGTCACGAGGAGACGGTCCACAGGAGGCAGCTTCGTGTCCTTAATCATTCACACTAATGCACATTATTAGATTATTCCTGCTTTTCACTTTTCATTTTCAACACTCGCCATATTTCAAGTGATCGACTCCAACCCCCCCCCCCCCCTCCACTGGAGGTGAAGACGGCTAAATATGCCGCCAGAGAAGGGAGATAAGGATTTCTGACATCCACATCCACTGCAGTGACATTTGTACCGCCACCGATTTTCATCTTTCAAACCTCTGAAAGCTATTTCACGCATTTAATCCAAGGCCAATTTTCTGCCCGCTAATACAGAAGCCCGCCGTGTTTGACTCCTGACCTCCTGCTATATTTCCACAGAACACTCTGCTGTCCTTTCAGTCTCCTCTTTTCACAGAAACCATCAGAAACCTGCAATAAAGCACAACTGAGAGTGGGCTGAGTGGACTGCTCAGAGGCAAACTAATCTATCTTTACTCTATCCGCCGGCCTCGGCGCTGTTTTTCTCCCCACTCGCACTCTATAAACACTCCCTCTCTTCCCTTTTAGATTCTTTAACAAAAGCTTGTTTTTCTTACAACTCTCGGTGTCTTTTCTCCTGGAGCTCGCTGCTCCGAGCACAGACGTCTGACGGGGAGGCGGACCTGCTGCTGGGACGGCCCCCAGGGACGGCTTCGGTGAACGATCGCACGTATGACCCCTGACCTCTGCTGACACCGGGGGCCGTCCTTTAGTGACTGTTACAGAGACTGACGCGCTGTGAACAATGGCGGCGCTCCAATGACGTCGGGGGAGAGAATGAGATTCAAATGGATTCCGGTCCGTTCCGAACACCAGACACTATGATAAAAGATCCAGCTAGAGCAGAACCTGTAAACAAGGTCAATCATCTCCATGTAAACACTCTCTCCAAATATTCAGGCAAATCCTGAAAATTGCCTCGGCACAACGGGAAAATGACTTTCATACCTCACGGATATTTTCCATTTCAAACTGGCAAGAAAAGCGCGCCGCGGATTAATCACCTCCGCGGCTTTTAGCCGAGGCACGGCGGCGAGACCTTCAAAGACTCGGGACCGTAAACATCTTTAAAGGAAACCCATCTAGATAGTCGAGTGCTCGAAGCCCATCTGTGACAGATTTCCTTCTTTGTTCTTGAAACACGCGCCGGGTATTTTTAAACCGTGGAAATGATTTGTTAGCGAAGGAGAGAGAGTTTCATATTTCTGTAATCTAGAGCGGAGCCAAGCGACACATGAATGTTTTAAGCGGCTTTGCGGCTGTTTAAATGTGTTTGCCATCAACGCGCCTGGCGGCGGGCCACGGCGCGGGGTGTTATCCCCGATTCTGCAATTCCAAACTGAACCCCAGAGCGCTGATAATTCAGCCTCGGGAAGAAAAAGAAAGCAGCGGAAGTCAGTTAGCTGCAGACTCTCTCTGAATTTGTAAACTCTACTCTCCTTCACATTCCAATGATGGAACGGCAATAAAGTGATAAAGGTTGTTTCCCTATATTCAATTCTGAAAGAAATGAGATAAACAAAAATTTCACTGGAGGTAATTTGGGTCTTTAGCCAGAGGTTTGTTTTCATTTTTCAACTGCAATGAGGGAAATAGAAACATAAACAGGAAACAAACATAATCAGCAACTTTGCATGGACAAGCAACGACACATCTGGCCTCACGGATCCAAACCAACATTCATTCAAATCCAATTATTCATTATTTGCAGGTTATTTTAGGTTGTCCCCCCCCAGAAAGATTGAATTGACAAATAATGATGAGTCATTGCTTGCTTGAGTAAACAGGTGTTGTGGGAACACCTAAAATAGAATGTGTATCTTCAACATGTCCTAGACGGAAACAGAATTATTTTGCTTATTGTTTCTTCCTCACTTCTTTTTCTCCCAGCGGAGCACAAACACACACTGAGTGCACAGAGTGATCAGGTAACAAGGTCATGGATGGATGGATGGATGGATGGATGGATGGATGGGTGGATGGATGGATGGATGGATGGGTGGATGGATGGATGGATGGATGGATGGATGGATGGATGGATGATGGATGGATGGATGGTGGGTGGGTGGGTGGGTGGGTGGGTGGGTGGGTGGGTGGGTGGGGGGTGGATGGATGGATGGATAGATAGATAGATAGATAGATAGATAGATAGATAGATAGATAGATAGATAGATAGATAGATAGATAGATAGATAGATAGATAGATCTGTGTGTGTGTGTGCGCGCGTGCACGCCAATTCAATGGTGTGCGCGTGTGTTTCGTGTAAAGGTCTCAGTGTAACAGGAGAACAGGGGTTGTACATTGTAGGCCGTCTGTCAGGGCAGAGCTGTGCTGAAGGCAGGGAAGGAACAGGCGGCCCCGGGAGAGCTGACCTCCTCGTTTAGTCCACCTCCTGCAGGAGCAGCGGGGCTTGACTGCTGCGCAAGCACATCCTGCAGCACAGGAAGCGCACAGACACCGGCCAATGGGCTCCGAGATGATTCTATATGTCTGTATATTTCCTTCCTAAGCCGGCGACACAGACGGCGCAGACCGTCGCCGGGGTCTGAGATGCGCAACAGGCGCGGCGCGGCCGTTCCTGCTCGGTCTCTGTCCTTGGTGCTGAACTGGCGGCGGATTCAGGACCACGGACAGAGACAACACGGCTGCTGCGTTCAGGTGCCCGCCGGGAAAGAGGAGAAAATCTCAGCGACACGATGCACATCTTATCTTGCACGTCCTGCCCGCTGATACCAGCGGCGCGTTGCAGCGCAACCGACACATTCGGTACGACATGGTGATTCCAAATGTGATCTTCACAGACATCCGGGGATGTTTGAGGAGAAAGAGGGAGGCGCACACACGGGCACTAACCAACACAGCAGTTAAGGACTTTGACCCACTTCAAAGATGGGATTTGGGAACTTCTAAGGTCTAACAGCGATGCTGCGGGGACTCGCGAGTGTGAAGGGAGCGCGTGAGAGGCGGATTCGCACATTTGCCGCGGATGCAGCACGAAGACAAGCGCAGCCCGTTGCCATAGCGGCGCCTCCTGCGGACGCGGCCTGACTCTTAAAAAATGACCCTTGTGGGAATCGAGGATGGGTGTCGACGCTCCGTCACTGGATGACATCCGCTCGCTCATTTGGGTGCGCGCCTGCGCGCGAGCAACATTCCCAAACTATTGCCAATAAGAGACCGCGGTCCGGTTATGTCCAGGGCTTCATCTAAAAGTTCAGAATGATTGACCGTCGAAGTGAAGTGGCGAATCAATGTAAAGGGTTAATGCGATTGTCTGCTTGAATGAGTCGATGTGAAAGATGATTTCTTTTCTCCGTTGCTGGATTTGTTGATCGCGTTTGTGCCTCTTCTCGCCGTGACTCAGCCAATCAGCGAGGACCGGGAACGTCACTTCAGGCTGCATTAATAGACAACTCGCGGTGGGATACAGTTAAGAAGTAGTCCCGTGTTCACTCTTGTGTATTGACCGACTCTTGAGACCAATAAAACCAGTCTGATCTCCGCGTAGAGTGTGTATATTTGGAGGGGGGGGTCGCTTTTTTTGTGATTGGGGAAGAGGTCAGGAGGTACGAGCCCCGGTGGTACTTACTTTCATCCTGCTGAACTGTTGCATCGGAAAACTCCGCCAAAGTAGAGCTATCTGCTACCCTCCAAAAGAGTTACGTAAAACGTTATGGCTAACGTGCAAAAGTAGCATAAATGAGAAAACTGGTTCGCGGTTTATTTTGGTGCCGGCGTAAAGCCGGTAAAACAAAGAATCGGGACGATTCGGTTCGCTCACGACAGTTATGTGGGAGAGCACGCAGACATTGTTGCAGATGGAGCCGTAAACAGATTCTTACCAAATCTCAAAACGTGTGGCATCCCGTGAGAGGAACCGAGGAGCAGCAGGAGCAACAGCGGGATCAGCCTGAGGTTCGACCTGGAAACGAGACTGGTTATCGGCAGATGGTGGGAGGTAATCTTCATGTTGTTGTCTTTTTTGTAAATGGACACTGGTCCAATCCGCCCCGTGCGCGGGTTCTACTCCCCCGTAAATCTTCTGGTCGGTTGCCAAGGCAGGGTGACGGCGGCCCTGGATGCGCAAGATCACGGCATGGTCATTTGCGCTTTTCCTAAATCCATTAGCAGTCCCGGCATGATTCCTCCCTCTTTTCCCGACTTCAGTGTGCTAAGAAACCAGAATCCTTCGGGTCGAGAGACGGTGGGACATCCATGACGAGCGGTACGGATCCACTGAGGAGGGTTGCGGGGGGACACGGAACGTGGAACGTAGGTGAGGTGCTGGAGAGGAGCTAGAGAGCGACAGGCAGAGGAGTCATCAGCGACACACAGCCCCCAATGAGGCGCTCTAGGATGCCTGCGCTCCCATTATACTGCACTGCTGCACAGGCGCTGACGTCGAGCCAAGGTTAGTGTGCACGCGCGCCAGAGAGAGACGGAGAGAGGGAGGGACAGAGAGAGGGGGAGGGAGATGGAGAGAGACGGACGGAGGGAGGGACAGGGAGAGGGGGAGGGAGATGGAGAGAGACGGATGGAGGGAGGGAGGGACAGGGAGAGGGGGAGGGAGATGGAGGGGGAGAGAGAGAGGTGAGAGGTAGATGAAGGGATGGAGATGAGAGGGGGTGAGAGAGATAGAGACAGAGTAAGAGGGAGGGAGGGCGAGAGAGGTAGATGGAGAGGGGTGAAAGATAGAGAGAGTGAGAGGGGGAGAGGGAGGGAGAAAGAGAGGAAGGTGGGGAGAGAGGGTAGAGAGAGGGAGAGGGAGAGAGAGGGGGGAGTGAAAGAGATGGAGGGAGAAAGATGGAGAGAGAGGAAGAAAGTGAGTGACAGAGAAGGAAGAAGAGGAAGTGAGAGAGAGAGAGGGGTAGATGAAGAGAAGGGCAAAAGCAATAGAGAGGGGAGAGGGAGGGGGGAGTGAAAGAGATGGAGGGAGAAAGATGGAGAGAGGGGCAAAAGCGATAGAGAAAGTGAGAGGGGGACAGGGAGGGAGATGGAGAGAGATGGAGTGAGGGAGGGGGAGGGAGAGAGCGAGAGATAGAGGGAGAGACGGGGCAGGAGGAAGAGAGAGGGAGGGTGAGAGAGGTGAGAGAGGTGAGAGGTAGATGAAGGGATGGAGATGAGAGGGGGTGAGAGAGATAGAGAGAGTGAGAGGGGGGAGAAAGAGAGGAAGATGGGGAGAGAGAGGGTAAAGAGAGGGAGAGAGAGAGAGCCCCCCTCTCTGAGTGAAAGAGATGGAGGGAGAAAGATGGAGAGAGAGGAAGAAAGTGAGTGACAGAGAGGGAAGAAGAGGAAGTGAGAGGGAGAGAGGGGTAGATGGAGAGAGGGGCAAAAGCGATAGAGAGAGTGAGAGGGGGAGAGGGAGGGAGGGAGAAAGGGGGAGAGGAGGTAAAGGAGGGAGAGAGGGGGAGAGGGAGGGAGAAAGAGATTGAGTGATGGGAGAGTGAGAGGGAGGAAGAGAGAGAGGAAGATGGGGAGAGAGGGGGTAGAGAGAGTGAGAGGGAGGGAGAGAGAGGGGGGAGTGAAAGAGATGGAGGAAGAAAGTGAGCGACAGAGAGGGAAGAAGAGGAAGTGAGAGGGAGAGAGAGGTAGGGAGAGAGAGAGAGAGAGCAGTGATGGATGTGCTGAGAGATAAAACGGGGGGAGAAAGTGAGGAGGGGGGAAACACCAGACCAGTAACAAACTTCATTTCCTTTGACTCCTGAACCAATGACCCCCCCCCCCCCCCCCCCCCCCCCCCCCCCAAATCACAGCGCGCCTGGCGACAGAAGAACATAAAGTAGTAACAGTGCGTTTGTTGTGCCGCTCGCACAGAAAATTGTGTTTTTTTTCCTCTCGAAAAGAGCAGAAACACACAGATCGGGAATCAGTTTAACGCGCAGGAATGATTGTTTTTCCGCGATTGGCGAATAAAGAGGCGGCGGCGGCGGCGTGCCCACCGAGCCGCGCACAATAACCGGCTCCAGATTACAGAGACGGCGTCTCCGTATCCGCGTGCCTGGAGGACAGCGCGGTGAATCGCTTCTATTCTCATGCACGCACCAGTAGGAGGCCATTTCCCACTTTGTCTCCACCATTTCCCACTTCTTTCCCAGTCGTAACCTGTCTATAGCTTCCGTGGATGTGGGAGGATTGGGCTGAAGGGGATAAAGATTAGCAGGGCAGATTAGCTGTGCTGCAGGCTTTTCACGTGGAACTATAGCTGTGCTGCTGCGCTGAAATGTTTCCAGCAACTCATAAAGGTGCGAAAGCGCGAGCGCGTTAGGCCACTATCTCCAGATCCAGAGCATCTGATTGTCGACTCCACACAAGTTTGCTCTCCCATACGAGGCGAGATGATTATCAGCTATGCGTGCTATTGATTTACCTTATCGGTGTCAGGGCCTCAACACCATCTGGGTCTGTAGGTGCTGTGTGGAAGGAGGTCTTTGATTAGCCCGGAAACCCAAACCAGCACCATCTTCATGGGAACTCGTGTGTGTAGAATAGAATATTTCCGAATAACGACGCTATCGCCGCATTTTGTATTCGTATTTTTGGGTATATGATGACAAGAGTGGTTTGTTAGTTTGCACGGAATCAAAGAGTCAAAGTGCACATCTACCGCTAGCACAGCGGCGCTATGAGAGCCTCTCCACCGCGCCGCACATCACTCTCCAATCCCTCTCTGCAAATAAAAGTAAATGCATTTAATAGATGAGAGGGCACTCACATCGGCTAAAGGAAACACGGGGTAATTACGCGGGATCAAGAGCGCCGCTGCCAGCGCCGACTTTAAGCGAGCGTTGGTTAGCATGGGCCTCCACAACAAGCGCTCCGCAGAGTGAAAATATCAAAGAGAAAGCCACTCATCATGCTACCATCTGGACCATTTGCATAATTATGGAGGGTTTCAGGGTTTCCATGTAAGTCAGCAGAGTTCCTCACAGCATGAAAGGAATGAGCTCGTGAGCTCTGGGAGAAGACGCCAGCGCCGTTCCTGTTCAGGACGCGGCGCCCCCTAGCCGCACATGTGGGCACTGTCCTGACGAGTCCACAGGTGCTCGGCGCTCCAGAACCATCCTAAATGTGTATGAGGAGCTCACCTGGCGTTACAAAATGCCGCTGTAGGGTGCAAGTTGTGTAAGAGGGCACGGAGTCATCCCGGTGGACACAAAAGGAAATGGACTTGTAGTGGGCTCTTCTCCTTTAGCTTGTGAAAACATTTGAGACGTATCCTTTATTTTAAAAGGAAAAGAAAGTCCACGATCAAAAGCACGTGGCTTTTGAAGGAGACCGTAAATGAGATTACTTCACACACGCCCACTCACTTGTAGCCCACAGAGGCTTCCACACCAGCTCGCTGGTGTTTATTCAGATGCCATTCAGGCGCGGGGTAATGCAAAGGGGACTTTATGCAAAGGAGAGATAACCACTGCTAAAAGCCTTCTGTCATTCTCTGCCCCTCTCTGCCCCCCAATCTCTCTCTCTCTCTGTCTGTCTCACACACACACAGAACGGTAGAAAGATTGCACTGGCATAGAGAAGGGAACCATGGAAACGAGAAGCTGATGCTCTCTGAATGGTAAGACCCTGAAAGAGAAGACTTTTGTTCACCTTTTACCGAGGGCTCCTCTGCTGCATTATGCTAAATGCTACGTGTATTTTAACTGGATTGGCTCCAGTAGCTAACAAAGGTCTCTCTTCATCAACCCATTATGGGGAGATGATGGCGACTCAAGGACATCTTAATGTTCCGGCAAGACAAGGATGGAGGTTCGGGGCGACCTTCTCGCTGAAGAAAGAGCCTCACTTGAACATCAAATGGTTGGAGCTGGAGGCGGCCTGCGTGTCTTCGGCCCAGCTGTCAACGTGATTCCGGGGATCTCAGTGGGAATATATCCTTTTGAGGCGACAATTAGTCAAGTGAGACAGTAATTAGGACCTCTCTGCATACTGTCATTTCCTGTTAGACGTGACGGATGCCTGCGAATCTCTGCTGCGGCGCCGGCCGTCAACAGACTCGGGTCTGCTCCTGGAGCTGCGCTCGGCCTCTGTTGTGACAGCCATCTGGAAATCTGGAAAATGGCATGGAAATGTGGTCAGTGGCACGATAATTAGCACGACGACAATAATATCTGTATGCTAATTAACCATAATCACACATAAGCGTGCTTCTATGGCAACACAATAAGAGTTTCCTTCTTCAGATACAGAAAAACACAGGAGAGCCTTGAGAGTTATCTCAGCACTTGGGTAATGTCGCTTTTATGAAGCCGGAATGTTTCTAACAGGAAACAAAATTCATGCCAAATATGCCAGCAAGTAAAAAGAATTTTGTAGACGCACAAAAACACACAGAAGCACCACAGCAGCCTCGGAAATTGCAGCTAAAGAAAGAGTTCAACCTAACGAAGGCTTGCTCGTGTGCTAGCTGCGCTCTATATTTGACTTTGTGTGCAGTGGTTATGTGGAATCTATTGGAAAAAGTGTGGTAATTACCAGCCAAACTCAATTCGAATGACAGTAGCAATTGCAGCAGTTAGCGCTGACACTAATGGAAGCACTTTACTAATCAGGTCTGAGATGCTGCTGGTCTGGGCGGCTCGCTGGAACCGTTCCGATGAAACAAAATAATGATTGCTTTTATTATTTAAACCTATCATTAACCGCAAGCTCATTATAATACGGCTGCTGTGCTGAATACAGGGGTTATGGGGTCTGTGCAAACATCACGAAAATGCTTCATTCTGCATATTAAACACGGTTATGAGACGGGTGGAAGAGTTTTAGGGGAGGATGGGAACTTTTCCACTGGATAGTGATTGTGACCCAGTTTTCCGGCGAGGGAAGTTCAGAGCACCCCTGGAAACTCATACTGCAGCACGGCTGCTCCCGTCCATCTGCATTTATAATACAGCCGCACTCGCTTTTATTAAAGTCTCTTTTTCACTGTTCCCTTGATGTTTTATTCAGTCGGGTTTCAGTAATAACCTCCAAACACTATCCCAAAAACAAAGAAAATCTTTGCCTCTGCTCAAAAATGCTTTTCCTTTGGCCTCGTGGAGAGTAAACACATTCAGCGCTTTGGAAAAGCAAAGGAAATCGCATGCACACGCTGCACGTGCACGTGCACGTGTGCAGCCACGAGCCTGCTTAGCTGGTGGACGGCTGGAGTTTCTATTACTGAGCATCCAGCACGGTCTGGTTTGCAGGATAAGGACGTCCTTACAGGGACATTAGTCAGCGTGAATGATGAGGAAGCAGCTCCTCGCCCGTGTGTGTGTGTGTGTGTGTGAGTGTGTGAGTGTGTGAGTGTGTGTGTGTGTGTGTGTGTGTGTGTGTGTGTGTTGTGTGTGTGTGTGTGTGTGTGTGGGCGGGGGGTTCCTTGTGTTCTTGTACATGCTACATCCAATTTCCTCTTTCTACTAGCAAAGTGAGGACATTGGTGGGACGTGTGGACACTTTGGTTGGTCTCTATAGGATTGTTTGAGTGACATGGCTTTAAGTTTGGGGTTAGGATTGGGTTTAGGTTAGGGTTAGGGTTAGAACGTTACCCGTGATGGTTAGAAGCTTGTGTGTGTGTGTGTGTGTGTGTGTGTGTGTGTGTGTGTGTGTGTGTGTGTGTGAGAGAGAGACAAACAGACCTAGACCATAAGGAATAGACGGAATACTGGAGTTCATCTGCCTACGCTGCATTTTTGCCATCAAACAGGAAATCTTGGCAATGCTTGACTATCCCCCTCTGGGATAGTGGGCCAGGGGTTTGCCTGAAGAAAAAAGAAAAAACACACAGACTCGAGACTCTGCAGCCCGAGGTTGAGAATCTTCTTGAGAATAAACTTTTGTTTTTGCAAAGTCTTTGGCGCGCACGTGGTACGAGGAAACGTAAATAAAAGATGGACACACGAAGGGTTGGCCTGCTCGTGGGGCTTTGTTAATGGGCTCTCCGGGTGCTCGTTAGTAAGTAATTAGGGTCTGAACTAATTTGCACCATTTTATAGACCACTGAGAAAATAATGCCGCCGACATCCCACACAAACAACGCCAGACCGCTCTGAGACGTTCCAGCAATGTCGAGGGGAGGGAAAAGGGAATAACGGTTGTTTATATTCAGAGCTGGCAATTTTGAAACAACAAAAGAGGGAGGGGGAGGAGTTAAGTTTATCTCCTCCGTAATGCTCCCTCTCCGCAAAGATTCCAGGGATCAACCGCTCAGGCGAGGCGGGACGTGCGGGATCGGCAGCCACGGATCAGAAGATCCAAACCAGGATAACACCCTTTCAGGATTCAGCGTTTTCAATCAAAGAACCGGTTACTGTGACTGGAAACAAAAAAAAGTCCCAAGAGGCGACAGCGTGGGAGTTTGTCGACATGGAAAAGCTGGCACGACTAATATGGCTTGTCAGGTGGCGGCTCCCGCCCTCCAGAAAGGTGCACGTCAGGCCTTTGTCTCTTCCATCTATCAGGAGTCATGTTCTAACAGCGTTGCAGATCGGAAAAGAGGGAATTATGTTGCTGTTTTACGAGGCGACACATGGACTCGCAGGGGATGAGCTCACTCATTTAAGCATAATTCAGCGTGAACCTAATTTATAGCATCATGAGTGCAATAAATCCGCGTCTTTAGAATAAATAGCATCTGGCGCATGGGTTTTATAATTATGAAATTGCCTACGGATTTATCAAATATAACTCAAGGTACAGGGATTGTGTCCTGTGTAAGCTGTGGCGTTTCATAGGATGCCAAGGCTGCGGCACAGCACATAATTATATTGAAGAGATAAAAAGAAACGCTAAACGCTGTGAAAAGTATGCCAAGCGCCATTTTGCTCGAGGTTTAAATATATCTGAGATGCAGCTGCAGAAGTTGTGGCTAACATACGTTAAATCCCACGCTGCAATACGTGGTTAGAGGTGGGTAGTTAACTACCCCCCCATGGGCAATTAGCTGAAGAACTTTAAGCCTTTTTTCCTGGGATGGACGCAGCTTTTTTACACATTTAAAGCCTGGAATCTTCCAGACATCCCGCACAAATCCCCGGGGCCGTTTTAAAGGAGAAATTCTCGTTACTGCGGCCTCTGCATGTACAGTAAGCTTTGCTCAGAATCCCCCCCCCCCCCCACGGGATAACGCTGACGCCTTCACGGGGGGAAAACACCCGGACGTCGGGGAAGGGTTGGGATGTTGGGCGGCTTCGCTGCTGGGGGGTGATGAAAGGAGGCCGGCTGTGAGCTGGGCGAGGTCAGGCCTCTCTCCTCCGGTCCTCTCGCCGCCGCCCCATTAATCACGCCGCCACACGTGGAAATGAGCGAAACCATCTCCCGCGCGCTCCACTTCCACTCAAGGACATCTCAGCGATTGCAGGTGTGAGGGCAGAGCTCGCCGCGGCCGTTTCCCCCCCCGCCTCGCCCGACTAATGGACACCTTTTAGCGCCGATTCCCTGACTGAGCTTCACTTGTGAGAACTGTCACTCTTCCTTATTTCACACCAGAACAATTAACATTCTCATAAATCCTTTTGTCAGATACTTAATAGAAATTGAATTGAAGGACTTATCCCTCCCCCAGAGTTTCGGAAGCTCCTCGGAAGCTCCCGGTATAATATTCTGTTTACTGAAAAGATGAGGACGCCAAGAAACGGAGAAGATGAAGACGCCGAAGGAGGGAGGACCAGGAGACAGAGGAAGAAATGAGAGAAGAGAAAGGACGGGGAGAAAAAGAAAATGAGCTCGCTCCCTCTGTGCTTCTCCACTTAATCATCCACCGGTCTATAAATAGGCCTCCATAGCCATGGAATATCGGGAGATTAATGGGAGAGAATGGAACGCCATAATGCTCCAAAGCCCCAACACTTCTGTGCTACTCCAGTCCTGCATTTCATTTCACCTCGGCAGCGACGGCAGAATTTCACCCCCATCCGAAATCCCATCGCGGCGTCCTGGCATTCTGAACATGTATGAGCAGTTGCTGCATGTAAGGAAATTTCCTGGAGGAGACCAGGTCCCCCCCCCCCCCCCCCCCCCCCAGCCGTGGAGTGGGAAGGCGGGATGTCTGGAAGGCTGGAACCACGCACTGCAGAGCATCTCAGCACCCATCACGTGCACTCACTGAAGGTGTCAACGCAACAGAACTTGCTGCACATTTGCACACGTGGGCAAACATTCAGGGGGAGGGGGGGGGTATTCCAGCTAAAGGGAGGAACCGGAATAATCGGCGGGGTTCACCTGCTGGTCATAAATTGGCCCATTCCCAACCCCCCCATTCTCCCACGCTCCCCTGCTGCACCTCCCGCTGCCTTCACGCCGCCACAGCTCCCACCCTCCGCGGCGACACATCCGGCGGAGCCGAGCTTAACTCCAGCTCACTAATATGGATCTAATGAGGTGTGAGGAGTTATGAGCGAAGCGAACGACAAAAAGGGATGAGCGTGTTTGTCAGTGTTTAATGTCCATGATTTATTTTCTGCAGTTAAAAGTGAGGAAATTCCACAAAACCACAAAAGCAGACAGCATTCCCAAAACCTGGATATAAGAGGAAATCCATTATGCCTGAATGACACCAACTAGAGTCGTTACATAGGCGCCATATTTGCCTGTAACTTTACTTTGATGAATGTTATTTAGTCAAGTTGCTGGTTTTGCTCCGGTCCGGCTCGACGCCGACGCCGCTGTACCCGTACACGCACGGGCATCCAAAGCGAACCTTGTAGTCGCGGCACACCCCGTCGCTCTGCTTGGAGTTGTCACAATGAAATCCCTCGGTGGGGTTGAAGCTGGAAAACAATTCAGAGCGCTTCGTTTACCGGCAGGCGACAGCGAGAGGAGAAGGAAGCGCGGCTCTTTAGGATCATTAGCGACGCGCTCACGTTCCCGCTCTGCTCACGAGACTATTTTGCGGGGAAATCACTTAAACTGGAATCTGGGGGGGTTCCTGCTGTGTGTTTTCTCAGCCTGAGCCAGGTTTGGAACCTTCAGACGGTGCGCGCCTACACGCGCTCCTCACGGGGCTCGTTAAAAAGTTCCTATCATCTGAGGGGAATGTGCACCCACTAAGGTTCCGTCGTCACTGCAGTGGGGCCCCGGCGGAGCGGCGCTCTCCGGGAACGTGGAGTTAATATTTGCAGAACGGGATGATTGGCGACTCGGCTTCCAATCGCAACGCAAGGAACTTACACATCGTAGATCTCCCCCGTGATGGCGGCCGAAGTCAGCGAGTCGACGGTGACGGCTTCGATGTACCGAGGGCTGTCGCAGATCCGGCCTGGGTATGATGACTTCAGCAAGTTCAGAAGCTCCCAGTCTCCTGTCCCGGTGGGATCATCGCGGCTGAACCAGCTGGTCCAGCAGGCTGTAGGGGGCAACGACGGACAGGTGGAGTGACGGCTGCAACAAAGCACGCCAAGAGAACAAGACCCCAGTTTGAATCTGGAGGCCGGCATCAGGTGAGGACCTTACTCTCGGTGCAGTAGGGGGCGTAGCAGCTGAAGCGGACGCGGTAGTTGCTGCAGCTTCCGTCCGCCTGGTCTTCGTTCCTGCAGATGAAGCCCACGCTGACGTCGTTTCTGAAACGCAGTGAACGCGTGAAACTCCCGCAGAGATCACCGGCACGGTAGAACCCAGTCAAACGGCGCCTGCTCACCTGTAGATGTTGTCTCCCGCCTCACAGGGCGTCAGCCCGGACAGGGTCCTGGCCTCGATGTCCACCGGGTCTCTGCAGATTTTCGACGGGTACCTGGAAATGATGTTGCTGAGGGTCTCATAGTCTCCAGACCTGAATTCATTGTCGACGTCAAACCAGCTGGTCCAGCAGCCTGGAGAGGAGCATCGACACAGTTAGCGTCTCGGAGAGCAACGAGTCGGCTGCGTGTGTGCGGCTAGCATCTGCTTACGAGTGATGTCGTGGTAGGAGCACACTGAGGGGGCGAAAACAGACAGAGACGGTTTAGCTGAAGCTCCGTCACACTTCACAATCAATAATCTGCAGTTCAGAAATGAGCTGCGGCCACAGCAGAGCCCTCAAACTCATGAGAACCTTCCGCTCATACCTTTTGGATCTACGATTCCGTGCTCCTGGCCGTCGTGTGCTGGTAAAAGGAAAGCGAACAGAGGTGAATATCACCGCGGGACGGCGACAGTGGCCGTCGGTGACCTTCGCTTACCTGAAACGAAGCCGGCAAGAACGACGAGACTCAACTGCACGAGGAAAAGAAACGGAGGTTTAGAGAAGACGGCAGAGAGCAAATAAGAGACACAAGTGGCACTCTGGACATACCAGTTGGATCATGATGGCAGATGAGGAAGAACTCTCAAGCCTGCAGAGGCAATAGTGAGCGTATGAATACAGTCTGGTACAGAAATGGTGAAAATACCTTTAAATGTGTCGGCACCAGCGGCTGATCGGTAGGAGACTCACCCACAGTTCAGAGGTACTGAGCCCTTGATGTGTACTGCATGTGTCTATCTGCCCCTTAAATACAAACCCAACTGCTGCAATTACAACTAAACGGTGCTAATTGTGCAATCTGAGAGCAGGAAATATGCAAACCATGTGAATTACAAAGGGTGGGATTCAAAAAATAAATAAAAAGAGGCCGACAAAGCACGACTGTACCTGTTGGGAGCCATTAAAACAGGCAACAAAGAGCCACCGAGGTTTCATTTTAAGATGAAGCACTGAGGTGTCATAATGTAGCGCAGCTAGTTGGTCCAATTAGAGTGACAAAGTAAAGGTTTAGGCTAAATTAGCAGCACAGGCTAATGTTCATGATGAAGAAATCACCACATCAGCAACAAAGCAAACAAGAGAAAGACTCATTACCCAGTCCACTATAGCTCCTTTAGTAATGTACACATCGCTCTGTGTGTGTGTGTGTGTGTGTGTGTGTGGTGTGTGTGTGTGGTGTGTGTGTGTGTGTGGTGTGTGTGTGTGGGTGGGTGTAATAAAACTGGAGTGCTGTAAGTGACTCACAGAATCACACTAACAGCTGCTGAAAAAGAAATTGATTCTGTACATCGCTCCCCTCTGAATGTTGCGGCGTCTGTTCCATCTCCGGAGAACTCTGTTTTCTCTGCATATTTACGTCTTTTTTTTCTCAGTGTTGCACATCAAATAACAGCAACGCCACCCTGCCACAATAACCAGGCGACTGCGCCGATTCCGTGTGTCCTTGATCAAAATAAGGAAGCTTCAATTGCTGCT
The DNA here is from genome assembly GCF_003711565.1 of Takifugu flavidus. Taxonomy (NCBI): domain Eukaryota; kingdom Metazoa; phylum Chordata; class Actinopteri; order Tetraodontiformes; family Tetraodontidae; genus Takifugu; species Takifugu flavidus. The sequence goes on from NC_079538.1 coordinate 5,089,603, forward strand.
GATGTCCTGCAAGCCAGTCGATGGCAGCTGATGCTCTCTCTCTCTCTCTCTCTTTTGCTCTCTCTCTCTCTCTCTCTCTCTCTCTCCCTATATGTTTTGGGCCTTGACACTTTCTCCCGTACGCCCGATCAGACAGATCTGACGTTAGAACAGGAGCCTTGCCACCTTGTACCCGACGTGGGCCCGCCGCGGTGATGGTGTGCACGTGTATTAAGTGGCCTTTGAGCAGAATAGTTACCTCCCTCTGTTCGATAGCAGCTGGGGACACTTTCTGTCTATTCATACATCAGCATTAAACTTTGTCGTCTGGAGAGGCCGATGTAATATTTTACACTAAATTGTGCTTTGGACTGGATGCCAAAGTACAAATGACAGCAGGGTGTAGACTCATTTATCATCCCACCCAAACAACCCCTCCCCGCCAAACCCGCCGTCCCTTTGCCCCGAAACACTCTCACTCTCTCCTTGGTCTCCATGGAGATGGCTGGCGTCTGCATCCTCCCGCTGTGAAGGAGCTGACTGCAGACTCTCTGTTTACCATCAAGCCCATTTTCACAGATGGAGCCCCAACAGAAAGCACTCCTTTTTGTGTGGTGTGTGTGTGGTGTGTGTGGTGTGTGTGTGTGTGGGTGGGTGTAATAAAACTGGAGTGCTGTAAGTGACTCACAGAATCACACTAACAGCTGCTGAAAAAGAAATTGATTCTGTACATCGCTCCCCTCTGAATGTTGCGGCGTCTGTTCCATCTCCGGAGAACTCTGTTTTCTCTGCATATTTACGTCTTTTTTTTCTCAGTGTTGCACATCAAATAACAGCAACGCCGCCCTGCCACAATAACCAGGCGACTGTGCCGATTCCGTGTGTCCTTGATCAAAATAAGGAAGCTTCAATTGCTGCTGATGTCCTGCGAGCCAGTCGATGGCAGCTGATGCTCTCCTCTCTCTCTCTCTCTCTTTTGCTCTCTCTCTCTCTCTCTCTCTCTCTCCTCTCTCTCTCTCTCCCTATATGTTTTGGGCCTTGACACTTTCTCCCATACGCCCGATCAGACAGATCTGACGTTAGAACAGGAGCCTTGCCACCTTGTACCCGACGTGGGCCCGCCGCGGTGATGGTGTGCACGTGTATTAAGTGGCCTTTGAGCAGAATAGTTACCTCCCTCTGTTCGATAGCAGCTGGGGACACTTTCTGTCTATTCATACATCAGCATTAAACTTTGTCGTCTGGAGAGGCCGATGTAATATTTTACACTAAATTGTGCTTTGGACTGGATGCCAAAGTACAAATGACAGCAGGGTGTAGACTCATTTATCATCCCACCCAAACAACCCCTCCCCGCCAAACCCGCCGTCCCTTTGCCCCGAAACACTCTCACTCTCTCCTTGGTCTCCATGGAGATGGCTGGCGTCTGCATCCTCCCGCTGTGAAGGAGCTGACTGCAGACTCTCTGTTTACCATCAAGCCCATTTTCACAGATGGAGCCCCAACAGAAAGCACTCTTTTTGTGTGGTGTGTGTGTGTTGTGTGTGTGTGTGGTGTGTGTGTGTGTGTGTGTGTGTGTCGAGCACGCACATGTTCTTGTTTAGCTACATCTAGGAGGACCTCCTGCTTAGTACCCCTGACTCAAGAAGGCACACTTCCTGCTTCTTCCTCGGATTATTTTTCACCTTCCAACTAATCAGAATTAGCTGTTAATGTTCATCGATGAGTCGGAGAAGCGCTCAATAAAAGAGGCAGAGTGATGGTTCCCAAGGGGGGGGCAATCAATGCGCACGCTGTAAGTGCACAGACTTCATCTTCACGATCGGAAGGTGGGTAAGAAGAACAACAGAAGAGAAATGTAGACTTAGGTGTGTTCCTTGAAGGTTCACACACACCTGCGTGGTGGGTGTGGTGCCCAGCAAGGCGTAGCGGCTTCCACCATTACGAGGGCGTGGGGCAATCTTAGATATTGATCAAAGGCGCGCACGGCGTCGCTCACATGATTGCCGCGAAAGAATGGGGACATAATGACTTCCCAATCTAATGTAATAGGCTCATTGGTGTTCAAAGGCTGTGTGACTTCCACGGAACAAAGGCGGAAAACAATCCTGACCTGATCTGGAGCGTTGTGTTCCAGCCCAGCTCACTCATCAGTCTGCTTTCATTGTGTAAGTTAACAAAGTCCTTAAATACGTGCGTTTTTCTTCATTACTCACAGATGGCCTCATCTCATCCGTGACCTGTCACCCCCGATCGGGTCGTAAAAATAAACCCGGCGTTTACGAGCCACTTATGCGATTGGCTAGTGCCGTTCCCACCGTTCGTTTTTAACAGTACCGATCTGAGATCATGGTGGGGCTGGGGGGGGGGCTCCCCTCCCCAGGGTCACCACCGGTTCAATTTAAAAAGTTCATCTGACAGGACTCTTGGATTCGACCCTATGGAAGCTAAATGCCACAGCGCCTGTTATTTCACAGACAGTGCGATGGCTAATTGCCTGGAGGACAAAAGTTTGGTCGCTTTCTTCTTTCGGCGGCGGCGATTAGCGTTAGCGTCAGCGGCCTCCCGCTGCAGCGCCACCCAGTGTGAGAGCAAGTATGACAGGTAAGACAACGGTGAATATAAACTGCTATCTTTATGTCCACCTCTGCCGCACACGCAGTCCCAAACTCCCGAGCATTTAGCTACCAGGCCCCCCTGCTATGGAACCAGCTCCCTGTCCAGGTACGGGAGGCTGACTCCATCGCTACTTTTAAGATCAGACTTAAAACCTACCTCTTTGAAAAAGCGTATTGTTACTAATTCAGTAGTTCCAATTACTATCATAGACAGACAGATTATCACACTTAGGGGGTCGTCTAATCATTAGGTCACATCTTAGTTATGCTGTTATAGGCCAAGGCTGCCGGGGTCCAGAAACATGATCACCTGACAGGCCTCTGTCACTCCACTGGGTCATGGTTTCCTCCCTCCTCTCCTCTCCTCTCCTCTCCTCTCCTCTCCTCCCTCTCCTCTCCTCTCCTCTCCCCCTCCTTCTCCTTCTCCTTTTCCTCTCCCTCCTCCTCTCCTTTCCTCTCCTCTTTCCCCTCCTCCTCCTTCTCCTTCTCCTCTCCTCTACCCCTCTCCTCTCCTCTCCTACCTATCCTATCCTCTACCTGTCCTCCCCCTTCTCCCCTCTCCTCTCTACCCACCGGCCATCAGCAGGAGGGTCCCCCTACATGAGCCTGGTCCTGCTCAAGGTTTCTTCCTGTTAAAGGGGAGTTTTTCCTTGCCACTGTTGCTTGTCTGGGGTCAGGCCCTGGGATTCTGCAAAGCGCCTTGAAACAATTTTGATTGTATAAGACGCTATATAAATAAAGATTGATTGATTGAAACATCTGCCGTGTTGTCCTATTTATACCGCCGCTAACGCATGAATTCATGAAGTAAAGGAAAAACCCTTCTGGATTTTAATTCACGTTGCTCCTACTCAGAAGTAGGTTGACTGCTCCTCGTCTGCTCCGTCTGCCACTTACTGTACAGCCTGTATACATCACCATCTGTCTTACACCCTGACAGCCATTCAATCAAAAACTGGCCGCCGGGATTCAAGGAGAGCCCACCACAGGGGCTTCTGTTTCCATGGTTACCGTGGAGGGTTGCAACCCACCAACAAGCCAAAGACTTCACTGTTGTCTGGTTGCTCTTGGTCTAAAACCACCAAGTTGCTGTTAGCCTATCGTCCTCTCGTCGTATGCTAGCACCTCTGCAAGCCGCTGACTGCTAAATCTCCACGTGCGACCTCCTTAATGTCGCTAATTAGCAACAAATACAACTGAGGCTAATGTGATTGTGTTTAGCTTCCCTGGCAAACAACCAGTCGGAGTGCAGCACAAATGGCTTCTTGAATCGATGATGACTTTGTCTCAAGGGCAGCGTAGACGTTAAGGGGGGGGGGGCAAAAGCAGCACAATCTGATGGATAATTATTTTGGGATGAGTCCTAATCTTAGCATCCCTGCATAATCTGCTCATTATTCCCCAAAGGGTCTGATGGATGGCGTGTCCCAGTGCTGTGGTCCGAACCCTCGCGGCCCCACAGCAGAACTCAGCCGGCGCGTCTCACGCGGACGCGCGCCTGCTATTTTCACTTGGCGTCCTCTTTTCTCAGCGAGTAATTAAAGAGAAGGTCCAGGCGCTCGCAAGTGACAGGAGGCCCGTGGAGAGAGCCAGTGGTCTAATTAGAACCCGTATCTCCTATCTCATCTATAAAAACGCTCCTCACCTCCGGGAGCAGCGGCAGACTTCAGCGCCCTGCGGCAGGACGGGCGCGAAGCCGCGTTGCCGCAGGAGTTTTAAGGCAAACAAGCAAACACCGGCACACTCGGGAGGATCCAGGAGGGCCGTTTCCTCCACTCGCGTTGCATCTGCAATGATGATTAATCACCTTGGAAGACGAGACTTATGGAAAACAAGCTGCGCGGCGCACTAATCTCACACAAGCTGAACAAGAAATATGGAGCAGCATATGGCGACCGATCAAATTGGTGCTGCTTCATCACTTTGCGGCGTTCTGCGCGGATGTAATTGATACAGCGCCGGGCAGGAAGGATGTTCCTGCGTGTGTTTTCATTTATACCCAGAAGCAATCTGCTGTCAGAGCGCGCCCGACTGTTTCGCTGTGATGGGGGATCATGTTTGCGCAGCTCGCCCGTGTATTATTTCTCATTTCCCAACATCCTCGCGGCGTCTCGGCTCGTTCCTTCTCCGGCCAAGTGCAAATCTGAATCCTTGCGCCGGGGGGGGGGGGGGGTTGATGGTTGGGTGCTCGCCTGCTGACAAATGGCTTGCAGGAGAAGTCCAAGGAGAGGCCTGTCAGAGCGCTGTTGCGTTGCGTTGCTTTGGAGATGGGGTGGGGGTGGGGGTGGGGGGGTGCAGAGAACTCCAGGAATATCCAGAACTCCTCATGGTACCTCACACTCCGTCCAGTCGAACGGGTCTCCGCCCGCACAGTTTTAGTGGCTCATTCAGGTCAGAACAGCTGAGTCTGCGTTTTGGTTCACGGGGAGAGACACAAAGAGCTGAGACGCAAATTGCGGGGGGGGGGGGGGCACAGAGAGAATAAGGCTTGTAATAACCCCCTAATGTCAACGGGAATTGCGTTCCTGAATGCCTGATTTCAATCAGGTGAGAATTACCGGGAGTGTAAAAGGGTGCCTCATTTATCGACCTGGAGGTAGAAAAACGTCCGTCGTCCCAGTTTTAACAAACAAAACTCACCTAAATGGAGTTTTACTTTTAAAGAGAAGAGTCTCCAGGTTCTTGAGAGCAAATGTGGGACGCGCTTGATTGTTCCAGAATCATCAGGCAGAAACCCGAAACCTGCTTCAAGTGTTCTCACTTTATTTCTTTACACTCACGATAAATAAATGCCTCTAATGGAGGTGCTAAATAAAGAACTCCTTTACCCCCCCCCCCCCCCCCCCCCTTGCTTGACTGCAGCACTAGTGCTAAAACAAACAAGTCTTTTATCCAAGTTTCCCACTGCTGATGTGTCCTTGGGCAAGACGCACAACGCCCACGAGGCAAGGGATGGGGAACGGGAGGGGAGGGGGAGCTGCACAGTCACGCAGTAGCGATAATCCCCCCCCCCCCAACTCCCCCCTCTGTGGACGTGCAGAGAAAATGAGCAGGCTCGTTACGGGAGTGTTCCGGGTGAGCACGGAGCTTCACCTTTAATCCCATAATATGCTGAGTGAGGGGCCGCTACCTGAACGGGCCGTCGGGGATCACCCACCACCGGCCCCGCAGCCTGGGGAGGCGTGTCTGCTGAAAATGCTGCATTTATTCAGCTGGTGGTGGTGGGGAAGGGGGGACACGCACGCACGCACGCACACGCACGCACGCACGCGCCCTCTCGGATTGTGCAGCCGCTCGGTGATACGAGGACGTCTCACTCCGGGGCTCTAGTACAGCTCTGTCAGAGATGTGTGACAGATATTAATGTCATGGAAGAACATGATGGATGGAATTCCTTTCTGATGCTCCTTTCCCTCTCCGGCTCTGTCTCCCTGAGCCTGGCACGCGGCAGACAGGCCTTTAATGAGCGCTGGAAACAGCCGCATCCGCTGACAGCTCTTCCTTAGCGGCCTCTTCGCCTAAAAGCGCTCTGACGGGCACTGGCTCCCGGGGAAAAGGAGGAAGTATGCCAGAGAACACCCAGATGTCTTGTACCCAACAACAGGAAACACTGAAGAGATGAAAGCATGTTTTGTTCTTTTAATTATGAATGAGAGCGGGGCTGTGGTAGTTTAGCACGTGCTGTATTTGAAGAACAAGAATGTGACTGGGTCACACACACAATGGCAGCGTTGGTTCTTTCCTTCTCCCTGATCCTTTTTTATGATGTACATGTTTGCATGCACATGTTTGCACGTGTGCGCGTAAATGCACGTGCTGCTTGAGCATCGATCGCTGTCCGCACGTTTGTAAGTTTTTCTGTGAAACGGTGATTAGGCTTGTTAGAAAGGGGGAAGCGATAAGCTTTTATTCGGTTCTTTGATTTGCGAGTTAATAATGATTCTATCAGTTGGTCAAATATGAGAAAAGCTACAGATCTGTTTTTTTGTTTTGAATTAACAGGTTTGCCGGGTCTTTTCCTGCGTGTCCGTCTCCAAATCTTTGGACCTTTGGAGGAATAAGCTGCTGTTCTCATCACGCAATAGTATTAAATTACCGTCTTGTTCAGTACAGGACTGAAACACTTCTAAACCCACACCTGAAGTGAACAGCGAGCAGTAGAAGCTCGGATAGGTGACCGGAGCTTGATGACGATGCCAGAGAGCGTCGCCACACGTCCGTCAAGGCTGAAGCAGTAAATCTGAGCCGAGCTCTTCTCCAGCATCGATGAGCTGACACCTAGTGGCGAAGGGAGCCACTCGCTCTTTCCCAGCACGACCCTGCGGAGAGCTCAGGAGCCCAGCAGGAAGCGTCCTCTCTTTCTGTCTTTCTCAGGGCTCAAGATTCATCGTGAAGCCACCTGCTAGGAAGTAAAAAGAACACCGAAGGACAATTTCTCTGCACCACTGGGACACCTTAGGTTGAAGGGCGCATCCCATAAACACACCCCGTCGCCTCTGGAATCCAGCTGAGCCTGTTTTTTTTTTCTGATGCAGCAACAGAAGGAACATTACAAACTCTGCTGATAGCTACAGATGCAGGTTACTGACCCACAAGTTCTATTTAAACCAGATAATCAACCTTGTTCATTGCAATCGAAGGTTAAATGCAGCATTCATCTCACAAACACACGCAGGTCAGAACAGGTGAGGTGGATTTTTCTACCATTTAAGTGAGTTTTAAACAGACTTACTGGGACTATTTATTTTTATCATCGATGAAAATTAACTCTACAAATAAATGCTGAAAATTTCCGAACTGTCATACCCGGAGCAGCAGAGGGCGCTAGAGCCCCACTGGTGACCGCCTCGGTGCGGAACTAAGACAAAGGAGCGCTGCGTCAGAGCCACACGTCTTCCTTCTCCGTGCTCATTGCCTGTTAAACATTAGCTTCTGCTTGTTGTCTGGTCTTCCTGGAGCGTTTAGAATTCCGTGGCCAGGCTCGGCTTTCAACGGAGGTCGCTAAACCGTGCAGCTATTTCCTTTCCCCAATTAACGGCGCGTATCTCTCCATCCCACTCCTCACACCTCGGCCACTTCCTGTGAGCGCCCCCTCGCTCGGCCCTCCAGCTTTATTGTCCATCTCTGATGTGTGACGGCGTGTATCCGAAAACGTCTCTGTCCCAGAGCATGATTGGCAGAGCCCCCCTGCTGTGCCCGTCTCCTCCAGGAAGGAGGCATTTCTGCCCAGTTCCTGTCTCTCTGACCCTGCAGTTAAACATGTGCATATTGCAGGTGGGGGGAGCGACAGAGGGGGACACTATGAATTTGGGAGAGGCTGAGTCGAAGGCCTGCATGGGAAGATGCTGATATCTGCCTATTTGTGTATTTGTGTGTCTGGGAAGCCAAGGAGACAAGTGGAGACTGCGGCCGTGTGGCGGTTTGGTGGATACACATTTGCTTGTGTCCTGCCTGCTGATTACAGCCCTTAAAGATGAAACCGATGCCGAAAGAATGACTCAAGCTCGGGGTCCCTCAAGCATCCTAGCTGGGATCAGCCACTATATTCCAGGACCCATAGCAGGTCACTGTCATGCCGTTGATAAGCTGCATGTTTGATTACAGTTGTGTGTGTGTGTGTGTGTGGGGGGGGGGGGACCCTGGATCAGCTGATCCCTCACATTAGGGTCATTAGAAGTTAACTGCTAATTACGCTAAAGCTACTGTATTTATAGCAGAACAAAACAAATATGTTCGATAAAGATCCCTTTAACTCATTTAGCTTCTTAATTTACACATTTGTTCAACTGACTGTAAATTTCATTGGAGAAAGTGGCGTTACCACCGATGTGCGTTCAGCAGAGGCGGCGCCGCTGGCTGGAGCTGACTGTGTGCACGTAAGTCACCCGACACTTATAAATAAAAGCGAGTCCATCCTCTTCTGTGCTCAAGAAGGAGCAGGAAGGCCCCGGAGGAGGGAGGCTAAATATTTGTTTTACGGGCTCCGCATTGAGCTCCGGACCTTTGTGTGGCGCTTAAGAAAACTTTCTCCCGCACGGGAGCAAGCAAAGCAAACAATCGCACGTCGCGCTGTCTGGCGCGCCGCGGACCCTCGTGTGTGTTTGTTTGCTCAAACAGTCGCCATGACAGATGGAGGAGCGGTGAGAAGGGAGAGATTTGGGTAATCGACGCCAATGTTTTCGGCGACGCTGGTGAATAAATAAAACCGCCTTTTTAAAAAAAGTGCCAATGCAAATATTTCTGGATTGCTTCGGCAGCATATGTCGAGAATTAATATTCCAGCGAACAGACACAATGCGGCAAATGTGTCGGCATCAATATTCAATATTAGCGGCATCCCTGCGTCCCCCGTGAGAGGAGGAGGAGGTCGGTGATGAAGGACCACATCGCAGATGGTGCACTTGTCCTTCTCCCAACAGCTCTGCAAATTGCACAGCGTAACCGAGGAAAAGAGAGAGAGAGAGAGCGAACGGAGACGCCAGTTGGAGTTCCTTCATCACCAACTTTGGGAGAGTTTCAAGTGTTCAAGTCAGTGTGTGCGTTCCCCCCCCACCCCCAAACCCACCCCCCTTCGTGCCCTGAATCAAACTTTGACAAATAGAAACATTTGGGCTTTGAATTGTGTGATTGATCTGGACTCTGATGCTTTTCATGTCCATCTGTCTGTTCCTGGGTCTGCTCAGGCCTGTTTTGAATGTGTGTGTGTGTGTGTGTGTGTGTGTAAAGGGGCTTTTAAGGAGCAGATCAGAGGAGGGTGTAGCGGCTCAGTGAACATGGGCTGAGATTAGCTCCCTCACAGAGAATCAGCCTGACCTGGGAGGCATGCCATCAGAAGGACAGATGGATAAGAACTATTGACCTGCTGACCTGCATCAGATTCTCACTAACTCGGCTTAATTTGCATGCAAATCGCTACAAATACCCACGCTGGCTTCCCCCTGCTCTCACCGTATCACTTTTTCTCTCTTTTTTTTTTAAATTATCTCACACACATGCACCAAAACTACTGCTACACACATACACACACGTATCCCCACCTTCCAAGGACATTCTCCCTTGTGGTGTGCCCTCATGGTGGTCGGCCGCACTTCTAAAGGCTTAATCTGTCGGTCCCACCTCCCTGATTAAGAGAACAAAGGAGCCTCTCCCCTGACACAAAGCAGCTCACACACACACGTCTGATTTCCACCGCAGACGGACCACCCATCCTTGAAGACCACAGCCTCACACAGGGAGACGCAGCCTCGCATCCATAGCAAAAGAAGCTCAACTCACACGTTTCCAGACGCACAAACCGTTCACAAAACGGTCAGTTCACACTCTCTTTGGGGGCTTTTTGTGTTGGTGGAGCCCAGTGTCTGGAATACCGGGAATACCGGTAAACAACAACCCGGCTTTTCGTTTTCTTTCTGATAAGGAATCGGGCTTAAAGCCCACAGTTAAAGGTCAGGAGATGCTGAGCTGGGAAATGTTAGCAGGCTTAAAATGACACGTTAGCATCAGGCAGCCAGTCACACACAGGTGCGCCCCAGAGCGGTGTGACTGTAGGGCAGGTTGGTATCCAACGGCAACCACGCTTGTTGTGATCTAGGCAGCTGAAATGTCTCATCCATAAGAGAAACAGAGAGAAACAGAGAGAAATTGTGAAATATGAGTATTTTGATATGAATACACTGATGTTAGCATCTCATCCCACCTTTGGCTGCTACTCAAATCTAAAATTCCATGTAGTAAAAAGGAACAATTCTTATTTTAAAAAAATGGATTTATAAAGGAGACTTGGTTGAGAAGCATTGTTTTAATGACATTGGTTTAAAAAAATGGAGTTGTAGTTTAGTTAAATAAGCCTGGTCAGTCCTTGAGGACTGATTGGGACAATGAGTCCATTTACATGAGCATAAAGATCTGATTAGATTATCACAGTAAGCTGATCTGACTGGATCAACCCAGGATTACATGTTTCAGTCCAGTTATTGGATTTCATTTGGAGGTACGTATGTAAATAGTGACGTGAGATGCAAACTTCCAGTGTGTGGTCTTGCCATGCTGGACATGGTAGCGCCTGCAGTCTTAGCATTAGCCATCCTGGTGTGGGAGCTAACAGGACAGTTGACACGTTCCAGAGGACAAACACCAGGATGCTCACACAGGATGATGGTGATAAGACATTTTCAGTTTCTATCTTTGCAAAATCTACATTCGTATATCAGAAAATAAAACACTTCTTCAGCTCTTAATCGGCCCGGCTGGCTGGTGTGTGACCATACGCTTCAAAATTGGTTTTTAGCTGTCAGGCTCTAGTCAGACTCCAGTTGCTTCCAGTTACGTGTCTTCATGATTGAACCAGTGTCCCCAGCAGAAGCTCTCCTGAGCCCATACTGGATTCGTCCCTGGGGATGGTGCCAACCCGCGCCGCGAGCCTTCTCCTGCCCGACAGGCCGGCCGAGTGCATTTGTTTGAGCTGAGCTTTCTTCCCATTTACTCACAGCCTCTGCCGAGACGCCAGACAGATCTCCATAATCCACAAACAATTATCATATTTGCCTCAGCGGATGATTCAGGTTTGTGTTTACTGATTCAAAATTAACAATTTACACAGCTGGCACGGAGGCACCTTTCCTGGCGCTGCGTCTGGACCTGGAAGCAGGAGCGTCGCTGTTGTCGGGAATACTGGAGACGATTGCGGGTGGGCTTTTAGGACTGAACAAAATATTGTGATTTTTAGTTTGCATTGATGTTTTGGACAGGATTTGGACAAGGCCTGCTGTAATATTCCAACATCTGTAGAATGCAAATGGAAAATATGACCCTTTCACGGAGTGTGTGTGTGTGTGGGGGGGGGGCGGGGGGGGGGGGGGGGGGGGGGAGTTGTCTACCTGTGCATCCTGGTCAAAATAATATGTCCTTACTGCATCAGCTGGTTGAGATGTGTAGGAAAAGAAATGTGAAGAGGCTGCTGCAGGTCCGGTCCTTGAACTCCTTCTGTATAAAGTGTTTGTGACAGGTCATCTCATCTCCACACATCCCATAATCCCGTGTTCCCCAGGTCGTGACCGAATGGTGGGTTTGTTGTTGCCGGCCTCCAAACTCGTCATTACATCTGCGATTAAGACGGCTTCTCTTCATTAAAGTTGATCACTATTGAAGGTATGGGGGGGGGGGGGGGGGGCATTTAGAGTCTCCAATCAACCGATGTCTCGGTTCCTCTGGACATCAGCAAATGTCCCCATTTCCTGAGAATGGCGCTCATTTTCATTTTTGCACAGGCTGCGATTTGGGATTGAAACGATAAACAATTCTCGAGTTTGCGTTTGTCCTCTCGTCCACATCTCCATTTGCACAGTTGTTGACGGCGTCTTGGTGAACGTGCCCTCTTGTGCACAAGGATTCCAAAACTCCAGATATGAACGAAAACAATTGCACTTGGCCACAGAGTCAAGAGGAAACTAAACTAGGGACAAACAGAAGTCACGCCGGGAATTGCAAATAAGCGGGACAGAAAGGAACGATAATGGATTTTCCAGGAAATCTGGCTTAAAATGAGTGTAAATGATCAAAACTAATGACCTGTTCGAGTGTAGTGTCGCCTGAACAATCCTCTTCAGTCGGAGTGGGATCAGCTTCCTGAGCACAGCAAATGATTACAACATCATTTAGATGCAAGTCTTCTTCCAGTTGCCTCTTCCTTTCCATCATTACCGTCATCTCACACTTGGTTTATGTCAAAAATGTTGATTTTCAAGAATCAGAGTTTGGAGGCACTTAAAGTCACTTTGGTGTAAAACACTGAGAATAACTCTGTCCCAGGGTGTCAGCTCTGCGGATGGAATCAGACTTGGTGTGCTGACACTCCAGCCCTGTTTAGCTTTAAAAAAAAACCATCGTCCGCTCTGTTTTAGCCATAAAAGTCTTTGTAAAGAGGTCTCGGTTAGTCTCTGGGCCCCTCGGCAGCTGGGGCATAGAGAACCTTCCTGTTTCTGCCTCCTTATGGGTGGCCGCCGGGCACTGAGGGACATTTGTGAAACTTGATCCACGGGACAGTGGATAATTTATGAGGCGGAACGAAGCCGTTCCACAGGTCAATCATTTGGACGCACCGATAACGTGGCGAAAAGATAAAAGGGGGTTTCTTTGACCTTCGGTGGCTTAAAAATGGGAAAATCAAATATGTCATTAAACTTTGGTGAGGCTTGTACGTGTCCAAAAGTGTTTCTTGGCTGAAGGAAAACACTTCCCCGCTCACGGAAAACCCGAGTTCACTCCCCGTTTGCGCGGCACAAGTCCGGCTTTGTCAAGTCTTCAAGGTAATTTCTATAAAAATGGATCGAAAGCGGGCCGGAGGTGGGTTTTAACTGGGCTTTTCCTTCAGCGCCCCAAATTATGCCCCAAGCTGAGGCCTGTTGAGCGGCGTGGCTCAGCCAAACATGAACACGCATAAGCAGCTCCCGTATAAATGTGCAACAACGACCGAGCGCTGAATATTCCATTTATACCGGTGCCATCAACGGCCCACTCTCTCAACTCTTTAAGCTGACAGTTAGCCTCTATGGCATAAATAATCGTTCTTTCAGTCAAAGATATGTTGCCACTTTAGCTGCGGCGTGGATGTCGGTTCCGTCGGTTGCTCCTGGAGGCCGGTCGGGCTCGTGTGTGTTCCAGTGATTTATTCGCCTCCCCTGCTGAATGCCATGTAGTCGCCGGGCACCCCGCAGGCTGCAATGACAAGCTCCATAGCAATCTGCCAGACTCACAGCGGGAGAAGACAAGCTCCCAGCTTCTGTTCTGAGTCTGGAATGACGTATCCATCCCGCTGCTACGCTCCCGTCGCCTCTACGTCTCTCCTGCTCGCACACTCTCTGAACTCACTTTTAGCTTCTCGTTGGATGGAGTTTGACTCTCTGAATGCTGATTTATCAAATTATTGACCAGTGAGAGTTTCCATCTGTCCTTATTAGCAAATAACCTAGAGGTACGGTGGTTTTATTGGCAGAATCCTCTCTGGGTCATTATACATAGATTCAAGGGCGACTCTGCTTTTAATGTGGAAACTTAATCATCAAGATTGGAGGAACTTTGTTGTGGTAGCAGCAGGAAGGAAGCGGGTGACCTTAGCTATGCTGGATAGGGGTGGGATCACAGAGTTAGCTTGCATGCGCCACCACAGCGCTGAGCTTAACTCGTGCACACAGAGCTGGAACGCATGCATTAAATCAAAAATGCTGGCTGAACTATCAGATCTGCATGAAGACAAAATTAATCTGTGATTAATAAGTCTCATTTCAGCACAGACGAGCGACAACACTGAGAACAAGGCTAACACGTTGCAGTTCTCCTGTGGAAAATATTACAGCCCAGAGCCTGTGCTCCCCCCATTCACCCCCCCCTCCTCGGTCATCACTCTCTAATGACTGATCAATCACAGGGACCATATGTGGTGATGTCATGTTCCTTGAGAGTGAATGGGAGGGGCCTGCCGTTTCCATCTGTTTGGGTTTGTGGAACATTCCAGTGCTTCGGCATTTGCATGGTTGTCAGACAGACAATAAACCCTCCGCAGAAAAAAGGAGCATGAACCTGGTGCGAAGTCAGGGGCTTTATATTTCTATCTTGTTTTTGCCACCTCCAAAGATGTTAATGATTCTTCAACTTGAGACATTTTAAATGATCTTAGATGTGACCTTAAGACAACAGGAAATGAACAAATTCATGTATTAAAATCAGGGTGGTCTGCTGGGTCCAGTGGTTAACGCCGTTGGTTTCAGGGTGTAGTCATCCTCCAACCTTCCTATTTGAAGTGTAAATGTTCTCCTCAAGTTTTCCCGGGTACTCAGCCTTCCTCTCATAAAAAGAATGAGTTCCCGAGCCCCTAATCCCAGGCCTAACCATCAAAACTAAAAACCTCACCCTAACCTAAATCCTCTTCTAACCTTCACACCAAGCCTGAACCTTCAAACGGTGCATTAAAAATCGGACCAGCCAAAATGTCCTCACTTTCCAAAAGGTCCTTCTTTCATAAGTGAAACATGTACTCTGGTCCTCACTATATAGCATGTGCCAGAACACACACACACACCACACCAGTATTCATGCATCCCCTGGGATGCATCATCACACAAGTGGGACAGCCCCTACAAACACATGTCTTACACCTCCTCTCCTGCAACACGCGCCTCACAGCAATTACCACCATTAAACTTCTCGCCACCTGTTAACTGCCATGTAAATATTCATTGGAACAGGGACAGAATTTCAGCCACCAGCCTGCATGGAAATGACTGGTCCAGTAAATCAGCCCAGTGACAAGTCCACGCCGCGGCGCAACAGCAGCGGCCAACAACAAAAAAAAAAAGGTTAATGGGCTCATGAAATGTAAATGTTGTGTTTCCACAGGAAAACAAAGCATAAATGATGGCGTTACCGCCAGTAATTTATGTGGAAAAAAAAAAGAAAGGGAAAAAAACACACATAATATATGCCGTGAAAGCACAAGCCGCAAAACAAATCATGAATTTAACCTTAAGACCAACTTTGCTCTGGAAGTAAAGGCGCATGTGGAAGCGTTTATCAGTAGGTGAGTTCAAATGGAAATGGGAGCCATATTTTCTGTGGCACCTTGTAGGTTGTGCAGGCTGTGTGATTTGCCTGGTTTTCTCTTTTCTAAATCTAATGCTGCTGGCGGTAACACATAAATCAGCTAAACACACATAAAAAAATGTATAGATTGAACAACAACTGAATCTTCTTGTAAAGTAGGTAGTGTAAAAAATTTCTCTATTTTAGCCCCGAGCTTGGATTTTTATATATTTACTCAAGTATACGGGCTTTCTGGTGCTTCAACAAAACAACCAAAAAATAACTGAATTTATATAAAACAGAAGCAAATCAGGTTTTCTATGAGGAGGAACGAATAATGATTTATAATTTATGCTATATTTTTGCTATATTGAGTTGGATGTAGAGGCTTTAGAAAATATCGCTGTTGCTGATTTATCGCATATCACATCAGTATTCTGCTGTTCTGTGTTTTATTTCTTTGACTTGCTCATTGCAACTTAATATCAGCACATTTAAATCCTAGCAGGGCGCCAATAAACACTTCGCAATGCAACATTCTTCGCCCGGTCTGCAATCCTAACATAAAACAATAAAACATCCTGATATGAGAAGTTTTAATTCAACTTTTATCAAGATTGCCTGGATTTCCCGGCTTCAGTCGGGCTTCGACCTTCTGCTGCTACTGTCTAGACAGGACACTCTAAACCTGCACGCTGGGATCCCGACTCGCCCGGTGCCTCATGCGCGCTGGCTCCAGTTTAGCGCCCAGTGCAATTCGTTAGGGTGTTGAAAGTAATGATCCGTGACTGGGAGGTGTTTTAACATGCCGTTTGTAAATCAATATTACATTAAAAGGAGCTGCTTTTATGTCTCTCTAAACTCTCCAGCTCGTGTTTTATAGGCTTTGTGGTGTTTAAAGCTGTGGCTAACCTCGTAGGTGAAGCCCTAATCTGTGCAGATGAGAAAGATCCTGTGAAGCATTCGCAGATTTGGTTTCGCTTTGTGCAACCAGATATTATCGTCCAGCAACGCCATGGGGTTGGGTTGGGGGGGGGGGGGGGGGGGGGGGGCCGCCGGTGCCGTTTACAGGTTTTCTTTGGCTCCTTTTAAGTACAACACGGAAGTATGTCATCTTGAGAAATGTGCTGCTCGGGCCTGATCCCGAGGTCTTGTTGGAATAATTTTTTATCCTCGCGGCCTTTGAGGGATGAGACCACATCTGTCTCCGGTCACTATTTACACGCTGCTTCACCATAAAGTACTTCCAGTCACACATGCACACCTGGACAAACGCACACACATCCTACTCCTATCTCATGCCTAATTCAAACCTGCCTTATGAGTCCCCAGACAGAGCCGTGCCGAGCCGGTTCAACACATGCACACGGGCATTCAATCACTAGGAAGCAGCACAGGCCACGTATAAATCCATCTAGTAAAGCATCTTCCAGACCGTTCCCAATGTGAATGAGATGTCCCAAAGTCTTATGGCGCTATCTGGCCTGCGCAAACACAAGAATGTGATCTATGCCACCCTAATTGTTGCAGGGGGAGGTTTTCTAAGCACACCGAGGATGGCCTAAAAGGACAAATAAATCCCACGGCTTGTAGTTTGCATATAAATCCACACTTTCTCTGGTGTTTTCCAGGATAGGGTGTCCCAGCTAGGAAAAAAAGAGATTAAATTATTCTTCACAGTGGCTTTATTTAGCATGAAATTTGTATGGAGGGACATAAAAATCACCACCAAATAATATTTATGTAGTACTAAAGAAACAATGAGAAGAGCTCTTTAAGTTCTTTGACCTACGTCTGAAAGATCGTTATTCATCTGGCTTGGATTTGGCTCTCTCTCTCTCTCTCTCTCTCCCCTAATGGCAAAAAAAGACAAGATCCTGTCCTACCCTCGAATCCAGCCTGTCAGGATTCATCGCCGTGCCTGCTCGCTACAATATCTGGTTAGCCACGTGTCCATTCTGAGGCTCCCCACTGTCAGGGTGCACGCCAGGCTGGCTAACTGCACCAGGGCGGCTCAGCTCAGGGAGCAGCATGCTGCTCTGCTCTGCCTCTTCTGGTTTCTGGTCCTGTGTCAAGGAAATTTGCCAAAGTAGAGCTTAAAAATGTAACCACGCGTTATCCCAAAAGCGTTCCTAATATTATTTCTTTTATTACTATTTAACTTGGCATTTGGCATCATTTATGTAGCTTGCTGGTTTGGAGAGTTCAATCTCACCATTTAAACAAATCTCTAAATATATTTTATAAATACAGATTTAAATGAGAGCGATTTTAGAATGTGCGTTTCCAATAACTTTCAATTGTGTTATTGTTAACATATGAATATATCTGATCTTTCCAAGTGTAAAATCTCCTAAACAAGAGACTAAAAGACATCATTTTGACCTATAACAGCCTGAGCCATTAATCCTTCAGAGAGAATTCACAAAGCACCTGGAGTCGGAGTTCCTTCCACCGCCGATGCCGCGTCGGTGATGCCGTCGGCGTGGAAGAATTATCTCCGCCCTTCCCTCCACCACAGGCTGCTGACCCCTGGCTGACCCTCAGCCCATTGGCTGGGGTGTTAATGTTCACCCACAGCGGGGTCGCACCCAGCATGTTTGTTTTATGACACAGGAGAAGGGACCTTAGAGGGGAGGGTGGCCTCGGCACGTTGACCCCCCCAACCCGTTAGTAAAAAGGGGCTACCGGGTTGTAAAATCCTGTTGTTACGCCTGAATCAGACGCACGCACACATCGGGGACGGCGTGACTGTCATCAACCCCCCCCCACCCCACCCCACCCCATGTTGGATCAGAACGCCTCACACAGCCGGTGTTTTACATTGTGTTGTGGATATCCTACAGTTCGGATCCTTTAATACATCTCAAAGCAGAGCTTTGAAAAACTCCACCGGCAACAAGCCGACGCCATTTTAGACGCCGCTGGTCTGAATTTGTATGATGATCCTGTTGCAGCAACAACGCGAATTTCACCCAACTGTGATATTTGCTCAAATGGAGGAGCGCTTTTCATTCACACGAGCATCAACATGCCAAAAGAAATGCGTCTGTAGATGCACGCTCGCGCGCGTCTGTGTGTGTGTGTGTGTGTGTGTGTGTTGTGTGTGTGTGTGTGTGTGTGTGTGCGGTGGAGGGGGGGGGCTTGTATCGCTCTAGAGGGAATCCATCAGCCACATTTCCAATTCCGCTCAATTTCAGCAAGAATCTCTGTAATCCCGCTGAAGAGCCGCGGTTCTCCCACAGTGACATCCCATAATGGCGCTAACGCCGGAGTGGTGGGCACCCAGTTACGCCTCCCGGGCTCCATTCGGTTCACATTCCCAATCCCCCAACCTGTCTGTATGCAAACATAGCACCCCCCCGACCTCCCCCCGCTCCACAGTGAACGCTGATCTGGCGGCCCTTCCGCTGAGCCCTGTGTAGACATATTTAATGCCTCAATAACCACTGCTTAAGACTGGGTGAGGAACGCCACCGGGCTTTCAGAACCACAAGACGTTGGCGTGCGTGTGCGTGGGGGAGACGGTATGTACCTAAATAAGTGCCCTAGCTTGTATTCACAATGGGACCATCAAGCTGTTGCCGTGTGCGATGAGGAAATGTGGAGCACCTGCAGCGCACGTGGGTCCTGACTCGGAAGAGCTAAAGCTAATTTGGCCGCTAATCTGCCCTTTATCACATAAATAAGAGCGGCGGTAGAGGCCTGAGATGCAAAATGGACGAAAGCGATTCACGTGGGTTTCTATGAAAAACTCTCAGTGGTTTTCTTGTGGTGTTTTTTTTTGTCATCATTGGAATCTGGGAGGGGCGGGGGCAGCTGGAGAACAAGGTAAATATAGTCAAAACTGTGCCAGAGCAACAACAGAGCGGCAAATGTTCACAAATATATGCGAGTAAGGTAGTGAAAGGTTGCTTATTCTCTGGGAAATTCTGCAGACTTTTTAAGACCCAAGTCTCGTGTTCCTTTTTTGCGGTGATGAAGACAAGAACACCCGAGAGGGAGGCCTCTGACTCCCCAAATACTCGTCACAGAGAGAGAAAGCCGGCCCCTGGATCAATTTGCCTGCACGGGAAACTGTGTAATGTTAATCACAACTTTAATTTGGGCCGAATTAGCATTTTGATGAACTTGTGAGGTTGACTCGTGTTCTCTAAGCACCTCCAAACGCGGCACGCACGGAGGAGATGGCGGCGTGGTTAATTAACGCGGAGCTGTAGCAGATGGGCTTGGTGAAAAGTCTGGCAGGAAGAGAGACGAGGAGCAAGAATTGATGGGAAGGAGTCAGCGTTAATGGATGGGAGAGGGAAATAGAACACAACATTAAATACCCAACTCAACAGCTAAAATGGCCGCCTCCAAACTAACAGCTACAGAAGGTGGGGGAGCACTAAACTAATATTTCTGTCTTTTAGAGAAATAAGACACACAAGGAGTCAGTAATAGCTTACAGGAAACAGGGCTGGCAAAGCTTGGTCAAACATTGCAGCCTGTTTACATATTCCCAACCGTTCCAATCTCAGAGCGCAGAGTGTAACCCGACATGGTGCCGCGGGCTCATTGCCTTTTCACACACGTTTCAGAATCGGCTTTTTCCCCTCCCCATCTCCCCTCTTCTTTCTTGCTAACGCGGCGTTGCTATTTAAAAAAATGTCTCCGCTGATCAGTGTCTATTTACGGCGTAGCTCGCGTCTAACAGAGCTATCTGAGTCTGCAGCAGGGTCCTACAATAGGCCCTGATGAAATTATCTGCAGCGCGTGGACCGAGGAGCGAGCCGAGCAGAAGATCCGTCCCACAGAGGGGGAAGCTCCTCGCCAGGAAGAGACAAATCAAAGAAGAGGAGCTGCCCGCTCGCCAAATATTCAAGTCAAAACCGCCGCGCGCATAAAAACGCACATATGAAAATGGTATTGAAATATTATTTTGAAATTATTATAACCAAAGGAAGAGGGGTGGGTTGAAATCATCGAAGATATAAAATTAAGTTATTTGCTTCTGTCCAAGCAGGATTACGAGATCCATAAAGAAGATATCTGTGGAGACGTCTATATCCTCCGTTCCGCCCTTTGCTTGACTCCTTTCCCTAAATAACCTTCCACTAACCTGCCCCCCCCATTGCTGTTCTTCCACGCTGGAGAGATTTTCAGGCCTGGTTTCCCACAGAGAGGTGTGATTTGTGAAAAAAAAAAAAAGGTGGTGGTGGTGGGGGGGACAATAAAAATGGAAAGATGGGCAAGACTTCGGAGAAGGAGGGATGGGAGGGCCGGGAGCTCCCCCGGGCGACAGCCCGTGGTTGTAGGCAAGGAAAATCTTCTCGGAGCTCATAACCTCAGAGGTCTTCCCGATTCCTGTCGGCCTGCGGAGGGCGGATCTGATGATTCCAGGCCGCCTCCAGCCTGACCCGAGGCTCCGTCGCAGATCCCTGCTGCATCTGTATGGAGGCATGCTTGCGTTCGCAAACTGGGCCCCAGATATGGATTTTTCGGGAGGAAAATCGAGGCTGTGCCACAGATCATTTCCACAGAAAGGGACAATCAGTGACATCTGACTGATGAGTGGCTCGTTAGGAAGAAGCGATCTGATAATGACGAGTTACCGGCTCACTCCTGCTTTAACTGCCACAATATAAGATTTTTAAAAAGGCACCGTCTTATTTTGAGGCCACAGCAGAAGCAATTTAAACACCTCTCCCACAATACCCCCCACCGTCTCTCGCGCACGGCGCCCGCACACCAATAACGGGCAGAAGACGGGAATTGAGACATCCGCTCGCAGACAGCGGGAGAATCTCCAATTATGGCGAGATGCAGCATCAATTTAAGGGCTAATTATGTGCGTAATGAGCTCACCGTTCATGCGTCCGCGCCCCCGCGCCCGCCGTTCCTGCAGCAACCCCCCTCCGAACATACCCCGTCTTCCACCTCCATCACAACACCCGCCACCTAATTAAAAAACTACATGCGCCGCGGCGCTCTCATCTGATTCACAAACCGAAAATTAATCCCCACAAAAACGTGTCCGAGGGACAATCTGGGCTCTGGATAACAGGCTTTAATAATAATAATAATAATAATAATAATAATAATAATAATAATAATAATAATAATAATAATAATAATAATATAAGAAAGAAAAAAGAAAGAAAGAAAGAAAGAAAGAAGAAAGAAAGAAAGAAAGAAAGAAAGAATGATAAAAGCGAATGACCACAAAAGCTAAGAAGTAAAAATATCCAATGCAATATAAAGAGATTATTTATTTCAGAGGAATAGATAAAATATGTAACTGGGCCCACATCATTCATTTTGTGCCAAATCAAATACAAAAGCTTCTTCTCACACCTCGACCTGTACAATAAAGTATAAATAGCATAAATTGTAATTACTAATCAGTAATTTTGGTCACCTGCAGCTCAGTATAATTACAGCTAATTAAAGAGGAGAGCCGAACATAAAATAATAGAGAGACGAGAAGGTTTTGAGGCCTGTTTACAGCGAGCAGCTTCGGTTAATGAGTTCAGCAATCAGATCTTTATTTATTTTACACTGACACGCTTCCATGACTGCATTTATCACCACATGACACCGAAGCACTGTCAGCGAAATAAGAGAAAAGGATGAAAAGGATCATTCGCTCGAATTATTCAAACTTTTCACTTTTCAATTAACAGTACAAAAACCCTTCTCATTTACACAAATCCATCATAAATCACGCCTCAAACATATTTTTGGGACAGAGTTTGTGTTCTGAACGCATTGTTTGTGAGAGGGAATCGTGTCTTCCGCTTTGGATGCCTCTCTCAAAGGCGGGGTGATTGGAGCACTTTATTTAGTCTCACAACCTGCACAACCTGGCTCCCCAATGCTGTTTTTATGGGGATTCATTCATTTATTTAAGCTTGATCCGTCATATCCACGCATATCGCCAAGACGCAACGGGCGCATGTCTGCGGGCAGACCTGCCATCAAGGTGACGCCCACCGCAACCCACCAATCACAGAGAGGCATTCGGGCCTCTCCTCCAACCAGAGCGAGGCGGGCACGCGCTGGGAGGTTCCCGAAGGGTTCCGAAGAGGGACATTGAGATTGTTGAGGAAAGGAGGCTTGTTGGGAACGAATGCCACTCGTTGCGCGTCCTTATAATTTGGAGAGGTGTATGCAGCGCACGACCCGTTCGCCTTCCAGGTGGAAATCCAGGAGGAGCCGAGACCAAACTTAACTGGGACGACTGGTGAACCCGTTTTAGGACAGGTGAAATTCCCAGCAGGCTGCCAGTAGGGCCACACGATCGATTGAGTTGCAAGAAAATAGATCGCATCTGGGCGCGGGCGATTTCCAAATGAGGTCTACCGTAACAAAACCCGTCAATTTCCGCAAGGCGTGAAATGATCTTATCATCCTATAAAAATGATCTTAGAGGTGAGATGATGTCAGAGATATTTGCGCCGGAAGCGGACGCGTCTCTGCGGCCGGAATGAGCGCGGCGCCCCCAGACAGAAAATGTTGGCAGAATATTTTGGTAATTTGCGGTGAATATTTCAGGTTGACGTGATTGCAATGTGGAATTTATTTTGATGATCACATGTAAAAAAGGAGGCCACGTCGAAGACCCTGCGCGCGCCCCCCCTCCCTTTTTGCGCGTAATTAATGTGCTATTAAACAGTTACCATTGGTAAAGTTTTGATTTGTTCATTTTGCATATGTTTATTTAAAAAAAATGCTTCGAGTTTTTTTTTTATTCGTGTGTTTTTAGTAGCGTGCACGCCAACACGCCGCTCCAACGCGTGAAAGCAGACGGCATCGCTGTCATTTCACTGCAGGCCAGCCAATGTCAAACTACAACATGGCAGCATCTGTTTTTCCCTCATGTTTTCCAGGTCATGGATGAATCTCCACAGCAGCACCGGGAACGCCTCGCAAGCTGAAGCCTGACTGCCTGCCACCAGGATATTAACGCTGTTTTGGGAGGATTCCAGCTTTTTCTGTGCAATCTTTCAGCGGCGATTGCGCGTTTACCATGAAAACGAGCCGCAGGAGCGAAGAAGCGACCCCGCTGCTGATGTGACAGCCCCACCGTCTCAGAGAGGAAGGATACAGTGTAAAACAGCGCCGACATGAAGGAGAAATCCAAAACGGCCGCAAGGACTAGACGGGAAAAGGAGAACAGTGAATTTTATGAACTGGCGAAAATGTTGCCTCTACCGTCGGCCATCACCTCCCAGCTGGATAAAGCCTCCATCATACGACTGACCACCAGTTACCTGAAGATGAGGATCGTTTTCCCTCAGGGTGAGCAACTAGTTCCTTTCATGCTTTTAGTGATTTTTTATTTTTTTTATTTTTTAAGGTCGGATACGGCCCCGATTTTATGTTGGAGCGTGAGGCCAAAGTGTCATAACAGATCATTTAAAAATGCTAAAATGGAACAAAAACACTAAAGCAAAACACGATTTTAATTTTTTTTTAAATAATTAAAATTGGAAAATTTAGGTGATGAGAGAAATAGCAGAAAATACATTTTTGTAATTTTTTAATTAACGTAATTCACTAATCTAAAAAATGAAATCAGAATTTCGTTTTACCTAATTTACTTACTCCGATTTGTCTTTCAAATGGAGGCTAAAAACCTTTGAAATAGATGATGGAAATATTAAAAAGAATCTAGCAGATTATTACGATTACCTGTTATCTCTCTTTGCCCACGTTAATGACCATCCTTTTAATTACTAAAATGCCTTTTACAGTGTGGAGGTTCACCTATGGAGGGTTCTGTCACCGATAACACGCACACCACTACTACTACTACAACAACTACTACTACTACTACTACTACTACTACTACTACTAATAATAATAATAATAATAATATAATAATAATAATATAATAATAATAATAATAATACATTGGAACCAAAGCACTCAGAGTACAGACCTCCACGAAGCAGCTAATTTCCTTAAACATATTGTGTGTTATTAACTTAACTAATACTTCATGACTGTCTGCTTCCGTTTATTGCTCGTGTATTTAGCCTCGGGCAACGGATCGCTGATCGAGGGGGCAAATTATGATTCCGATTAGAGAATCAAGTCACTTGGAGAGAGATCTGAGTTGTCTCACTTTATTGGAGGTTGTTCCACGTAAAAACAAGCCGATCGTTTCCCCACATATTGTGATTTACACCCGTATATGTTGCATAGTCGTGATGCAACGTTACGTAACAATAGGTTGCTTTACGATCCAAGCGAGCTCTCCCTTGGTCCATTATCAACATTCCTTAAGATTTCAAGAAATCCGTTCATAACTTTGAGTTATTTTGCAGAAAAGCAAAGGCCGGCTGTCACGTCACCTCCTCGGCGGAGGGAACAGTTTGCTTCAGGTTCTGCTGTGATACGACTGAGATATGACTCTTAAAGTAAAATTCACGGCTTGAAAAATAAATCTACCGCTAATAATAACAATTACCGTCTTGTCCCCCTCATTATGGATATATTAATAACACCAATGAATTTATATCGAACTGTACGCGTGTAATTTTACTATAGTAAGGGCCGCTGATTATGATGAGAATAATAATAATAATAATAACATCAACAACAATAATAATAACATCAACAACAACAACAGCAATAATAATAATAATAATATAATAATAATAATAATAATAATAATAATAATAATGTGGAAGAAAGAAAGTTTCAGTTGGCTATATCATGATTTCAGGTCTGGGTGAGGCCTGGGGCCACACAAGTCGAACCAGACCTTTGGACAACATTGGGAGAGAGCTGGGGTCTCATTTACTGCAGGTATTCCATCCTCCTCCTCCTCTTCATCGCTCTGATGAAGCATTAATCATCGGAACTGCTGATCACTGTGTTTCTCTGCAGACGTTGGACGGATTCATCTTCGTTGTGGCCCCCGATGGAAAAATCATGTACATTTCAGAGACGGCGTCGGTGCATCTGGGACTGTCTCAGGTCCGCCTGCAGCGCTCGGACTGTTTTTATAATCCAACCAAATTGCAAATATAAAAAGTAGCAGCAGAATCCGTGTGTCTGTTCGTTACCTGAGCTATTCTCAACAGGTAGAGTTGACCGGGAACAGTATTTATGAATACGTCCATCCCGCCGACCATGACGAGATGACAGCTGTGCTCACGCCACACCAGCCCTACCACTCACACTTCGTCCAAGGTTGTTCCATTTTTAAAGGCCGATATGTGCACTGCGTTTGCAATTAAATAATACGTCCGGGGTGCGCGTGAGCCAGGCCGTCGCAACAGATGCGCCGGTGTAATCAGATATGCGCAGCCTGAATTGTTCTTCTCCAACACAAGATTGCTTTTTTTTCCTATTCATGCATTTGCTTATTTCTTCCCGATTAGCCTCGCAAACGCGTTTAACTGCAGAATGTGAAAGCGTTACCTCTCGTTAATTGCACCGTCTTTATGAAGCGACAGGATCATTTCTCTCTTATTTCGGAACAACCCGGTTACAGTCGTCTTGGTCTCTGCAGAATATGAGATGGAACGCTCCTTCTTTTTACGGATGAAATGCGTGCTGGCGAAAAGAAATGCAGGCCTCACCAGCGGCGGCTATAAGGTAATAAATAAATAAATAAAACATATATTATTATTATTATCTATTAGTCAGAAATAATAGATGATTGCATTCTTTTTATACGTATTTTAAATTACTATTAAAAATGAATTTGTATATTTGTGTCATATAAAATTGTGGTATTTTTATGCAGGCATGTGAGCAGCACGCCTATAAGATGCTGTTTCGGTTTGTTTTTAGACGTCAGGGTTTAATCCCCATCAGTCTCATGTCCACACCTGTTGCTTCACAGGTGATCCATTGCAGCGGCTACCTGAAGATCCGTCAGTACAGTCTGGACATGTCGCCCTTCGAGGGCTGCTACCAGAACGTGGGCCTGGTGGCCGTGGGTCACTCCCTGCCGCCGAGCGCCGTGACCGAGATCAAGCTGCACAGCAACATGTTCATGTTCCGAGCCAGCCTGGACATGAAGCTCATCTTCCTGGACTCCAGGTAATTTGTGCTCAGATGAGGAGCAAATCTGCCTTGTTTTCCACGAATGGCTGCACAAGTTTTAATTCCCCTGTAGGGTAGCGGAGCTCACGGGTTACGAGCCCCAGGACCTGATCGAGAAAACCCTGTACCACCACGTCCACGGCTGTGACATCTTCCACCTCCGCTGTGCACACCACCTCTGTGAGTCACACGCCTGCCCTCCATTACGCTTTAACCACAGGCCGGCCGACTTTCTTTTGTCAGACGGCGAAAGCTCGGCTGACCCGCTGCTGTTATGTTGTTAACAGCTTTAATCTCTCCCCCCTTTCATCCCCTCCAGTGCTGGTAAAAGGCCAAGTCACCACTAAGTATTACCGTTTCCTCGCGAAGCAAGGGGGCTGGGTCTGGGTCCAGAGTTACGCCACGATCGTCCACAACAGCCGCTCGTCCAGACCTCACTGCATCGTCAGTGTCAACTACGTCCTCACGTGAGTTCCAGCTAATAGCGATCTAGAAAATAGCAAAAAAAAAACAACCCACTCTTGTGAACGAAAAGTGCAGTTTTATTCACCAGGGTTGGTTCTTTTACAATTAGTCGACGCATTTTGACTGAGATTATGAAAGTAGCGGGACGGCTACATTTTAATGCTGTGTGCTGAAGGAATGACGTTGAATATTTGACTAGATTAAGGAAAATCATATCATACACTTTTATGATCCCGGCGTGAAGCTCGCTCTTGGCTACGATGGCTCTGTTGTCTCTCTGAGAAATCCCTCCCTTTATCCCACCGCAGCCTCTCCGCAAAATCCGGCAAATGCCGTGGCTACAGGGCGCTGGCGTTTGTGTGTTATGAGAGCACACCGAGGCCCTTTGAGACAGCAAGACAAACACCAGGGTTCAACCCCATCAAAAAACCCCAAAAACCCTCTACTGTCGCATCGATCCGCAGTCTGAGGAAAGCAAAATCAATCAAACGGTGAACTAGGAATCAATAGCTATCTCATAGCCGGGGCATATGTTGGATTTTCCTTGTTACGTTTGGTTGATCCACACGTCGTGTGTGTGTGTGTGTGTGGAAGGGGGGGGGGGGGGGGGGGGGGGGGTGTCCTTCTCTTGAGTTTCCATTTGGCTGTGTATGCACATGGCTAAACTCCAGGTATCGATTCCTTCAATGCAGTAAGAAGAACACAAAGTAACTATATTAAAATGGGAGCGAATTTCCAAACGGATACTTAGCTGTTGTAAAATCAGTATCTCTAGCACATGGAGCAATAAAAGCCAACAAGTATTAAGAAAAACAAACAGGAATTCAATCACGTTTTAACCCAACAAGAAAACATTAATAAATCATGCCTGGAGGTTGTCTGGTGGCGTATTTCAGACGCGAGGTGCTCCGACATTGACCCTGAGGTGGAATTCGGATAACGCAGCTGAGTTTGCACAAAGGCCCAACATTATTGGCTCAGACATAAGTCAGCCAGAGCACAGATAGGATGCAGAACCGGCCCGGCGCAACTATACCTGCAAGAACAAACAAGGCTCACACTGTGTACCGACAGTCCAAACACAGCCTCTCCCCCAAGGTGTCGCACATAAAGAATGGGTCATGTTTAGAGTCATACTGGAGAGGCTGGCTGTGTGGGGTCAGGGATGGGCCACAAGGTTTAAAATGCCTGGCAGCTGCTATTACATACTGTTGATGTGATAAGTTAAGAATAGGCTCATATTTGCTGAACACTTGACACAGGAGCCTTTTCATTCCCTCGACAGTAGCGCTGGGTTTGAGTTCAGCGGCGGGACAGTGGGTTAAAATGTCAGAGACGGAGCACAAACTGCAGCAAGAAAAAAGACGGATGCTTGTTGTTATTGTTAGCATAGATCAGGCTTCAACACGGGGGGGTGCAGAGATCTGGCACAGGTGTGTGCGTGAGGTGTGCAGCTATTGCAGGACCCTGGCAACGGCACTACAGCAGAAAACAATCATTAACTTTCCCGTGGTGGCATTTTTCTGGCGAGTGCAGCGGTTAATCTCTTTACCTTAAATGTTTTCACTGCCTGCTGGACTCTCGTCGCAGACATTCAGCAATCTATTACGTGTTTTGGCCAATATGTCTGTGGAAGACCCAGCACTGATTACATGACCTGATGTACTATCAACGGGCTGTTTATTTAAAAGACGGGTCCAGATTGGTTGAGGAAAACACAAACCTGAAGGTTTGAAGAGCTCTAAAATGAATACTTATATGCTGACTTCATCAGTAGTTCCGCAGTTTTGTTGGAATCTATGATTTTATAACAAACCCTGCAAAATGTTTTCTGGACAATTTATTGAAGTAAAAAAAATGTCGGCCACACAAGGGAAACCTTGGTACGAGAGAGATGAAACCTGTGTGGATGTTGTGTTTCAATCAAAAGGGATACGGAGTATAAGGGAATGCAGCTCTCCTTGGACCAAATGAGCCCTACCAAGCCAGCTTTTCCATATGCTGACAGTCACGCGGAAGACCGAAAAAGCACCAAATCACGTCTGACCCCGGCCAAGGCTAAAGTCAGAGTGTCGCCCTACCCACAGGTAACAGGCAGCCTGTGTTTATGGAGCTAACTAAAGAAACAAGACTCACTCAAATGTATATGTCGGGCCGTGCTCAGAGCTTTCCGGTTATGTCCAGTTTTCAGCTTTCAATCCGGAGCGCTCAGAGTCGGACCAAGACAGCCAATGGGGAGGGAGTCCACTGACAGAATCTGCGTCTCCTCAGCTCATGGATCCCGTCGAGGCTCCGGAGACGTCTTGTGCCTATCGGGTGTATCCCGACTCGGGTTCTCTGTGCTACAGCCTGGGGCTGTCCGAGGACGAACTCTCCCATACGTCAACACATCCCCACACCACTACCTGTGACCGAGTGAGATGCCAAAGTAGCCGCTACTTCCTGGGAACCCCCCAGTCAGGAAGAGAGGTCTGGTGGGATGCCACACGATCTGTGCTTTCATTGCCAAAATCATCCATGGAGAGCAGTGGGGGCTACGAAATCACGTCCTACCACGGAGCCATTCATGGTGAGGCGTTGGGGTCGAGACCACGACCATCTGTCTCCTAAAATAGCTGTGGTCCAGCCTCTCCTGCTAGTTGTTTTCCAAACGTTATTATGTGACATGCTAAGTTGTTTACGCCATCTCGTGCCAGCGTGCCAATTGCAACCATCTGTTTCAAAATTGCCTGCAATTCAAAGCCAACTTATTTTACATTTCACGTCTTCAAACAAGAAAACAGCCCCCGACTGGGCTTCTGCCAAGCTGGTCAATCTAACAGACCGCAATTGTGTGTTTGTGTACTTTTAAAGCAAAATTCACAACTGACACTCGTGAGAACAAACATGTGATGCAAATCATGTTCGGAGTATTTGTCTATATTATAACTGTGATAGTTGACAGGGAAAACCAAATTACTTATTTACAAACTCTTGGCCACTGATTTCACTGTTTTCAAATGAGACCATTGAACTCTTCCCACAGGGCGGGGCCACTGGGATGAAGACAGTGTGGTGAGTTCCCCCGATGGCGGTGGCTCGACTAGCGATTCTGGTGACCGTTACCACGCAGACCACTTCCGGGCAACCCCTCGAGAGCCAAGCAAGATGGAGACCTTGATCCGAGCCACACAGCAGATGATCAAGGAGGAAGAGACCCGCCTGCAGCAGCACAAGGAGCCGGTGGGCATCTCGGGACTCTCTAAAGCACACAGCCCGTGCTTCGGCTCCTCGCTGGCCCACCAATCCCAGCTCATCATGCCGAGCGTGGTCTGCCGTGGCCCTGGCGCTCCGAGCATCGACATCCCCTCCGAACGCCTGCATCATCGGGACGTCATCAAAGTGCTCGGTTCACACGACAACGACGAGAACACAAATAGCCCGGCGTCTCTGTCCCGCCTCAGCAGCCCCAGCTCGGACGGGATTCCCAGGTCAAGCCATTCCCTCACCAAAGACTACATGCAAACGGATCTGTCGCCCCATCCTCCGCAGCCTCAGGGGAGCCCGCTGATCTACCCACCCCAGGAGAGGCAGCACCTGGACAGACAGGCAGCTTACGCTTTGACTGGCTACTCCCTGGAACACCTGTACGACGCAGAGAGCCTGCGGAGTTACTCGGGCCTGGCTTGTGGGGGGGTACAGTACGACGTGGCGTCCCACGTGAGGCTGCAGACAGAGCAGATGCAGGGACACAAGGCCACCTCAGTCATCATAACCAACGGGAGTTGACACTATCTGGTGCAAACTGGTCCTGGTCTCCGGAACGGTGGCGTTTTACACACACGCAAACGCTGACTGTTGCACCCCGACAGGACTGATTGGTCCTTGGGGGCTATTGGGCAGAACAGTGGACCTATTCCTCCGTCACAGACACTAGACGACACGGACTACCGTTTAAAAACTGATTTCTTTTCTCACTTCGCCCCGAATACGGCGTTGTCCCACTGGCGGGGGCCTGAGTCACTCGTCCGTAGAGGCGAGGTAGAAGAGTGTGGTTAAACATCAAGCCGTGCTGTTCCAACGCCCCCACGCATCAGTGGCCACGTGGGTTAATCTGTCTCGGACAGGGTTTCCAAAAGGAGGAAAAAACTTTTTTTCCACTGTCCCTTTACCTAAAAACTAGCACACAAGGTGCAGCTAGGGAAAGAAACATTTCATTATTGTAAGATGTCAGTGTTTCCTGGTATTTATTTGTCAGTGGGCTGTTTTTCTGTAGGTGTCTATTTTTAATATGATGTTTTTGCCGGCCCCCTCCGTTTTTGATCCATATGAAGGGCACACATTTTAACAGACAGAGGGAAAAATGGAGGGGAAGAAATGCCTCTAAGTCACAGTGTAATATATGCAGGTCAGCTGTTTTAACGTGAGCAGAATTCAGGAAACAATCCAGCGCATTTGCATTTTCTTTACACACATCAGCATCGCATGCATCAACCTGCAGCTGCTTAACGATACCTTTTCATATCAAGGCATTGCTTTTTTTGGTTTTTACCTCACTCAACTGACTTATTAGCATATGTAGGCTATGCTCTGAGATCTGTAACTTCTGCTGCACATGCAGCTGTTGCCACATCTGTTTCTGTGTGCGTGTGTGTGTGTGGGTGGGTGTGAGTGTGTGTCCTGGCAGTCTAACGGTTTAAAATAATTGAAACAAATTTTCTATCTTAAAAAAAAAAAATTTGGAGGAAGTCTGTTTTAGTATTTAATTTATGATGTAAATGTCATCGAGCAATGACCTTTTTGAACAGCAAATGATTATTTATCAATTGGTTTGAAAACAAACAAAAATTACAGCCTTACAGTAAATCTCAATACCATTGCAAACAAGCTGTGTCTCTACTGATTTCATCAACTGGGGAAATCCTTGTCCTCTGCAGCCTGCCGATCGTCCCCCGAGACAGGCCAAAGCAACTGGAAGTTAATGATTTTTTTTTAAACATAATAATAATAATAATAATAATACATTTTTGAACTTGTGTCATTCATAAAAAGAAGATCATTTGAGATAAAGCATCAAGTTTTAGTGTTAATTAA
Source organism: Takifugu flavidus (assembly GCF_003711565.1). Classification (NCBI taxonomy): domain Eukaryota; kingdom Metazoa; phylum Chordata; class Actinopteri; order Tetraodontiformes; family Tetraodontidae; genus Takifugu; species Takifugu flavidus. The sequence goes on from NC_079538.1 coordinate 5,121,360, forward strand.
AGGCTAATCCATTAAAATGCCTATAGTTGGGTAAATTAGGCCTCCATGTTTAACAGATCATGTTGTAAGTGCGTACATTTAGACCTGAGTAGAACAGCGAATGGCCGCACGTTTCCACCGTTCGGAGCAGTTGAGCCGACACGTTCAGCCTATCTGACCTCTGCTCGGCGGTAATTTCCCTGCCATGTATTTTAATGTATTCGCATGTATCGCTGAGCCGACCTGCCTGTCTCCCTGCCTTGTTCTGGTTGTCTGTGCTGGGAGCAACCTGGAAACAGTCCGGGGCCTGGATACAGAGCTCCCCCATCAGTCACGGCTGACACCTCCATGTGATGGCGTGCCAGATATCTGCGCCGCTGTCATTTCGGAAGGCGGAGGAGCTGCGCTGCTGACATCAGCCTGCCTTAAGTAAAGCTGCATGTGTGAAGGAGTGTGTTTACTGTTGGGATACTTTCATAATCACATTTTCTTTTCCACTTCCACACATGGGGGGATTTTGCGTGATGTGCCCAGAAGGCTTTCACATGCAGCGCTGGATACGAATGTGGACAAATACTGGGCCTGCTGCCCAGATTTACACTCACGTCCACCCAGGCCGAGATCCTCTCTGCCCCCCCCCCCCCCCCCCCCAGAGCTTATAGAAAATCACATCCATGCATCCATCCATCCGTCTGTCCGTCCATCCATCCATGGGTTGAGAAATAATAGGAATTCTAGAAAGCTTAGAAATAACGTTGGAACGTTTCGGGAAGTTCTTCAGTTATTAAAATCGATGGAACTTAACAAGTGACTCCAATTCAGTGTGAAATCCAACACCAGATAAATACCTGCATGTTTTTGTTGCCGCTATGGGATTTCTTTTTATTCTGGTTTAAACAAAAGCTCCAACTGTGTGACAATGAAATCGGACTGAGTGATGAAACTCCAACCAGCTCCAGATATCTACCTTTGTGCCAAAAGTGAAAATCCAGCTGCACCCGGATCACGTTTGTCTTTTCTTTTATGGTGCAGTAAATCAGACCTGTCCATTATATGTACAGCTATCCAGTACTGTGTTTATTTAAAGCAGCTATGAATCAAAGGCAGCTTTCAGTAGTTTAAGAAACAAAAAGGTGAAAATATATATCACCAACTTTGCTTTTTAAAAAAACCCACAGATGTCCTGTTGAAGGGCCCCCGGTAACGAAACTCACGGCATAAAATCAACACACTCGCTGCTTTATTCTCCTTGTGAGACATTTGCAGAAGCTCCAGAGGGTCCCTGTCGTGTGGTCGACGCGAGGTGGAGGTACACTCCAGAACTGCGGGGGCCCGATTCCTGTCTTTCGCAGGGAAGGAGAAACAGATCCTAGTGGCGCAAACAACCACAGAATGCGAGAGTGCAGGTGGCGAAGGCTGAGAATAGCCCCTGAACGTCTACTTGATTGATTTCAGGCCCTGGAATGAGGCACAATTGCATATTCATACATCAATTAAAGTGTTCCCCCACTAGTGCCTCTATAATTCAACCTGGCATATAGTAAAGAGTCATCCTTATGGAGCCGCTTCAGAGCGGCGCGGGGGAAAACGTTTCAACATGTTCCCTGTTCCTGCCCGCTTTACGGCCCCTGAGAGAGACCTGGCATCTTATAATCGTTTTAATTCGAGATGAACGGGAAACACCCCCTCCAATGCACAGCAACAGTGTAACAACAGATTCTTCACCGTGCACCGAACGTCTCACACAGCAATAAAACCGTGCATTTCCACTGGTGAGCTGTCTGCTAATGAGTCAGCCAAGGACAAACAGCGCCGGACCTGGGAAAATCGTTGAACCGGGGCATTTAGTGACACGTCTGCACCAGACCTCATTATTGCACCAGAACACATTTAGATGTTCTGATCGGCTGGACCAGGATATTGAGGTCAGCCGGTCGATCTGATTGGCTGAGCTGGGAGACTGAGGTCATTTTGCAGAGAGGAGAGGAAATAAGGTCTCTCTTTGTGTCGTGGCACTCGGGCGGAGAATGCTGCTTCGAAAACAGGCAGCTAATTGCCGGAAATTTATAAATCGGTATTGCAATTTCTGCTTGGATATAAACTCTTACCGTGTTTTTTTTCCCACTTTCAAAAACTTCAGAAAAAATTCAAGTGGTGTTGTTGAAAAAAAAAGTATTTAGAGCAGCGAGGTAACAGTAAAAATATTGATGATGTCAAGATTTACGTGCTCATCAAAAATGGTTTCTATTTGCATAATTCAATAAAGCATTAAATGAATACAAAAACACAGTAACTACATTTAAAATTTATACAATTTATTTTTTTAATTAAAATGATCTCTGTAGGTTTACACCACAAGACTGTCTCTCGATAAAGCTGGCCTCCTAAACCTGGAAATACATTTGTGATCATTCCTTTGCTGATAACATGTTATTAGGAAGAAAAGTGAAACTAAAGAAGCTCAAACGTGAGGATGAAGGGACACCGCACAAAGAAAAACTTGGCAAACGGCAAAAGACGCAGGGTATCCACGACAACCAACAAGAGAAAATTGTGATCAGCTTTAATCGATGATTAAAGAATAAATAGAACCCCACGAGCACAAGGCATTATAAATGACACTGGGCTAGAAAATAACTTTTAATCATCCACCTGGACAGCAGGAGCCAGTATGCTAACTTCCAATCTAATAAAGAATAAATTGTATATAAATAAGCCATTTTGAAATATCATTCAATGTAACAGCACTTAAATCAACCCTGAATGGACGTTTAATTAGGTGGATACAATGTAAGATGTACAAACAAAAAGAATAACCTGATGGGGTGGGTGTGACCCTGTTTATTGATTAATGTTTCAGTTTTAAAGGGGTGGGAAACAAGTCTGGTCATGTGGAGAATTCATCTGTCCGTTGAAAAATTTAAAAATGCCCATTTCAACTGCAGTACCAGTAAATGAGCCCATCAAGACATTCAAAAACGATTTACCAAAACATAATTAGAGTATAGTTCATGAAGATCCTGAGGACGTCTATTTCTAATTAAATTCAACTAACTGTAAAATTGCCAAATGAAATATTCCAGGAAGAAACTTGCAGCGTGATAAATAAGTGTTTACTGGAAGTGGGTAGAAAGAAAAATCCCTGATGTGAAGAATTTACGAGGCTGAGAATCACAGAAGCTGAAATCAAAAATGAAACACGTGAAAATGAAATGGAAAAGGGAATATTATAAACAGTTATTGGAGATTATTAGAAAATATATATTAAAGGTTTGTGAAATGTACTAAAAAAGCATCAGTAAAAATTTGATTTTGACTGAATGAATTTGAATGTGGCTAAAAATCCTGGCCTACAGGGGAAAATTCCACAATATAAATCCAGGTTTTGACAGCATGTTCTTCATTATAGACTTGTTTTGCCACTTCCTCGACCCTCCAAGATTCTGGAAACATTCTCGATGTAAAGACGAGATTCATTCTGAGAAAATCTCTGCGAGCCAGGAGGGATTCAGAACAACTCTCAACCTCTCTGCCAGGGTTAACAGGAGAATTAGCAAATGTATAGATAAAAGAACTTTAGCCTTTATTGACCCTAAAAATAATCCTTCGATTCAATACCATCACGCACAATTAATTAAGTTAGAAAGTTGTGGTGCCTGAGGGGTCACATTGAACTGGGTCAGGAGTCATTGAAAGACAACTTGTTAATCCTGCTTGGAAATCACCTGTGGAGCACCCCAAAGACCTGTTCTAGGTACTAAAGGTATTCGATTATTATTGGCATTGCAGATGACAGGAGTGTTTTTGCAATAGGACCTCAGCATAACATTTGAAAAATATCAAAACTTAAAGCTCCTTTTTTAGGAAACTATCTTTGAATTTGAACAAAGCGGAACTCACGTTTGCTCACAAAAATACAAATGAAGACTAAAGGAAATCAAATTTCTAGGTGTGGTATCGGTACGACTAGAAGCCCCATATTAAATATATAGCAAAGCTAGCGTGTAGCCTTGCTGTTGGACCATGGATCCTTTCAAACTCTGCATTATTCCCTTTGTTTGGTCATATTTGGAGATCTGGGGTAATACTGAAGCAACGTACAGCGGCTATACATACTTCAGGAGAGAGTCATCAGAATAATAAATGTGTTGTAGATTATGACCACATCGACGATTAGAAGTCAGGCGCGTCTGCCGACATGAATGATGAAAGTGGCCGATAGGACTGTTGTTTCGTGGGTGGGGAGGCTTTTATGTTTGTTTGTTGTTGAGATCGTAAGTTTTTATCTAAAGTTGTGAGCGAGGTAAGAGCACATCCTGTAGCGGCGTCGTTAGATTTGGTTTTTATTGTGTCGTTCACCTTCTTTCCCGGGTTTTTCAGCCGTTTTAGTTTTTGCTTGTTGGAAATAAAGATTCATTCAACTTCTTCTACTCCTACTAATCCCTCAGTAATAAGGCTTTTATAAAAAGACTTGTACAATATCCTAAGCTGTGTTGTACAAACACACCGCACACGTGCGCGCACACCACCAGGGTTCAGACGGTGTGAGTCTAATGCCCTCCAATCCCGTGAATCCCTTTGTTCCTGATTTCACGCTTGATTTGGCCACAGCTTGAGTCTGGCTGGTATCAGCGCTGTCCTGGCTGCTTTCATTCCTGCCAAAAGCACAGAGCCGTGCAGGAACCACGCCGCCTCTCTCTCCTACCTCTTTGTTCCTCCCAAAGTGTCGTCCTCCTCCTCAGGCCCATGCCAAGGACTCGTGTTTGTTTGCAACTCGCTGCTCCTGTGCTGTAAACACGCCAGAGATCTGCCAAGGCCAGACCGGACTCGCGTTTCACACCGTTTATCGTGACGCTTTAATAATTTCATTAAACCCATACGCAAGTCCAACAAGTCAATTGAATGTGTGTCTTTATTAAATGATTTGCTGGAAGTGAAATCCCCGCGTGCACGGGCAAACGCACTATAGGCACGCCTCGCACCGCTCGCAAATCTTCAGGTACCTTCAGCCGCTCTCAGGAGAGGCCTTTCAGGCGTCCTGTTTTGAAATCTTCTACTTCTAAAGTGGCAGATCAGCCCCGCTCTTCCACTCCTACGATCCCCGCAGCACTCGTGGCGAGCAGATATTTGTGACAGCTGTGTGTGTGTGTGTGTGTGTGTGGTGTGTGTGTGTGTGTGGGGGGGGGGGGGTGAGCGCGGCAGACAGACAAGGAGAGAGAAGGAGAAAGGCGAGAGCGAGGAGCAGGTCCCCTGGGAGAGGGTGCCAGTGCTCCACAGCACAGAGTCGCCTCCTGCATGCCAATGAGAAGATTCCCCTGCAGCAGCGGCGGCGGCGGCGGAGCCGGAGGTGGCGGAGCCGGGCGCAACAGAGGCGGCGCCGCCACTGCACCGCCGTAATTCACCTTATCCTTCCCCAGGAGAGCTCAAGATAGATTCTTTTTACAATACTGAAATGTTTAAATGTTAATCTAAACAACAATCGTCAGGGTGTGGAGAATTTTAACGCGGTCGTCCTCGGTCTATCGAGGACGCTGCAGCTCAACAACGTTTCCGGGGGACAAATTTTCATGCAGCTTCCCACCGTGATGCTGCCAGTATCCCGTATGTGCCCAGTACACAACATGGCTGGCCAGCGCACAAGGATCCGCTGGATCCGCACAAGGTTCTCCTTCGCCATCTGAAACTGCGGTCTTCAGCAGCTGTACAAGTGTTAGGCGTGTATAATTACCCCCCCCCCCAACCCCACGCTCACCCCTCCCTCCTTTCCTCCCTCCTCCAGAAGAATTAATAACTAATTATGTCAGGTCACTCGTCCAGATGGTCCTATCAGATGGGCCCGCTGTCTGAACCTCACCTCCAACAAGCACCCCTGACCTCAGCGGCCACGTCACCCGTGGCAACAATGGGCCCGGAGCCTGTGGCTGCTGGGAGGAGAAAATCAGTGGGTATGCAACGGCAAAGAGGGGCGGTGGAGGGGGGTACGAGCTGGGCGTGTCTGAGCAGCGTTGGATGACTGCCTCTAAAGCTCCATGAATACAAGACTCCCTGCTGGGGCCCTGATCTCCACGGTCATGATTCTGTTATTACGCGGCGTGTTCCTGTGATGGGCAGATGGCTCAGAGCGCTGGCACATGCATTCACACGCATGCCACGCACGCCGGTCCTGCCGCATCAATGGACACAACCCGATACTCCCCTCTCTCCTCTCATTAGAAGGCTATAGAACCGTAAGAACACAATAGGATGGGAATTAAGTGCCCGTGTAGATGTCAGAGCAGGACATGGTGGTAGATTGGGACGATGGCTAATAAGCACATGGAGCGCCGCCTCCGCTTTGTGAGCTGATTAGCGCTTTGGATGGGGCTGATGGGTAAAAACGGGAGCCCCCCCCGGGACAGAGCAGCTTTTAAACGGACACTTAAACAACCAGAAAAGTGACAGGAGTGAGGAACAGAAGGGTTTAGCGCAGAGATGGGGATGAGGTCACAGTCAGTTATATCAGGATAATACCTGGGATTCTATTTATTACAAAATTAGCTGACAAGTAGTCGAGTTTTAGGAAACCTACAACAAAACTAAAGTAGAAAACATGAAAATAGGCCACCGTCGCGCCGTTTCTATTGCCTTTCTACATCCCATGATGGTTCTCTTACAATTTGTCACACAAAAACCTCCTAAACTCTTGAGCAAACACAGTCTTTGCTGCAGGCGCCCCCCCCCACCCCCCTTGCGAGACCAGATGATGTCTCTGCCTCGTATTTGAGCAGGGGAGACGGGACAAAGCAGCTAAGAAGAAACCAAACAAAGGCACCTTACAAAGGATTTAAAGCGTTAAATCACGTCTCATTCATTTGACTTTCTCTCCTCTTTAGGGAGGTAAAAAAAATGGCTGCTGAAGTGAGAGAGGGCCGGTTTCAGAGACTTTGAAAGCAGAAAGAAATAGCAAAGGTCAGTGGGGAGATTTCCTGCTATCAGTCATTTAATTACAGTAAATGACTTGACGCGTGTTGCTAAACACACGTAATTAGTTTTGAAAAGGTTCATCGCTGTCATTACATCATTACTTTTCGACATTAACAGGATTAGTCTGCCAGTCACGTTCCCCCTCTGTCACGCAGACAATGGGCAACTTTACACGCTGGCTCCCTTTTTTTTTCTTCTTTTCTACATTCCAATTCCTCTCAGACATTGAAGAATTGACAGATATAAAGGATTTGTCTCTTGCTGACATTATAGCATTTAACTGCTAAAGACAGCACTTTTAATAATGAACCACAATCCAAAAATCAACCCGAGAGTCTTTTGATACCGAAAGTAAACACTCTTGTACAGATAAGAAATTTAAATGCATCTCCAGGATTATTTAACGCGACAGACGGGCTAAAGGCCGTGAGGGGATCAGCTCCGTCTCCACACGTTGCCATAGTGAACACAGATCAGGGCGCACGGTCACTCCGACGCAGCCGGTTCCTGATGACAGTGATGATGAGGTTGATGATGATGATGATGATGGCCTCCTCTGAGCGAGCTTGTGCGCGCATCTGGAAGTGCTGTTCCTCAGCACTGAGGAATCAACCCATCATCCTCCACCAAAGCGTAGGGCTGCACTCACGTGTTCGCACGTGAAAACCACCTGCGTGCGCGTCGCTGCGTCTGGGCCACACTTGCCTAAGGCGCCCTCCCCCGTCCTCCAGCAAGAGTGTGATGTCATTACGGCCCTCTAAGGCCTCCTATTAGCCAGTGCTCTGTAATCACTGGAGATATATTAGTACGATGCATTGATTACTCCATAATCCAATCACCCGCCTGTTATTGATCTTTTATAGAGCGCCTAGCGACAATAAAGCTTTAGCCACAGACTGCGGGTCAATAGGCACACAGGGGAAGGAGTCTCCTTGCAGATAATTGGCTTATGAAATAATACAAACATTTTGCTTTCTCCACAGCAGCAGAAATCAATGGCGAGCTCGGCCCCTGCATTCAAATCAATTGTCCTGGACCGCATGCCGCGCTTTGCTTCTGCGGCTGTTGCTAATTCCACGCAGTTTAACCTCTTTCCCTCTTTCCTGCGCTCACATGTTCTCGTCCGCTCCTTCTCTTTCTGCTGGCTACTCCATCTTTGTCCTCGCTGCTCTACCCCCCCCTCCCTGTCCGGCCCTCCACTGATGTTGGGCTGCCGATATGTTTCTCCTTACAGGGAGACCACATCTGACACCCAGCTGTGAGGGTCATGAGCTGCACGAGCAGCTGCTGGTCATAAATCACCCGGGCTGGAGCAGCTCTGGCACTTCTTCTGTCAGCCGTGAAATAAAGACATAGAGGTAGCGGGAGGTCAGAGGTAGCTAACCTGGGCAGCAACAGGAGACCTGGGCGTCACCGCGGCAATGCCGCGCTCAACGGCATACTCGATTACCGGTGTCGTACTGTAAACCAGAGGGCTACTCGCAGCCCCAGCCGCATATAAGGGAGTGAAGAAGCATGGTGTCACATGGTATGTAAGCAATTATGGGTAAAGAGGCGATGCAGCTTGTGAGTTGTGGGGTCAAAGGGCAGACAACCCCTTGCTGAGGTACTGTAGCTGAATAAATGCAAATCAATTCTCTTTTGAGAAGACAACCTTATTTATACTTTCAAAAAAGGAAGCAATCCCCACCCGAATAAAGGTGGCCGCGTTTTTTTGATCAAGCTTTAAAGTTTCCGTTTCTCTCTCTCGATGGGACGACATTATTTTTGATGAGTATGGAAATGCGTTGCAGCCATAGTATTGCGCAATATCCTATTTCAGTACCTCCCAATCTGTGTTAGGGTCCAAGTCCAAAGTCTCTCCCTTTGTTCAGAGCAAAAGCACGCACCGTATCGATTTGTAAAACGAATAAAAACTTAGGCGCAGTGACGTTCTACCCTCTTTCCTTTCTTCGAAACGATTACCCTTGCAGCGTCGACCGCTAAATTTCTCCAGTTTTGTGTTTTGCTGCTAGCACATGTGCAATTACCGTGCACAAACATCTGAACGGGTGCGTCCATCCCGCGGTGCTTCCTGAGCGCATTTTCAGACACGCTGAAAATCACACCTCTTTTTTTTTTTTTAACAACAGACAAATCAGGGCGCGCTGGCTCGATAAGGGTCTCAACTCTTCTTAACATGTCTAAAAATCCAAGGTTTGAAAAATAAAAAAAGAGAAGGAACGAAATCAACAAAGGAAAATGAAGGAAAGAAAGAAATGATAGCAGATTGTAGAGGCCTATAAGAGGGGGAAAAGATTGACAAGCAACAAGGGGAGGAGAGCACTTGGTCCTTTGGTGCGAAGCGAGGGCCGATCGATAGCGCTGTAATGAGCCTGGTATTAGCTGGGGTGCACAGGGACCGGGGCAGGGCAGAAAGAGGGCAGGGGGGGCGGGGGGGAGCTGAGATGTGATTCCCAACAGCAAACAACACCAGTGCGACAGGCTTCAGACCCAACCCGGGTACGCCTTAAAGACGCACAGCACCGTGCACGGCTACCGGAGACCCCAACCCGGAACATTGTTGCCAAAGCCGTCGCAGAGCTGTTCTCTCTCTCTGCCAGGCAAGGACTAAAAAAAAAGAGAGCAAACAGGAAAAATACAAGCTTAATCCTGATGGAGAAAAGAGCCAGACTCAACATCACTTCTCTTTTTTGCTACAGATTACCAAACAATGGCCCCCGCCACTCTCTCAAATCCACTAGACACAGGCAATTTGATTGGAAATGTGAAGATGGCCTTTGTTTGTTTGAAACACAGGAGGAGAGAGGAAAGGGGGGGTCCGGGGGAGGTGGGGGGGCTGTGGTGGGGTGGGATAACCATCAGGTACACTCAAAGCCAATCTGTTGCCTCGTCAATGGGCTCATTCTGCTGGAGTGCAAAGCAGCGGCTACGCTAACGCTCAGCCGACGGTGGAGGGGGAACCCAGTGGCTGGTTCCCCTTAAAGGAGGGGATCAACGTGGGGATTGAGGAACGGGCCCCTTCTCTTTGTGCTCTTGTGTCTCCTAAAACAAACGCATCCTCCTTTCTGATGGAAGCCTCGTGAAGGTGGTCCACCCCGAGGAACAGATGGTAATGGGGACGACCGCTGGGGGGCTCCTGCATCCAACACACGCCCAACTAAAACTGACGTGCTGGTAAATTCTCTCACCGTTGATTCCATCATGGACAGCAACATTTGAGTTAGAGCTGCGAGCGCCATCAAGCAAACATACATATTCACGATCCACTAATCCCTTCTAAAAATAGCGCCCAACAAATGGACGGCCTCTTGCTGAGCAACATCAGCTAAAAACCGTCTCTTGGCGTGAGACGTCGTCTCTAAACTGAGTAAAACCCACCCGTCACGGGCAAACTACCCCTTTTTGATTTCTTCTTGAGCAGACGCATCACATTTCAGCTGTGTCACAAATTAAAATTGTTCAAATGAACCTTCAACAATACGATATTTTTGTTTAGGGGGAAACAATCAAAACTGTTCATTTTGATTTACTGACATTATTCCCTCACACCGCCAAGAGTCACAGTCTCATTTTCGTGCCAGCAAGAGGAGAGATTTTCATGAGCAGAAGCTTTCAGTCGACAAAACCCTCGCTATGGTAATCGCATGCTAATCACAGTTAACACCAGCGCAGGGTCCTATACTCTAGATTAATGCTGCCGTCGCATATTCACGTTTCCATTAGCATAAATCAGGTTCACCCTGCCTGCGTAATTAATGTTTTCATGTAAAAGATAATAAGATATGGTGATAAGTTCAGGGTACTAGAGCTGAAATTAGTTGTCCACCGAGTTGGCCGGGAATTGTTCGGCACGCAACAAATACGATCAATACGGCCGCTTTCAGGATGCGATCAATCGTGTCGAAAGATATCTGGACTTGGACGGTGTGATCATTGCATCTCTCAAAGAGGTCTGAAGATGCTCAAAATAAAGTTCGAATGTTAAATTTCACATTTTGGGTTTCCTAAGAAACGATCACCAAAATGTTTTAAAGACATTTCTCCTCATTTTGTGCTGCTTTTAAGGTCTGGTTTGAGTTTGTGGGTTAAAATATTACTAAATTATTAACAAGTTAAATTTGCATCGGTGTAAAAAATTCTTGTGCTTCTACTTACAAGGCGCCTATTACTTTAACCGGGATAAAATATGCAACGAGAGCAGGTTATAATGAGCGCGCTCGCTTCTGATTGGTGGAAAAGTCAAAACAAATCCATAACAAACATGGGCGCTACTGACACTTGGCGGAAAAAATAAATGAATTCTGTTTCCAGTAACATGCTTTTGCTTTTAAATTATGGATGGAAAATAGTATTTTATTAATATTTCTGACACTTGCAGGTGCAAAGTGACCCTGGAACAAACATGTTTACTGGTGAAAGCTGATGAGGGTTAAAATGGCAACGTTCCATTTTCAGCGTCAAAATGGCGAATCCCTTCCCTCCGAGGGACGGCCGCTTTGTGCACGACCACGTTATAATGAAATGCTGCAAACAGGTGTTTTATTTTCAGCCTTTTTCCCACGTGCCCCCCCCCCCCGAACCCTCCTGACAGTGACGCCCTGCCGTCACCTGTGCCATCAGCCCCCCCCTCGCCTCTGTTCCCAAACATCCAGGAAACTGGTTCTGCATGTGACCAGTCAACTTTAAGTTAGAGGTGATGGGAAGGAATCGGGAATTTTGCATTATTTATGAGCGTGTCCGTGTGGGTCATGTGATGCAGAACCACTAACAAGGACGCTACACAGGTGTGCTACACACCTGTGTACTTTACTCAAGCAGGATTTACGGGGAGGTGCTGTTCCGTATTTGTGGGTTTGGCCCCCCCTGGGACCCCCGTCCTTCCTCCCTAATGTGGAGCATTCCTCTCAGACTGGTGACCTCGCGTGACGGACGGCGTCCTCATGCTCGTAATCAGCCGACGCGACTGGCCGCGGCCCCCGCGAGGCCCGAGAAGGCGCGTTTGGGGATCAGGAATGTAAAAAATGAGAGGGGGGAGGGAAAAGAACCTCAAGATGGGAACGAAAGACAGAGCAGAAGGATCAAAGGGGTGACGTTAAGAGCGCGTGATATTTAAAACAAAGCCGGAACGATCAAAGGGGAGACAAGTCGGAACTCTTTCCACAAACTCACGCCAGCGTTGCTGAATGTGAACGCTGTTTCCATGGCGATGCGTGAACCTGACCCGTGGTTCCCAACGCCACCTTCCGCAGCCTCCTTCCGCATGGGTGTCGAGGACCCGTGTTGCATCACTTTGGGTCTCTGGACGCGCGGGCCGAGCGAGAGAATCTCAGACAAGGGCAGTAATTTGCAGAGTGTGTTTCAAAGTTATTCCAGCTCCCTGCAGCTCAGCAGTGTCTGACCCCTCTCCCCATCTGTCTGCTAAGAGGGCTACAGGGAGGAATCAGCCCAAATTACCTTTATTGATCCGGAGAGACAGGTGAATACCAAACAGGCCGCTCTGCTCTTAGTTCCTCTTGTTTTTCCGTCCCTCCACCCCCCCCCCATCCCCCTTCGGTACCGCGAGGAGAGAAAACACACAGGAGCATTTATGTGTGTGTGTGTGGGGGGGGGGGGGGTCACTTTAACCGCCACCACACGTTACTGTATCAGCTGCTGCAGTGATTTACTGTTCACATTCAGGTTGCTGTGATTAAAGCTGCCTTCTTGTTGCTCATCTCTCAACAGCCACCGGGAGAAAGCGAGCGGCTGTTTTTCTGCCTCCAATCCGCCGTTGTCCTTTCGCCCCAGCATACAAATCACTGTGGCGGCGGGAAAGATACTCCATTAGGTCCAACTCTGAGTTAAATCAATGCGTGACTTATCAAATGAAATAGGGGATTATGAGGTAATCACCTGGCAAACGTTGCTGAAATTGTAATTATCTCCACTGCACATGTCTCGGAGAGAGGAGCCCAAACTAACTACTTAAGTGGAGGTTGTGATCAGGCGGTGGAGAAAAGCACAACAGCTATATCTCTTAGGCAGCAGCGTGAGGGAGAATGTTTATGCGTCAACAACGCCGCGGTGTCTGCAGCCCAACAGTCGCACACGTATGCCGAATTTATGCCGCCTTTTTGCTGCAGGACGGCTGCGTCGTTGCCTCGTGGCATTTTTGTTTGTGTCAAAATGATGCAGAGATCATTTTTCCCCTAAGTGGTTTACAGAGATGATTAGAACAAGATAGTTCAAATGTACATTAAACAGTCAATTTATAAAATAAAAAAAGGGAAAATACATTAAATAACTGTTGTTTTTTAAATATTATTTTAGGGTGTATTTACTTTATCTTTAAGACAATGCTATGCTTTATAGTGGAAAGAACTAGCAAGATAAAAAGTTTTAAGAAAGATGTGTGTTATGTGTCATCCCTTATGTTTTCATTTACTTAATCTCTCTACATTTATGCAACTTTTCCTCCATTTGAGATTACAAAAATCTAGTTAACCATCTCATTTTAAGTCTTCACGGTTAACTCGTGTAAACAACCCATTTGTTCATGGGTTTCGGGCTCCGTCATTGGTTTTCCTGCAGTCACTCCGATCTGGGAAAATTGTCCAAGCGCAACACTGCCACCTGCTGGAGACGGTCCCGAACGACCTAATCATTTCCTGCAAAGGCGACTTGGCTGAAAACACCAGTTGGGGCCTGAACCAGCACGACTGCAGTGTTTTGCATCGTCAAGTTAAATAAAATATGGGGCCGTGGTTAAATGACTTGAGGATATGTCTTCTTAAAGCACCGTTGGTTCTGATTGGCGGTGCCCACAGTTCAAACAGCACCAAAAATCGTGTGTTTTGAACACCATCTACAATAACATCTCCCAATGGGTAATATTATTAAAGGTAAGGAACATAGCAGTATACTTGCTGTGTTTGTGTCCAGAGTCAGGAACCAATAAAAATAATGTGTTGCTTAATGACACAGACCAGCAACACAGTGCACCCAATTAACTGTATATCTTCCACGTTTTCAGGTGCCTCTTTCTTCTTCTTCGTTTGATTTGATTGGCGGCTTGCAACAGACTTCAGGGTGCACTACCGCCACCTATCCAGGTGCCCCCTCCACAGAACCGTCAACAGAAGCGATCGCACAGTGCCCCCTGCTGGCTCAGATATGAACGACCTTTTCCAGTCCATCAGGTCATCTCCAATCTTAGTCGACCAGTGACAGCTGGAAGTGTGACTGTGGGAAGAGAGCGGAGTTTGCTCTGACGAGTCACACTCCGTCACCTCTGCTGGTGTGTGTGATCACACCGCAGCACACACTTGCCCACAACCACAGATAACTGGCAAAAATCACACAAGGCCACAAAATCAGTGGTGTGAAAAGTGCAATGTCAGCAGACTGGCTTAAATCATATTAGGGCAATAGTTTGGGAACCTGACAGCAAACTTGTTATTTTTTTGCACATAGATAAATGTGAGGACACATCAAACCTGTTGAGAAGTGATGTCACCGGTTCCCCGCGGCAGAGGCTGAGGGAGGGCTTTTGAATGGTTTTCACCCCTTTAGGTGTGTCTTCACACTCTCATTCACACCAGCCCCTGGGAAAGTTCAGCACATGTTCATGCACAAAATGTGCAAAAGTTCATCAAAGTTCAAAATACTCATCAACACTGTTCATGTCAACCACCAGATTAATCAAAATCTCTCATTACCTCTCATTTGTAGTTGCACGTCTCCACTCTGATAGAAGCATTTCTTCACGTGCGACTGTCTTTCTGCTCATTTCTCAGCTTCATCTGCGTCATTTTCTATGGAAGCGAAAAAGAAAACCTTCACATTCGTCTACATACACACTGTTTAATCAACTTCCTCCACCCAGAAACAGCAAAAAAGATGATTTATTGCTCCAGTTTATGTCATGAAAGTGCTTCAACCGGCTTAAACATTCAGGAAAAGGTCAGAGGTTCATCAGACAAGGCTTCGGGTGCTGGTTTTATATTAACGCCCGGGGTGAACAGATTTCACACCTGAATAAGTGACGCTCCTGAACGCAGCAGCTCTGACACCCGGGCCTGGGAAAGTCTGCAGCAGCACGAAGTTGAAGAGGTTATCGGGCCAACACCGCCGTCGCTGCCTTGCATACGCTTATCCAGCAACATGAAACATTCATTACACCACTCTGTGTGTGTGCATGCGTGCCTGCTCTTGTAATGTCTACATATTGAATAACAAAATCCTCATTCTATTAAAAGTGAGGGCGTTTTTATGAAATGAGGACATTTTGGCTGGTCCTCACACTGAGAGTTAAGATGTGGCTTTAAGGCTGTGTTCACAATTTGGTTTCTATTATGTGTTATGCCTATAAAGGTCCTCACAAGGATGTAAATAAATGAGTGTGTGTGTGTGTTCTATTATGTATTATGCCTATAAAAGTCCTTACAAAGATGTAAATAAAGGAGTGTGTGTTTCCTTTGGACTTCTTGATTATTGAAGGTGTCATCGGGGTTTTGGGATTATGGTGATGATTAGCTTCACGCTAAAGCTGTTGTGGAATCTAATCTAATCCGGGTTCTGAAGCGCACGTTAGAAACAAAATGGACTGACTCCAAGGTGACGAGCCCACCGTGCGTCAGGGCAACGTGTGCAAACGTTGCACCCCATAAAACACCCGAAGGCTGCTGCAAAGGTTCCCACGGATGTTTCAAGAATGGCGATGAAGTTCATCAGAACAGGAATGTTTGGACTGAATCCTGTGGATTAAATGAATAAAAACAACAAGGATTCTTCTTTAATACACTGGACTAAAAACCAAAAATGCATCATTGCAGCCAAGATGAGCTGCAGCTAATTA
This sequence comes from Takifugu flavidus, assembly GCF_003711565.1. NCBI lineage: Eukaryota > Metazoa > Chordata > Actinopteri > Tetraodontiformes > Tetraodontidae > Takifugu > Takifugu flavidus. The sequence goes on from NC_079538.1 coordinate 5,137,141, forward strand.
GAGCGTGTCTGCTGGTACTTAAATCGATGTTTGCTTATTTTCCCAGGTGGACAAAATCCGCGTTTTGGTTCAGACAGGGTCAGCTTTTATTTGGGTTTTTATAATTCTTTAATTCTGTCAAACGCCTCTCGTCCCTCCATCCAGCCACGACCTTCTGCAGATCTCGACACCTCTCACGTGTCACGCTGCCCCCGCGCGTCCGCAGGCGCAGAAAATGACGCGCTGGTTTCCGGGACTGTTTCCGTGGGAACAGCAGGCGGATGTGTCTTCAAATACACCCCAGAAATCTCAAGATTGTGTCAATAATATGGATTATTGAGATGCGAAGCACAGAGAACTTTCCAGCTCTGTTTTTAAGTATAAAAGGGTCAAAGTTTGATTCTCAATGATTAAAACCCCAATAACATCGGTTTCGGTGATTTTATTGAGAATTTCAGCACATTTGATACAGTAAACGCATAAAACGAATAATTTAGAATTAACATTTTTTGTTTCGTTCGCGGGTAAAAAAGTCTATTTACAGATATTTACAGTAAATAAGTTAAGAGGAATATATTATCACGTTACGCCGCAGAGACTTTAAAGGCTCTGGGCAGAAACGGTTAATTCAGTTCTTTTTCCATCTCCTCTTCCTCCTCGTCGCTGTCTTCATCACTGCTGGAGTCTTCATACACACAGATGGTCGCTTGGACCGGATAGTTGCGCAGCAGCGTCTCTGCGTCCCGGTACAGGTAGTCGAAGCACTTGGACTTGGGCCAGAACAACCTTAACGAAGCAGATCAGCATTAACTCAAGATCCCCGATCCCCTAACCCAACGAGCAGAGCCTGGTTCCAGATGCTGCCGCTTACCTGACGGGATGCACAAAGGGCGGGGTTTTGGGCTGCTTCGCCAAAGGTTGGTCACCGTGAGAAGAACGAGCCTGAGGGTTAAAAGTCAGAAAGACCTTTTTAGGCTTCTGTGAACCACAAACGGACACCAGGGCGGAAACCTTCCCAAAACTCACTCTGTCCACACCGGGACTGTCCTCTCCCCTCGTCCACGGTCTCCACAAACCACCGGGCTGCCGGGTCCCGCCGCTTCCATTAAACGCTGAAGGTAATCCACTGGTGCCTGTGAATGTCGCCATAGTTCCTTGCAGCCGTCAGCCTCTGAACGTCCTGAGAGAATGCTTGTGCGATGGCAGGAGCCTCGTATTTATCAGGGCCCTGCGCGCCGGTGCCAAATTGCGCATGTGACGCCCCTCAACGCGGCACAGTGTCGAGGTGCGAGATCACACTTGAGCAAACCCGAGCCACATGTTCGCTCCCCATCTCCGTGAGTCCCCTGGGACCTTCGATTTGTGAGACGGTATATTTTCATCACAACACAACATACATTTCAATCAGCAGCGCCTGTGGGTGCGTCACTAAGTATATTGGGTTTTGAAAGACGATGACGTGCATGAGCAGCCTCTCGTGGCTCCTGTGCAGACACGTGATGCGTTTACGTGCCCAGACATTTGTGTATATTTGTGTATTAACAGATCTGATACGTGTGCTGAACTCTTCAACCTTTCGGCGTCTCCATGCGGCGCCATTTGTGTGAGAGGTGTGAACAAACACGTGGCCCGCTGTCGTGACCCGCGGCGGGGGGTCGTCGCAGAAGGCTCGTGTGCGTGTGCGGAGCGGGCTGGCCACGCGTCAGTCATGTGCACGAGTCAACAGCGGGTGCTGCGCCTCAGCAGATGACGGGAAACGTGAGCGCATCGTTCACGCGCTCGGGAATGAGGAATTATATCAGCAATTTGCGGCTTTCATACAAGTGGCTACACAAAGTGTGAATTTAATCAGTCCCGTCCTACCTCCCAGTGCGCGCCAGTAGGGAGCAGTGCTGGTCTGGTCTTTTATAATGGATTTATAATTGTGGAGTTTTTTTCTCTCCAGCTCATAGGTTCTGTTTTATTTATTTAATTAGTTAAAGTAGCACTTTAAAATCGGCAGGATTTGAACAGTGTGAGGTGCTAATTTGCGTAGAAAAATAGGGGTTTGTATTAGGACCAATTTCGTGTCTTCATCCTCTGCCTGTTCCTCCATTAGAACGACATCTTTTGTGTCATAAATGGCGCGTTTTGGTTTCGTTTTTTTCCCCCCATAATGGGTATTTGGAGGGATCTCGGAGGGAATGAAAGAACACAAAAGGACAGAAAAGAGCACATGTCCGCTCTCTGAATGCAGCAGAAATTCAGGTTTCATGTCAATGCCCCGGAGAATGCAGCACGTCCCCATGCAAATGGACAAAAAAAGTCCCCCAGTGAGAAACTAAAGCCTGAGCAAACGGACGTGTTCTGAGGAAGAGAAGTGAGCTGACGAAGGCATCGTGATCAACCTATTCCCAAGATGTCCGTCCTCTGGAAAGTTCGAATCGGGCCCAGAACCCCTCCGATGAGCACATCATATTTTAAAATACCTCCAATTTTAGATGCCCCTCACTCACATTTGCAGCTTAAAAAAACAGAAACGTGGGTAAATCTGCTAATAATTGATGATTCAGCTTATTCCCACAGCCAATAGACCTGGAAATGTTCCTTCCGGTGCTTCTCTTCAGAATTGGGAATAAACACATGAAGGCAGCAGGGAAGCGTCGCCTCAAGCGGAAACGGAGGAAGTTTTGGGCCAAAATGGTGGGTGCGAGGGCGGTTGTGTCATCTGTCGTCACCGGGAAAAGAGCCGAGCCAATCCAGACGTGGCGTCCTTTAAACTAGCTTAAACACCCAAAGCTAAAGAGCCAAGACATGAAACACGTGGAGGTCGTTGCCTCTGGCGCTCGTGACATGACTCAGGATATTACATCTATGATGAGCCTGTTGTTGTTGTTGATGATGATGATCATGATGATGATGATGATGATGATGATGATATAAACATGGTGATTTTCAGCTGCACTTGAAAACTTGTTCTACTACTACTGTGCTACTGCTGCTGCTGCTGCTGCTGCTACTGCTACTGCTGCTGCTGCTGCTGCTACTGCGCTGCTGCTGCTACTGTGCTGCTGCTGCTGTGCTACTGCTGCTACTGTGCTGCTGCTACTGTGCTGCTGCTACTGTGCTGCTACTGCTGCTGCTGCTGCTGCTGCTGCTGCTGCGCTGCTGCTACTGCGCTGCTGCTGCTGCTACTGCTGCTGCTGCGCTGCTGCTACTGCGCTGCTGCTGCTGCTGCTACTGTGCTACTGCTGCTACTGTGCTGCTGCTACTGTGCTGCTACTGCTGCTGCTACTGCGCTGCTGCTACTGCTACTGCTGCTGCTGCTACTGTGCTGCTGCTGCTACTGTGCTACTGCTGCTACTACTGCGCTGCTGCTACTGCTGCTACTGTGCTGCTGCTACTGTGCTGCTGCGGCTGCTGTGCTACTGCTGTGTGCTACTGCTGCTGCTACTGTGCTGCTGCTACTGTGCTACTGCTGCTGCTACTGCGCTGCTGCTACTGTGCTGCTGCTGCTGTGCTACTGCTGTGCTACTGCTGCTGCTACTGTGCTACTGCTGTGCTACTGCTGCTGCTACTGCGCTGCTGCTACTGTGCTACTGCTGCTACTGTGCTACTGCTGCTACTGTGCTGCTGCTGCCGTGCTACTGCTGTGCTGCTGCTGCTGTGCTACTGCTGCTGCTACTGTGCTGCTGCTGCTGTGCTACTGCTGCTGCTACTGTGCTGCTGCTACTGTGCTGCTGCTGCTGCTGCTACTGTGCTACTGCTGCTGCTACCGTGCTACTGCTGCTACTACTGTGCTGCTGCTGCTGCTGTGCTACTGCTGCTGCTACTGTGCTACTGCTGCTGCTACTGTGCTACTGCTGCTGCTACGTGCTACTGCTGCTACTACTGTGCTACTGCTGCTGCTACTGTGCTGCTGCTACTGTGCTACTGCTGCTGCTACCGTGCTACTGCTGCTACTACTGTGCTGCTGCTGCTGTGCTACTGCTGCTACTACTGCTACTATTGTGCTGCTGCTGTGCTGCTACTGTGCTGCTGCTACTGAAATCCTCTGGCCGTCCTTTTCTGCAACAGAGACGCACGGCGTTACGGTTTGAAAAAAAGGACGTGGAGCCGCTGACGTAGACAGGCTCCATGGACACACACACATAAACACACACATAGACACACACACACACATAAACACACACACACACATACTCCAGCTGTTTCGTCTAAACACAGAGCAGTTTGGGAGCCCTGCGGCTTCACTACAGCAACAAATGGACTTGATCTCTCCTGCATTTGCCTAATTTAATCCTTCATTAACAGAACGCGTTGGCTGAACTCACATGGGGGCAGTCTGGGGGGGCAAAGCTGAATTCCAGATATGGAGGTGCCGACTGCTTGATTTGAAAACGTGAGCCTTCTATTAGTGCCGATTAAAGGTGATTACAGCAGCAAATTTGATCAAAAAGCAGTCTGACAGCAGCCCCCCCAGTCCTCCACTTCATCCTCACCGGGCCGAATCTGCATGTGAGTCGTGAGCTTGAACCCGTCCTGCTGGTCCTCATGTGAGGCCATGATAAACTCATTACTCTGAGCATGTTTACTGTAGCCTCTGTGTACAGAGCTATGTTCTCAGAACGGCTGCAGGAAAGGTCAGACTGATCTTGGATCGGGTTTAATTGAAGTCCTGCGTGTTTCCCTGGTTACCATGATGCATGGCGGTAGTCTTCATGATGAGCAGAAGAGTTCAGAGACTGATATTATTAACAGGGCAACTCTTAAGTTCAATGACAATAAAATACATGAAGCAACACCAACTTCGGTGCAGCAAATGGGATATATAAATCATTTCCTACTTGTGGAATCGTGTCACGGACCAGACGAGAACCCAGATTTAGGCTGAACGCGGCTTTATTGTCAGACACCGACAACAGACAGAATTTACCGGGGAGCAGGGAGAACAGAATGGTCAGGAACAGGCAAGGTCGGAACCGGGCAGGCAGGCAAACAGGAAAACGCTGGAAAGTCATCGGAACACGATTAACGCTCTGGCCGGGAGCTGGTGTGCCTCCGGGGATTAAGAAAGGGGCACACCTGGGGCACAACAGCCGCGACAGAATCGCGGATTATATTTTTTTCCTGCTGTCAGTGACTGATCCAAATCTGACAGTGTTGTGCAAATATATTTGTGAGTCTGATCCATCCCAGCCGAGAAAAAAACCCAGCAAAAACCCTCCCGCAAGCGTCGCTTTGGATGACAAAGACATGAGAGAGCTGCTGGGACTGATGTTGCAAGACGTCTGAGATGAAATAAAATCCCAGAGACTCTGAAACCAGAACCAGACACACAAAGGGAACTTAATCCTCATTTCCTCTCTTCTTTTCTTTTCCTTGTGAGAAAATGTAGATAACAGGCGTTAGCACACCGATGTCCTGAGAGCAACAAGGTGGGAGATCTTTTAAATGCTCCTGGTGATGCACAGAGCCATCCTGTCAGGTGAGTCGGTTGTCTAACAGCCCTGAATGTTGCAGGAGTCCTTCAGACAGAGAGAGGGAGAGAAGCACGTGGAAAAGAAAAGCTCTGATGAAAACAACATGGGGGGGGGCTACATCACTGAGTTATAAAAAAATACTATAATTGGCAACGGTATTACCTAAAAATGCAGATATTTTGCTATAGTTGTCCAGCAGAATCCTGTTTTTAAAAGAACCGGGGGGATGAATTTGAACGTGGACGCTTCTCAAACAGCCTCAAAATATGACATTAAAGTTACTTGGGAATGTTCACATTGTGTGGATTATTCCAGAAATGTAGACACATGCTTTTTAAATTCCCTTCCCACCAGATTAAAGGAAAATGTCAGCATTTCCGGCATGTGTGTTTAGAGCAGTACGGAAGAAAGCATCTGATCAATATGAGAGACCCTTTGTGGGATGAGATTTATATCATGGTTGATGGCAGAACTAACCACTTACAGGCTCCGCCCCCTCCGTTCTGGGGTAAGGACCATCAGAACATCATTATTTGAACTTGCTGCTTCCTCTAAAGTGGAAAATTCTGCATTTGTTGACAAAAGCAAAGGTGCCTTGAGTGAGGTTCCTTGGGAACCAAGGCAGCATCGGCCCCATTGAAAAGGTGCTTTGATGAGTTAAGATGTGGACAAGCAGTCTCCATGGCAACGTGCACTGTTAAATCCTCCTGAGTTTACAGATCCTTGTCTTTATCCTGACTGATTGCTCTTTTTTTGCACTCATTCAAGATTCAAGATTCAAGATGTACTTTATTCATCCCGTAGGGAAATTGAATTGTAGTAGCAGCCTAACGTGGATTAATATAACTGTAGTCTAGGTTTTGTATTTACAAAGTATAGAAATAGAATAAATAAATACAAATAAGATTAGAACGTTATAAGCATATATACAGCATATATTATAAGAATATATATAATATATACACAATATAATATATACATATTATAAGCATTATAAGCATATATACATAAATATAGAATAAAATAGAAATAAAATGACAACATAAACATTAGACAATTATTGTTATTGAGTGGGTTTGGATGAATTATAGAGTTTAATGGTGGACGGCAGGAAGGACTTCCTGTCCCGTTCCTTAGAGCAGCGAGGCTGCAGGAGTCTGCTGCTGAAGCTGCTTCTCAGTTTGTCCACTGTGTTATGGGGGGGGGGGGGGGACTGTCCATGATTGTCCGCAGTTTCAACACCATCCTGTCCCTCACCACCTCGTCCAAGTTTGCAAGATTACAGCCAACAACAGACCCTGCCTTTTTGATGAGTTTGTTAAGTCTGTTGGCATCCAACCTCTTAAGACACGAGCTCTTGTTTGATATGCAATTTTTATTTCTCTTTGCTATTTGGACTTATTGGAACCCGATAAGTATAAAAACTAAGCATCATCTTTTGACATGATGTAGTTTTAGAGAAAAATGATGGCCACATATGTGTACACTCGGTCTGAATTACCATAAAGCACAATAAAATCAATAATAAAGTTTTTGTGTAATAGAATGAAAAACTCTTTATTTGAATCCTGAATACAGGTTAGACTGTAATGACAATAATAACACATTATTAATAACACATACAAACATAGTTTTGAACATGTTTTAAACATCACAGCCCAAAAAACAAAACAAAATAACACGTCATATGTCTGTCACATCTATGTATGAAATTCTACGTAACAGTTGCGCTCGGTTTGAACACCTTGCAGGTCACACAACGCACTCGGGTTCTCCCTGTGCAGCCTGCTGCTCTGCATCGTGCTGCATTCTTCATGCTGATCATCTCTGGGAGATGTGCATTAGCCCTCCTGCGGACAGACACATGGGGCACTGCCATCACTGGACGTTTTTTCCCTTGTAATGATGCATCTTCTCCCTCTGACAGCTCTGGAAAGTCTGCATCATCTTCTTGACTGTGATGCTGGGCCAAGAAGGTCCTGGCCACTTCCATGCGAAACTCCAGGAACTGCATGATGCTCTTCCTTGGTGCCCCACACGTTGTCAGATCTTTGCGATAGAGTAGCCAGCTGTTGGCTAAAGCCAGATCTGTGAAGTGCATTAGCATCCTCATTGTCCACTTCTTAGTACGGCTGCTCAGGCGATAATAACTGATCATTCTGTCGGTCAAGTCAACTCCACCCATCTTGAGGATGTACTCCCGGACAATGCTTGGTCGGGAGACAGACACATATTTTTTCTGTTTCTTGTCCCAGCGCCGGCAGGTGTCTTCAGGTTGTGTACCATGAACAGCAGATATCATGAGAACTGGTTTGTTGTCAAACCACTTCACGACACACAACTGTCCATCTTCAGTAGAAACTTCTTTTGAAGTACCTCTTCCTGCATTTTGCATGATTTTATCAGCAGGTAACTTCTGCACTGCTGCAGTGACCCGGTTCTTCATTACTGTACCAGTCATGTACAGCTCCTTCTTCAGCATTTGCTCCGCACCTTGGATGCTTGTGAAGAGCCGGTCACAATACACTTTTGTGCCACGATGCAGAGTTTGACACAGACGAGCCATGACTAAACTTCCCAAACCCAGACCCTCTGGTTCTTCGACCTGCTCACGCAATGCAGCCGAACCTTGATACAGATCAAAGTCCAGCACAATGCCATCTGTTGTGGCACAAACAAAGTTCTTTATGCCAACAGGGTTCGGCTTCATTGGCAAATACTGCCTACATGGACAGGCTCCTGTGAAAGGAATCATCTGTTCATCGATCGATACACATTCAGGCCGAGTCTGAGACCTGCAGCCTTGCAAAATCCTATCCAGAAAAGGTCGCACCTCCTGTGTCGCTCATCAGGGGGTCGGACACACAGCTCCGCAGTCTCACAAACTGTGGCCAACCTGTCAGGTAGTCCTCGATCCAAGAAACAAGGGGAGCATCCATCTGCATGTTCTCCAACTTAGCCCTCAGCAGTCTTGGCTGGATGGTGTTGAAGGCAAAAGAGAAGTCAAAGAACATGACCCGCACTGTGGTGTTTAGTCTGTCCAAGGAGGAGTAAGCCCTCTGCAGCAGGTATATCACTGCGTCATCAACCCCCACCTTGGGCTGATAGGCAAACTGCAGAGGGTCCTGAAAGGGGCTCACCAGAGGTCTGAGGGGTGTCAGCACCAGCCGCTCCATGACCTTCATAATGTGGGAGGTCATTGCTATTGGCCTGTAGTCACTCGGTGCCACAGGATGGGTCTTCTTCGGCACCGGGACCAGGCAGGATGTCTTCCAAAGCACTGGGATCCTCTGAAGAACAGGTGCTGCAGTGTTCCACACAGCTGCCTGGAGCAGTTCTTCAGCACTCGTGGGCTGATGCCATCCGGTCCGGTTCAACAAGTTCTTCACTGGAATAATTAAAGTACACTCCCACGAGTGTGTGTGGGTAACCAGCCAAGTCATTGTGGCCATTTTTAATGTGCTATAAAAGAATTAACCAGCTCTTTATACTTGAAACGTCATTTTAAATCAGATCCTCGACCGACCAGTGCAGTCTATTGTCACTGGCCACCAGGTGGCGCTGCGAGAAAGAGGAAGGTCCTTGTTTTCAACCACTTCACGCCAAAACGTTGAAATAAACTGTGGTCACACGATGCCTGAGGTCTGTTATTAAGTAGGTTCGGGCAGTAAAACATGTAAATAAACTAAATCCAGATGTTTTCTTTACACTCGGGGCATCGGATCATTAATGATCATTAAAATGCAAAACGCATCTGATAAAAAAATGTCAAAATTGTTTTTATAGAACCTATTTCGGTGCATGTGTGTGTGTGTGTGTGTGTGTGTGTGTGTGTGTGTGGTGTGTGTGTGTGTGCCAGAGAGAGAGAGAGAGACAGAGGCGGCGTCGCGCACCGAGGAGCTCGAACGCGTGAACGGGGGCGATACAAACACGGATGCTTACATTCTACCAAAGGCGCACAGCATCTGACCTTTCCAGGGAAACCCCGAAGCCGCTTCAGCATCGCGCAGAGGCTTCCCAGCTCGGGAAATCGGGGCGAGTGTGTCCAAATTTCCTGGTCCGTGACCGCCCAGGACGCACCGCGCCGCTTCGGGACCAGCTTAAGGGGCTTCTGCCGGGACAGGAGAAGGTGCGGGATCATGTCCGCCCTCGGTAACCGCAGCCAGAGCAGCGCACGTCGCGGAGACTACATCTGGCAGTATGAGTACTATGACTACGATGAGCCGGTGTCGTTCGAAGGACTCAGAGCGCACAGATGTGAGGAGAACCGATGTTGATAGATTTAACGTTCGTTTGAGTCTGGTCCAGGTTACACACCTGCTTCTGCTTTACTATTATATTAGCTCAATCAGTCTTTTTAGGATTCTTCAGCTCAGTTCTGATGCCTCTCCTGCCCTGTCTGTGCTGCTGACTAGTGAAAAGTCTTTTTCAACCAGGGAAAAGATGATAAATGACCTTTTTGGAACACAGAAAGCTCCATAATTGGACAGTTGCCCATTTCATTACACTAAATAAAGGCTCTAATCACAGCAACAGAGGGGAAGCAGAGCATCCATCTATGAGGCGGTAAACATCAAAGAATTCTCCTCTTTCATTTCAGACTCCATCGTCATCGGATTCTGGGTTGGACTGGCTGTGTTTGTTATTTTCATGTTCTTCGTGCTCGCGCTGCTCTCAAAGACCAGAGCGCCGCGTCAGGAGTGAGTACATTAGGCACCTACAGCCCTGCGCTCGCTTCCTTTCATTTCTGTCTGTTGCGTAGGGACGCTTTTCAGTTCCAAAGAGAGTGCTCGTGAGTCAGCTCCCACACTTCCTGTGACAGAGGGGTTCTCAGCGCCAAGGCTGCACAGAGATGCAGTCGTGGTAATGCTTCGTGGGGTCAAAGGGTCACTGTCTTATCCAACGCAGCTATCAATTGAGATTATCTGACACCCTAACAAGCATCTTTTGGTCTGTGGGAGGAAATCAAAGTACCTGAAGCTGTCATCCGAACACCTGAAGCTCTCTGCTATAGTCCTCCAACTGTAGTTCTTCATCCTTGTGTTGTTTCTCGACAGGAACCCAGAATCTGCTGACAAGCACCACCGACCTGACGGCTACCCGGTCGACATCGATTCTCTGCAGGACGAAAACGCCCCGTCATTCACCCATCCTTTATTATCGGTGTCCCGGGCGTATTCCCATTTCTGTATTCAGAACAGTCAGGATTCTGGGAAGAAGACGTCTGAGGACAGCAGGTTTGGAGAGCAAAACCTGGTCCCACAGGTGTCCTGTCACCACCTCGGAGGCGGGAGTTCACCCAGGAGGGACACTGTGGAAGTAGATCTGGAGGGGGTCGTCAGCAAACAGCCTCTCCACGGAGGTGCGGGGGACGTTACGGCAGAGGACGACTACGTCTTCTTTACTCAGTTCAACATCCCCAACTTTGTGAGCCTGGAGCAGAGCTCAGAACTGGGAGAGGAAGAGCTGCTGTACGAGCCTTCGGCGGTGCTGGAGCGGCGGGAGGCTCACTGCGACATCCACTAACAGCAACCGGGACACAGCTGGATAAATCTGCACCATAACAAGGTTCTTCTTTTCTTTCATAGGAACAAGCAGGGGAGGCCAGAAGAGACCAGCAAGTTCCTTGAAAAGGAGCCAAACTCATGAGCCATACGCGTTCCATGGCCTGTCTCTGTGAGCTGAATGATGCGTTCCGCTTCCTTCTCACAGATTCCTGACTTGTTCTGCGTCCTTAAGGACAGTTAAACAAATATGCTGCGGCCTCAAATGGAGGCTTCTACTGCAGTGAGCTGAATATCAGAGACAATGTTTGCCGGAACCTCATATGAACTCATTCAAAACTGATTTTTTTCCCCACTAACTTCACCTTTAAAAACAATTTGAAGCCATGCAAATGTAAGCTTTGTGCTTTGCTCCCAAAAGAACCGCGTCATCGTTTTGTAGCACAGGTTTGTGTGATACGCTTACATGTAATTACAGGCCGATGTTGCTCGGGTACCCGTGATTAAAAAGCTGCTTGTGAAGGCATTTGTCATCAACAGACATCAATTGCGGCCTCAGACGTGTTCATAAGTGGCCAATCATAATTATTGTTAAAAGACAAGTTTACCTTAGATTCAGTGGAAGTCAAGTCTTTAATTGGCCCTGTTGCCACAGATGCAGCATTTGGTGTTGGGAATGCAACAGAAAATGATTCATTTGTGACCTTTAATTATCGCTACTGCTGGCGGCTGTTGCTCCTTCGCATGATAATTAGAAAACTAGTAGATGGCAACATTAATGACGATGATCTTGGGATAAAATATCAGCCGCTCAGTCAGGAAGAACCTCTCTGCAGGACAGCTTTGGCTAAAATTGCTCATTCTTTAGCAAGCAAGTCTGGGGTTTCATTTGATGTTTAATGTGCTAACAGGCAGTGGAGGCACCAATTCCTTCATCTCCTATAAACCTACTTTTTGCTGCATCTTTAGCATGACATAAACGACAAAGACGAGTGGTAATAACCTGTCCTTCGTTCGGGATGGCTAGCCTGCGTCCTCCTATCCCTGGGAGAGGATAAGCGTGGGAAACACCCAACAGACACGCGTCTGTATGTAATGCCAACAGGAACAAAGCTTCAAGTCACTCTTGTCAGCCTCAGACACGCCAAACGCTCTGATGACAGACAGGCGGCATCAGTCGTTTCAGTCAAAGAAATAAAGAGCAGCCAAAATGGCCAAAAGCCTGGAAAAGGTCAGAATTATCTGTGTCTGTCAAATTTGAAAGCAGATTTAGAGTTCATGGTGGCTGCAGATCTCCAGAGGGTTAAATGGTCAGTCAAGGGGTGTAGTGAGAGGCCACATCCAGTGGGTGGGGCTGTAGAGTTACTACCATGCAGAAGAGACGTTTGCTCCTTAGTCTGAACAGGTCCAAGAAGGTTCTACAAAGTCTCCAGCAAGCATGTTTTCAGTTGGCAATGACACCACCGAACATGGAGAGAGGGGGGAGTGGGAGGGGAAACATCCAGAGGTGGGTGGACCTGTAGGGACCAGCTGGAGAAATGCTCCCCGAGTGGTTTCTGTCATTAGAAAATGAATGCAATGTAAATTTTTCATGGGTTTCGGCTACAGCGGTGAATTAATTAGTCATGAAACGGCCGCCAGAATGAGAGCCGGTGTTTTCTCATATAGCTGCTGGGCCACGCACCATTTTATTTTCATTTTACCTGCACTGCAGTTGTAGAAACGTGCAGAAGTTTTAAAAAGCTAAAGCAACTGAAGGCTTTCTATTAGATCTTCCCTCGGTGTTGCGCAACCCAACCTTACCTGTAGTTCCTGGCTGCTGCGTCACCGCGGTGAAATTCTCGGGTGTGTTACCTGGCCCGGGCAGATTCTTCAAGCGTCACAGCACTCATTGCCATGACGGGGGAGAAAATGCACAGTTAGTGTATTTAGCATGACAGCTGGCATTACGCAGGGAACGCAGCCCTCAAAATATAAATTAAGTGCTGACTCTGGAGACGTCGGAGAGGAGAGACGGAGCCTTTATTTTCAGTCTTCACAGGACTTCTGCTGTATTTTTCTGAGAGAGAAGAGCAAAACATGGTAAGTCCCTCTTTTAGATTTGAACAGGAGGAGTTTAGGTTTGTTGTTGACAGAGTTTGCGCAATTTTTTCTATTTGCGCTTTAGTCCGTGCAACACTTCGGTCTGCAGGTCATTAAGTTTCGGAATAAATTGCTTTGACAGGATAAATAGGCCGAAACGCAGGGCTGCCAAAACTGCTCATTAGTTATGTGTTGAAACAACTGCTACCAGCGTCGCACCCACACCTGGAGGCAGCGCGGAACGTGCGTGTGTGTGTGCGTTGGGGGATAAATGCTCAAACTTGACTGGTTTTTGCTCCTGTTGAATGATTAACAATGTTAAGTACACTAAGAGCAAACGAAGAGTTGAATGAAGGGTTAAATTCCTCGTCTCAGGCGCATGGAAATACTGACTTGAGTTGCGCGCCAATTATAACAGGGCTCGCCGGTTGGAAAAGTAAAAAAAACTGAATTCAACATGCTCTGAAACGCCACACAGTCGGTGCGTCATTTCCCCTGGCATGGTTTGTTTAGAAACAACCTTTTTGCTGCGTTCAAATGCTCAACCAGTGTAGGAATCTTTGCGCTCTCGTACTTAATGTGACTGGACAGTCTATTCCAGTCACATATGTGTTGCCCAATTTCAAACGGAAATATTCCGTCTATTTGCTTCAGTCATTTTATGGTGTAAATCTTTAGTGAAATAGTGTGGAATAGTATGGGAATTTAAAAAATATTATTCTTATATCAAACACTGCACCAGATAAAGGTTAATTTACATATACTGTATTAATCTTCAATACAATGGTAATAGATACACACTACAGGTAAAATCATTTTTACTTTTTATAAATCACGTCGTTAGAGTCTAGCTAAGACAGCTGTGTCAGAAGTTTACGAGCAGTCTGTAAAGGCACCATCAAACCGCTGGTTTGCGTGCGCTCCGCTGGATGGGCAGAACTTG